>NC_135235.1:710385047-711038672 GCF_051348905.1 Ranitomeya variabilis
CATTATCGCGCCACGAGGAGCGCAGGAGAAGAAGACAAGCGTGCCAACATGGGGGAGACTACCAAAGCGGCGCCAAAAGTGACAACCGCCCTCTCCGACTGCTGCTACGAGATGAAGACGTGCCCAGCAGCCAAGGAGGTCCACCCCCTTATTGGCCATGGCGGGAACGAGGAGCCCCGCCCCCAGAAAATGGAGGCGCAGTGTGCATGTGCAGCCGCAGATCCAGGAGCAGAGATGGCAACCAGCGGGTACCTGAATGACGATGCAGAGACCCAGAACTGTCTCGAACCACCAGAGGAGTACCCGGGCCTACCGCCGCCGGAGGATGTAGGCTTCCTGGAGTCGCCAGCGGAGGAGCTGAGCCACCAACTCCCAGATGCAGAGCCGACAGCATTGAGGAAATGGAAGTCGGCCCTGTGCAGGAAGATCACACTGGAAGAATCGCAGTCTGGGCAGCAGCATACTCCTGCCTCCTCATCAGCGGAGCAGACCGGCATCGCTGGAACCACATCAGATGCAGGTACAGAAAACGCCCCTGCCCCGCGTAAAACGCCGACCTACAAGACCAAATGCCGTAAACCGCATCCAGCAATGCGGGGAACAGTAATAGCCTTTCACCCGAAAAGGGATTGGGGCTTCATTCAGGAGCCGGGACTGCAGACAGAAGTCTAAGTCACCAGCTATAACGTGGAATCCCATTTCCGGGATGGACATTCTAACCGAAACTTGTGTAGAGGGGATCATGTGACCTATACCCACCACTTGAGTGAGCAAGGCTGGTACGCCAAGAATGTTGAAAGATGTGCACCTGCAGTAGCACCCCCTGCTGCAAAAACTAAGACTGCCAGCACTATCCCTCCAGTCTCGGAAGCAGTCACTCCTCAAACCAACACTACTGCGTGTATAATCACCACTACTGAAACTACTGCTGTGGCAAATGCCGTCGCAGACATTCGTACCCAAGCTACACAAACTTTGATAGCAGCTAATGACTTGACAATATACGAGACGCAAACCCATGACGTTTACTTGGAACCAGAAGAAGATCCGGGCACCCACCTTCCCAGGCCAGGAAGTGTTCGATGCCGGCTGGTGCCTTGGAAATTGCTATAATATGATACCGCAAACAGGAACACTGTTTGTACTTAGTTCTTTAACTCTTTTTGCTGCTTTAAACCCGACCAGGGTATTTCTTAAAGGGGTCCCATGTTAAAGGGATCCTGTGTGTTGCACATGTTGCCTCAGAAGTGAAACTCTGACAACATTGGTCCCAGCTGGACCTAGGAGTGAGAATTGCTTCTAGGAGCGATCCCCATGATGTTCCCATGTCATTTGAGCCCTGTTCCAATCGATTTCTGACGTTTTTAGACCCTAAAAGGACCCCGGGGGGGGGGGGGGGGATTGTGGCAAAAATGCTCAGATTTCCCATAGACTTACATTGAGCTCGTTGCTTGGGTCGAGTACCCGAGTACTCCAATTTGCTCAACTCGAGCAACGAGCACCCAAGCATTTTAGTGCTCGCCCATCACTAAACTACACACACAGGAATTGGTGTCAAGTGTCCAGTATATAATATAGTTAATATCGGGATATGAAAAGAATAGTTACCAGATTTGATATAAATACACTATGTATTATAGTAGAAATGTATGAAAACTGTGTTATAAATAAGCGTGATAAATATGACAATGACATTTATGAAAGTATTAGAAGTATGTTAAAAATATTAAAATAATTAAGATCCCCAATGGACAGACCAATAAAATGTATTATGAATATAATAATAATAATCTTTATTTTTATATAGTGCTAACATATTCCACCACGCTTTACAGTTTGCACACATTATCATCGCTGTCCCCGATGGGGTTCTCAATCTAAATTCCCTATCAGTATGCCTTTAGAATGTGGGAGGAACCCGGAGTACCCAGAGGAAAAACACACAAACACGGGGAGAACATACAAACTCCTTGCAGATGTTGTCCTTGATGGGATTTGAACCCAGGACTCCAGCACTGCAAGGATGCAATGCTAACCACTGAGCCATCGAATATGACAATAAACTGTTACAATAAATAATACAATTTATGAAGTCAGAAAGGAGGTCACAAAAATACATCTGTGATTTCGCTGAGTCCATTTGAAGTAAGGTGTTTAGTTTATAAATCCAAAAGATTTCTTTCTGATTTAGTTGTCCAATGCGATTCTGAGCCTGTGGGGGAAATCTCCTCTGTGGGGAATATTTTCCGTTGTTTGTCATCTTTATTGTGTTTGATGGTGCAGTGGCGTGAAAGCCCATGTTTGAGAAAACCCTATTGGATCTTGGAACGGTGTGAGTTCAGCCTTTTGTGGAGGGGTTGGGTCGTCCTTCCCACATATAAATTCTGTCATTAGCATATAATCACATAGATGACATAACTGGTCAGGGACGGATTTAAGAGGTGGGTGGCCCCGGGCCTATTTTGGAGGGATGCCCATTTTTCAAGGTGTTGCAATATGTAATGCAAAAACACAAAATGAAACGAACGCAAGTTTATTTACAAAAAATCATTTACGCAGAGTAATTCAGGTAAAATCATTCATTTTTTACAATCCTGGCACTTGATTTTCATGCTGCAAAATCACTAATGATGTCAATAAAGCCCAATTCACGCAATATATCTGACTCGATGCTCATGATAGCCAAATTTGCAAGTCGTTCCTGCTTCATGGATGCCCTTAACCGGTTTTCAACTAATTTGAGTTTTGAGAAGGAACGCTCACCACTGCAGTTTGTTACCGTCAAAATTAGATATATCCTTAGAGCTATCTCAATATTTGGGAAAGTGTCCTGCACACCCTTTTCCATGATAAGTTTGTACATGAAAAGTTCAGTGCTGATATCTTTTGGCTCCTCGTCTGTGAATGAATTGGCAAATGTTACAAATTGACACAGTTCATTGATAAATGTAATGTCCAAGTCATCTGAATAAGACCTGATGAGTTGCTCTGCTGTGGCCTTAAGCTCGTCTGAAGACAGTTCTTTCAGATGGCTAAAAAAGGTAAATTTGCCTATCTTTATATGCTTGAAGAAATTGGTCAAGAGAAGCGATAAACTGATCAATGATAGGCAAGAAAGTTTCTGTTCTGTATTTTGCAGAAGGGCTGAGTTGTACATCTTCAGTATGGCCATAATCCAATGGATTGAGACACACGTTTCAGCGCTTCTGTCGAGTTATCGTCTGAACATACTCCAATGAACCAGACAGCTCTTTACCTTGCTTCTCATAAATTTTGAAGGAGTCATGCTTTGGTGCGACATAGTTTATTAAGCTGGTCAGTGATGCCACAGTAGTGGACCTGTGTATACAGTATGGTACTGGGTAGGACAGGAGCTGCAAGAAAGATACACAGACAGACAGACACACACAGACAGAGATCATACTCACCCACCGCGACACTGTGAAGACCGAACCACATCACCTCTGGATCTTCAGTGACTGAAGATCCAGAGTGAAGTCCCGCCGCTCTCCACGGTGAAGAATCCTCTTCTCGCGCCGACATCGTGGCTCTGCCTCCTTCCTCGAAGGTAGCTGAACAAACTCTCATCTGATCTAATCCGAGGGAGCGATCATATAGCTGAATAGATAATGCCTAGAAGCTTCTGTTGGAATCGGAGAAAGCTGCCGCATGCCATAAGCTAAGCATTAGATACAGGGAGGGTACTAAGGAAGTCTGGCTAGGCTAGCCAGGTCAGTGGATGCTGACGCAGGTCAGGTGCCATGACTCTGCCGCTCTGCACCAGCCACTGAGATGTAGGACTGTAGCCAGGTCCCTACACTTTCAACAGTTTCTCTTTTGTTAAATGTTCCTTATCATTAGAAACAGTTCACAGCAAAGAGACGTGTATTTTACATGTTTTGAGATATTTATCCCTATATTGGTGGGAGGCCCCCACTTGGTTTGTTGGCCATGGCCCGGGCCCAATTCGGGCCTGTAACTGGTGGAACATGACATGGGACTTTTCATAGGGAAAATTTCACCTGTAGAAAAAAGGGTGAATTCAGAGAGACCATGGCAGATCGCATGACAACATAGACAATTTGTCAGATCGCAGGTAATGATTTTATTCAGAAGACACGCCACTTTTAGTGACTCTTCAATCTTCTTTTTTTATCTTTCTTGGTGCTAGGACATTTTCTAATGATGGAGTCGAAATGTCAAAAACGGATTGCTAGGTAATGTTTTTCCCACTCCAGCTGTCTGACATGCTCACCATGCTCCTCCAGAGTACATGAGTAACTCAATATATCATCCAGGTAAACTACCACAAGTCTACCCACCAGTGAGAAAAAAATATAATTAATGACATTTTCAAAGACTGGCGAAGCATTGGTAAACCCGAATGGCAACATTAAATGGTCCATCTGCCCCTCAGGTGTATTGAATGTGGTCTTCCATTCGTCACCATGGCATATACATATAAGGTTATATGCCCCTCTCACGTTAAGTTTGTAAAACCATTTATCTCCAGATAATTGGCTAAACAGGTCAGGTATAAGGGGTAAAGGATAGGGAAGGTGAGCTGTGATTTTACTAATCTCTCTGAAGTCCAAGCATGGACGCAGCCTCCCATCCTTTTACCAAAAACCCCCCAGTGACTGGAGAGGTTGCGTGTTGTGTCTGTGTGAGTTGTGTGTCGTGTTGTGTGTGTGTGTGTTGTGTCATGTTGTGTCTGTGTGTGGGTTGCGTGTCTGTGTGGGTTGCATGTCGTGTGTGGGTTGTGTCTCTGTCTTTCTGTGAAGGTAGTGTCTTTCTGGGTTGTGTCTTTGTGTGTAGGTTGTGCCTTTCTGTGGATCGTATGTTGTGAGTGTTGTCTGTGGTGTGTGATATGTGTTGTGTCTGCATGTGTGTGGGTTGTCTCTATTTGTGTGTAGGTTGTGTCTTTCTGTGGGTTGTGTCTGTGTGTGGGTTGTGTCTCTGTCTGTGTGTAGGTTGTGTGGGTCATGTCTGTGTCTGGGTTGTGTCTGTGTGTGGGTGGGTAGTTTGTGTCTCTGGGTGGTGTGTGGGTTGTCATACAACTCACCACAGTTTGTGTGGTGTGGGTTGTCTGTGTGGGTTGTTTCTGTTTGTGTGTTGTGTCTGTTTGCCTGTGTGTGCGTTGTGTGGATTGTGTTGCTCTGTGTTGTGTAGTGTGTTGGTGTGGGTTGTGTCTCTTTGTGTCTGGGTTGTATGTGTTTGTGGGGGGATGTGTCTGTTTGTGTGTTTAGATATCTTTTGAGTATACTGAAGTGTGTGTATATATACACTTGTCCTGCATGCATGTTCTGTGTATATGATGTGTACCTGCTGTGCATCTGTTATTTAGCATGTGTGTACTAAGGACATGTATGAAGTGTGTGACTGTATGATGTGTATGTAATGAGCCTGTGTTGTCCAGTATGTGTGCTGTATATAATGTAATTTAACCACTTCACCACTTTTGATGTTCATATACGTCAAAGGTTGTTTCCTTGCCTTTGATACAATCTCGCACGCTGGCATTATATTATATGGAGGACTATGGAGAGTGCATTATACTATATGGAGGACTATGGAGAGTGCATTATACTATATGGAGGACTATATGAATTATACTATATGGTAATATTTGGAGGGCTCTGTGGGGGGCATGATGATACTTAAAGGGCTATGAGGAAGCCTTTATACTTTATGGAGGGCTGTGTTGGGGGCCATTATACTGTACGTAGTTCCTTTATACAGTAATATATTACGTGCTTCCTCCCACTTACTAATAAATTGCTCTTCCTCAATTGGGAAAGTGGGTATAACCCTCACCCTTAGTCTCCTTGGGATCATATTGTTGGTGACATATTTCTCCAAGAACAGTCTATTCCGCCATAATCTAGATCGTTTCAAAAGTAATGTCTTCATATGTGAAAATGTTTCATCCTAGCTGCGATTACCTGCCTGATTTGCATCACCCCCCCAGTGCCGAAGACCTGCTCCAATTGATTGAGCCAAGTTTTTTCTCTTGCTCGATAGTCCATCTTGTCCACAACAGAATAACCTGTGCATAGCACAGCAAATATGACATAAAGTAACACAGTTGTAACACGCATCTTACATGTAGAAAAATCAATATATCAGAGGACTAGTGTCACATGTCACATACATGTATATAAGGACCGTATCAGGGCCAACTGCAAAATGCAAATATCAAACAACACAAACAAGCAGTCATAGGATCCCATAAATGCTTATAAGCTTTATTAAGCATTAAATATACAATAATAGTAAAATAGAAAGGTACAGCAGCATAAACATACTAACATGTAGTTGTGATAGCATAAGGACCGCAAGTATATCCAAACTAGTGCCTACATAATATATTGTGTATATATATGGTCTTATTTAGGGTTGAGCGAAACGGATCGTTCATTTTCAAAAGTCGCCGACTTTTGGCAAAGTCGGGTTTCGTGAAACCCGACCCGACTCCAGCGTGGGATCGGCCACGTGGTCGGCGATCTTGGCGCCAAAGTCGCGTTTTGTATGACGCCTTCCCCGCCATTTTTTCAGCCAATTAAGGAGTGTGGGCAGCGTGATGACATAGGTTCCGGCCTGGTTTCTGCGGCGTCATAGAGCCATATTACCGTTTGGGCTGCAGTGATTTCCGAAGTCAAACACAACACATGCTTTGCACGGAGGGGAGAGAGGAGAGAGAGAGAGAGAGAGAGAGAGAGAGAGAGAGAGAGAGAGAGAGACTAAATAATCCACATTGACTTGCATTGGGTCTCGTGTTCCGGTCCGGAACCCGACTTTACAGCAGAATCGGCCGATTTCACGCGATCCGACTTTCGAGAAGGTCGGGTTTCACAAAACCCAACTCGACCCTAAAAAAGCTAAAGTCGCTCAACCCTAGTCTTATTATTTTAATTATTCCCATTTTCTTGCCCTCACTCTATATAATAATAATTTTATTTATATACCGGTCCTCCACTGCTACACATATCAGGTATTTTATCATTATTTCATCATGAATAGTATGCTTTGGATCGCTTGCATGACATTGACCAATATATTATGTAGGCACTAGCTTGGATATACCTGCGGTTCTTATGCTATCACAACTACATGTTAGTATGTTTATGCAGTGGCGAATCCTTACAGCCCTTTTTTTGATTTATGACCATTGAGTGTGTACATTGTTCCCCTCCTTTGCTACTGTACCTGTCTATTTTAGTATTATTATATATTTCACACTTAATAAAGCTTATACGTTTTTATGGGATCCTATGACTGCTTGTTTGTGTTGTTTGATTTTCCATATAGTGACAGATATTTCTTGTTGCTGAAACTATGATTTTTTTTTTCGCTTTAAACCTTTGTTAAACCCCTCTGATCAGTGTGATCATACAACATACAAGCCTCTGATGGCTCCGGTGATGCCCTGTACTACTGTAGTGCCGGGTATCATCTCTGCCTGTTAGTATAATACTAACGGCCCCATACACATGAGATAAGTGTTGGCTGAATGGTCATTTGACAGAAGGCCATCTCTCCCGACTCCCCCATACACACAAATATTCCAGCTTTCCTGTGGTCTGTATGAGAGAGTCGCCTCCAGACTCCTCTAGCGGAGGATTATCTACAGGAAGAACAAATGAATTACCCTCTGAAATTCAGGATGTCCGATCCTTCTCTGCCCTGACATCATCTGTCGGGAGGCCCCCAAATACATTATATAGTCGGCTAAACCCCCGAAATCAGTGCTTTCATGGATCTTTAGTCTAATGTGTATGGGGGCGTTAAAAGGTAACTTATTGGACGCTGCCTCTGGCCCGGTCTAATAGACCTTCATACATTGCAGCCCAGACACCATTATTGTATCATCTCTATGCTGATGACACACATATCTACATCTCTGGACCAGATATCACCACCCTACTAACTAGAATCCCTCAATGTCTATATGCTATTTCATCCTTCTCCGCTAGATTTCTAAAACTTAACATGGACAAAACAGAATTCATTGTCTTTCCCCCATCTCACACGACCCCCCCAACGAACCTATCCATTACAGTAAACTGCTGCCCACTCTCCCCAGTCCCACAAGCTCGCTGTCTCGGGGTAATCCTTGACACTGATCTCTCCTTCAAACCGCATATCCAAGCCCTTTCCACTTCCTGCCACCTTCAACTCAAAAATATTTCACGGATTCGTACATTCCTAAACCAAGAATCTGCAAAAACCCTAGTTCATGCCCTCATCTTCCGCCTCGATTACTGTAACCTCTTGCTCTGTGGCCTCCCCTCGAACACTCTCGCACCCCTCCAATCTATTCTAAACTCAGCTGCCCGACTAATCCACCTGTCCCCCTGCTATTCCCCGGCCTCTCCTGTTGTGAGTTCCGTTCGTGGGCTCCATCCTGTGGTTGCGGATGGTATTTTTGGGAGTTCTGCTCTTGGGCTCCCTCTGGTGGTTTCGAGTGGAGCTTAGCAGCTGCGTTCACTGATCGGTTTCCTGGCCTTGTTGTTTGACTGGGCTTTTGGCTGTGGTGGATGCCAGCTGTCAATGTATTTCCTGTGGATTCAGTCCTTTCCTGGAAGTTCTCTGTTGGCCAGTCCATTTTCAGCTTAGGATAAGTCTGCTAGTTTTTGGGTGTTTCCCTGCTTATGACCTTCTGTTCAGTTCAATTTATGTCTCTTTTGTCCAGCTTGTCATTATGAAATATTCCGGCTAGTTGGAAGCTCTGGGGTCGCAGATTTGCCCCTCCACACCGTGAGTCGGTGTGGTGTTTTTTTTTTTGTAAACTCTGCGTGGACTTTTAGTTTTTATACTGACCGCACAGCAACCTTTTCTATCTCTGTCTATTTAGATAGTATTGGCCTCCTTTGCTAAAAATCTAGTTTAATTTCTGAGTTTGTCATTTCCCTCTCCACTCACCGTCAATATTTGTGGGGGGCTATCTTCCTTTGGGGGTTTCTCTGAGGCGAGATAGTTTTCCATTTCCATCTTCAGGGGTAGCTAGTGCTTAGGCTGTGCAGAGGCGTCTAGGCAGAGTTAGGTACGCTCCACGGCTATTTCTAGTGTTGGTGTTAGGAGTAGGGATTGCGGTCAGTAAAGTTACCACCTCCTCAGAGCTAGTACTACTTTTGTTTTACCCACCAGGTCATTTCAGTGCTGCTCCGTATTCACTAGGTCATATCAGTGATTACTGTCTGTGGAGCTGCTACCTCCTCTAAGTGAGTCCATGATTGGTTTTGCCCCCCAGGTCATCTCAGTACCGCTCCGTACCCACCAGGTCATAACAGTACAGCTGGCCAGCAATGTGTTAAATGCATCTCAAAAGAGGGAAGAGAAAGTTCTGAGTCTTTTTTTTTTTTTTTTTGTGTTGCTTGTTTCGTCCTTTTTTTTCCCCTTGATTTTTGGATGGTGCAGGAGCTTGGTGCTGATATGGAGGTTCAGGGTCTGTCTGCGCGTGTTGATCATCTCGCTGCAAGGGTACAGAGTACCCAAGACTATGTTGTTCAAACTCCTGTTTCTGAGCCTAGAATTCCTATTCCTGATTTGTTTTCTGGGGATAGATCTAGGTTTTTGAATTTTAAAAATAATTGCAGATTATTTTTTGCTCTGAGACCCCGTTCCTCTGGTGACCCCATTCAGCAGGTGAAGATTGTTATTTCTCTGCTGTGTGGTGACCCGCAGGACTGGGCATTCTCCCTTGAGCCAGGGAATCCTGCATTGCTCAATATAGATTCGTTTTTTCAAGCACTTCGACTGCTTTATGACGAACCCAATTCTGTGGATCAGGCAGAAAAAATTTTGCTGGCTCTGTGTCAGGGTCAGGAAGCGGTAGAGATATATTGTCAGAAATTTAGAAAGTGGTCTGTGCTTACAAAATGGAATGAGGATGCCCTGGCGGCTATTTTCAGAAAGGGTCTTTCTGAAGCTCTTAAAGATGTTATGGTGGGGTTTCCCACGCCTGCTGGTTTGAACGAATCAATGTCTCTGGCCATTCGGATTGATCGGCGCTTACGTGAACGTAAGGTGGTGCACCATATGGCGGTGTCCTCTGGGCAGAGTTCTGAGCCTATGCAATGCGATAGAGTTTTGAGAGAGCAGAACGGCAGGAGTTCAGACGTCAGAATGGGCTGTGTTTTTACTGTGGTGACGCTACTCATGCTATCTCTGACTGCCCGAAGCGAACTAAGAGGGTTGCTAAGTCGGTTACCATCAGTACTGTACATCCTAAATTTCTCTTGTCTATTACCCTGATTTGCTCATTGTCGTCCTTTTCTGTAATGGCATTTGTGGATTCTGGCGCTGCCCTGAACTTAATGGACCTGGAATTTGCCAAGCGCTGTGGTTTTTCCTTGGAGCCTTTGCAGAGTCCTATTCCCTTGAGGGGGATTGATGCTACGCCATTGGCCAAGAATAAACCTCAGTACTGGACACAGTTGGCCATGAACATGGCTCCAGCACATCAGGAAAATATTCGCTTTCTGGTGTTGCATAATTTGCATGATGTGGTTGTGCTGGGGTTTCCATGGTTACAGGTACATAATCCAGTGCTGGATTGGAAATCTATGTCCGTGACTAGTTGGGGTTGTCAGGGGATACATAGTGACATTCCTCTGATGTCAATTTCCTCGTCCCCTTCTTCTGAAGTTCCTGAGTTTTTGTCAGATTTCCAGGATATATTTGAGGAGCCTAAATCCAGTCCTCTGCCTCCTCATAGGGACTGTGATAGCGCTATTAATTTGATTCCTGGCTGTAAGTTCCCTAAGGGTCGACTTTTCAATCTGTCTGTGCCAGAGCATGCCGCTATGCGGACTTATGTAAAGGAGTCCTTGGAGAAGGGGCATATTCGCCCGTCTTCGTCACCGTTGGGAGCGGGGTTCTTTTTTGTTGCCAAGAAGGATGGCTCCTTGAGGCCCTGTATAGATTATCGCCTTCTCAATAAGATCACGGTCAAATTCCAGTACCCTTTGCCTTTGCTCTCTCATTTGTTTGCTCAGATTAAAGGGGCTAGCTGGTTTACCAAGATTGACCTTCGAGGGGCGTATAATCTGGTCCGCATCAAACAGGGTGATGAATGGAAAACAGCATTTAATACGCCCGAAGGCCATTTTGAATATCTTGTGATGCCTTTCGGGCTCTCTAATGCTCCATCTGTGTTTCAGTCCTTTATGCATGATATTTTCCGGGAGTATTTGGATAAATTTATGATTGTATATTTGGATGATATTTTGGTTTTTTCCGATGATTGGGAGACTCATGTGAAGCAGGTCAGGATGGTATTTCAGATTCTTCATGCTAATACACTGTTTGTGAAGGGGTCTAAGTGCCTTTTTGGAGTTCAGAAGGTTTCTTTTCTGGGGTTCATTTTTTCTCCCTCGGCTATTGAAATGGACCCTGTTAAGGTCCAGGCTATTTATGATTGGACTCAGCCCACATCTGTGAAGAGCCTTCAGAAATTTTTGGGCTTTGCTAATTTTTATCGCCGCTTCATTGCTAATTTTTCTACTGTGGTTAAACCTCTGACCGATTTGACCAAGAAAGGTGCAGATGTGGTGAATTGGTCCTCTGCGGCTGTGGAGGCCTTTCAGGAGCTTAAGCGTCATTTTACTTCTGCCCCTGTGTTGCGTCAGCCAGATGTTTCTCTCCCTTTTCAGGTTGAGGTTGACGCTTCTGAGATTGGGGCAGGAGCTGTTCTGTCTCAGAGAAGCTCTGATGGCTCTGTGTTGAAGCCGTGTGCTTTCTTCTCCAGAAAGTTTTCGCCTGCTGAGCGTAATTATGATGTCGGCAATCAGGAGTTGTTGGCTATGAAGTGGGCATTCGAGGAGTGGCGACATTGGCTTGAGGGAGCCAAGCATCGTGTTGTGGTCTTGACCGACCATAAGAATCTGATTTACCTTGAGTCGGCCAAGCGCTTGAATCCTAGACAGGCTCGGTGGTCTTTGTTTTTCTCCCGTTTTGATTTTGTGGTCTCGTATCTTCCGGGATCTAAGAATGTGAAGGCTGATGCCTTGTCTAGGAGTTTTTTGCCTGATTCTCCTGGAGTCCGTGAGCCGGCTGGTATTCTCAAGGAGGAGGTGATTCTTTCTGCTATCTCCCCTGATTTGCGGCGGGTGCTTCAGGAGTTTCAGGCTGATAGACCCGACCGCTGTCCTGTGGGGAAATTGTTTGTTCCTGATAGATGGACTAGTAAGGTGATTTCTGAGATCCATTGTTTGGTGTTGGCTGGTCATCCTGGGATCTTTGGAACCAGAGATTTGGTTGCCAGGTCCTTTTGGTGGCCTTCTTTGTCGCGGGATGTGCGTTCCTTCGTGCAGTCCTGTGGGATTTGTGCCCGGGCTAAGCCCTGCTGTTCTCATGCTAGTGGGTTGCTTTTGCCCTTGCCTATCCCTGAGAGGCCCTGGACGCATATTTCTATGGATTTTATTTCTGATCTTCCTGTGTCTCAGAAGATGTCTGTCATCTGGGTGGTTTGTGACCGGTTTTCTAAAATGGTCCATTTGGTACCTTTGCCTAAGTTTCCTTCCTCCTCTGATTTGGTTCCTTTGTTTTTCCAGCATGTGGTTCGTTTGCATGGTATTCCGGAGAATATTGTATCTGACAGAGGTACCCAGTTTGTTTCTAGGTTTTGGCGGTCCTTTTGTGCTAGAATGGGCATTAATTTGTCTTTTTCTTCGGCGTTTCACCCTCAGACAAATGGACAGACGGAGAGAACCAATCAGACCTTGGAAACCTACTTGAGATGCTTTGTGTCTGCTGATCAGGATGATTGGGTTACCTTCTTGCCGTTGGCCGAGTTTGCCCTTAATAATCGGGCTAGTTCGGCTACTTTGGTTTCGCCTTTTTTTTGCAATTTCGGTTTTCATCCTCGTTTTTCTTCAGGGCAGGTTGAGCCTTTGGACTGTCCTGGGGTGGATTCTGTGGTGGACAGGTTGCAGCGGATTTGGACTCATGTGGTGGACAGTTTGACGTTGTCTCAGGAAAAGGCTCAACGTTTTGCTAACCGCCGACGGTGCGTTGGTCCCCAGCTTCGGGTTGGGGATTTGGTCTGGTTGTCTTCTCGTTATGTTCCTATGAAGGTCTCTTCCCCTAAGTTCAAACCTCGTTTTATTGGTCCTTATAGGATTTCGGAAATTATCAATCCGGTGTCTTTTCGTTTGGCCCTTCCAGCTTCGTTTTCCATTCATAATGTGTTCCATAGATCTTTGTAGCGGAGATATGTGGTGCCCATGGTTCCCTCCGTTGACCCTCCTGCTCCGGTGTTGGTTTAGGGGGAGCTGGAATATGTGGTGGAGAAGATTTTGGATTCTCGTCTTTCAAGGCGGAAACTTCAGTATCTGGTCAAGTGGAAGGGTTATTACCGGGAGGATAACTCTTGGGTTTTTGCCTCCGATGTCCATGCTGCCAATTTGGTACGTGCTTTTCATTTGGCTCGTCCCGATCGGCCTGGGGGCTCTGGTAAGGGTTCGGTGACCCCTCCTCAAGGGGGGGGGGGTACTGTTGTGAGTTCCGTTCTTGGGCTCCATCCTGTGGTTGCGGATGGTATTTTTGGGAGTTCTGCTCTTGGGCTCCCTCTGGTGGTTTTGAGTGGAGCTTAGCAGCTGCGTTCACTGATCGGTTTCCTGGCCTTGTTGTTTGACTGGGCTTTTGGCTGTGGTGGATGCCAGCTGTCAATGTATTTCCTGTGGATTCAGTCCTTTCCTGGAAGTTCTCTGTTGGCCAGTCCATTTTCAGCTCAAGATAAGTCTGCTAGTTTTTGGGTGTTTCCCTGCTTATGACCTTCTGTTCAATTCAATTTATGTCTCTTTTGTCCAGCTTGTCATTATGAAATATTCCGGCTAGTTGGAAGCTCTGGGGTCGCAGATTTGCCCCTCCACACCGTGAGTCGGTGTGGTGGTTTTTTTTTGTAAACTCTTCGTGGACTTTAGTTTTTATACTGACCGCACAGCAACCTTTTCTATCTCTGTCTATTTAGATAGTATTGGCCTCCTTTACTAAAAATCTAGTTTCATTTCTGAGTTTGTCATTTCCCACTCCACTCACCGTCAATATTTGTGGGGGGCTATCTTCCTTTGGGGGTTTGTTATGACCTGGTGGTTACGGAGCGGTACTGAGATGACCTGGTGGGTAAAACCAATCATGGACAAGCTTAGAGAAGGTAGCAGCTCCACAGACAGTAATCACTGATATGACCTAGTGAATACGGAGCAGCACTGAAATGACCTGGTGGGTAAAACAAATAATGTACTAGCTCTGAGGAGGTGGTAACTTTACTGACCGCAATCCCTACTCCTAACACCAACACTAGAAATAGCCGTGGAGCGTACCTAACTCTGCCTAGACACCTCTGCACAGCCTAAGAACTAGCTACCCCTGAAGATGGAAACGGAAAACTATCTCGCCTCAGAGAAACCCCCAAAGGAAGATAGCCCCCCACAAATATTGACGGTGAGTGGAGAGGGAAATGACAAACTCAGAAATGAAACTAGATTTTAGCAAAGGAGGCCAATACTATCTAAATAGACAGAGATAGAAAAGGCTACTGTGCGGTCAGTATAAAAACTAAAAGTCCACGCAGAGTTTACAAAAAATAACCACCACACCGACTCACGGTGTGGAGGGGCAAATCTGCGACCCCAGAGCTTCCAACTAGCCGGAATATTTCATAATGACAAGCTGGACAAAAGAGACATAAATTAAACTGAACAGAAGGTCATAAGCAGGGAAACACCCAAAAACTAGCAGAACTTATCTTAAGCTGAAAATGGACTGGCCAACAGAGAACTTCCAGGAAAGGACTGAATCCACAGGAAATACATTGCCAGCTGGCATCCACTACAGCCAAAAGCCCAGTTAAATAACAAGGCCAGAGAACTGATTAGTGAACGCAGCTGCTAAGTTCCACTTGAAACCACCAGAGGGAGCCCAAGAGCAGAACTCCCAAAAATACCATTCGCAACCACAGAATGGAGCCCAAGAACGTAATTCACAACAGGGGTTTCTCTGAGGCGAGATAGTTTTCCGTTTCCATCTTCAGGGGTAGCTAGTTCTTAGGCTGTGCAGAGGCGTCTAGGCAGAGTTAGGTACACTCCACGGCTATTTCTAGTGTTGGTGTTAGGAGTAGGGATTGCGGTCAGTAAAGTTACCACCTCCTCAGAGCTAGTACTACTTTTGTTTTACCCACCAGGTCATTTCAGTGCTGCTCCGTATTCACTAGGTCATATCAGTGATTACTGTCTGTGGAGCTGCTACCTCCTCTAAGCGAGTCCATGATTGGTTTTACCCACCAGGTCATCTCAGTACAGCTCCGTACCCACCAGGTCATAACACTCTCCCCTCTGTCAATCCCTTCACTGGCTCCCCATTACCCAGAGACTCCAGTACAAAACCCAAACTATGACATACAAAGCCATCCACAACCTGTCTCCTCCATACATCTGTGACCTCGTCTCCCAGTACCTTCTTGCACGCAACTCCCGATCCAAACAAGATCTCCTTCTCTACTCCCCTCTTATCTCCTCTTCCCACAGTCGCAAACAAGATTTCTCTTGCGCATCACTACTACTCTGGAACTCTCTACCACAACATATCAGAGAAAAAAAAAAGGGAGCACTGCTAATGGTCAGAACGCAATACAAATGGTACAGTCTCCAGGTACAGCTTGCATGTCATAGTATTAGTAATGGTGTCTTTCTTTTTATGCTCTTTTTATACATCTAGGAGGCCGTAATGGCACAACGTTAATAAAAAACGTAGCGTAGGACTGCCCCATTATGAGATTGCCGTGAAGTGGCGGGGTAGCTCAAAAAATTGATCAATTATTTGCTAAATGTCTCATATTTGAACTACAGTTAGAATTCAGTAGGTGCATGTGCACCATTTGTATTGCGTTCTGACCATTAGCAGTGCTGGCTTCTCTTTTTTTTTTTTCTACAACATATCAGACTCTCACCTACCATCGAAACTTTCAAAAAGAACCTGAAGATTTTCCTCTTCCGGCAAGCCTACAACCTGGAGTAATCACCGATCGACCAAACCACTGCACGACCAGCTCTATCCTTACCTACTGTATCCTCACCCATCCCTTGTAGATTGTGAGCCTTGGCGGGCAGGGTCCTCTCTCCTCCTGTACCAGTTGTGACTTGTATTGTTCAAGATTATTGTACCTGTTTTTATTATGTATACCCCTCCTCACATGTAAAGCGCCATGGAATAAATGGCTCTATAATAATAAATAATAATAATAATAATTAGGCATGTAAGTATCCATTATATGTCCATTTTGCAAGCCGGCGAGAAAATCTCTCCATACGGAGGTTTACATGTGCAAAATACGCAGCCACACGTTACCTACGGATGACATACGGATCACTGTTCAGGGAACATTTCTGCGTATTTGGTCCTTATTTTTATACGTGGTGTGTGACCCCGGCCTAAATGAAAACCCTCCACATCTGACCCTACCTCGGCAGAAGCTCTCCCTACACTGTCTGAATCTGGAGCTGAATGCTATGAGCAGGCGGTGCCAGGTCTCTTATAGACCTGATGATGCTGTGCGGCCAGCTAATCACTGTAATGCCACAACCAACATGGCTACAGCATTATAGTGCATGGCAGACAATCCGTGCATGTTTATTGGCTCTCTAAAGAGCACCAAACATGCAGGACGGGGACATGAACTCCCACCGAGCAAACCCAGAAATTCTAGGTGCTCGCCGAGTACAGCGATGCTCGGGCCTGTAACGAGCATTACCGAGTATGCTCGCTGATAACTAGTGTAGTTCATTCCCCCAGTTTTTTCGCTGTCTCTGGCATCCAGAGTGCTCCTCCATGGATCCTCCATTCTGTAGCCTGAGTGATCAGCCGACGCTCCTTGTATCGCATTATTCACCTCATCAACAACACCTCCCACATTTTCCCTCACTCCCATTCACTACACGTTCTATCAGCTTCCACCATAGTAGCTTGACCCCGATACATGCTCACTAGTTTTATGTCTCCTGTTTCCAGAACAGCCGCGATCAGGAACAACACGCGCTATTCAAATAGACAGCCGTCACATACAAGATTCAGTCACTTTCTTGTTTTGTCAGCACTTCCATTTCTCACTATGTAACACCCCAGGCTGACATTCATTCTTATTACCGTATTTTTCGAACTACAAGACGCACTTTTTCCCCCCCAAAAAAGGGGGGAAAATGGGGGGTGCGTCTAATAGTCGCAATGCAGGCTTACCGTGGCGGCAGAGGTGTGGCATCAGAGGTGCGGTGGCAGAGGTGCGGCGGCAGACGTGCGGGGATGAGGAGGCGCAGTGAGCGGGGTCCCTTTCCCCGGTGAGGTGATGCAGCAGCCCGGTAAGCAGCAGAGCCGGGTGAATCCTGTTGTTAGCGGTGGTGGCGGCCATCTTCCGGAGGCCGCGCGTGCGCAGATGGAGCGCTCTGCTTCCCGGGGCTTCAGGAAAATGACCGCTGGATGCCGCGCGTGCGCAGATGGGGATCGCGGCGGCCATTTTCCTGAAGTTCTTGGCTTCAGGAAAATGGCCGCCGCGATCTCCATCTGCGCACGTGCGGCCTCCCGCGGCCATTTTCCTGAAGCCCCAGGATGCAGGGCGCTTCATCTGCGCACGCGTGGCCTTGGGAAGATGGCCGCCACCACCGCTAACAACAGGATTCACCTGGCTCTGCTGCTTACCGGGCTGCTGCATCACCTCACCGGGGAAAGGGACCCCTCTGACGCCATACCTCTCACTGCACCTCCTCATCCCAGCACCTCCTCATCCCAGCAACTCCTCATCCAAGCAACTCCTCATCCCAGCAACTCCTCATCCCAGCACCTCCTCATCCCAGCACCTCTGCCGGTAACCACTGCTGCAACCCTCCCATGGACACCAGGCCGTGGCATCGCCCACCTAAGCAGGAAAGGACCCTGCTCAGGTGCACGCCGTACCGCATCACCCCACCTCTGCCGACACCATGCCTCCTGTGACCCTGCTCTGCCACCGCCAGCCCTCAGGTAAGATACTGTAAATTCGGACAATAAGACGGACCCCCATCTTATAAAAAATCTTTTTTTCTGCAATTTTCACCCCAAATTTGGGGTGCGCCTTATGGTCCGGTGCGTCTTATAGTCCGAAAAATACGGTACTTATTAACCATTTGGTTACGTATGTCTTCTAGTTCAATGGATTCTTTTCCAATAATCATATTTTTTCAGTCCAATGCTGATCCATCAAGTTCAGTAGTGGTGCCCAGCTCTACACCACTATACCTGTGACTTCAGAAACTTACAGAACACCAGGTCACATCTCATATAGGAAACTACTGACACAACTCAATAACACCATTTATAAATGATTTATTTAATGGCAAGAACTTTCTCATTCATATCACATACATGTTTATTCATTCTTTTAGGTGACCTCACTTAATTCATAAGTACTTTTTAATATAATTAGTGTATGTAAATGTTTTTTGTTTATTTCATGAATAGTGATTTGTGAATATACTCGTTACTAGAGATTTCTCGAGCATGCTCGGGGGTCCTCCGAGTATTTTTAGTACTCGAAGATTTCGTTTTTCTTGCCGCAGCTGAATAATTTATATCTGTTAGCCAGCATAAGTACATGTGGGGGTTGCCTGGTTGCATGGGTATCCCCACATGTACTTATGCTGGCTCACAGATGTCAATCATTCAGCTGTGGCAAGAAAAACTAACTCTCCGAGTACTAAAAAATACTCTGAGGATCCCCGAGCATGCTCGAGAAATCTCGAGTAACGAGTATATTCGCTCATCACTATTCATGAACCATAATTTATCTTTGTTTGACTGACTTTCTCATGAACTTTGACATATCGTGCTTTGTTTGGCTTTTTTTTTTAAAAAAAAGACTGCATATAAAATGTTCCAAGCTTGAAATGTTCATCCGCTATCAGGTTTTGTCCTGAGGAAGAGGTCCTGCGTGATTTTGAAACGTGTTGAAACGTTTTTAAGGAAATCTCCATATCTGATAGTCTTCATCAGCAGTGCAGGTACAGACACATTATACCCGGATCAACTATTCTGCTCGGTCTTTGGACCTGTGTCCTGCAGCAGCTGATTTATGCATTGAACATGTTGCTAAGGTGCCACTCTATCAGGTGAGTGTAATATTCCTCCATTTTCACTATATCTTGTTATCAGATAAGACCCTATTTTTCGCTTGTTTGTTCCTCAGAATCTCGACTACACGAAATCTCTGTAACGCCTTCAGGTTACTTGGTTAAAAGCAATCAAGGACTGCTTGGACCTTAAGGGTATGTTTCCACGTTCAGGAAACGCTGCGTTTTTGACGCTGCGTTTTTCCGCAGCGTCAAAAACGCAGCGTCCAGATGTTACAGCATAGTGGAGGGGATTTCATGAAATCCAGACTCCACTATGCGTTAAAAAACGCATGCGTTTTTGCCGCGAAAACGCATGCGTGGTGCGTTTTTTCAAAACGCAGCATGTTGCTACAATGAGCAAAACACGCAGGCAC
Source organism: Ranitomeya variabilis (assembly GCF_051348905.1). Classification (NCBI taxonomy): domain Eukaryota; kingdom Metazoa; phylum Chordata; class Amphibia; order Anura; family Dendrobatidae; genus Ranitomeya; species Ranitomeya variabilis. Next base: position 710,404,561 of record NC_135235.1, read on the forward strand.
ACCGCAGGTGACCTGCCAGTGACCTCAGGTGCAGTTTTGGTTAGGATTTTACCTGCATAAAATCCTGACCAAAGCCTGATGCAATCCTGAACGTGGAAACATACCCTAATGGGGTCCATCTGAAACCCCAATGCAGAAGCCAAATGTCCTGAGAACTGGACCTGCTGTACCACAAATTGACATTTCTCCAGGTTAGCAAACAAATAGTTGTCTCGTAGAACCTGGAGAACCTGTCTGACATGCTCACCATGCTCCTCCAGAGTACGTGAGGAACTCAATATATCATCCAGGAAAATTACCACAAATCTACCAATCAGTGAGAAAAAATATAATTAATCACATTTTCAAAGACTGCCGACGCATTGGTTAACCCGAATGGCAGCATCAAATGTTCAATCTGCCCCTCAGGTGTATTGAATGCGGTCTTCCGTCACCATGGCGTATACGTATAAGGTTATATGACCCTCTCACGTTAAGGCCGGCGTCACACTGGCGAGTTTTACAGACGTATCAGCGCAGAAAGTACACCCGTAAAATACGCATAACACACGGCCCAATGATTCTCTATGGCCCAGCTCCTATCAGCCGTATTTTACTGATCCGTATTATACGGTCTTGTACAGCCATAGAAAATCGCAGCATGCTGCGTTTGTCACCGTATTGCGCAAAAAAATCGCCAATGAAAGTCTATGGGGGCGAGAAAAATACGGATTACACACGGACCAGCAGTGTGACTTGCGAGAAATACGCACCGGTGTTAGAGAGAAAAGCCGGTAATTCAATTGCCGGCTTTTCATTTCTCCTTCACAAACCCGACAGGATATGAGACATGGTTCACTCATATGAACTCGAGCGTGGGAACTTTTCCAAGGCTCCAGTTCATGAGTTCATCCACCAGAGGGCGCCTCACCGCGACTCAATGTAAGTACAGATCATCCTGCTTTCCTTTCAGCACCCGGGGTTTTTACAGCCACGAGCAGTGCTTTAGCGCAGCTCCTGGCTGTAAAATGATTTAACCCCTTCAGATGGATTTACTTCGTGGGACCTGACAGTTCATCAGAAGGTATGTATATTGTTGGTTTATTATTTTGCCAAGCGAGGGTGTTCCGGATGGATTGAGAGAGCAATAAAATACTAAAACAACCTGTTTGTTTATTTCATTAAAATACTTTTTAATAATGTGTGTGTGTTTTATTAACCATTTCGTACTATTGGATTAATAATGGATAGGTGTCATAATTGACGCCTCTCCATTATTAATCTGGCTTAATGTCACCTTACAATAGCAAGGTGACATTAACCCTTCATTACCCCATATCCCACCTCTACACGGGAGTAGGAAGAGAGTGGCCAAGTGCCAGAATAGGCGCATCTTCCAGATGTGCCTTTTCTGGGGTGGCTGGGGGCAGATGTTTGTAGCCGGGAGGGGCCAATAACCATGGACCCTCTCCTGGCTATTAATATCTGCCCTCAGTCACTGGCTTTACCACTCTGGCAGGGAGAAAATTGCGCGGGAGCCCACGCCAATTTTTTCCGCCATTTAACCCTTTATTTTAGCAGCTACAGCGGCCAAATTTTGCACATACACACTACTAACATTAGTAGTGTGGAATATGCAAAAAAAAAGGGGGATATGACATGGTTTACTGTATGTAAACCATGTCTCATATCCTGTCGGGTTTGTGAAGGAGATAGCAAAAGTCGGCAATTGAATTAGCGGCTTTTATGCTATCTAGCGCTGCATTAAATATAAATATACATATATAGGTGTCTCACTGGCATATATATATGTATATATACACATTCTATGTGTATTTATCTATTCTATTCTAACCTGTCAGTGTGATTTTACTGTACACCGCGCTGAATTGCCGGCTTTTCAAAGGACACCGGTGCATAAAAATCGGACAGAACTCGCATGGTGCGAGTGCTGTGCGATTTTTTTCTCGCACCCATTGACTTGCATTGGCGAGTCTCGTCCGAGAATCGCAGCAATACGCAGCATGCTGCGATTTTTTTCTCAGCCGATCCAGATTTTTCTCAGTCCGATTTCGGCTGAGAAAAAAATCGCAAATGAAAAGACACCTATTAACTAACATTGGTCCGAGTGCAATCCGATTTTTTATCAGATTGCACTCGTCCGTTTTCCTCGCAAGTGGAAAGGGGCCCTTAGGGCTCATTTCCACTTGCGAGGAAAACGGACGAGTGCAATCCGAGAAAAAATCGGATTGCACTCAGACCAATGTTATTCAATAGGTGTCTTTTCATTTGCGATTTTTTTCTCACCCGAAATCGGTCTGAGAAAAAAATTGCAGCATGCTTCGTATTGCTGCGAGTCTCGGACGACACTCGCCAATGCAAGTCAATGGGTGCGAGAAAAAAAACGCATGGAATACGGACCATCCGTATTCCATCTGTTTTTTTATGGATACCTTACCATTCTGTGGCATAGAACACTTTAAGTAGTCCTGTAAATGACTGTATAAAAATAGTTGCAGAGAAAAAAAATGGATTGCATACGGATGTCATACGGATGTAAAACGGATGATGCAATTAAAAAATCGCATTGAACTCGCATGACAGACGCATACTTTTCATCCCTTTTTTTCGGCCCAGATTACGGACCGTTTTTATTCTTGCAAGTGGAAATGAGCCCTTAGCCGGACACTGGAAGGGGATAAATAAGCGAGATTTTGGCATTTTAGCTCCTGGTGTGGAGTCAATAGCACAGTCATAGGCCGCCATATACTAGACGTCCGGTAACTGGTAATAATTCCATAGCTCCCAACCGTCCCGCATTGTGCGGGACTGTCCTGGTTTTGAGCCTGTTCCCCGCTGTCCAGCGCGGGATGCTCTGCATCCTGCAGACAGCAGGACAGACACGCCCCCTTGTGTTAAGCCATGCGGGCCCTTACCCTTCCATATTCCGTATGGCTGCCTGCTTTCTGCGCACAGGACCTGTGATGAGGTCACAGGAAGGGAGGAGTCAGGGGTCACATGATCGGGACCTCCGAAGTTGTGCTGGTTGCCAACTTGCCGCTGCAGGATGAGGTAAGTAATGTTGTGTGTGGGGTCAGGAGGTGTACAGTGTGGATGTAGCAGAGCCGTGTGTGTGCGAGGTGTATGGAGCGGAGCCGTGTGTGGAGCCGTATGGAGCATCATGTGGGGTCATTATACAATATGGAGCATCATGTGCAGCCAATATACAGTATGGAGCATCATGTGTGGCCATTATACAGTATGGAGCATCATGTGTGGCCATTATACAATATGGAGCATCATGTGGGGTCATTATACAGTATGGAGCATCATGTGCAGTCATTATACAGTATGGAGCATCATGTGCGGTCATTATACAGTATGGAGCATCATGTGCGGTCATTATACAGTATGGAGCATCATGTGCGGTCATTATACAATATGGAGCATCATGTGCAGCCAATATACAGTATGGAGCATCATGTGTGGCCATTATACAGTATGGAGCGTCGTGTGTGGCCATTGTACAGTATGAAGCGTCATGTGTGGCCATTGTACAGCATGGAGCGTCGTGTGTGGCCATTGTACACTATGGAGCGTCGTGTGTGGCCATTGTACAGTATGGAGCGTCGTGTGTGGCCATTGTACACTATGGAGCGTCATGTGTGGCCATTGTACACTATGGAGCGTCGTGTGTGGCCATTGTACACTATGGAGCGTCGTGTGTGGCCATTGTACACTATGGAGCGTCGTGTGTGGCCATTGTACACTATGGAGCGTCGTGTGTGGCCATTGTACACTATGGAGCGTCGTGTGTGGCCATTGTACACTATGGAGCGTCGTGTGTGGCCATTGTACAGCATGGAGCGTCGTGTGGGGCCATTGTACACTATGGAGCATCATGTGTGGCCATTGTACACTATGGAGCGTCGTGTGTGGCCATTGTACACTATGGAGCGTCGTGTGTGGCCATTGTACACTATGGAGCGTCGTGTGTGGCCATTGTACACTATGGAGCGTCGTGTGTGGCCATTGTACACTATGGAGCGTCGTCTGTGGCCATTGTACACTATGGAGCGTCGTGTGTGGCCATTGTACAGCATGGAGCGTCGTGTGTGGCCATTGTACACTATGGAGCGTCGTGTGTGGCCATTGTATAGTATGGAGCGTCATGTGTGGCCATTGTACAGTATGGAGCGTCGTGTGTGGCCATTGTACACTATGGAGCGTCGTGTGTGGCCATTGTACACTATGGAGCGTCGTGTGTGGCCATTGTACACTATAGAGCGTCGTGTGTGGCCATTGTATAGTATGGAGCGTCGTGTGTGGCCATTGTACAGTATGGAGTGTCGTGTGTGGCCATTGTACACTATAGAGCGTCGTGTGTGGCCATTGTACACTATAGAGCGTCGTGTGTGGCCATTGTACAGTATGGAGCGTCGTGTGTGGCCATTGTACACTATGGAGCGTGGTGTGTGGCCATTGTACACTATGGAGCGTGGTGTGTGGCCATTGTACACTATGGAGCGTCGTGTGTGGCCATTGTACACTATGGAGCGTCGTGTGTGGCCATTGTATAGTATGGAGCGTCGTGTGTGGCCATTGTACACTATAGAGCGTCGTGTGTGGCCATTGTACACTATGGAGCGTCGTGTGTGGCCATTGTACACTATGGAGCGTGGTGTGTGGCCATTGTACACTATGGAGCGTCGTGTGTGGCCATTGTACAGTATAGAGCGTCGTGTGTGGCCATTGTACACTATAGAGCGTCGTGTGTGGCCATTGTACAGTATGGAGCGTCGTGTGTGGCCATTGTACACTATGGAGCGTCGTGTGTGGCCATTGTACACTATAGAGCGTCGTGTGTGGCCATTGTACACTATGGAGCGTCGTGTGTGGCCATTGTACACCATAGAGCGTCGTGTGTGGCCATTGTACAGTATAGAGCGTCGTGTGTGGCCATTGTACAGTATGGAGCGTCGTGTGTGGCCATTGTACAGTATGGAGCGTCGTGTGTGGCCATTGTACACTATGGAGCGTCGTGTGTGGCCATTGTACACTATAGAGCGTCGTGTGTGGCCATTGTACACTATGGAGCGTCGTGTGTGGCCATTGTACACTATAGAGCGTCGTGTGTGGCCATTGTACAGTATAGAGCGTCGTGTGTGGCCATTGTACAGTATGGAGCGTCGTGTGTGGCCATTGTACAGTATGGAGCGTCGTGTGTGGCCATTGTACACTATGGAGCGTCGTGTGTGGCCATTGTACAGTATGGAGCGTCGTGTGTGGCCATTGTACAGTATAGAGCGTCGTGTGTGGCCATTGTACAGTATGGAGCGTCGTGTGTGGCCATTGTACACTATAGAGCGTCGTGTGTGGCCATTGTACACTATAGAGCGTCGTGTGTGGCCATTGTACAGTATAGAGCGTCGTGTGTGGCCATTGTACAGTATGGAGCGTCGTGTGTGGCCATTGTACAGTATGGAGCGTCGTGTGTGGCCATTGTACACTATGGAGCGTCGTGTGTGGCCATTGTACAGTATGGAGCACTGTGTGGCCATATTTTTTTTGTTAATATTGTTTACGAAACATTGTGATCAAAAGTGCTAAATGGGTGTGGTTGGGGCGTGGCTAGTTGTGAAATGGGTATGGTCAGAGGTGTGGCCTAAAGTTTGCCGCGGCGCGCGTAGCTGACTTTGTCCCTCTTTCCCTTTCTCAAAAGTTGGGAGGTATGTAATTCCCTCATGTGTGGGGTCTATTTGTCTCCAGAGAAATCACACGTTACAGTCCACACATAACACTGTGTAGAAAAGGCGGCGCGGGGTAATTGTGCCAGTAGTGAGGGGAATAATGGCGGGAATGTCACTGACTGAGGAGAAGTTTCCATGTAGCGTCTTCACTGCGGATATCATTCCCTGAGGCCCCTGATCACATGACTCCTGACTCCTCCCCTCCTGTGACCTCATCACAGGTCCTGTGCGCACAGAACAGCCATATATGTGGAGTGCGGCTCTGCAGGTGGAGGTAGGTGCTGGAGATTCCCCATTACTGAGCACGGGGGACATTAACCTCTTCTGCACTAAGACTCTTTTGATGTTTTTGTTGCCACTTTATAAGAATCATAACGTTGTTGTTCTGTTTCCTGTAAGGCTACGTTCACATTTGCGTTGTGCGCCGCAGCGTCGGCGCCGCAACGCACAACGCAAACAAAAACGCGGCAAAACGCATGCACAACGCTGCGTTTTGCGCCGCATGCGTCCTTTTTTCTATTGATTTTGGACGCAGCAAAAATGCAACTTGCTGCGTCCTCTGCGCCCGGACGCGGGCGCCGCAGTGACGCATGCGGCGCAAAACGCAAGTGCACCGCATGTCCATGCGCCCCCATGTTAAATATAGGGGCGCATGACGCATGCGGCGACGCTGCGGCGCCCGACGCTGCGGCGCACACCGCAAATGTGAACGTAGCCTAATAGATACATACGACCCAACTATGGAGGATAGGAAGTGAGGGAACGGATTGTTCTCCTAGTACAGGACCCCTTTCTTGGCCCCATTATGGGTTGAGCCTAGACTGTATGGGCTCCTTCCAGGTTTTCTGATTTAAGCCCATACAGTGTAGCCGGTTCACTACTGAAGATGCTAGACTGTATGGGCTCTTTCTAGGTATATATTCTTGAAGATAGCAGACTTTATGGGCTCCTTCCAGCAGCCTATACATGACACTAGAATGTATGTGCTCCTTCAAGGTATAAATTATTAAAGCCAGCAGAATATATGGGCTCCTGCCAGGTCCTGACTGCAGCCCATACAGTCCAGCCGGCTCACTGGTGAAGACACTAGACTGTACGGGCTCCTGTCAGGTATATATTATTGTAGATATAGACTGTACGGGCTCCTGTCAGGTATATAGTATTGTAGATATAGACTGTACGGGCTCCTGTCAGGTATATATTATTGTAGATACAGACTGTACGGGCTCCTGTCAGGTATATATTATTGTAGATACAGACTGTACGGGCTCCTGTCAGGTATATATTATTGTAGATACAGACTGTACGGGCTCCTGTCAGGTATATATTATTGTAGATACAGACTGTACGGGCTCCTGTCAGGTATATATTATTGTAGATATAGACTGTACGGGCTCCTGTCAGGTATATATTATTGTAGATACAGACTGTACAGGCTCCTGTCAGGTATATATTATTGTAGATACAGACTGTACAGGCTCCTGTCAGGTATATATTATTGTAGATACAGACTGTACGGGCTCCTGTCAGGTGTATATTATTGTAGATACAGACTGTACAGGCTCCTGTCAGGTATATATTATTGTAGATACAGACTGTACGGGCTCCTGTCAGGTATATATTATTGTAGATACAGACTGTACGGGCTCCTGTCAGGTATATATTATTGTAGATATAGACTGTACGGGCTCCTGTCAGGTATATATTATTGTAGATACAGACTGTACAGGCTCCTGTCAGGTATATATTATTGTAGATACAGACTGTACGGGCTCCTGTCAGGTATATATTATTGTAGATACAGACTGTACGGGCTCCTGTCAGGTATATATTATTGTAGATATAGACTGTACGGGCTCCTGTCAGGTATATATTATTGTAGATATAGACTGTACGGGCTCCTGTCAGGTATATATTATTGTAGATATAGACTGTACGGGCTCCTGTCAGGTATATATTATTGTAGATACAGACTGTACGGGCTCCTGTCAGGTATATATTATTGTAGATACAGACTGTACGGGCTCCTGTCAGGTATATATTATTGTAGATATAGACTGTACGGGCTCCTGTCAGGTATATATTATTGTAGATACAGACTGTACAGGCTCCTGTCAGGTATATATTATTGTAGATACAGACTGTACGGGCTCCTGTCAGGTATATATTATTGTAGATACAGACTGTACGGGCTCCTGTCAGGTATATATTATTGTAGATACAGACTGTACGGGCTCCTGTCAGGTATATATTATTGTAGATATAGACTGTACGGGCTCCTGTCAGGTATATATTATTGTAGATACAGACTGTACGGGCTCCTGTCAGGTATATATTATTGTAGATATAGACTGTACAGACTCCTGTCAGGTATATATTATTGTAGATACAGACTGTACGGGCTCCTGTCAGGTATATATTATTGTAGATACAGACTGTATGGACTCCTGTCAGGTATATATTATTGTAGATATAGACTGTACGGGCTCCTGTCAGGTATATATTATTGTAGATACAGACTGTACGGGCTCCTGTCAGGTATATATTATTGTAGATACAGACTGTACGGGCTCCTGTCAGGTATATATTATTGTAGATATAGACTGTACGGGCTCCTGTCAGGTATATATTATTGTAGATATAGACTGTACGGGCTCCTGTCAGGTATATATTATTGTAGATACAGACTGTATGGACTCCTGTCAGGTATATATTATTGTAGATATAGACTGTACGGGCTCCTGTCAGGTATATATTATTGTAGATACAGACTGTATGGGCTCCTGTCAGGTATATATTATTTATGGACTCCTGTCAGATATATATTATTGTAGATACAGACTGTACGGGCTCCTGTCAGGTATATATTATTGTAGATACAGACTGTACGGACTCCTGTCAGGTATATAGTATTGTAGATACAGACTGTATGGACTCCTGTCAGGTATATATTATTGTAGATACAGACTGTACGGGCTTCTGTCAGGTATATATTATTGTAGATACAGACTGTACGGGCTCCTGTCAGGTATATATTATTGTAGATACAGACTGTACGGGCTCCTGTCAGGTATATATTATTGTAGATACAGACTGTACGGGCTCCTGTCAGGTATATATTATTGTAGATATAGACTGTACGGGCTCCTGTCAGGTATATATTATTGTAGATACAGACTGTACGGGCTCCTGTCAGGTATATATTATTGTAGATACAGACTGTACGGGCTCCTGTCAGGTATATATTATTGTAGATATAGACTGTACGGGCTCCTGTCAGGTATATATTATTGTAGATACAGACTGTACAGGCTCCTGTCAGGTATATATTATTGTAGATACAGACTGTACGGGCTCCTGTCAGGTATATATTATTGTAGATACAGACTGTACAGGCTCCTGTCAGGTATATATTATTGTAGATACAGACTGTACGGGCTCCTGTCAGGTATATATTATTGTAGATACAGACTGTATGGACTCCTGTCAGGTATATATTATTGTAGATATAGACTGTACGGGCTCCTGTCAGGTATATATTATTGTAGATACAGACTGTACGGGCTCCTGTCAGGTATATATTATTGTAGATATAGACTGTACGGGCTCCTGTCAGGTATATATTATTGTAGATACAGACTGTATGGACTCCTGTCAGGTATATATTATTGTAGATATAGACTGTACGGGCTCCTGTCAGGTATATATTATTGTAGATACAGACTGTATGGGCTCCTGTCAGGTATATATTATTTATGGACTCCTGTCAGATATATATTATTGTAGATACAGACTGTACGGGCTCCTGTCAGGTATATAGTATTGTAGATATAGACTGTACGGGCTCCTGTCAGGTATATATTATTGTAGATACAGACTGTACGGGCTCCTGTCAGGTATATATTATTGTAGATATAGACTGTACGGGCTCCTGTCAGGTATATATTATTGTAGATACAGACTGTACGGGCTCCTGTCAGGTATATATTATTGTAGATACAGACTGTACGGGCTCCTGTCAGGTATATATTATTGTAGATATAGACTGTACGGGCTCCTGTCAGGTATATATTATTGTAGATACAGACTGTACAGGCTCCTGTCAGGTATATATTATTGTAGATACAGACTGTACGGGCTCCTGTCAGGTATATATTATTGTAGATACAGACTGTACAGGCTCCTGTCAGGTATATATTATTGTAGATACAGACTGTACGGGCTCCTGTCAGGTATATATTATTGTAGATACAGACTGTACGGGCTCCTGTCAGGTATATATTATTGTAGATATAGACTGTACGGGCTCCTGTCAGGTATATATTATTGTAGATACAGACTGTATGGACTCCTGTCAGGTATATATTATTGTAGATATAGACTGTACGGGCTCCTGTCAGGTATATATTATTGTAGATACAGACTGTATGGGCTCCTGTCAGGTATATATTATTTATGGACTCCTGTCAGATATATATTATTGTAGATACAGACTGTACGGGCTCCTGTCAGGTATATATTATTGTAGATACAGACTGTACGGACTCCTGTCAGGTATATAGTATTGTAGATACAGACTGTATGGACTCCTGTCAGGTATATATTATTGTAGATACAGACTGTACGGGCTTCTGTCAGGTATATATTATTGTAGATACAGACTGTATGGGCTCCTGTCAGGTATATATTATTTATGGACTCCTGTCAGGTATATATTATTGTAGATATAGACTGTACGGACTCCTGTCAGGTATATATTATTGTAGATACAGACTGTATGGACTCCTGTCAGGTATATATTATTGTAGATATAGACTGTACGGGCTCCTGTCAGGTATATATTATTGTAGATACAGACTGTATGGGCTCCTGTCAGGTATATATTATTTATGGACTCCTGTCAGATATATATTATTGTAGATACAGACTGTACGGGCTCCTGTCAGGTATATATTATTGTAGATACAGACTGTACGGGCTCCTGTCAGGTATATATTATTGTAGATACAGACTGTACGGACTCCTGTCAGGTATATAGTATTGTAGATACAGACTGTATGGACTCCTGTCAGGTATATATTATTGTAGATACAGACTGTACGGGCTCCTGTCAGGTATATATTATTGTAGATACAGACTGTATGGACTCCTGTCAGGTATATATTATTGTAGATACAGACTGTACGGGCTCCTGTCAGGTATATATTATTGTAGATACAGACTGTATGGACTCCTGTCAGGTATATATTATTGTAGATATAGACTGTACGGGCTCCTGTCAGGTATATATTATTGTAGATACAGACTGTATGGACTCCTGTCAGGTATATATTATTGTAGATATAGACTGTACGGGCTCCTGTCAGGTATATATTATTGTAGATACAGACTGTACGGGCTCCTGTCAGGTATATATTATTGTAGATATAGACTGTACGAACTCCTGTCAGATATATATTATTGTAGATACAGACTGTACGGGCTCCTGTCAGGTATATATTATTGTAGATACAGACTGTACGGGCTCCTGTCAGGTATATATTACTGATGATATCAGAATGTATGGGCTCCTGTCAGGTATATATTACTGATGATATCAGAATGTATGGGCCCCTGTCAGGTATATATTACTGATGATATCAGAATGTATGGGCCCCTGTCAGGTTTATATTAGTGATGATATCAGAATGTATGGGCGCCTGTCAGGTATATATTAGTGATGATATCAGAATGTATGGGCCCCTGTCAGGTATATATTAGTGATGATATCAGAATGTATGGGCCCCTGTCAGGTATATATTAGTTATGATATCAGAATGTATGGGCTCCTGTCAGGTATATATTACTGATGATATCAGAATGTATGGGCTCCTGTCAGGTATACACTCACCGGCCACTTTATTAGGTACACCATGCTAGTAACGGGTTGGACCCCCTTTTGTCTTCAGAACTGCCTCAATTCTTCGTGGCATAGATTCAACAAGGTGCTGGAAGCATTCCTCAGAGATTTTGGTCCATATTGACATGATGGCATCACACAGTTGCCACAGATTTGTCGGCTGCACATCCCAAAGATGCTCCATACAAGGCAGGATGGATCCATGCTTTCATGTTGTTTACGCCAAATTCTGACCCTACCATCCGAATGTCGCAGCAGAAATCGAGACTCATCAGACCAAGCAACGTTTTTCCAATCTTCTACTGTCCAATTTCGATGAGCTTGTGCAAATTGTAGCCTCAGTTTCCTGTTCTTAGCTGAAAGGAGTGGTACCCGGTGTGGTCTTCTGCTGCTGTAGCCCATCTGCCTCAAAGTTCGACGCACTGTGCGTTCAGAGATGCTCTTAGGCCTACCTTGGTTGTAACGGGTGGCGATTTGAGTCACTGTTGCCTTTCTATCAGCTCGAACCAGTCTGCCCATTCTCCTCTGACCTCTGGCATCAACAAGGCATTTCCGCCCACAGAACTGCCGCTCACTGGATTTTTTTTCTTTTTCGGACCATTCTCTGTAAACCCTAGAGATGGTTGTGCGTGAAAATCCCAGTAGATCAGCAGTTTCTGAAATACTCAGACCAGCCCTTCTGGCACCAACAACCATGCCACGTTCAAAGGCACTCAAATCACCTTTCTTCCCCATACTGATGCTCGGTTTGAACTGCAGGAGATTGTCTTGACCATGTCTACATGCCTAAATGCACTGAGTTGCCGCCATGTGATTGGCTGATTAGAAATTAAGTGTTAACAAGAAGTTGGACAGGTGTACCTAATAAAGTGGCCAGTGAGTGTATATTAGTGATGGTATCAGAATGTATGGGCTCCTGTCAGGTATATATTAGTGATGATATCAGAATGTATGGGCCTCTGTCAGGTATATATTAGAGATGATATCCGAATGTATTGGCCCCTGTCAGGTATATATTACTGATAATATCAGAATGTATGGGCCCCTGTCAGGTGTATATGCTGCGATTGTTCTCGTATGCTGATTCGGCATGAAAAAATAATCACAGATGTGATCTGCCCCATAGATTAACACTGGTCCAAGTGCTATGCAATGTTTTCTCACATAGCACTCATCCGTATTCTACGCTAGTGTGACCCTGGCCTTAAACTTATGAAGCGACACAGACCACCTGCAGTTCAGCCATCATCAATATTTAAATTACAAGTTTTTCACCATCCAAAAAAATGCTAATTTTAACCTATTTCCATAGGTTTCTTAAAGGGAACCTGTCACCAGGTTTTCCCCATATATAGTACCACCAGCACCTATATGCCCTTATACACACCCTTCTAGAGTGTTGTACATACCGTATATACTCGAGCATAAGCCGAGATATTTAGCCCACTTTTTTGGGCTGAAAGTGACCCTCTCAGCTTATACTCAAGTCATTGTTGGCGGGGGAGGGGGAGCGGCGGCTGTCACATACTCACCTGCTCCTGGCACGGTCCCTGCATATCCGATGGTCTCCGGGCAGCTCTTCCTGTGTTCAGCGGTCACGTGGTACCGCTCATTAAAGTAATGAATATGGACACATATTCATTACTTTAATGAGCGGTACGTGACCGCTGAACATAGGAAGACGCTGCTGGCTCCTGGGGACCATCTGACAGTGAGAAGCTGCCGGGGACCGCGCCGGGAGCAGGTGAGTATGACGGGGGAGGTGAGCATTGCGCGATATTCACCTCTCCCCGTTCCACCGCTGCAGGCCGCTCTGTCTTCCGTCCTCTGGCTGTAACTGTTCAGGTCAGAGGGCGCGATGACGTAGTTAGTGTGCGCGCCGCCCTCTTTCTGAACAGTCAGTGCAGAGGATAGAAGACAGAGCAGCGTGCAGCGGTGGAATGTGACTATCGTAAGTGCCGAGGGCCTGAGCGAAGAGAGGTGAGTATGTGATAGTTTTATTTTAATCGCAGCAACAGCATATGGGGCATAATGTGTGGAGCATCTCATGGGGCATAATGTGTGGAGCATCTCATGGGGCATAATGTGTGGAGCATCTCATGGGGCATAATGTGTGGAGCATCTCATGGGGCATAATGTGTGGAGCATCTCATGGGGCATAATGTGTGGAGCATCTCATGGGGCATAATGTGTGGAGCATCTCATGGGGCATAATGTGTGGAGCATCTCATGGGGCATAATGTGTGGAGCATCTCATGGGGCATAATGTGTGGAGCATCTCATGGGGCATAATGTGTGGAGCATCTCATGGGGCATAATGTGTGGAGCATCTTATGGGGCCATCAACCTTTATGCAGCATTGTATGGGGCAAAAGTTTCTATGGAGCATCTCATGGGGCCATTATTAACATTTGTGCAGCATTATATGGGGCATATTTTAATATGGAGCATCTTATGGGGCATATTTTGTATAGAGCAACTTATGGGGCCCATCATGAACTGTATGGAGCATTATATGGGGCTCCTGATTCAATATGGATATTCAGAAACACTTAACCTACTGATGTCTCAATTAATTTTACTTTTATTGGTATCTATTTTTATTTTTGAAATTTACCGGTTTCTGCTGCACTTTCCACCCTAGGCTTATACTCGAGTCAATAAGTTTTCCCAGTTTTTTGTGGCAAGATTAGGGGGGTCGACTTCTACTCGAGTATATACGGTATGTCTGTAAGCCAATGTGCATAATGTAAATAACTTCTTATACTCACCTACGGGGCGGTTTGGTGTTATGTTTGGCGCTGGTCTTCATCCGGCGCAGTCCTTCCCGTGGATGATGTGTTCTACATCATCCACACAACCTCCCTCATCACGCTTCTGTGCAGGAACATTTCTCTGCCGAGCACAAAGCAAAGTACTGCAAAGGGCAGAAAGAAGTGCACTTGCACAGGAGTGCGATGGAAGACACCGTGTGGACAGGGTGGATAAAAATCAATGTTTTTTTAAAAAAATCAAAAAAATCGGATTTTTTTGATTTAAATCGGATTTTTTTTATTTAAATCGGATTTTTTTCAATAAACTGCTTTTTGAGGAAAATATTTTACCATCCAAAGGTTCTTCCATCATGAGATAAAGCTGAGTTGTTTAACTCAGTAGAATAAAGGCTGTATATGTGTAACATTCACAATGCCATGCTCTTCCAGAGGTTTCTGTAGGATGCTGACTATCCAATAAGTTTGGGCATGTCAACTGAATGGAAAAAGAAACTAAACCAAAAGTGAAACCAAGCTAGAAGTGTGGAATTAAAGGGGCAGTATGAACAAAATGTGGAGGCTATTAATAGTTTATACAATTAAGACATGCTGCTTTTAAACACCTACCTATTGCCATATAGTAAAACAATAAAGATTTTTACTTACTTTGGGGTCCCCCCCTCACCCTGACGTTAGATCGTTGCCCCTAGTTTCGTCCGTGTAACTATGGGCGCACATGCGCACTGCTCTCACTTCTCATTTTAATCGTGATTTATATTAAAAAAAACCTTTTGATTTAAATCAGTGATTTAAATCATGATTAAAATCATGATTTAAATCGATCCGATTTAAATAGAAAAAAATCTTTTGATTTAAATCGTGATTTAAATCATGATTTAAATCGGCGTGATTTAAATCAATCCACCCTGCGTGTGGATGACATAGGACGCGTCATCGACTCAAAGAAAGAAGGATGGTGATAGAAGAGAAGGCACCGGATTAAGACTAGCGAAGCCCATTGGATGGGGCTAGGCAAGTCTAATATGCCACTATCTTAAGGGCATACAGATAGTGGTTATGCTTTATAAAATGCTGTATATAAGGATATACAGGCAGTGGGCCTACTATATATACACAGCATTCTAGAATGCTGTATATAAGGGCTTATAGATAGTGGTCGTACCATATATTCACAGCATTCTAGAATGCTGTATATAAGTGCATATAGATAGTGGTCGTACTTTATATGAGGGGGGGACAGAAACAATGATTAAATACCCCGTAGTAAGAAAACGGCTATAGTGCAAGAAAATATAGGGTACCGTATTTTCCGGCATATAAGACGACTGGGCGTATAAGACGACCCCCCAACTTTTCCAGTTAAAATATAAAATCTTCTTAAAAGTCAGGGGTCTTCTTATACGCCGTATGTCGTCTTATAGGGCCGGTGACTAATGTGCCTTTTGGGGGGGAGTGGTCCTGATGACGAAGAGGGGGCATCTCACAGGAAAGTGTGAGTGGAGTATCCCCCATTACCTCATTGTAGCTGCAGTGTGGGGTGCTGGGGAGCAGTGCCGGCCACCGCCCCACAGCACAGCACCCATGCGGCACAAAGAGGAGCAGCAGCTGCCGCCTCTCCCCAGCACAGAGACCCCATGCTGCAGCTACAATGAGGTAATGGGGGATACTCCACTCACACTTTCCTGTGAGACGCCCCCTCTTCGTCATCGGGACCACTCCCCCCCACCCACCATATACACATTGGTGTCTGCACTCGGCGTACAAGACGGCACCCGGCGTATAAGACGACCCCCGACTTTTAAGAAGATTTTCAGGGGTTAAAAAGTAGTCTTATACGCCAGAAAATACAGTACTTAGTTAACACGTTTTCTCTAGTCACCTTCCACGACGGCATATGGAGGTTGTCTCTTTGCCCTAATGGGGAACAGGAAACACAGAGAGGTTAAAAAGACCTCCCACCTCCCACTTGCCAGTGTCTTTCCTGTTCCCCTTTGGGACAGGGAGAGGTTTTTTTCCATATGCTGTAGTGGCCGGCGGCTGCAGTATTTTTTTCTTTTAGGCGGGTTTTACCTGCTTAGCCGGGCAGCTGGCGTCGCTCTGTGCCTCCCCTTATGCTGCTCCCATCGTCCTGTATACCAGGTACCTCGGGACCCCCTCCAGGCCTTCCTGTGCCCCCACGAGGATAAAGCAGGCCTGGATCCCCAGCCGGGATCCTCTTTGAGCTTCCCGGCTTCTTCCCCTCCATGCGGCTCGGCTCGGCGTTCCGGAAGTGACGTCAGCGGTCGCGCGCGCGTCACTTCCGGTTTTCATATGCTCCCTGAAGCCGGACTTCCGGGTTTCGCCGGCCGGCGTTGTCAGAGCAATGGCGTCCCACACATGGATCCCGGAGGGGGAGGGGGAAATTCGGCCGCTGGAGGCAGGTGCTAGGAGCGCTGCTCCATAAAAACCTGCTGAACCACCACTGAGGTAAGACTAAAATTCTTCAGTATGGACAGTTCCTTATGCCCTGCGTCTGCAGAGCCCAGCGCTGCCCCTGCTACTGTGAGTACGCAGGGACGGGATCCGGGAGGTAGTTCCCTTAAGGGGTTTAGCTCCTCACTCCTCTCTCCCTCTTTATTTCAGGGAGAAAGGTCTACCCCTAAAGCTAACTATAGGAAAAAGTGCCCGGTCTGTGCTGTTAAATTCCCTCCTAACTGGGATAAAAAGCTCTGTCAGCCATGCACTGACAGGATAATTAAAGCGGAGCAACCATCGCTACAAGATGAGATTCGCTCTCTTGTTAAACAGGAGGTACAATCTTCCTTGGCAGCTTTCACACCTCCACCTCCGCCACCACACTCCCCAGCTAAGAAAAGGAAGATACAGGTCATTGAATCGGACTCTGATTCAGACCACTCTCAAACTTCATCTGTTGGCTGGAAAGATCCTGCATCCCCTAAGGCTGAGGTCAGGAAATACCTCTTTTCCTCAGAGTATATCGAGGACCTAGTCTCTGCTGTACGTAACACAATGGGACTTGAAGAGGAACCTGTACCACAGTCCATACAGGATCATATGTTCGGTGGGCTCAGATCGGAGAAAAAAACAGGGTTTCCCGTTCACGCTAATGTAGTTAACATGATTGAGTAGGAATGGGAACTCCCTGAAAAACGCCTTAACATGTCTTCAGAGATGAAACATAGATTTCCTCTAGAAGGTGATTTTGTCAAATTTGACATTCCCAAAGTGGATGTGCAGGTAGCCAGAGTCGCCAAAAAAACGGCACTCCCCTTTGAGGACTCTTCGCAATTGAGAGATCCTATGGACAGGAAGATTGAGAGTCTCCTAAAGAAGTCTTGGGAAACCTCTACGTCTGTCCTGAAGGCTAATATCGCCTCTACCTGCGTAGCCAGGGCCCTCTCCTGTTGGCTAGAAAAACTAGAGTCTCACATATCGCAGGGTACCCCTAGAGGTGAAATGTTGGATTCACTTCCCATATTACATAGAGCTACTGGTTTTCTGGCGGACGCTTCTCTGGAATCCGTTAGGATTGCTGCCAGGTCTCTAGTACACTCCAACTGTGCCAGAAGGGCTCTCTGGCTCAAACTATGGAGTGGCGATATCACCTCTAAGGCTAAATTGTGCGCCATTCCCTTTAAAGGAGACTATGTGTTTGGCCCAGCCTTAGACGACATTCTTGACAAAGCGACTGACAAGAAAAAGGCGCTCCCGGAGCAAAAACAACCAAAAAAAACGTTTTTTTTCGTGCCCCAATGTCGCAGCCCTCTCAACCGAGGGGTAAAGGCAAGATCGGCAGGTGGAGCTATGCAAAAGGGAGAGGGAAAAATATTTTTGTCCCTCAACAACAGCAGCAGCAGCAGTCATCCCAACAAGATAAACAATGACTCCGACCCGGTGGGGGGAAGACTCTCAAAATATGTGGATCAGTGGGAAAACATCACCAGTTCCCACTGGGTCCTCAATGTTATCAAACAGGGCCTTTTGATCGAGTTAACTTCTCCCCCCCCCTCAGGGTCTAAAAATTACTTCCCTTCCGGCAAGACATCACAATTTGTTAACGTTGGGTCTCAGAGATCTTCTGAGATCAAACGTGATCTCCCCGGTTCCACAGTCAGAACAGGGTCTGGGACATTATTCCCGATTATTCCTGGTACCCAAACCATCAGGGGAAGTTCGGATTATTATAAATTTAAAGGGTCTGAATCAGTACGTGAAATATCGAAGATTCAAGATGGAGTCTGTAAAATCAGCCATCCCTTTAATAAATCAACACTCCTTTATGGCAACTATCGATCTAAAGGATGCATATTTCCACATTCCTATCCACCCGAGACACAGAAAATATCTCAGGTTTGCGATACAGGGAAATCACCAGGTGGAGCACTATCAGTTTGGAGTCCTCCCATTCAGCATTTCATCAGCCCCGAGGGTTTTCTCCAAAGTGATGGCAGAGGCAGTGTCCTTTATCCGGAGACAAGGGGTTTGTATAGTGCCCTATTTGGACGATCTGCTGATAGTAGCTCCCACCGAGGCAAACCTGATGTCCCATGTGTCAGCTACATTAGAGATATTGAAGTCTCTGGGTTGGATTCCGAACATGAAGAAATCTCAGCTTCAACCCTCAAAAACCAGAAAGTTTTTAGGAGTGGTTCTGGACTCGGTAAAACAAATGTCCTTTCTTCCAGACGATCACAGACTGCCATTAGTAGTAAAGATCAGGAAATACAAGGAGATGAGATCTCCTACACTCCGAGAGGGAATGTCGCTGTTAGGCTCTATGACAGCCTGCATTCAGTCGGTGGCTTGGGCTCAGGCCCACTCAAGAATTCTTCAAACCCATGTCTTAGACAATTGGGATGGTCGTCCCAGCTCACTGACCAAAAGGATTCGCACACCAGGTCGGGTGAAAGCATCCTTAACATGGTGGATGAGATCGAAAAATCTTCTCAGAGGTGTGAGTTGGGTTCAGTCCCCAATAACTACAATCAAGACGGATGCCAGCAATAGGGGCTGGGGACCCATGATAAATCATGTTCCTTATCAGGGTCTTTGGGACCAGACGATCAGAGGGAGATCTTCGAATTTCTGGGAACTCAAAGCGGTGGAAGAAGCTCTCTTAGCAGCAGATCGTCAGATTTCTGGCCAACATGTTCTGATACACTCAGACAACATGACCACGGTGGCTCATATCAAACACCAGGGCAGTACAAAATTCGCCAGCCTAAAGAAGGTCTCTGCTCGAATCTTTGCTTGGGCCGAAAAGCATTTACTGTCCCTGACGGCAACTCACCTGAAAGGTACTGCCAATATTCAGGCAGATTATCTGAGCCGGCGAGATATCCACCCGGGCGAATGGAGTCTGGATCTTCAAACATTCAATCTTCTAGTAAGCAGGTGGGGTCTCCCGGATGTCGACCTCTTTGCCTCCCATCAAAATGCAAAAGTCGAAACATTTTTTTCCCTGAATCCAACAGGCAATCCCAGAGCAGTGGATGCTCTAGTTCAGGATTGGCATTTTCATCTAGCCTACGCATTTCCACCAATCCCAATCCTTGCAAAGGTGCTGCGGAAAATTCGGATGGAAGGGACTCCAACTATTCTGATTGCTCCATTTTGGCCCAAAAGAAGTTGGTTCAACTTGATCATCCAACTACAAGTGGACGGGCCGGTTATGTTACCGATAAAAGACAATCTCCTCTCTCAGGGGCCAGTTCTCCACTCAGACCCTCAGAAATGGAATTTAGCGGCGTGGTTTCTGAAGCCCAGGTTTTGAGAGCAAAAGGGCTATCAATCCCTGTCATAGCCACCTTACAAAAATCCAGGAAGCCAGTAACAAACGCCATTTACAATAAAATCTGGAAAAAGTTTTCATCTTTTTGCCTACCTATTCTTCCAGACCCTCTCAGGCCGGATATACCTAGGATATTAGATTTCCTACAGAAAGGCTTGGAAATTGGCCTGAAACCCAGTACTCTGAAGGTCCAGATTTCTGCGCTCAGTTCTATGTTCGTTCAAGATCTAGCAGGCCATCGCTGGATCAAAAGATTCATGACCTCAGCAATCAGAATAAACCCTAGGCAACAAATCATAGTTCCTCCATGGGATCTTAACATTGTACTTCAAGGTCTTACAGGTCCACCCTTTGAACCTCTGTCTTCCTGTTCTCCACAGGGTGGATTGATTTAAATCACGCCGATTTAAATCATGATTTAAATCACGATTTAAATCAAAAGATTTTTTTCTATTTAAATCGGATCGATTTAAATCATGATTTTAATCATGATTTAAATCACTGATTTAAATCAAAAGGTTTTTTTTAATATAAATCACGATTAAAATGAGAAGTGAGAGCAGTGCGCATGTGCGCCCATAGTTACACGGACGAAACTAGGGGCAACGATCTAACGTCAGGGTGAGGGGGGGACCCCAAAGTAAGTAAAAATCTTTATTGTTTTACTATATGGCAATAGGTAGGTGTTTAAAAGCAGCATGTCTTAATTGTATAAACTATTAATAGCCTCCACATTTTGTTCATACTGCCCCTTTAATTCCACACTTCTAGCTTGGTTTCACTTTTGGTTTAGTTTCTTTTTCCATTCAGTTGACATGCCCAAACTTATTGGATAGTCAGCATCCTACAGAAACCTCTGGAAGAGCATGGCATTGTGAATGTTACACATATACAGCCTTTATTCTACTGAGTTAAACAACTCAGCTTTATCTCATGATGGAAGAACCTTTGGATGGTAAAATATTTTCCTCAAAAAGCAGTTTATTGAAAAAAATCCGATTTAAATAAAAAAAATCCGATTTAAATCAAAAAAATCCGATTTTTTTGATTTTTTTAAAAAAACATTGATTTTTATCCACCCTGGTTCTCCACAAAATCTTGCTTACAAAACTGTTTTTTTGGTAGCTATAACTTCAGCCAGAAGAGTGGGTGAATTACAGGCCTTATCAATAAGAGAACCTTATTTACTGGTTAGAGATGACTCAATAGTACTCCGTCTGGATCCTTCTTTCCTTCCAAAAGTGGTCTCTGAATTTCATCGTTCTCAAGAAATCGTTCTACCTACCTTTTGCAACAAACCTGCAAACTCAGAGGAAAGGAAATTTAACACTCTGGACGTTCGTCGTATCCTGCTTCATTACTTGGATCAAACTCGAGATCTTAGAATTGATCATAACCTTTTTGTCCATTCCTCAGGGCAAAATAAGGGGAAGAAGGTAGCCAAAAATACCATTGCTACATGGATTAAAAAAGCCATAACAGAATCCTACCTGGCTCAAAATAAAATGCCTCCGATAGGGATCAAGGCCCACTCAACCTGATCTACGTCAGTTTCCTGGGCAGAAAGAGCAGGCGCATCTCCGGAGCAGATCTGCAGGGCAGCTACGTGGTCCTCACTCCATACCTTCTCTAAGCATTATAGATTGGATGTATTATCCAATAAGGATTTAGTCTTCGGCCGCAAAGTTCTTCAGGCCGTTGTCCCTCCCTAGTGCCAAATTAGTTGGTATTCCTCCATATGCCGTCGTGGAAGGTGACTAGAGAGAATAGAATTATTCTTACCGTTAATTCGGTTTCTGGGAACCTTCCACGACGGCGCTAATTCCCGCCCTCTATTCCTCGATATAATTCTGGGATTCAGAAGGTAAACCGGTGCTATGGTCTCAGTTGTAAGTCACTGGCAAGTGGGAGGTGGGAGGTCCTTTTAACCTCTCTGTGTTTCCTGTTCCCCATTAGGGCAAAGAGACAACCTGCGAAAATAGCAATTAATAATATTATGTGATAAATCACATGATCCTACCTGAATACGGGGAACATAGCTAAAGCAGGAATTAAAACATAACTTTTAATAAATATAAATAAGAAATGTGTGAAAAAAATGTCACCAAAAACGTGTCAATAACAAGTACCACTAGGTATGTTCAAATTTGTGTACTATATATATGAACACTAATGGATAAACTTCAGGACACTGACAGTGGTCCAGTGTCCAAATGTTTAGACCAAGGAACCTGGTTTAATGACGAATAAACAACGTAAACCAATGGTACTTGTACCAATAATAAGGTGCCCTGGTTGCATTAATATTAGCAGTCAATCATATACTGAAAGGAAGGGGTGCAAATAATGGGAGATTAAATAATGGAACAATCTCACCAATTATTGTCGAGGATAAGAGAGCCGGAACCCCAGTGGTGCTCCTATGACAAGTCCGTTGTGTCGCACGACTCCAGGAGACAATTCCCTGTCAATCCCTGTGGGGCTATTATTGATCTCAATCCCCGAACTCCTGCCCTTACAAGGACAGTCCACAGCTACCCCTACAAAGTAACAAGCCCTGCACTCTCCCTAGAAGGTCCCAACGCGTTTCTTTGCAAGCAGGATCATCAGGGGACTAGCTTGCTGGGAGATAAAATGCTTCAGTGCTAAAAATAGAGCTGCCACCCTCTATGCTGAACTGCAGAGAGTGGAGGGAACCATTGCTTTGAAATTTATATAGTGTGCTATAGGGCTGAAAATAACCAATCTCCTATTAGATAGGAGTCATGTGACCGATATACCCGGTCTAATGGGTCAGATATAATATGACCTGCTGCTTAAAAAGCGCTAAAGTCATTTCATAAAACGAGCAATTGCAAGAAATATCCCATCGAAAACATAAATGGCATAAATTGCCCCACCGATGTCCCTCTACTTACTTAAAAGCGCCATGAAGCTCCATGATTGCGCTCAGAAGGTCATTTCCTGCAGTCACAGGAAGTGACTGTTACCATGGCCACGGTACGCTGACGAGAAAGCATACTTAATACAAAGATCGGCAATACTAACAGCGTTTATCAGTAGGCAGATATCGCTGGTATGTGCCCGAAGTAAGAGTTCATATAGTAAGTATACCTAATAAGTTACCGATGTATGCGAGAAAATGCGACTTCCGGTGAAGGCAGATGACTTGGTTGCCATAGTGACAAACATACAGCCACACCGGAAGACCCCAGATAGCAATTCATCGGCAAAATGAAGCGTTACATTCAGGCAAGGATCATTATAGCTAGCTTACATTGCCAGTGGGCAATCGTTGCTAGTCTGTCCTCGGATATAAAAATACACATACTTCAAAAGATATTTGCCGATACGCGGTAAAAAAGCACCCAACATCCGGTAATAACCGGATGTTGTTATGGCCATGGAAACCAGACGCTTAGTACTGGATACTTAGCGACAAGGAAACAGGTGAAGACCGGATATAATTACCACCGCAGCAACAAAGAGCGATTACAAAATAGTGGCCAAATAAAGAAGAGTGCCATGAAATTATGTGAAGGACATTATACGGTAGAGCCAATATAGATACTAGATTGTGGGAACGGTCCACTGAAATATATCACTTCAATATCAGGTGTTATATGGGAATGCTCTATATGAATAAATGGCATTAAATTAATACAAATAGCTAAATAACATCAATTAGGCTGCGAAATGTTATATAGGAATCCTCTATATAATTGGATAATATTAGCAGTATGCAAATAGCTAATAAAGCTACTCGAGCTGCGAGGTGTTATATAGGGATGCTCTATATGAATAAATAGCGTTGAAAACACCCATTTGGTTGGCACATACAAATACAGCCCAAAGTGTTATATAGAATGCTCTATATGAATCAAAAGAATAAAACCATCTGTACCCAATATTGTAAATTATGGAGAAATTCGGGCCCCCTAAATGTAATTATGCATGTAAGGGGCACCATTAGATATCGGTTAACAAAAATGCAAAAAACCCCAAAAGGTGACAAAAGGGAAGGATTTATGGAAAGGTACACCAGATTGTGTAAACACAAAACTAGGCCATCCACGGTCAGGTTTAGTAAGAGGCTTCAAATATAGCATCCATAATTAATTTGGTCATTAAGACCATGGGGGGCTATAGTGTTTAAATAGAAAATCCACTTCGCCTCCTTTTGGAGGAGCAGCTGATCCCAGTTGCCCCCTCGCATAGGTGCAGAGACCTTTTCTATAGCCACAAAACGCAAATTCTTTAACTGTCCATTATGCATATGGTTGATGTGTCGAGACACAGCCGTGTCTCTGTTGTGTTCCACGTCACCAACATGCTCTCCCACTCTTTTTTTTGAATTCTCTAATGGTCTTACCAATGTACTCCATGCCACATGTGCAGAAGGCCCTGTACACAACCCCCTTTGTGCTACAGTTAATAAACTGTTTGATTTCATACGTCATCCCCGTTACATTACTCACAAAGGATTTACTTGGAACAATGTACTGGCAGGCCGTACAATGGCCGCATCTATGGCACCCTGTAACATTGCTCTTAAGCCAAGTGCCCACTTGAGGTGCAGTGTAGTGACTATGCACAATCCTATCTCGTAGCGAGCGAGCTTTTTTATAAGTAATGGCAGGAGTATCACCCAGGCGTTCAGCTATATCAGGATCCATTTGTAGGACTGACCAATGTCTCCTCAGGATGTCTCTAACCTGGGTTGCCCCATTATCAAATGTGGTAATATAGCGGGCTACAGAATCATCTTGTCTCCTAGGCACAGGATTTAGTAGTTCACTCCGGTCCCTACCCTTGGCCTCACGGTATGCTTTGCTGACAACACTGCGGGGATAGCCCCTAGCTAGAAACCTCTCTCTCAGGTCCTGGGATTGCATCTCGAAGGTGTCATTCTCTGAGCAATTCCTTCGAACCCGAAGGTATTGCCCTTTTGGGATTCCCCTTTTAAGGTGCACCGGATGATGACTATTCCAGTGTAAGAGAGAGTTTGTAGCTGTAGGCTTTCTGAATGTAGATGTTGTTAATTCACCGTTATCACCCTTTGTAATCAAAATATCCAAAAAAGGTAAAGTACAGGGGTCAATAACTGAGGTAAAGTGTAGGCCAACATCATTGTGATTCAAGGACTCCACGAAGGCCGCAAAATCACCTCTGGTACCCCGCCAGACGATGAGGATGTCGTCTATATACCGTGTCCAAATTTCTGAGACACGGTATATAGTCGAATCACCCTCCTCACCGTCTTCAACCGAAACGATTGTCTCCTCCCACCAGCCGAGGAAGAGGATTGCGTAGGCTGGGGCACAGGGACTGCCCATGGCCGTCCCCCTCAGCTGGTGGTAGGTCCTACAGTTAAAGACAAAATAATTGTGTGTCAGACAAAATTGGAGAAGTCTTAGTACAAAGAGGTTGTGTTGTTGAAACTGCTGTCCCCTTGTACCAAGAAAATAACGTACCGCCTCC
The DNA here is from genome assembly GCF_051348905.1 of Ranitomeya variabilis. Taxonomy (NCBI): domain Eukaryota; kingdom Metazoa; phylum Chordata; class Amphibia; order Anura; family Dendrobatidae; genus Ranitomeya; species Ranitomeya variabilis. The sequence goes on from NC_135235.1 coordinate 710,430,235, forward strand.
AAACCCTTGTCATGGGGGATGGAGGAATAGAGTGCCTCAACATCGATGCTAGCAAGCAAAGATTCAGACCTAATTGTTAGGCCCTCCAGTCGTCGAAGTAGGTCCGGAGTATCCTTTACAAAGGACTGCAATGCCGAAACAAAAGGGGCCAAAATGCGGTCCAAATATATCCCTGCGTTCTGGCAAAGACTGCCTACCCCTGATACTATGGGCCTGCCCTTAAGGGGGTTCAGGCCCTTATGCACCTTGGGCAGGCTATAGAACGTGGCAGTGACTGGACATTTTGGATAGATAAAATCAAATTCAGTTTTGCTGATTACACCTTCGGCAAGGCCCTCCTGTAGAATAACCAGCAGTTCATCCCGATATTCACTAGTGGGATTGTATGAGAGGATCTCATATGTGTCACGGTCTGCCAAAATTGTTTCACAAATATTCAGATATTGCTTAGTCCCAAGAATAACAATATTGCCCCCCTTATCGGAGGGCTTAACCACTATGCTGGTATCTTTTTCCAGCCGTTTAATTGCCTCTATTTCCTGTCTTGAACAGTTATAATTGGACTGTATGTGGCTATGGGACAATTCCATTAACTCAGATGTGACCGGGTTTGAGAAAATGTCAATCGCCGAGAGGTCACCTGTATTGGGCGGCATCCTCGTGCTCTTATCTTTCAGCTCAGTAAATGGATCTAGACCCAGGGAATTAGGTGCAACCTCTCCGATACTATGTAATAGTCTCACCTCTGGTAACATGTCAACTGGGATTCCCAAGTCAGAACAGATACGAGAATCCTGTTTTTGGAAAAATTTATTCCATCTCAATTTGCGCAGGAAGAGGTTCAAATCTTTAACTGCCCTAAAGAGATCAAAGTCCGTGCTCGGGACAAATGAAAGACCTTTGCGTAAAATTGACATTTCCCACTGGTCAATATGTTTATCAGATAAATTAATGATCTGAGGAGGGTGATTCGACTATATACCATGTCTCAGAAATTTGGACACGGTATATAGACGACATCCTCATTGTCTGGCGGGGTACCAGAGGTGATTTTGCGGCCTTCGTGGAGTCCTTGAATCACAATGATGTTGGCCTACACTTTACCTCAGTTATTGACCCCTGTACTTTACCTTTTTTGGATATTTTGATTACAAAGGGTGATAACGGTGAATTAACAACATCTACATTCAGAAAGCCTACAGCTACAAACTCTCTCTTACACTGGAATAGTCATCATCCGGTGCACCTTAAAAGGGGAATCCCAAAAGGGCAATACCTTCGGGTTCGAAGGAATTGCTCAGAGAATGACACCTTCGAGATGCAATCCCAGGACCTGAGAGAGAGGTTTCTAGCTAGGGGCTATCCCCGCAGTGTTGTCAGCAAAGCATACCGTGAGGCCAAGGGTAGGGACCGGAGTGAACTACTAAATCCTGTGCCTAGGAGACAAGATGATTCTGTAGCCCGCTATATTGCCACATTTGATAATGGGGCAACCCAGGTTAGAGACATCCTGAGGAGACATTGGTCAGTCCTACAAATGGATCCTGATATAGCTGAACGCCTGGGTGATGCTCCTACCATTACTTATAAAAAAGCTCGCTCGCTACGAGATAGGATTGTGCATAGTCACTACACTGCACCTCAAGTGGGCACTTGGCTTAAGAGCAATGTTACAGGGTGCCATAGATGCGGCCATTGTACGGCCTGCCAGTACATTGTTCCAAGTAAATCCTTTGTGAGTAATGTAACTGGGATGACGTATGAAATCAAACAGTTTATTAACTGTAGCACAAAGGGGGTTGTGTACAGGGCCTTCTGCACACGTGGCATGGAGTACATTGGTAAGACCATTAGAGAATTCAAAAAAAGAGTGGGAGAGCATGTTGGTGACGTGGAACACAACAGAGACACGGCTGTGTCTCGACACATCAACCATATGCATAATGGACAGTTACAGAATTTGCGTTTTGTGGCTATAGAAAAGGTCTCTGCACCTATGCGAGGGGGCAACTGGGATCAGCTGCTCCTCCAAAAGGAGGCGAAGTGGATTTTCTATTTAAACACTATAGCCCCCCATGGTCTTAATGACCAAATTAATTATGGATGCTATATTTGAAGCCTCTTACTAAACCTGACCGTGGATGGCCTAGTTTTGTGTTTACACAATCTGGTGTACCTTTCCATAAATCCTTCCCTTTTGTCACCTTTTGGGGTTTTTTGCATTTTTGTTAACCGATATCTAATGGTGCCCCTTACATGCATAATTACATTTAGGGGGCCCGAATTTCTCCATAATTTACAATATTGGGTACAGATGGTTTTATTCTTTTGATTCATATAGAGCATTCTATATAACACTTTGGGCTGTATTTGTATGTGCCAACCAAATGGGTGTTTTCAACGCTATTTATTCATATAGAGCATCCCTATATAACACCTCGCAGCTCGAGTAGCTTTATTAGCTATTTGCATACTGCTAATATTATCCAATTATATAGAGGATTCCTATATAACATTTCGCAGCCTAATTGATGTTATTTAGCTATTTGTATTAATTTAATGCCATTTATTCATATAGAGCATTCCCATATAACACCTGATATTGAAGTGATATATTTCAGTGGACCGTTCCCACAATCTAGTATCTATATTGGCTCTACCGTATAATGTCCTTCACATAATTTCATGGCACTCTTCTTTATTTGGCCACTATTTTGTAATCGCTCTTTGTTGCTGCGGTGGTAATTATATCCGGTCTTCACCTGTTTCCTTGTCGCTAAGTATCCAGTACTAAGCGTCTGGTTTCCATGGCCATAACAACATCCGGTTATTACCGGATGTTGGGTGCTTTTTTACCGCGTATCGGCAAATATCTTTTGAAGTATGTGTATTTTTATATCCGAGGACAGACTAGCAACGATTGCCCACTGGCAATGTAAGCTAGCTATAATGATCCTTGCCTGAATGTAACGCTTCATTTTGCCGATGAATTGCTATCTGGGGTCTTCCGGTGTGGCTGTATGTTTGTCACTATGGCAACCAAGTCATCTGCCTTCACCGGAAGTCGCATTTTCTCGCATACATCGGTAACTTATTAGGTATACTTACTATATGAACTCTTACTTCGGGCACATACCAGCGATATCTGCCTACTGATAAACGCTGTTAGTATTGCCGATCTTTGTATTAAGTATGCTTTCTCGTCAGCGTACCGTGGCCATGGTAACAGTCACTTCCTGTGACTGCAGGAAATGACCTTCTGAGCGCAATCATGGAGCTTCATGGCGCTTTTAAGTAAGTAGAGGGACATCGGTGGGGCAATTTATGCCATTTATGTTTTCGATGGGATATTTCTTGCAATTGCTCGTTTTATGAAATGACTTTAGCGCTTTTTAAGCAGCAGGTCATATTATATCTGACCCATTAGACCGGGTATATCGGTCACATGACTCCTATCTAATAGGAGATTGGTTATTTTCAGCCCTATAGCACACTATATAAATTTCAAAGCAATGGTTCCCTCCACTCTCTGCAGTTCAGCATAGAGGGTGGCAGCTCTATTTTTAGCACTGAAGCACTTTATCTCCCAGCAAGCTAGTCCCCTGATGATCCTGCTTGCAAAGAAACGCGTTGAGACCTTCTAGGGAGAGTGCAGGGCTTGTTACTTTGTAGGGGTAGCTGTGGACTGTCCTTGTAAGGGCAGGAGTTCGGGGATTGAGATCAATAATAGCCCCACAGGGATTGACAGGGAATTGTCTCCTGGAGTCGTGCGACACAACGGACTTGTCATAGGAGCACCACTGGGGTTCCGGCTCTCTTATCCTCGACAATAATTGGTGAGATTGTTCCATTATTTAATCTCCCATTATTTGCACCCCTTCCTTTCAGTATATGATTGACTGCTAATATTAATGCAACCAGGGCACCTTATTATTGGTACAAGTACCATTGGTTTACGTTGTTTATTCGTCATTAAACCAGGTTCCTTGGTCTAAACATTTGGACACTGGACCACTGTCAGTGTCCTGATGTTTATCCATTAGTGTTCATATATATAGTACACAAATTTGAACATACCTAGTGGTACTTGTTATTGACACGTTTTTGGTGACATTTTTTTCACACATTTCTTATTTATATTTATTAAAAGTTATGTTTTAATTCCTGCTTTAGCTATGTTCCCCAAAGAGACAACCTCCATATGCCGTCGTGGAAGGTTCCCAGAAACCGAATTAACGGTAAGAATAATTCTATTTTTTTGATTAAAAAAAATTGCAAAAGCAATCCCACCACTTCATGGTGAACCTAATTGGGACAGTCCTAACTGATATTAAAAACCTTAATATACACTGCTCAAAAATATAAAGGGAACACTAAAATCCCACATCCTAGATATCACTGAATGAAATATTCCAGTTGTAAATCGTTATTCATTACATAGTGGAATGTGTTGAGAACAATAAAACCTAAAAATGAACAACGTAAATCACAACTAATATCCCGCGGAGGTCTGGAGTTGGAATGATGCTCAAAATCAAAGTGGAAAATGAAGTTATAGGCTGATCCAACTTCAGTGGAAATGCCTCAAGACAAGGAAATGATGCTCAGTAGTGTGTGTGGCCTCCACGTGCGTGCATGATCTCCCTACAATGCCTGGGCATGCTCCTAATGAGGCGGTGGATGTTATCCTGAGGGATGTCCTCTCAGACCTGGAATAAAGCATCCGCCAACTCCTGGCCAGTTTGTGCTGCAACGTGACATTGGTGGATGGAGCAAGACATGATGTCCCAGATGTGCGCTATTGGATTCAGGGCTAGTGGACGGGCAGGCCAGTCCTTAGCATCAATGCCTTCATCTTGCAGGAGCTGCTGACACACTCCAGCCACATGAGGTCTGGCATTGCCATGCATCAGAAGGAACCCAGGGCCCAGTGCACCAGCATATGGTCTCACAAGGGGTCTGAAGATCTCAACTCGGTACTTAATGGCAGTCAGGCTACCTCTGACGAGCACATGGAGGGCTGTGCGGCCCTCCTAAGAAATGTCACCCCACACCATTACTGACCCACTGCCAAACCGGTCATGCTGAAGGATGTTGCAGGCAGCAGATCTCTCTCCACAGCATCTCCAGACTCTTGTCACATGTGCCCAGTGTGAACCTGCTTTCATCTGTGAAGAGCACTTGGCGCCGGTAGTGAATTTGCCAATCCTGGTGTTCTGTGGCAAATGCGAAGCGTCCTGCATGGTGTTGGGCTGTGAGCACAACTCCCATCTCTGGTCGTCGGGCGCTCAGACCATCCTCATGGAGTCGGTTTCTAACCGTTTGTGCAGACACATGCACACTTGTGGCCTGCTGGAGGTCATTTTGTGGGGCTCTGGCAGTGCTCCTGTTCCTCCTTGCACAAAGGCTGAGGTAGCTGTTATGATCTGGTGGCCTAGGAGCAGCATCAGACGTACTCTGGAGAAGGTGGTATCTGTACTGACCGCAGACCCTGAACTTAACACCGCAACTAAAAGTAGCCGTGGGATGTACCTGCCAATCCTAGACACCTCGACACAGCCGGAGGACTAATTAACCCTATAGATAGGAAAGGGAAAACTATCTTGCCTCAGAGAAAATCCCCAAAGGATAGGCAGCCCCCCCACAAATATTGACTGTGAGAGGAGAGGAAAAAACATACACAGACTGAAAACCGGATTTAGCAAAGGAGGCCAATCTAGCTAAAAAGGAAGGATAGGACAGAGAACTATGCGGTCAGTATTAAAATACTAGAAAATATCCACCACAGAAAATACAAAAACTCCACATCTAACTAAAGACATGGAGGGTATATCTGCCTCTCCAGAGATTCCAGCTTGGCTGCATAAATCCTTACACAGATTAAGCTGGACAAGAAAAAACATGAAATGTACTGAACAATAAGGCCCACAAAATGTGGGCTGCAAAAACAAGCAGAACTTATCTTGTTGAAATGAACAGCAAGCAGGAGAGACCAGGAAGGGATGTGAATCCTCCAGAAACAATGAACAACTGGCACTGACTAAAGGGTGCAGCCAGACTAAATAGCCCAGTCCGAAGTGGCCACACCTGATGACTGCTGTGAAAGACAGACAGCAGCGCTACCACTTATAACCACCGGAGGGAGCCCAAGAGCAGAATTCACAACAGGTAGCAGTCCTGCTGCTGGGTTGTTGCCCTCCTACGGCCCCCTCCACATCTCCTGGTGTACTGGCCTGTCTCATGGTAGCGCCTCCAGCATCTGGACACTACGCTGACAGACACAACAAACCTTCTTGCCACAGCTCGCATTGATGTGCCACCCTTGATGAGCTGCACTACCTGAGCCACTTGTGTGGGTTGTAGAGTCCGTCTCATGTTACCATGAATGTGAAAGCACAACCAACATTCAAAAGTGACCAAAATATCAGCCAGAAAGCATTGGTACCGAGATGTGGTCTGTGGTCCCCACCTGCAGAACCACTCCTTTATAGGGGGTGTCTTAATAATTGCCAATAATTTCCATCTGTTGTCTATTCCATTTGCACAACAGCATGTCAAATTGATTGTCAAACAGTGTTGCTTCCTACGTTGACAGTTTTATTTCACAGACGTTTAAAGGGAACCTGTCACCCCGTTTTTTTCGTATGAGATAAAAATACTGTTAAATAGGGCCTGAGCTGTGCATTACAATAGTGTATTTTGTGGACCCCGATTCCCCACCTATGCTGCAGAAATACGTTACCAAAGTCGCCGTTTTCGCCTGTCAATCAGGCTGGTCTGGTCAGATGGGCGTGGTGACATCGCTGTTTCTTCCCCCAGATCTTGCTTATCTGTACGTTGGTGGCGTAGTGGTTTGCGCATGCCCAAGGTCCCGAATCCACTGCACAGGGGAGGGAAAAGAGTGTGATCTGCGCTATTTCCCTGGTGATCGTGGGGGCGGCCATCTTCCTGTGGCCGCGCGTGCGCAGATGGAGCACTCTGCTGCCCGGAGCTTCAGGAAAATTGCCGCGGGATGCCGCGCGTGCGCAGATGGAGATCGCGGCGGCCATTTTCCTGAAGCCGAGATGCGAACTCTGCTTCAGGAAAATGGTCGCCGCGATCTCCATCTGCGCACGCGTGGCATCCCGCGGCCATTTTCCTGAAGCCCCGGGCAGCAGAGCACTCCATCTGCGCACGCGCGGCCACAGGAAGATGGCCGCCCCCACGATCACCAGGGGAATAGCACAGATCGCGCTCTTTTCCCTCCCCTGTGCAGTGGATTCGGGACCTTGGGCATGCGCAAACCACTACGCTACCAACGTACAGATAAGCAAGATCTGGGGGAAGAAACAGCGATGTCACCACGCCCATCTGACCAGACCAGCCTGATGGACAGGTGAAAGCGGCGACTTTGGTAACGTATTTCGGCAGCATAGGTGGGGAATCGGGGTCCACAAAATACACTATTGTAATGCACAGCTCAGGCCATATTTAACAGTATTTTTATCTCATACGGAAAAAACGGGGTGACAGGTGTTATGATCCGGTGACTTTGGAGCCGCATTAACTTTCTCTGGAGTAGGTGGAAACTGTACTGACCGCAAAACCTGAACTAACACCGCAACTAGAAGTAGCCGTGGTGTGTGCCTAAAAAACACTAGACACCTCGACACAGCCGGAGGACTAAATACCCCTATAGATGCGAATAGGAATACTACCTTGCCTCAGAGCAGAACCCCAAAGGATAGGCAGCCCCCCACGAATATTGACTGAGTAGGAGAGGAAAGACACACTCAGGCAGAATACAGGATTCAGCAAAAGAGGCCACTCTAGCTAAATAGGGAAAGATAGGACAGAATACTAAGCGGTCAGTATTAAAACCCTTCCAAAAACATCCACAGCAGATAATACAAAAAGTTCCACAATCTAACTAAAGACATGGAATGTATATCTGCCACTCCAGAGAATCCAACAAGACTGAGAAAATACTGACACAATCTAAGCTGGACAAAAAAAAACACAGCATGTGTGCCACAGAAACAAAACCAGACACTTATCTTTGCTGATTTGGCAGAAGGCAGAAGGAACCAAACCAGGACCAAAACCTCCCAACAACCATGGACAACTGGCAAGGACTAATGAATCCTGCACGCCTAAATACCCCAGTCAGAACTGCAATCAGCAGATACACCTGTGTTGTGAATTCTGCTCTTGGGTTCCCTCCGGTGGTTGTTGATAGTAATGCAGTTGTCCCTGGGTTGCAATCCTGGGCAGGTGCCCCTGCTGATTGCAGCTCTGACTGGGATATTTAGGTGTGCAGTATTCATTAGCCCTTGCTAGTTGTCCATTGTTCTTGGAGGTTTTACATCTCTGTCTGGTTCCTCCTGCCCTGCTACCAAATCAGCAAAGATAAGTGTCTGGTTTTGTTTCTACAGCACACATGCGGTGTGCTTTACAATTCAGTACTATTCAATGTTTTTTCTTGTCCAGCTTAGACTGTGTTTGGATATTTCAGTCAAGTTGGATTCTCAGGAGATGCAGATATACATTCCATGTCTTTAGTTAGATGTGGAATTTTTGTATTATCTGCTGTGGATATTTTTAGGGTTTTAATACTGACCGCTTAGTATTCTGTCCTATCCTTTCCTATTTAGCTAGTGTGGCCTCTTTTGCTAAATTCTGATTTCTGCCTGCGTGTGTCTTTCCTCTAATACTCACAGTCAATATTTGTGGGGGCTGCCTATCCTTTGGGGTTCTGCTCTGAGGCAAGATAGAATTCCCATTTCCATCTATAGGGGTATTTAGTCCTCCGGCTGTGTCGAGGTGTCTAGGATGTGTTAGGTACACCCCACGGCTACTTCTAGTTGCGGTGACAGTTTAGGGTTTGCGGTCAGTACAGGTTCCACCTACTCCTGAGAAAGTCTCATGCGGCTCCAAGGTCACCGGATCATAACAGTACAACTGGCCAACAATGAGTTAAATGCATCTCAGAAGAAGGGAAGAAAGAGCCATTTTTTTTTCTGTAGCCTGCTTTGTCTTTTCTTCCCTCTTTTTCTCTGGGTGGCTGAGGAGTCTTGTGCTAGCATGGATGTTCAGGAATTAGCTTCTCGTGTAGACCAGCTTGCTGCTAGGGTACAGGGTATTTCTGATTATATTGTTCAGACTCCAGTTTTAGAGCCTAAGATTCCTACTCCTGATTTGTTTTTTGGGGACAGGTCCAAATTTTTGAGTTTTAAAAACAACTGTAAACTGTTTTTTGCTCTGAGACCTCGATCCTCTGGTGATTCCATTCAGCAGGTTAAAATTGTCATCTCCCTGCTGCGTGGCGATCATCAGGATTGGGCATTTTCCCTGGAATCTGGGAATCCGTCCTTGCTTAATGTAGACGCCTTTTTTCAGGCTTTAGGATTATTATATGATGAACCAAATTCTGTGGATCAAGCGGAGAAGACCTTGTTGGTCCTGTCTCAGGGTCAAGAAGCGGCAGAATTGTATTGTCAGAAATTTAGAAAATGGTCTGTGCTGACTAAATGGAATGATGATGCTTTGGCGGCAATTTTCAGAAAGGGTCTTTCTGAATCCGTTAAAGATGTTATGGTGGGGTTTCCCACGCCTTTCGGTCTGAGTGATTCTATGTCTCTGGCCATTCAGATTGATCGGCGTTTGCGGGAGCGTAGAACTGTGCGCGCTGTGGCGTTGTTCTCAGAGCAGATGCCTGAGTCAATGCAGTGTGATAGGATTCTGTCTAGAACGGAACAACAGGGATTCAGACGTCAGAATAGGTTGTGTTTTTATTGTGGCGATGCTTCTCATGTCATTTCGGTCTGTCCTAGGCGTACAAAGAGGATCGCTAGTTCAATTACCATCAGTACTGTACAACCTAAATTTTTATTATCTGTGTCCTAGATCTGCTCATTATCATCATTTTCTGTTGTCGGGGTCGTCACGACAATAACCCTCATTCACCAGTCATTCCAAATTAAAGTATGCGCAGAGCATCTGGTACCGGGTAAGAATGAGTAAGACAAAAAGCTGGTTCAATCTTAGTTGATGTTTGTGCGTCCACAAGTGTCGGCAACGATTACAGCAACTGCGTTTATTTCCGGATACACAGTACTATATTGTGTGTTAGGAGAAGGAATGCATTAGGCGGGGTTTAAGCAGTATATGTCTAGTATTCAGTCTTTCTGATTTGTCCTGATGTCTCCTGGTGGATCCTCCATTCTTCACATTCCTCAAGTTTCGATTTCAGAAGAAATTATACTTCTTTCCTCAGAGACGAAAAGTAGGGTAAAGGTGAATACTGGCAGCCATTTTAAATACAGTTACATCTGCAAGCATAGGAAAAACTTATTGTTTCACAGTATAAGAGTATAGCAGTACAAAAAGGGTATAAAGATATATCTTTTCACCTTGACAATCCCCCCTAAACACTAAGTTTTCCCTTAAAGAAAGATCCTTCGAGACTATCCATGTGATGGGGAAAGGGGAGGTGGATTTCTTCATCCAGACACCTCAGAAGCTCTCCCCTAGCGAGAGGCCTCCAGGCAGCCGAACCCTTCACTAACCTCACATGGAGTTCTCCCACTGTCCCTAAACTAGATCTCTAAAGGTGCCGTTACACTAAGCAACTTACCAGCGATCGCGACCAGCGACGTGATCGCTGGTAAGTTGCTGTGTGGTCACTGGGGAGCTGTCACACAGACAGCTCTCTCCAGCGACCAAGCGACTTCGGCATCGCTGAAACTGTCTTCAGCGATGCCGAAGTCCCCATGTAAAAAAAAAACAAAACACTACATACGCACCTTCTGTCGTCCTTCATGTCCCTCGGCGCTTGCCGCACTGACTGTGTCTCAGCGCCGGCCGGCCGTAACAGCGGTGCCCAGCGGTGAACCGCTGTTACTGCAGGTTCACCGCTGGGCTCTGCTTTACGGCCGGACGGCGCTGAGACAGTCAGTACGGCAAGCTCCAGGGGACATGACGGACAACAGACGGTGAGTATGTAGTGTTTTTTTTTTTTACTTTTACCATGGTATCCATGGTAAATATCGGGTTACTAAGCGCGGCCCTGCGCTTAGTAACCCGATGTTTACCATGGATACCAGTGAAGACATCGCTGGATCGGCGTCACACACGGCGATCCAGCGGTGTCAGCGGGAGAGTTGCGACGAAAGAAAGTTCGTCCACTCTCCCTGCAACCAGCGATATCCCAGCAGGATCCAGATCGCTGCTGCGTGCCAAACATAGCGATATCGCTATGCAGGACGCTGCAACGTCACGGATCGCTGGCGATATCGCCTAGTGTGACGGTACCTTTAGTATCATCTGAGAATAGGGGGTTTTGTCCACTCTCTTGAGGTGGACGTACTTAGGGATCTCCCCTGGATCAGTAGCATCGTACTCTAGTGGGTCTACTTCTTGATTGAGGAAGGTGCCAGTCAGAATTGCTTTGGCAATAACCTTTTTATACAAGGGAATAACACAACAGAGAATTATCGATCCAATTATAAGGAGGGCAATCAGTACCAGAAAGGCCTGTTGAAGGAATCCCTTGAGCCCACCCAACCAGCCGGAAAAGAAAGATGTGTCTACTCCAGCATTAGTTTTCAATTCTGCTGCTAACCCAGTTATCTTTTTAAGGGCTATCATAGTTTTTCCATTCACTCCAGAGTTCTGAGGGATATAGGTACAACATTCCTCTCCTACCATCCCACAGACTCCTCCTTTCTCAGCTAAGATCATATCAAGGGCTAGTCGGTTTTGGAGAGTCATTCTAGTGTTAGGGCCCAATTCCTCAACTATACCCTGAAAGGCATCCTGGCTAAAATTGACAAACCTTTGTTCACTGTAATATATGTAATTGATCCAATCAACATTTTTATTAATCTGCACCTGTGGGATTATAGAAGCAAAGCCGGCATAAATCTGGTTCTGGGCTTTAAACTGGTCAGGCACCCCCCTTGGCACTCCAATAGCATCAATATATACTAGTGGATCTTCTTCATAACTCATATGGAGCTGATCGAGACTTCTCCTCTTTCTGGTAGGTTCATCAGGTGTCTTTGGATCCCAAGGTAAAATCTTGAACTGCATAGCTAGTTTAACAATGGTGCATTGGCCTGTCCAGGCATTAGGCAACCTAGGACGGAGCTTACCATCTCCACATAACCAATAAATGTCGTACATATATTGTGTATGTTTAATTAGCATGTCAGTATCTAGAGAACTGTTCTCTTTGCAGAAACCTGTCTCGAAGATCCCTACTGGTGTACCTGTGGTGTCGTGGGAATTATAGCAGGTGTAATTGTCAGCTAATACGGTTACTTCTCCTGGGACCTTTAGTCTGGGTTCCTTATGAATTAGTGGAACGTAGTCTGGGCAATCAGTGGGCTTCAGACCTTTCAACAGATTCATGACACAGGCAGTGGTGTTGTCATCAGGAAAAAGCAATGCATGTGTGTAGAGATGCGTATTTGCAGCAGCACAAGCAATACATCCTACAGAGATATTCTGGATTCTTACATTGTATCTCACCCATTCTAACCATAGGTTTTTCCTTGGGGCTGTTTGTGTTTCTATGGAGAAAACCTCTTGCCAACTGAGACCTGGAATGGGGATTACTTCATTAACTACATTTTGCAAACGCTCACCTGGGCCTATTTTAGCTGTACTGGTAACAGGGGCCTTGGTTGGTCTGAAGCTAATATCCTGGAGCTGTATGTGGCCTAAATTCCCATGGTATCCACCATTAAATACATAATGAAAATGCCTTCCCAGTACAAACGTCTGCAGGTCAGCAGATTGGGGGCTTTCAAGATTTAGGAGGAGGGGGTGACAGTTTCTACCCCATTTACAGCCCCTAGGTGGTTGCGGAAGGGCTGTTAGATGCATTCTCCCACGAAGACTCCTACCCGTCCTATCCTTAGGGAACATGGCTTCGCTAGGTTTATATCCCCAATCTTCTCCCGTATTCCAGGCAGCATCTGACCAATAGTAACAATTATTGTTGTCATTTCTGGTAACACATATATAAAACTGGATGATTCCCTCTACCATCCGTTCAGTCTCAAGGCACTTGACTACATCACAGAAATCAAATCGCCAGATATTTACCGGGGCCGTTAGGTTTACCCAGAGAATAGTGGGACCAGGATTCTTATTTACAATAGGGGACGAAGAGGTAGGGGCGAGGATGGCCCCCAGCCCCAAGACCAAAAACAACAGCAACATTTCCCTTCAATCACTACTGTGACTAAACGCTGGTTCGGTCTCTTTTACAATGTGAGGCGTGGATCCAGGTGCTCTTTCCTTCGAGCTTGACAGCTGTGGCTGTGGTCAGGAGCACTTGGTGTGGTCAGGAGCACTTGGTATGGTCCGTCAAATCTTGGTTCCAGGCTCTTCCGGACGTGCCGCTTTATCACTACCCAGTCTCCTGGCTCCAAGGGATGGTGTCCAGGAACCTTGTCTGGAACTGGAAGAGAACTGAAGACAGTTAAATGCACTTTGGCAAGGTGTCCATGTAATGCCTGCACATAGCTAGTCAAGTCCTGGTTCTTGAGCTGCAACTGTTGTGGAAAGAAACATTCAAGATTGGGGCTCCTGCCAAACAGAATCTCATACGTTGACAGTCCTGTCTTCCTGTTTGGGGTATATCTTACTGAAAACAAAGCTAGAAGAAGGCATTCTGTCCATGGTTTACCACTCTCTGCCATTGCCTTCTGGATTTTAAGCTTAAGAGTTCCATTTAGTCTCTCCACTTTCCCACTGCTCTGCGGATGGTATGGAGTATGCAATGCTTGACTTACCCCCAGTGCTGCCATTACCTCTGACATGATCTCTCCAGTAAAATGGGAACTCCGATCGCTTTCAATGACTTCAGGAACTCCATACCTGCATATGATCTCAGCCATCAGTTTCTTCGCCGTTGTCTTAGCCGTAGCTTTGGCAACTGGGTAGGCTTCTGGCCAACCTGAAAATAAATCAATGCAGACCAACACATACTCATACGTCCCTACCCTAGGCAACTGAATATAATCAATCTGCAGTCTCTGGAATAGGTAAAGGGGCCGGGGAGTGTGTTTGGATGGGGTTTTCACTGTCCTACCCTGATTATGTGTGGCACATATCATGCAGCTCTGTACCTGCCTTTCTGCGCAGGTGGAAAACCCGGGGGCAATCCATTGTTTCTGTAGGGTGTCACACATGGCCGTTTTTGAGTGGTGCACATTCCCGTGCGGAACCTGTGCCATCATTGGGTACAGTACCTGTGGTAGGCAGACCTTTTCACCCCTCCCCCATAACCCAGTGACGGTATCAGAGCAAGCCCCTATCTTTTGCCACCTATTTTTCTCCTCCTTACTTGCCTGTTCTTGTAACCGGGCTAAGATGTCTTTTGACACAAGTGGAGATGGTGGGGTGTCTAGGTGATGTACTTTAGAGGCTACAGGAGTGCTTGCTGCTTTCTTGGCAGCCTGGTCTGCCAGTGCGTTACCCTTTGCCTGTCCATCAGTGCCTTTGGTATGTGCCTTTACCTTTATGATGCCTGCTTGGGTGGGAAGCTGTAGTGCATTCATAAGTTGCTGGACTGCCTCAGCATGTTTAATGGGGTGGCCATTTGCTGTCAGGAAAGCCCTGGCTCTCCAGATAGGCCCATAATCGTGTGCAATGCCAAAAGCATACATGGAATCAGTGTAGATATTTACAGTCTTACCTTCTGCTAGTTTGCACGCTTCTATGAGCGCCTTGAGCTCTGCTTCTTGTGCAGACTTATGAGCTGGCATTGACTCTGCCTTGATTACCTCATGTTCTGAGACCACAGCATATCTGGTACAGAAGCGTCCTTGGCCATCTTGGTGACGGGATCCATCTACAAAAAGATCAAAATCAGCATTAGATATCGGCACACTAGAGACAATAGGGAGACCAGCCGTTTCCTGAGACATCAATTCTAGACAATCATGTGGTTTGGAAACCTGATCTTGTTCCTCTGGATCCATTCTAGAAAGAAAAAGAGTGTCCTTTTTCATGTCACCTACTCCTCCCCCCCTTTGGATCCAGGGGAACTAGGAGAAAAGTAGCGGTGTTTAGGACAGTGCACCTTTTCAAAGTCACATTAGTAGGCATGAGAATAGCACACTGAAGACGCAGCTGTCCAGCCACGGACATGTGGCTAGGTT
This sequence comes from Ranitomeya variabilis, assembly GCF_051348905.1. Lineage (NCBI taxonomy): Eukaryota > Metazoa > Chordata > Amphibia > Anura > Dendrobatidae > Ranitomeya > Ranitomeya variabilis. The sequence continues at coordinate 710,445,390 of NC_135235.1, forward strand.
GTACTTGGTTAAGGATACTATGTACATCATGTGGGGTATGGACATAGCTTCTCCTGGTTGCAAGGGGCCATAAGTGGCAAGGTAGGCCTGACACTCTTGGGCTATGACTGGGCCTCCCTTTTTGGCTATCTGTTGGGCCAAACCACCTCTATGTGACAGGGTAGAGTTGGCTGGGTTTACTATGGCTCCTACCTGGTGGGTAATTATGTCCCCATACCCTACTGAGAAAAGAACTTGGGAACCCTGAGGTGTGATGTAGTAGCGTGAATGACAGGGGAACCAAACTTCAGGTTCTTGGAAAGTCTGGCCTTGTAGGTGTGAAGGTTTCACGGGAAGAGGAGGTCTAGGGACCTTTCCAAGCTGGGGGGGGGGGTCTGCCATCTACACCGATTAAAACAAACTCTTGGTCTGAGAATTGACATGACGGGGCTTGAGAGGGAGTGAGATTCCCATACATAGGGTTAAAAAAACGTATTGGAGAACTGAATTTGTGTACGGTGGGAGGAGGGCAGAAACTGGAATCGGTTACATGGGCCACTGATGAGGAATGAAGCTTCGTCCTTGTACTGCGGTGGGGGCTAGAGAGCGAGCTGCTGATTTAACCTTCAATTTCCCTGCTGATGCAGAATGGGCTTTTTGTTACAATGAGAATCCCAGATCTTTAAATACTACCATAAGACGCCTATAGAACTTCTCGGCAGTCCAGGATATATTGGTGCCTTGGCTTTAAGGGGCACAGGGCTTACAGTCGGGAGTAGAGGCTTAATTTCCTGGGGAGGGACCATATTATCCAACAGGGAGACCCACCTGTTTCAGATTATTATTTTTATTTATTTATCTTTCTCACACATTACCCTCAATCACTTTCTCAATTCCTTCCTGCACCACAAAACATCCAGTTTTTTGTCATAGTAATAGACTATATAGTAACTTTCCTTTTTCAACATAATTCACTTCCTCTGTTGATCTTCAATTTGCTATATATCAACCACTCAACTTGAAGCAGGTAAATCTTTTACCAATCTTTCAATTACTTACAAGTTTCCTTCTAAAACTAGGCACTAGATTTCGCTTTCAATTTACAATATTTCTTTGTACTTCAAAACAATATTGTCGCTTTAAACAAAACACAGATCTACCAGCGCATACTACACCAAGAAAATACAGAGAGAGAGAGCAGCCACATGCTGCCCCCTCCTTTTCAGGGACACAGAGATAAGAAAAATCACAGCATTCCTCTACACAGAGAAAGAAAGAAACAATAGCGCAGCGGCTTGACCCCTCCCATCGGGTATTTTAGAAATAAACTTTAACACAGAAACGAAATACAGCAGTTGTCAGACTTAATTTCTACAAAACCTTCCTCTGATCCTCCCTCTCCATCAACCTCTTTCCATCCTTCGTTCTTTAAGCCTCGCGCAACTCGCAGATGAGCTTGCGCTCGTTCTAACAATCCTTTATCCTTCAACATGCCCCTTTTGTTCTCTATGAGATTGTGCCATGTAGACGGCTGCAATCTCCCTGACTAGGGCAATCCTACATGCTCATACAACCTCTCAACATTCTTGACTGCCTTCTTGCCCTCCCGTGACTCTACTATTGTCTTGACTTCCACAGCATCCTCATTTAACTTGTGGGGCACGGACTTCTTCTGCTTTAAGAGACGCAGCATGACTCACAGAATACTATGGCCTTCTGCAGTAGGCCACTGACAGCGATATCAACACTGTGTCCTATAGCACGGAACCTCGCGTTCAACGTACTAGGAAAAGAGCCTCGCGCTCAATATTTCCTGTCCCTAACCTGAACAACAGTGATTAACAGACTATCCTGTCACGATATTCTAAACCGTTGGGAGGCGGTCTCCTTGTGAGAGCCCTCCACAAAAATTCTGGTGGTCCCGTACGGAGACGTCTTAATTACCTATTTCTGGTGGTCCCATCTCAGGACGTCTTAATAACCTGTTTCTGGTGGTCCCGTACGAGGACGTCTTAATTACCTGTTTGTACTCAAAAATTCTGGTGGTCCCCCACTTGGGATGTCTTAATTACCTGTTAGTACAATATCACAGAGGCTGCGTCTCCTATCCCTTTCTCTAAGCTGCCCCGCAATCTACAACTTGCTCAATCTTTCACTCCACTTCAATACTAGACAATAGTCACGTGTAGGGTGGTTGAATGGAGTACAATGACCGGTGGAGGAGGTGTGGTGTACACGAGGACGCGCAGGATGCGACGTCTCTCAGTTGCTGGTTCAGAGCGTGGCACGGGATCGCGCTCGGTCTCACCACTGACCGGTCACCCCTCAGATCCAAGGAGACCACAGACAAACCAATAACGGCTGAGACACTAGCAAGTGTGACACATACAAAGTATATGATCTCCACTTACTGTGTTTGGAGGGTGATCAGTCCTCGAGGTCAGCCACTACGGGTATCGTCCAGGGATGGGTCCAGGGGGTCTCGGATCGCTGGCCATGCCCCACGTTGGGCGCCAAATTGTCGGGGTCGTCACGACAATAACCCTCATTCACCAGTCATTCCAAATTAAAATCTACGTAGAGCATCTGGTACCGGGTAAGAATGAGTCAGACAAAAAGCTGGTTCAATCTTAGTTGATGTTCGTGCGTCCACAAGTGTCGGCAACGATTACAGCAACTGCGTTTATTTCCGGATACACAGTACTATATTGTGTGTTAGGAGAAGGAATGCATTAGGCGGGGTTTAAGCAGTATATGTCTAGTATTCAGTCTTTCTGATTTGTCCTGATGTCTCCTGGTGGATCCTCCTTTCTTCACATTTCTCAAGTTTCGATTTCAGAAGAAATGATACTTCTTTCCTCAGAGACGAAAAGTAGGGTAAAGGTGAATACTGGCAGCCATTTTAAATACAGTTACATCTGCAAGCATAGGAAAAACTTATTGTTTCACAGTATAAAAGTATAGCAGTACAAAAAGGGTATAAAGATATATCTTTTCACCTTGACACTGTCATGGCGTTTGTGGATTCAGGCGCCGCCTTGAACTTGATGGACTTTGAGTTTGCCAGGCTTTTTGGTTTTCCCTTAGTCTTTGCAGAACCCTAATCCTTTAAGGGGCATTGATGCTACACCTTTGGCTAAAAATAAGCCCCAGTTCTGGACACAGGTGACCATGTGCATGGCGCCAGCCCATCAGGAAGATTGTCGATTTCTGGTGTTGCATAATTTACATGATGCTATCGTGCTGGGTTTTCCGTGGTTGCAGGCACATAATCCTGTGTTGGATTGGAAGTCTATGTCTGTGACTAGTTGGGGATGTCAGGGGGTTCATAATGATGTTCCTTTGATGTCAATCTCCTCTTCTTCCACTTCTGAAATTCCAGAGTTCTTGTCTGATTTTCAGGATGTATTCGATGAGCCCAAGTCCAGTTCCCTTCCACCGCATAGGGACTGTGATTGTGCGATTGACTTGATTCCAGGCTGTAAGTTTCCTAAGGGCCGACTTTTTAACCTGTCTGTGCCTGAACATACCGCCATGCGGAGTTATGTTAAGGAGTCTTTGGAGAAAGGACATATTCGGCCATCTTCTTCACCGTTGGGAGCAGGTTTTTTTTTTTTGTTGCTAAGAAGGATGGCTCCTTGAGACCCTGTATTGATTATCGCCTCTTGAATAAGATCACAGTCAAGTTTCAATACCCTTTACCTCTGCTTTCTGATTTGTTTGCTACGATTAAGGGGGCTAGTTGGTTTACTAAGATTGACCTTCGGGGGGCATATAATCTTGTTCATATTAAGCAGGGTGATGAATGGAAAACTGCGTTTAATACGCCCGAAGGCCATTTTGAATACCTTGTGATGCCATTCGGGCTCTCTAATGCTCCTTCTGTTTTTCAGTCCTTCATGCACGATATCTTCCGGACTTATCTTGATAAATTCATGATTGTATATTTGGATGACATTTTAATTTTTTCTGATGATTGGGAGTCTCATGTGAAACAGGTCAGGATGGTATTTCAGATCCTTCGTGATAATGCTTTGTTTGTGAAGGGGTCTAAGTGTCTCTTTGGAGTGCAGAAGGTTTCTTTTTTGGGCTTCATTTTTTCTCCCTCATCTATAGAGATGGATCCGGTTAAGGTTCAGGCCATTCATGATTGGATTCAACCCACATCTGTGAAGAGCCTTCAGAAATTTTTGGGCTTTGCTAATTTTTATCGCCGTTTCATTGCTAACTTCTCCAGTGTGGTTAAACCCTTGACCGATTTGACAAAGAAAGGCGCTGATGTGACAAATTGGTCCTCTGCGGCTGTCTCTGCCTTTCAGGAGCTTAAATCCCGATTTACTTCTGCCCCGGTGTTGCGTCAAACAGATGTTTCTGTTCCGTTTCAGGTTGAGGTTGACACTTCTGAGATTGGGGAAGGGGCCGTTTTGTCTCAGAGGGATCCTGTTGGTTCCTTGATGAAACCGTGTGCCTTCTTTTCCCGTAAGTTTTCGCCCGCTGAACGCAATTATGATGTCGGCAATCGGGAGTTTTTGGCTATGAAGTGGGTGTTTGAGGAGTGGCGACATTGGCTCGAGGGAGCTAAGCACCGTATTGTGGTCTTGACCGATCATAAAAATCTGATTTACCTCGAGTCTGCCAGGTGGCTGAATCCTAGACAGGCTCGATGGTCCTTGTTTTTTTCCCGTTTTGATTTCGTGGTTTCGTATCTTCCGGGTTCTAAGAATATTAAGGCTGATGCCCTCTCTAGGAGTTTTTTGCCTGATTCTCCTGAGGTCCTTGAACCGGTCGGTATTCTGAAAGAAGGGATGGTCCTTTCTGCCATTTCCTCTGATTTACGACGGGTTCTTCAGGAATTTCAGGCTGACAAACCTGACCGCTGTCCAGTGGGGAAACTGTTTGTTCCTGATAGATGGACTAGTAGAGTGATTTCTGAGGTTCATTGTTCTGTGTTGGCTGGCCATCCTGGTATTTTTGGTACCAGAGATTTGGTTGGTAGGTCCTTTTGGTGGCCTTCTTTGTCGCTTGATGTGCGTTCTTTTGTGCAGTCTTGTGGGACTTGTGCGCGGGCCAAGCCTTGTTGTTCCCGTGCTACTGGGTTGCTTTTGCCTTTGCCTGTCCCTGAGAGGCCTTGGACGCATATTTCTATGGATTTTATTTCTGATCTTCAGGTTTCCCAGAAGATGTCTGTCATCTGGGTTGTTTGTGACCGGTTCTCTAAGATGGTCCATTTGGTGCCTTTGCCTAAATTGCCTTCCTCTTCTGATTTGGTTCCGTTGTTTTTTCAGCATGTGGTTCGTTTGCATGGTATTCCGGAGAATATTGTGTCCGACAGAGGGTCCCAGTTTGTTTCTCGGTTTTGGCGGGCCTTTTGTGCTAAGCTGGGCATTGATTTGTCTTTTTCTTCCGCATTTCATCCTCAGACAAATGGCCAGACCGAGCGAACTAATCAGACTTTAGAAACTTATCTGAGATGCTTTGTGTCTGATGATCAGGATGATTGGGTGGCTTTCTTGCCATTGGCCGAGTTTGCCCTTAATAATCGGGCTAGTTCGGCTACCTTGGTTTCGCCCTTCTTTTGTAATTTTGGTTTTCATCCTCGTTTTTCTTCGGGGCAGGTTGAGCCTTCTGACTGTCCTGGTGTGGATTCTGTGGTTGATAGGTTGCAGCAGATTTGGGCTCATGTGGTGGACAATTTGTTATTGTCTCAGGAGGAGGCTCAACGTTTTGCTAACCGTCGTCGGTGTGTTGGTTCCCGGCTTTGGGTTGGGGATCTGGTCTGGTTGTCTTCCCGTCATGTTCCTATGAAGGTTTCTTCCCCTAAGTTTAAGCCTTGCTTTATTGGTCCTTATAGGATTTCTGAGATGATTAATCCGGTGTCTTTTCGATTGGCCCTTCTGGCTTCTTTTGCTATCCATAATGTCTTCCATAGATCTTTATTGCGGAAATATGTGGTGCCCGTTGTTCCCTCTGTTGATCCCCCGGCCCCTGTGTTGGTTGATGGGGAGTTGGAGTATGTGGTTGAGAAGATTTTGGATTCTCGCTTTTCGAGGCGGAGGCTTCAGTACCTTGTTAAATGGAAGGGTTATGGCCAGGAGGATAATTCTTGGGTTTTTGCCTCTGATGTCCATGCTGCTGATTTGGTCCATGCCTTTCATCTGGCTCGTCCTGATCGGCCTGGGGGCTCTAGTGAGGGTTCGGTGACCCCTCTTCAAGGGGGGGTACTGTTGTGAATTCTGCTCTTGGGTTCCCTCTGGTGGTTGTTGATAGTAATGCAGTTGTCCCTGGGTTGCAATCCTGGGCAGGTGTCCCTGCTGATTGCAGCTCTGACTGGGATATTTAGGTGTGCAGTATTCATTAGCCCTTGCCAGTTGTCCATTGTTCTTGGAGGTTTTACATCTCTGTCTGGTTCCTCCTGCCCTGCTACCAAATCAGCAAAGATAAGTGTCTGGTTTTGTTTCTACAGCACACATGCGGTGTGCTTTACAATTCAGTACTATTCAATGTTTTTTCTTGTCCAGCTTAGACTGTGTTTGGATATTTCAGTCAAGTTGGATTCTCAGGAGATGCAGATATACATTCCATGTCTTTAGTTAGATGTGGAATTTTTGTATTATCTGCTGTGGATATTTTTAGGGTCTTAATACTGACTGCTTAGTATTCTGTCCTATCCTTTCCTATTTAGCTAGTGTGGCCTCTTTTGCTAAATTCTGATTTCTGCCTGCGTGTGTCTTTCCTCTAATACTCACAGTCAATATTTGTGGGGGGCTGCCTATCCTTTGGGGTTCTGCTCTGAGGCAAGATAGAATTCCCATTTCCATCTATAGGGGTATTTAGTCCTCCGGCTGTGTCGAGGTGTCTAGGATGTGTTAGGTACACCCCACGGCTACTTCTAGTTGCGGTGACAGTTTAGGGTTTGCGGTCAGTACAGGTTCCACCTACTCCTGAGAAAGTCTCATGCGGCTCCAAGGTCACCGGATCATAACACACCTGACCAGGACTGCAACTCAGGGACAACTGCATTACCACCTACAACCACCGGAGGGAGCCCAAAAGCAGAATTCACAACAGACAGGTTCCCTTTAATGTACTTGGAGCTATATTCTGTTGTTTAAGTGTTCCCTTTAGTTTTTTGAGCAATGTATATTGATGTGGTTTCCCATTGCTGTGTCCAGTAGGTGGGCCCAATCCTTCCCATCCCTTATCCACATGCATGTCACATGACAAAATAGTAATGTTTTTAATTTTAGACTTAGGAACTGTCCAAATTACGGTCACCGTGAAGTGGTGGGATGGCTTCTGCTTTTTTTTTTTTTAAGTAAAAAAAAAGTTAACTAAATACCCTATATTATTTTCATGCAATATGCTATTTATTTACTGCAAGGTAATCATTCATGTTTCAGTTTGTTTTTTTCTGTTCAGAGGCCAGTGTGAGTGTGTACTTACACGCTGCATGCACACCATTTCAATTATTTTATTTTATTTTTTTAACCGGGAAAACCTGGGCACAGATTCCCTTTAACTCCTTAATGACCAATACACCTTTTTACTGATCTGAGATGTAAGAGAATAGCATCCCCAGTCAGGTGGCAATCTTGCAGCTGTTGGCTGTACAATATAGCTGACAAAATGCTGCATCAGCCACAATCAGTGTTGGCACTGAGCTTGGCTGTTTAAACCCCTTAAATGCTGCTGTCAAGTGACTTAAGTACCTAAATGGTTAAGGCTATGTGCGCACGTTGCAGATTTGCTTGAGGGAATTTCTGCATGGTTACTGCATCTCTTAGCAGAAAACGCAGTGGAAATTCTGCACTTTTTATGCGGATTTGATGCGTTTTTGTAAATCCAGAGTGCTAAATGAAGATATATTTAAAAAAAAAAAAAAAAGGAATTGTGATGTTATTTAACCTCTTCACGAGATACCCTCATTAATATTAACTAAAGACACACACACACCCATGTAGGAGCATTAATTAACCTACATATGCTGTAAGAAACCTGCGTGATATGCAATGTTTATTTTTACAAAAATAAAATTAAAACCTGCATGGGCTCCCGCATAATTTTCATAACCAGTAGAGGGAAAGCTGACAGCTGATGTTAATTTTCTGGAAAGGAGCCAATAACCATAAAGGTTCCCAGGCTATTAATATCAGCTCACAGCTGTATGCTTAGCCTTTACTGGCTATTTTACAGGGGGACACAAATATTGACATGGGGTCCCCCTATAAAATCCATATTAATAGCCTGTGAAGAGGCAATGGATATTGGCAGCCCCACAGGCTAAAAACCATCAGCTATCAGCCGTCCCAGAAATGGCGCATCTTATAGATGTGCCAATTCTGGCACTTAGCCTCGCTCTTCCCACTTGCCCTGTAGCAGTGGGATTCATATTTGTGCGGTTGATGTCACCTTTTTATTGTCAAGTAACATCAAGCCCACAGGTTAGTAATGGAGAGGCATCTATCAGACACCTCTCCATTACTAAGCTGGCCTAATGTCACCTTACAATACAAAGGTGACATTAACTCCTTATTGCCCCATATGCCACCGCTACAGGGCAGTGAGAAGACGGGCTGAGTGCCAGAATTGGCACATCATACAGATGCACCTTTTCTGGGGTGGCAATAACCATGGTCCCTCTCTAGGCTATAATATCTGTCCTCAGTCACTGGCTTTCCCTCTGTGGCACAGAAAATTGTGCGGGAACCCACGCCAGTTTTTTCAGAGAAACATTTTTATTAAATACATACAGGCCCCAAATTTTACACACACACACACACACACACACACACACACACACACACACACACACACACTACTAACCGTATTAGTCACTGACCTATATAAATCTAACCGTTCTGCAATGGTTTACTGTATGTAAACCATGTCTCCTATTCTGTCAGCTTCTGCAATGATTTGACAGAAGCCGACAAATTAACTATCGGTTACTCTGCTGTCTGTGTGTAAATCTGTATCTATCTATCTATCTTTAGATTTCATATACACCTATTCTATGTGTATATGTCTATTCTATTGTAACCTGTCAGTGTGATTTTACTGTACACTGCACCTGAGTTGCCGGCTTTTCAAAGCACACCGTTGCGTATTTCTCGCAAGTCACACTGATGGCCCGTGTGGTGTGAGTTTTTCTTGCACAAATAGACTTTCATTGGCGAGTCTCGGCTGATATACGGTGCAGATCGCAGCATACTGCAATTTCACTCGCACATATAATACAGCCGTGAAAAAAAAAAAAAAATTGATGGGAGCTGCCCAATAGATTAACATTGGTCCAAGTGCTATGCGATTTTTTTCTCGCATAGCACTGGTCCGTATTCCTCTCTACTGTGACTCCGGCCTGAAAGGGAAAATCATTCAAAATTTGAAAATTTCTATTTTTTAAAATTTTTAAAATTTCTGATTTTTTACAAAATAAAGCAAAACATATAAACAAGTTTACCATTATCATAAAGTCTAATATGTCACAAAAAAAAAAATCTCAATCAATGGGATATGTTGAAGCATTCCAGAGTTATTACTATATAAAGTGACACTGGTCAGATTTAAAAAAAATTGGCCCGTCACTAAGGGGCTAAGTGCTTGTACAAGTGAACATTGTATCAAAAGTGGTTTACCTGTCTAAGGCTGGTTTCACGCCAGCGTTTGGCAGCCTTCTTCCTCCGTTAAGCCCCGCCCACTGCTGCACCTCTTCCTACAGCTCTGCCTACGTCTGCATGCGTCCCCTATCTTTAACATTGGGTAAGTACTAAGCAGGCATGCTTTGTTTTGACGATGCGCTGAACTGCGAACGCATCATGTTGCATTTTGTTGCGGTCGGCGCAGCGTCAAAGCAACACAAGCAGAGGCATGTGCTTGGCCTGCGTACCCAATGTTAAAGATAGGGTATGCAGGACGCATGCAGACGTAGGCGGAGCTGAAGAAAGAGGTGAGGCAGTAGGCTGGGCTTAACGGAGGAAGAAGGCTGCCATCCGCGGCCCTGCCGAATGCTGGTGTGAAACTAGCCTAAGTCTGTTATTCTAGCACCTTACATGTGTTACACAGATACATCATGGGCTTGTCCTGCCCTACGCATGAAATGAAAGGCTAAAATACAATGTGGAGACTTAATCAGAGCAATGTTTTATTTACATTCAGAACTTGTTTAAGAGGAACAAATTACCATTTCCCACAGAGATCTCAGACTTTTACTTATAGAAATACTGGAGAAATATCATTTTAACATTAGATCTAGAAATATTTCTAATTTTATAAAACTGCATTTTTTTGCATTGAATAACTTTATGCCTTTGCTTTGCTTTATGCCTTTTCATTTTATGCATTTCTAAAGTATTGTAAAACTGTAATATGCTGTTGGTGCATGCGGGCAGTACTGTCGGTTTGGTATGTGGCTCTGCCCCCCCCCCTCGGGCCTGCCTCCGGTGTCTGAGGTTTCGGTGTCCCGGACCAGAGCTCATAATACCGGCCTTGAATAGTGAAGGACACGGCAGCCGACCCTGAGAAACATCCAAGTTGGGAACGCCCCATCATGTTGAAGAGAGTCTGCTAGATCCAGGCCTAGCAGACCAGTGCTGGTGGGTTCATAGATGCCAGGAGGGGGCTAGCCTAAAGGAAGGTTTCATCTTTTCCAGATGGTGTCCCGTCGTTTTTTTGGACAGAACATTTCCAAAACAACCAAAATTGAACAGCAGATCTCTTGGGAGGCAGACTTTAGTCCTCTGTTACAGAAGATAAGTACTCTTAAACTGTGTAGGACGCACTAGAAAGTTGGCGTGCATGATTGTTCAGGGCGCTGGTGGACCGGCCACCAGAGAAGGCCTAGACCGAAGCCTGGATATTTTAAGAGCATGGTCACAGGAGCCTCTGGAAAACATAGAGGCTGCATGAATAGGAAGGTTTCCCCAGGAGACGTCCATATTGCTCAGGGGAAAACTAGGACATATTTGTCCTGTCCTTTCCTTTTTTTTTTTTTTTTAAAGTAGCCCCTCACTGCCTGGTAGGATATACCTGTCCTGAAGATCACAAATATTTCTTGCAGACCGATGATGAAGATGAGCATGGAATAACCTGGATGCAGACTTTTCGGCGGCTGGCACATAACGGTTTCGTCTTCCCTCCATACTCTGTCTGGCTCTGGGGGGGGGCGAGAGGGTAGGGGGATTCGTGGCATGGACCGTCCTCCGGGGAAACCCCAAACACTCTTGATGTGTTAGGGCCTTGCCTCGTAGACCACAGATGATACTGTAGTGAGTAGTGACAATTCTAGGTGGGAGATTAGAGTGACAATTCCACTGTCGCCCTCAAAAGCCGTATCTGGGGAAAAAAAAAGGAAAATCGTTAATAAAACCCCCCAAAACATAAGGCAGAAACTTGGCTGGGCAGTCCAGACCCATGTCTGCCTCCTACTGACATTAAGCTAAAACGGATTAGCTTCGTGCCAGTTGGTGGTGTACCCTCCTCTACAGGGAAATACCAAAAATTTTGCATAGCATAAGCAGCAAACACCCATTTTTTTTGTGTACCCCAATGAAGCATTAGCCCCCCCCACATCAACCAGAGGGCCACACAGCATAACCTCACTCCCCCAGTCAGAAACCTCCTCCTCACATTAACCAGCGGTCCCCACAGGATAAATCCAAAGCCCACCAGACATTCCCTCCCCCAAGCGTAAATCTCCATATGACGCCCCTTGCCCTCAACCATAAATCCCATCAGACACCCCCCAATCGGATGCCACCCCAGCTTAACCCCCCAGCATACACTCCCATCGTACACCACGCCCACCCAAGAATAAACCCCCATCGGACGTCCAACCCCCACAAACCACCATTGGACGTGGACCCCCTCACCCAGCACAAACCCCCTTCGGACGTCCACCCCCCCACCCAGCCTAAACCCTCATCGGACGTCCACTCCACCCACCCTAAACCCTCATGATCCCCCAGTAAGCAGCAGGTCACCCCCCAATAAAAGGGACCTCTCCGTAAGCAGCAGGTCACCCCCAAATCCCACCACGGGGTCCCCCCAATAGCCAGGATCCCCCCCAATAGCCAGCAGCAGGTCGCCTCCCCAAATCCCACAACAAGCAGCTCGCCTCCCCACCTCCCACTACAAGCAGGTCGCCTCCCTACATCCCACGACAAGCAGGTCGCCTCCCCACATTCCACGACAAGCAGGTCGCCGCCCCACATCCCACGAAAAGCAGGTCGCCTCCCCACATCCCACGACAAGCAGGTCGCCTCCTCACATCCCACCTCAAGCATGTCGCCCCCCCACATCCCACCACAAGCAGGTTGCCCCCACATTCCACCAGATGCAGGTCACCCCCCACAAGCAGGTCACCCTCAAATCTCACCACAGGGGTCCCCCCAATAGCCTGCAGCAGGAGCCCCCCCCAAATCCCACCACAAGGGTCCCCCACAATAGCCAGCAGGTCCCCCTAATCACACCACAAGGGTCCCCCACAACAGACAGCAGCAGATCCCCCCCAAAATCTCACCACAGGGGTCCCCCACAATAGCCAGCAGGTCCCCCAAATCACACAAGGGTCCCCTACAACAGTCAGCAGCAGATCCCCCCAAAAAATCCCACAACAGCCAGCAGCAGGTCCCCCACAACAGCCAGCAGCAGGTCCCCCCCAAATCCCAGACAATAGCCAGCAGCAGGTGCCCCCCCAGAATCCCACCACACAGGTTCCAATAGCCAGCAGCAGGTGCCCCCCAAAATTTCACCACAGGGGTCCCCCTCACAATTGCCAGCATCAGGTGCCCCCCAAAATCCCACCTCAGGGGTCCCCCACAATAGCCAGCAGGTCCCCCAAATCACACCACAAGGGTCCCCCACAACAGCCAGCAGCAGGTCCCCCCAAAATCCCACCACAGGGGTCCCCCACAACAGCCAGCAGCAGTTCCCCCCCCAAATCCCAGACAATAGCCAGCAGCAGGTGCCCCCCTAAAATCCCACCTCAGGGGTCCCCCCACAATAGCCAGCATCATGTGCCCCCCAAAATCCCACCACAGAGGTCCCCCACAACAGCCAGCAGCCCCCCACCAAAATCCCACCACAGGGGTTCCCCCCAAAATCCCACAACAGGGGTCCCCCATAATAGCCAGTAGGTCCCCCAAATCACACCACAAGGGTCCCCCACAACAGCCAGCAGCAGGTCCCCCCAAAATCCCACCACAGAGGTCCCCCACAACAGCCAGCAGCAGGTCGCCCCCCACACAGACAAGCAGGTCGCCCACCACAGGGCCTCCCCCCAATAGCGAACAGCAAGTAGCATTATTTCACCCTGAAACCACTAACCTCCATACACCATGGCGTCCACAAGCTATCATGCTGCTTTGCTGCCTTGGTAAATAGAGAATACGCCCATGATGTGAACTCAAAACACGCCCCCTCCCGATAGGACCCGCCCCCGGAAATGACGTCACACCTGAAAGGAGCCCATACAGTCTAGCATTTACCCCCCATTATGCCCCTGTAAGCAGGGTTCTGCCTCCACAACCAGCTGCTTCGGGCACTTTACCATGAGCTGGTACCTCAGATTTTTCCCCGCACCCCTTTCCTTTGCTTGGTGCCAAATCTGTTCTGCCTTTGGGGCTATGGCCTTTATAATATCAGTAAACTGCGTCATCAAGGTCTCCTGACCAGGTGTACCATCTAGACTCTTCCTTCCTGAAACCCTCCCTCTTCCCATTGATTTCACATGGTCCCGCCTGGACGGCAGATAGCAGTCTTTTTGTACAAATGCAGCACAGCCCTGAGGAGTCTTTTCTATGACACTCCTTTTTACACCCCTTATGCAATATATATATGATGCCGCTCACACAGTATAATGTTTCCACAGTACTGGCATCTCTCGTAAAAAAGGTATTTTCACACTACCGCCATACCCCCCCACACACAGTATAATGTTCCTACAGTACCGCCATACCCACACACAGTATAATCTTCTCACAGTACCTCCATCCCACCCCACACAGTATAATGTTCCTACAGTACCTCCATCCCACCACACACAGCATAATCATCTCATAGTACCGCCATACCCCCACACACATCATAATGTTCCTACAATACCTTCATCCCACCACATACAGTATAATCTTCTCATAGTACCGCTATACCCCCACACAGTATAATGTTCCTACAGTACTGCCATACCCCCACACAGTATAATCTTCTCATAGTACCGCCAAACCCACACACAGTATAATGTTCCTACAGTACCACCATACCCTCACACACAGTATTTTGTTCCCACAATAGTGGCTTCCCACAGACAAAGGATAATGTTTCCACAGGACTGACATCCCCCTCACACACCGTGTAATGTCCCCACAGTACTGCCATCCCCCCACTTTCTAATGTTCCCACAGTACTGCCCTCTACATGCACGATATGGTACCATCCACCTCACTGACTACCTCCGACCACCGACAATTAATAAAATACTCACTTGGCCTCATTCTTGGTGCAAATCGTAATGATCCCAGGATCTATGAGATATTTACCATATGATAGTTGGATAGGCAGGAGTGTATCATCCATAAAGGTTGCCCACTCAGTTGATATGATGCCTACGAATCAACAGGGCTTGTGGGGTGTGGTATTGGTCACCCTCTCCTTCCCATCATCACAATTAAAGCAATATCCACATTCCCATGACCATAATACCATTGAATAGATTAGTGAATCAGGGAGTCTAAAGCTCCTGATCCACCATTCAGCCATCACTTCTGAGTCTGAGACTCTGTGCACTGCAGTCATAATGATGTCACTACATCAAACCTGTAGTATATAGCCTCAGCACTCACAACGCACAGACCAGAGCAGCGTACCTCAGGAATCGGGTTGGCTGAGTAGTGTGTGTGGTTTTTTTTTTTTTTTTTTTTTTTCAAATATCAGGAATTGTGGGGGAATCTTCTTAAGAGAAGAGCTGTTGGGACTCTCATACTGAATGTGTGGCTGGTAGGGGCCATTATACTGGGATTGTGGTGGACTGTAAATACCTCCATACTGAGTGGGGGGTTTTATTTTGTGTGGCAGGTTGTGGTGGCCATAATTAGAGATGAGCGAATATCTGCAGAAAATGATCGCCAAACATAAATTCGCACAAATATGGCGCATTCACATTCATGATCGGTAACACGAGCATTTTTCTTAAGATTGGAAGAAGTTGGTAACATTTGGTAAAAGACATAATAGAAGCCGGCAATACATGTGCCGCATTAGTAAAATCACTGCCACCAATGTGGGAGACTGGGGTTCAAATCTTGGCTCTGCCCTGATGGACATAATATACCAGTAGTGGTTCATAACACTACGGTGCCTATCTCAATAAACATGAGCGTGTCACCCAACGTTTCAATATTATAAAGAGAAAACTATTATCACAACTTGAGATGGATCAACTGCACTGCCTATCCACCCCACATGAAGACCTGGAAGAACAACATGGCAACCCCTGGAGATTCTGATCCAACCCAGCAACTAGTGAGCAGTGCAGCTGGTCTGAAACAGAAGATCTTAGATAAACTAAATACCATCAATACCAGAGATGGACTGCCAAAGCTCAGCAAAGAAAGACCACCAAACAGTATGCTAGAGGATGCCAATAGAGCAGCTCTTGCATCAATACTTACCACCACCATAAGTCAAACTAATAACCTGATCTATGCTACTGCCTCAGCAATCATGGAAATGCTTGGCTATACAACCAGCAAGAACAACAGAAGTACGTGCCCCCCTTGGAAAAAAAGACTGTAGACAAAGATCAAGGTGCCACGAAGGGAAGTCAGCCAACTGTCAGAAATACAGAAGTTTGTAAAGATGAAGAATAAGGCCAAGCTGGACAAGTACAAAGGCCTGACGCCAACTGAAGAGACTGCTAAACAAAGGCTCACAGCACTCACTGCAAGACTAGGGAGATACATTATTGAAGCTGAGGCCAAGAAGATAAGTGCCCTGATCTCCAAAGAACCATCCAAAGTGTGCTCCCAACTAAAGAGGAATAGCGCAAAGGCAGAAACTCCACCAATAGCAGAGACTGAACAATACTGGAGGAACATATGGGAGAAGGAAAAAACATAACACTAGTGCAATGTGGCTGCAATATTTGAGAATGAAACACAGCAACCACCTAGAGCAAGAACCAGTCACTATTACAGAAGCAGACATCCAGCAGTGGGTCAAGAACATGAAGAGCTTAACAGCACCTGGTCCAGACATGATCCTCATCTACTGGCTAAAGAAATTGACATTGGTACATGAATACGTGGCAAAGCAGATGAACCAACTGCTAGAAGCAGGCCACCATCCAGCTTGGTTAACACAAGGAAGAACAGTGCTGATCATGAAGGTTCCTTACAAACGAACAGCTCCATCCAATTACTGCCCAATAAACTGCCTTACAACAACATGGAAACTTCTTTCAGGCATCATAGCCACCAAGCTACAGAACCATATGAACCAGTACATGAATCCAGCCCAGAAAGGCATTGGGACTGACACCAGAGGCTCTAAGCACCAGCTCCTAGTAGATAGAGCATTTGCTCAAGACTCAAGATCCAGACAGACCAATCTCAGCACAGCCTGTTGACTACAGGAAAGCCTATGACTCAATGCCACACACATGAATCTATGAATGCTTGGCTCTGTACAATGTCAACAGGAAATTAATAACCTTCCTCAGAAACTCACTAGGGCTATGGAGAACAACATTGGAAGTCAACTCAAGACAATTGCACAAGAGACTATCAAATGCGGCATATACCTAGGTGATGCACTGTCCCCATTGCTGTTCTGCATAGGCTTGAACCCCTCAGTCAGATAATTACAGAGTCTGGCTATGGATACAAGTTCAAGAGTGGAAGCACCATCAGCCACCTCCTCTACAGCAATGACATCAAGCTGTATGCGAAAAACGAATGAGACATCAATTACTGATCCACCTGACAAGGATCTGCAGTGAAGACATTAGATGTCTTTCGGAAGGGAGAAGTGCTGCTGGTTGGTAATAAAGAGGGGCAAGGTAGTCAAGACTGATGGACAGGGACGGGCTGGGCCAGGTGGCAGGAATGCATATGCCCCCCGGGCCGGTGCCTAAGCAGCTGCACAGGGCCGCTGGAGGACTGGAAGTGATTGTAATACATAGCGCACCTATAGTGCGCAGTCGTGTCATCCCGACATGCAGGCTGCAGCAGTATGTGATGAGCAGGCTCCTGTGCGGCACTGCCACTCGGAGAGAGAGAGCCAGCGGCAATCAAGATGAAAGGTCAGCATACCGGCCTGTGTGTGCGTGGAGCTACCAGGGAGAGAGAAGCCCCGGCTTCGGCTACTTTCACACTTCCGTCTTTTGAGATCCGTCACAATCCGTCGATTTTTGAGAATGCGGGATCCTGTCAAAAAATTTGCAGGATCTGGCATTTTCCCATAGACTTTTATTAGCGACGGATTGTGACGGATAGCCATCCGTTTCATCCGTCGTGCACTGGATCCGTCGTAAAATAGCGGTCCGTCGAGCAGAGAAAACATTCATTGTAACTTTTTTTATGCACGTCGGAAAATCGTTAAGCGACTCATCCTGCTCTGCCCGTCATCGGCTACAATGGAAGCTTATGGATGCAGGATCCGTCGCTGACCGTCACACACAGGAATCCAGCGACGGATCCAGTTTTTCCCGTCTGAGCATGCCCGGAAGGATTTTGAAGTCTGGGAAAATATCTCTCTCACTCTCACTCTCTCTCACTTGTGCTTCTCACATTGCTCGCAGTGCTGTGGTTATTTGGCGTGTGTGTGGCTGCAAGTTTGTGATTTGCATACATGTGGTCACATGCCGACTAGACTGGAATGCCCTAATGCAACTGTATTGAACAAGGCAAAAACAGTCTAGTCGAAATGTGGCTGGGAATATATATATTGCATGCTTGCGGTTACAAGACCACCTGTTGCAATCTTCACAGCGCACGATATGAGAATTCACACATAGTGACTGTAGATATGTAGCTTAACATCCGACAACCCCTTTAAGGATCGGCTGCTACTCATGGGCCATTGCTGTGTGCATGCCCCCGGGCCAAAATTTGCCAGCCAGCCCCTGCTGATGGAGTAAAATTACCAGCAGAGCACATAGTAGATGTACGGACATGCTACAAGTACCTCGGCATCCCACAGGTATACGGTAACCATGATGAGGAGGCAAGGAAAGCCGCAACATCCAAATACCATCAAAGGGCCAGCTCAATGGGAAGAATAAAATCCGCGTCATCAATATATATGCCCTGACAGTTATCAGATACCCTGCTGGCATAGTGTTCTGGCCAAAAGAAGAGATGGAAGCTGCAGATGTGAAACCACAAAAGCTCCTCACAATGCATGGAGGTCTGCACCCTAAAGGTACCGTTACACAAAACGACTTACCAATTATCACGACCAGCAATACGACCTGGCCGTGATCGTTGGTAAGTCGTTGTGTGGTCGCTGGGGAGCTGTCACACAGCTCTCTCCAGCGACCAACGATCAGGGGAATGACTTCGGCATTGTTGAAACTGTCTTCAACGATGCCGAAGTCCCCCTGCAGCACCCGGGTAACCAGGGTAAACATTGGGTTACTAAGTGCGGGGCCGCGCTTAGTAACCCGATATTTACACTGGTTACCATTGTAAAAGTAAAAAAAAGCAAAACAGTACATACTCACATTCTGATGTCTGTCACGTCCCCCGGCGTCCACAGGGTTAAAACTGCTTTCGGCAGGAGCGCTGGTAATATGCACGCGCTGCTGCCGAGAGCTTCCCTGCACTGAATGTCTCAGCGCCGGCCGTAAAGCAGAGCACAGCGGTGACGTCACCGCTGTGCTCTGCTTTACGGCCGGCGCTGACACAGTCACCCTGTGGACGCCGGGGGACGTGACTGACATCAGAATGTGAGTATGTAGTGTTTTTTTTTTTTTTTTTTACTTTTACAATGGTAACCAGGGTAAATATCGGGTTACTAAGCGCGGCCCTGCACTTAGTAACCCGATATTTACCCTGGTTACAAGTGAACACATCGCTGGATCGGCATCACACACGCCGATCCAGTGGTCACAGCGGGTGATCAGCGACCAAAAAAAGGTCCTGATCATTCCCATCGACCAGCGATCTCCCAGCAGGGGCCTGATCGTTGGTTTCTGTCACACATAACGAGATCGTTAGCGGGATCGTTGCTTACGTCACCAAAAGCGTGACGTTGCGACGATATCGTTAACGATATCGTTATGTGTGACTCAGCCTTAAGTCTAACACCCAAAGATTGTATACTAACACAAAGGAGGGTGGTCGAGGCTTGATAAGTATCCAAGCCACCATCACGGATGAAACAAGGAGTATCCAGGAATACATCAGAAAAATGGCACCAAAAGATGAGATGCTGAGAGAAAGCCTAAGGCAGCAACAACAACAGATCTGGAAGGAAGAACGGGAACATGAAGCGCCATGGCAATACAAGTTGCTGCATGGGATGTACCATCGACATAATGGAGGTGGCTGAGATGGAGAAATCCTACCAATGGCTGGAGAAAGCTGGACTCCGAGACAGCACAGAGGCACTAATCATAGCAGCACAAGAGCAAGCACTAAGTACCAGATCCATAGAAGCAGGAATCTACCACACAGGACAAGACCCAAGGTGCAGAATATATGCTAAGAAACCTCAGAAACCGTCCAACGCATAGAGGCAGGATGCAAAATGGAAACAGGAACAACGTATACTGAACGCCACAACCAAGTATTGGGAATTGTATACAGGAACATCTGCACAGCATATGGGCTAATTCCTCCTAAGTCCAGGTGGGAGACCCCAGAAAAAGTGATGGAGAATGAAAGGGCTAAAATCCTGTGGGACATCAAGATCCAGACGATAAGCAGGTGTTGACTAACCAACCAGACATTGTGATAGTAGACAAGTATCAGAAGACAGCAGTGATAATAGATGTGGCAGTTCTAAGTGAGATCAACATTAGAAAGAAGGAATATGAGAAGCTGGAGAAATACCAGGGCCTCAAAGAAGAACTGGAGAAGATGTGGAAGGTGAAGGCAACAGTGATTTCAGTGGTGACAGGAACACTTGGAGCAGTGACCCCCTAAGTGGGAAGAATGGCTACAACAGATCCCAGGTGCAACATCTGAGCTCTCTGTCCAGAAAAGCGCAATGCTATGAACAACTAAGATCCCTGCGCAGAACCCTCAAACTCCCAGGCCTCTGGTAGAGAACCCGACAATGAGAAAGGACAACAAAGACCACCTTCATTGGGGGTGAGAAGGAAGTTTTTTTATAGATGTCAGTGACACAATGTATATACACTGCTCAAAAAAATAAAGGGAACACTAAAATACCACATCCTAGATATCTCTGAATGAAATATTCCAGGTTCAATTTTTTATGCATTACATAGTGGAATGTGTTCAGAACAATAAAACATAACAATTATCAATGAATATCCCATGGAGGTCTGGATTTGGAATGATACTCAAAATCAAAGTGGAAAATCAAATTACAGTCTGATCCAACTTCAGTGGAAATGCCTCATGACAAGGAAAATATTCTTAGTATTGTGTGTGGCCTCCACGTGCCTGTATGAACTCCCTACTGTACAACGCCTGGGCATGCTCCTGATGAGGCAGAGGATGTTCTCCTGAGGGATCTCCTCCCAAACCTGGACTAAAGCATCCGCCAACTCCTGGACAGTCTGTGGTGCAACGTGACGTTGGTGGATGGAGCGAGACATGATGTCCCAGATGTGTTCAATCATATTCAGGTCTGGGGAATGGGCTGGCCAGTCCATAACTTCAATGCCTTCATCTTGCAGGAACTTCTGACAAACTCCAGCCACATGAGGTCTGGCATTGTCTTGCATTAGGAGGAACCCAGGGCCAACAGCACCAGCATATGGTCTCACAAGGGGTTTGAGGATCTCATCTTGGTACCTAATGGCAGTCAGGCTACCTCTGGCAAGCACATGGAGGGCTGTGCGGCCCTCCAAAGAAATGCCACCCCACACCATTACTGACCCACTGCCAAACCGGTTATTCTGATGGATGTTGCAGGCAGCAGATGGCTCTTCGTGGCATCTCTAGACCCTGTCACGTCTGTCACATGTGCTCAGTGTGAACCTCCTTTCATTTGTGAAGAGCACAGGGCGCCAGAGGCGAATTTGCCAATCCTGGTGTTCTGTGGCAAATACCAAGCATCCTGCACGGTGTTGGGCTGTGAGCACAACCCCCTATCTGTGGACATCGGGCACTCAGACCATCCTCATGAAGTGGGTTTCTAACCGCTTGTGCAGACACATGCACATTTGTGGCCTGCTGGAGGTCATTTTGCAGGGCTCTGGCAGTGCTCCTCCTGTTCCTCCTTGCACAAAGGCAGAGGTAGCAGTCCTGCTGCTGGGTTGTTGCCCTCCTACGGCCCCCTCCACGTCTCCTTGTGTACTGACCTGTCTCCTGATAGCCTCAGGACACTACGCTGACAGACACAGCAAACTTTCTTGCTACAACTCGCATACATGTGCCATCCTTGATGAGCTGCACTAACGGAGCCACTTGTGTGGGTTATAGAGTCCGTCTCATGCTACCACGAGTGTGAAAGCACAACCATCATTCAAAAGTTACCAAAACATCAGCCAGAAAGCATTGGTTCTGAGATGTGGTCTGTGGTCCCCACCTACAGAACCAATCCTTTATTCAGGGTTTCTTGGTAATTGCCAATAATTTCCATCTGTTGTCTATTCCATTTGCACAATAGCATGTGTAATTGATTGTCAATCAGTGTTGCTTATTACGTGGACAGTTTGCTTTCACAGAAGTTTGATTTACTTTGAGTTATATTATCTTGTTTAAGTGTTCCCTTTATCTTTTTGAGCAGTGTGTATTACATAGATAGAAGAAAAGCTGGTAATTCAGCAGCCGCTGTAGTGTAAAATCACTGCAAGAGCCGACAGGATAGAAGACATGGGTTACATACAGTAAATACAAATAGATTAGGCAGATATATAGATATCAGTGACAAATACAATTTGTACAGTGTGTGCAGCTTACTGTATATGTATTTAATTAATAAATGATAATTTTTCTCAAAAAAAATTTGTAAGCTCTGTGAGATCCCTGCTAGCATCGCGAGGAAGTCGCACGGTGCAGAGGTGAGTTTTCCGGGAGAATTTCACTGCGGTGAATTTCAACTTGCCTCTGCACTGTGCGACATTCTCATGGTGCTAGCGGGAATCTCACTGAGGTCACCGCAGTTCAGCCCGGCTGAGATTGCAGCCTCAGTGATGTCACCACTAGTCACTGATGCTGCGTTCCCAGCAGCTCATTCACCAGTGGTTCTCAGCCTGGACGGTCACATCTTGGCACCTTCCAGGTTGAAAACAATTTCTCCCCCAGACATGGATTACAGGTATGGTATATTGATGTTTTTTTATTTTAGTTTTATTACAGGAGATCGAGGGCTTTGGTGGAATTAGGCGAGGTCGTAAGTGTGGTTTAATTGAGATTTTTAGGGTATGTGCACACGTGGAATTTTCCGCACAGAATCTGCATCTCTTGGCAGAAAATGAAGGCCAAAATGGTTGCAGATTTAATGTGGAATTGATGGGATTACTTGCTGATTTTTTGTGGATTGTCTTGCGCTTTTTGATGTGCGGATTTGCCTTACTCAATGTATAGGCAATGGGTGCAGAAACGCTGCATTTCCGCACAAAGAATTAGCATGATGCTGAAAATAAACCGCTGCGTTTCTGGGCGGAATTTTCCGCGGAATGTGCACAGCGGTTTTTGTTTTCCATAGGTTTACATGGTACTGTACACCGCAAAGAAAACTGCTGCAGATCCGCAGGGCCAAATCTGCTTCAGATCCGCAGCCAAATCTGCAACATGTGCACATACCCTTAAATGAATCTGTCATTCTTTCAATTAAAGGACTTTTTTCAGGGTGTCTGTGTTTTCTTACAATGTGACTATGGGGTTGGAAATGGGGGCGTCTTATTGACGCCTCCCCATTAATAACCTCAGGGCTTGATGTCACCGGACAATACAAAGGTGACACCAACTCCCCCAACTATTACCCCACTTGCCACCGCTAAAGGGCAAGTGGGAAGAGAGAGGCTAAGTGCAAAAATTGGTGCATCTTAGAGATTTGCCTTTTCCGGGGTGGCTGAGAGCTGATGTTTGTAGCCTGGGGGGGGGGGGGGCAGTATCCATGGCCCCTTCCTAGGCTATTAATATCAACCCACAGCTGTCTACATAGCCTTTGCTGGTTATTAAATATAGCAGGACTCTATGTCACTTTTTTTGGGGGGTCCCCCATTTTAATAGCCACTAAAGGCTAATTATACAGTTGTGAGCTGATATTAATAGCCTGGGAAGCTCCATGGGTATTACCCCCTTCATAGGCTATAAACAAACTTCTGTGTGTGAATCAGACCTGAGATCTAACGTGATAGAAGATTACAGTGCGGGGAATTCCAGAAACATTCATATAGACGGCCGGTGGTGATGGAGTCAGTGACCGACTCTGGCCAAATATGTTTCTAGAGCCGTAGTAGAAGACGAAGATGTCATCCTCATCATGAAGTAGTTATTTCTCATGTCGCGTGTAATGAATATCTCCTGCAGTATTGCTAATAACGAATCCAGTGTTAAATGAGACGAGAATTAGCAATATGGAAGATGAGTCTATGAAAAACGTATTCAGCTGCTGAAAGAAACTGCTTGTTGTCTGTGGCCTAAATATATAGGTTTTATTAATAGATGTAAAGAAGAAAACTAAATACTGTAAAATAATGAATCTCCTCATATGTTTCCCTTATTATCTCCAGTAATTGTATTATTACACAGGATTTTTATGATGTTGCATCAGCTCATCTTCTCATTCAGGTCTCTACAATATCGGATCCTCTCAGTGAAGATCTTATACAAAAGAAAATTTTCCTGATTTACCCATCAAAGATGGATATGGACAAAGAAAAGATGGCAGAGGAAATATTACACCTCACCCTAGAGATCCTCTTCCGGCTTACTGGAGAGGTGAGAGATTCTGATGACATCACATTACATCATTCTTATCTATGGGAATAACAGATGGACAGAACTGGAGAGGTGAGGACTCTGGAAAGGTCTGTAGTGAGATTTATTAATGTGTCTCTCCATTACCAGGATTACACAGTGGTGAAGAAGACCTCTAGTGATCGCTATCAGGACCCTGTGTCTGAGGGATGCGGAAGACCCCTGAGCCCAATCACGGGGCCTCCACCTCACCACCTGATACATGAGGACATCAATGACCAGAAGATCCTAGAACTCATCTACAAGATGATTGAGCTGCTGAATGGAGAGGTGACACTGCTGGGAATGCTGGGACATTATACAGTAAAGCTATGAAGGGATCGGGGGATGACGGTATCATTGTATGTGTCAGGTTCCTATAAGGTGTCAGGATGTCGCTGTCTATTTCTCCATGGAGGAGTGGGAGTATTTAGAAGGACACAGAGATCTGTACAAGAACGTCATAATGGAGGTTCCCCAGGCCCTCACATCTCCAGGTAATACACAGGACTAAATACACACGGCCTATAATTATGTGTATGTAAAGAATGAATTCACTCCCTGTATGTGTTTCCTCCAGATCTATCCAGTAAGAGGACAACACCAGAGAGATGTCCCCATCCTCTTCTTCCACAGGACTGCAAGCAAGAAGATCCCAATGCTCCTCAGGATCATCAGGTAGATGGAGAGAAGGTGTCAGGAGATCTCCCCTATGATGTGTAGATGGCTGTGGAGGTCTTGTGCTCAGTCTTGTTTTATCTACCAGTATTATATGTGTTATACTTGTGTAATGAGAACGGTGGAGATGGCAGGATTAGAGCTGATCATAGATGTGACTTCTCCATCTGTTGGTGACTTTTTTAATATTTGTTTCAGGGTGAAGATCTGACCCGTATTAATGCTACAGAGACATATGTGAGAGATGATGAGTGGTGTAAAGAGGAGATTCCTACATATGACTACCCAGGTGAGGAGTAACCACTAAATGCAGAGAAGTCACAGATTCTTCTCAGTCACCGTTTCTGGCTGCTTTATCAGTGGTGTATCCGGCCGTATTACCATGATCACCATTTTACCTCTGGACCACAACATTCTCCTTCACCCTAAACTATTCACATAACTTTGGTCACTGAATGCACTTTTCTATAGAACTTACAACCTGGAGGATCCATCTACCCCCTGGTATTTTTTTAATTCATTCTTAGTTTTACACTGTGTCCTACAATGGGACAGAAAAATATTTAGAATTGAGAGTCCTCAGTGGTTGATACCTTTTAATGGCTAACTGAAAAGATGGTAACAAATTGCAAACTTTGGAGACTACTCAGGTCTCTACTATGGGACAATCATTTTGTGCAGGCTGATCGCTTCTATAGAATGCAGATCTGCATGCTATAGAAGCTGTCAGCGCTGCAGCTTCTATACACTGACCTGAGAGACTTCCTGATTATCACTGCGCATGACAGGAAGCCTCTCAGGTCTGGAGACCCGGATGTCGTCATGACGACATCAGGTCTCCATGGCAGCGATCGGGACCCTGCGTCATGCCAAGGAGTCTCCGATCCAAAGGCAGAGGGGCTGTCAGCCCCTGTAATGAGGGATCAGTGACCTGTCATAAGCCAATACAGATGAATATGTAATCAGAGCACCTCATAAAGCCCACCCAAAGCCCTGACCCAGAGCACAAGAATCTCATTAACTGAAAACTACAAATACAGATTAAACAACAATCACAAGACGGATTTCATCACCAGGTATCAGTGTAATCAGTATAACGGCACCGACCTGACAGTGTCTGTAGGTTACTGAGCACAATCCTGCTGACAGGTTCCCTTTAAGACATCTCCGCTCTGCACTATTATACACAGTTTTCCTTAAATGTGTAATATTTCTTCTTGAAACTCATCTGACAGAAAATATTGGACCTTACGATAGTTTAGATTGTGAAGTCACCGAGCCCAATGCTCTAATTACACCAGAGAGGTTTCATCACTAGCTACTCATTTATTACTGATGAAGACTGTTCAGTTTGAGCATTTCAGTAGATGTTATTGTCTGTAGTCACAGTTTTTGATTACAGTAATGTCAAATACTCTTGATTTATCCTCTTCCCGCAGCCAGTTTTGTTTTCTTAATCATGCCCCATTATTACAATCTGACGTGTGTCACTTTATGTGGGGATAACTTTGGAATTACTCAACAAAGGATAATAGAAAACAAATGGATCTTACAAATTATATTTTCACCTTCTCACAATACCCTACATACGATTGTACACTACTCTCTGGGTACATGGCAGTGTTCAGAAGGGAAGGAGGGCCATTTAGCTACTGGAATGCAGATCTAGCTGGAATAGTTTGCAGACACAATGTATTGGGAGCACTGTTCGTGGTCCACTGGCAGCTCAAAAGATCTCCACCATGAACATGCTTGGCACTATCTTCTCTGCTTTCGATATCCCAAGGATTGCCTTGCTCATCGCCTTTAACACCATTACATTGACCTGGACTTACACTGGGACCCCTAGGCTTGGACCAT
Source organism: Ranitomeya variabilis (assembly GCF_051348905.1). NCBI lineage: Eukaryota > Metazoa > Chordata > Amphibia > Anura > Dendrobatidae > Ranitomeya > Ranitomeya variabilis. The sequence goes on from NC_135235.1 coordinate 710,472,005, forward strand.
GGTGTTACCTGCTATTCTGTAGTATTAGATGGCAAGAAGAATAGTCAGGTAGCTGGGTCAGAATCGGGAGAACAGAATACAGAATCAGAAGACACAAGAGTAGTCAGTAAACGGGCCACGATCACAACAGGAAACAAATACACAAGCCGCAAGCTGAGCACAGAGAACTGAACCAGAGGAGAACAACGCTGTTTCTGGCAGATTCCGGCCATGTGCTTTGAGCTTTAGTAGGGTGTGGTACTTTCCAATTGGCTGAAGTAGGGAGCAGATTACTCCAGCTGGACAGCAGGAACAGATCCCAGATGAGATTGGACACACCATATGCAGAAGCCATAATATGACTAATAAATGACAGAAAACCAGAATAGTCGAAATCCTCATAAAGTGATTACATTTTATAAATTAATTCACTGAGGGTTATAATCTATACACATGTGATCAAAATTGTTGGTACCCCTCGTTTAACGACAGAAAAACCCACAATGGTGACAGAAATAACTTGAATCTGACAAAAATAATAAGAAATAAAAGATCTATGAAAATGAACAAATGAAAGTCAGACATTGCTTTTCAACCATTCTTCCACAGTATTAAAAAAAAAAAAATAAAACTCATGAAATAGGCCTGGACAGAAATGATGGTACCCCTGAAAATAATGTGACAAAATAGACATGTTAAATCGTGGTGTGTCCAGTAACTAGCATCACAGGTGTCTACAATCTTGGAATCAGTGAGTGGCCTGTATATAGGGCTACAGATACTCACCAGAGGAAGCGAAGGAAAGAGTTTTCTCGGGAGATTAGAAAAAAATTATAGAGAAACATGTTAAAGGTAAAAGTTATAAGGCCATCTCCAAGCAGCTTTGATGTTCCTGTGACTACAGTTGCACATATTATTCAAAAATGTAGATCCATGGGACTGTAGACAACCTCCCTGGACGTGGCCGCAGGAGGAAAGTTGATGACAAATCAAAGAGACTGATAATACGAATGGTAACAAAAGAGCCCAGAAAAACTTCTAAACAGATTAAAGGTGAACTTCAAGCTCAAGAAACATCAGTGTAAGATCGCACAATCTGTCATTGTATGAGCCAAAGTGGACTTCATGGGAGACGACCAAGGAGGACACCCTTGTTGAAAAAAAATCATAAAAAAGCCAGACTGGAATTTGCCAAACTACATGTTGTCATGCCACAAAGCTTCTGGGAGAATGTCCTATGGACAGATGAGACCAAAATGGAACTTTTTGGCAAGGCACATCAGCTCTATGTTCACAGACAGAAAAATTAAGCATAACAAGAAAAGAACACTGTCCCTACTGTGAAACATGGAGGAGGCTCTGTTATGTTCTGGGGCTGCTTTGCTGCATCTGGCACAGGGAGTCTGGAATCTCTGCAAGGTACAATGAAATCTCAAGACTATCAAGTGATTTTAGAGAGAAATGTACTGTCCAGTGTCAGAAAGCTTGGTCTCAGTCGCAGGTCATGGGTCTTGCAACAGGATAATGACCCAAAACACACAGCTAAAAACACCCAAGAATGGCTAAGAGGAAAACATTGGACTATTCTGAAGTTGCCTTCTTTGAGCCCTGACCTAAATCCTAGTGAGCATCTTTAGAAAGAGCTGAAACATGCCGCCTGGAAAAGGCAACCTCCAAACCCGAGACAACTGGAGCAGTTTGCTCTTGAGGAGTGGGCCAAAATACCTGTTGAGACGTGCAGAAGTCACATTGACAGTTACAGGAATCGTTTGATTGCAGTGATTGTCTCAAAAGGTTGCGCAACAAAATATTATCCCTTTCACTCCAGAGCCTGTTTTTGCCTTCGTGAGCGGGCCAATTTTTTCAATTCTGACCAGTGTCACTTTGAGGTCATAACTCTAACGCTTCAACGAATCCTGGTGATTCTGAGATTGTTTTCTTTTGACATATTTTTCTTTATGATAGTAGTAAAGTTTCTCTGATATAACTTGCGTTTATTTGTTAAAAAAAAAGGAAATTTGGTGAAAAGTTAGCAAATTTTAGTTTTTATGCTCTTAAATCAGTCATAACACACAAAATAGCTAATAAATAACATTTCCAACATGTCTACTTTACATCAGCACAATTTTGGAAACAATTTTTTTTGTTATAAGGGTTAAAATGTGACCATCGATTTCTTATTTTTACAACAAAATTTACAAAACCATTTTTTACCCTTCGCCACGACAGCACCCCACATGAGAGAGAGGGATCCGCCCCATAGGAACAGGAAACCTACAGAATAAAAGGAGGCGGTCCCCTCTCCTCCTCAGTTTAGGTTTCCTGTTCCTACAGGGACCCGGCTTACCTACAGATGAAGAGGATCCCTGGGCCATGCACCCGCCTGCGCCGGTGTCTGATGGAACGGCAGGGGCTGCGGTTCCAGAAGCAGCGGCGGGGGAGCCCCTGCTTGCAGCCTCCCCCCTCGTCTGGCCGAACTTCCATGGTCCGGGTCCGGTCACCGTGGGTCCGCCCGGCACCATGAGGACGCGCGCGCTGCAGCGGCCAGCTTAATACTTCTGGCCGCCGCATGGTTAGTGAGAGCGGCGCGTCTAACCCGGAAGTCGCTGGAGCACTTCCGGGTTGGTCCGGGGAGGCAGGAGAATGGGCGGCAGATTTAAAATGCAGCGCTGGCGTCGGGCCGGTGTGTGTAAGATGGCTTCACCGGCCGACGAAGCGCACCTGCCCGCAGCGCAACAGCGTTCTCCCAGCAAGGAGAGAAGCGCTAGGAGCAGCACAAAGAGTGGTGGTCGACCTCCAGAGAAGGGATCTAACACCAAACGAAATCCGCCTCCAGGACCGGTACCTGTCAGCTTCACTGGGTGAGTTTTTGAAAGAGTCTCTTCCTATATGCTGATATATGTTCCTCCTGTATCCTTCCTCTAGACTAAGAAAAGGACACACAAGTCCAAGCACAAGGAATGTGCTTTATGTACGCAGCCCCTCCCGGATGATTATGCTAAAAAAACTGTGTTCAGAGTGTATCATGCAAACCTTACGGCAGGAAAATATAATGACTCCATCAGATGTCAGAGCCATAATCCGGGAAGAAATGCAGGGTTTGGCGCAGACAAGTAGCACCAGTACCCGTCAGCCTAGCAGGTCCCGATCTCCAGTCAGTTCAGAGTCAGAGGATGTACGTATATCCTCAGGCGAAGCGGGATCTCAGCCGAGCTCATCCGAAACTGAATGGGGGCTTTGTCTACCCAACAGCAGTGTGGATAACTTAATAAAATCTGTCAGGAGCACGATGGGGTGCTCAGATGAAAAGGAAAAGAAATCGGCTCAGGACATAATGTTTGCGGGGTTAGGACAGTGGAAACGTAGATCCTTCCCCGTCATACAAACCATTAAGGAAATTATTAAAAAAGAGTGGGATAAGCAAAACAGAGGTTTCCTGCCATCATCCTCTAAAAGACGCTATCCCTTCAGCGACGAGGAGCTAAATTCCTGGTCAAAGGTGCCGAAGGTTGATGCCGCTGTAGCCTCCACAACCAAGCAGTCGGTCTTACCGGTGGAGGATTCAGGGGTCCTGACAGACCCGCTGGACCGTAAAGCAGAAGCTTTACTAAAAAGGTCGTGGGAAGCCAACACGGGCGCGTTCAGGCCCGCCATATCTAGTACCTGCACTGGAAGGTCACTACTAGTGTGGATGGAGCAGCTGGAGGAACAGATTAGAGGTAGAACTTCGAGAGAGTCAATCCTGCCGAAATTCCCTCTAATTAAAGAAGCAGTAGCATTCCTGGCTGATGCCTCCGTGGATTCGCTACGCCTAGCAGCCAGGTCAGCCGGCCTAGTGAACACAGCCCGGCGAGCACTCTGGCTAAAAAACTGGAAAGGGGACGCACAGGCCAAAGCAAAACTTTGTGCGATCCCCTGCCAGGGTGAGTTCCTTTTTGGAAAGACGCTGGATGAACTCCTGAATAAAGCAGGAGAAAGGAAGAAAGGCTTCCCTAACCAGTATCTTCCATCTTACAGGAGAGCCTTCAGAAGACGCCCCTTTACCAGGAACAAGCCGTTCGAACAAAGGGAGCGATGGGAGTCGAAGGACCCGAAGCAAAAAGGTGCCTTTTTTAGCGGGTCCCATAATCCGAAACGCAAATACCGCTAACCAGGAAGTGGGCGGCAGATTAAAATTCTTCCTTCCCAAATGGGAACAAATAACATCTAGCCAGTGGATTCTGGACATTGTACAATACGGTCTAAAATTGGAATTTGACCGAATCCCTTGGGATTCCTTTATAGTAACATCACCAAAAGGACAAGATCAACAAAGGGCTCTGGAATCAGAGATCCTATCTCTTCTATCTAATAAAGTCCTGATAGAAGTTCCCCAGGATCAAGAAGGGAATGGGCTCTATTCCCCTTCATTCTTGATCAATAAGCCAGATGGTTCGTTCAGAACCATCATAAATCTCAAAAGATTAAATTCCTTCCTGCGTAATCATACCTTCAAAATGGAATCCATTAGTTCTACCATAAAACTTTTATTCCCTAGGTGTGTCATGGCCGGAATAGACTTAACCCCTTCCCGACCTTTGACGCATACGCTGCGTCATGAAAGTCGGTGCCAATCCGACCTGTGACGCAGCGTATGCGTCATGGAGGGATCGCGCTCCTGCAGATCGGGTGAAAGGGTTAACTCCAATTTCACCCGATCTGCAGGAACAGGGGGAGTGGTACTTCAGCCCAGGGGGGGTGGCTTCACCCCCTCGTGGCTACGATCGCTCTGATTGGCTGTTGAAAGTGAAACTGCCAATCAGAGCGATTTGTAATATTTCACCCAAAAAAACGGTGAAATATTACAATCCAGCCATGGCCGATGCTGCAATATCATCGGCCATGGCTGGAAAACCTAATCTGCCCCCACCCCACCCCACCGATCGCCCCCCCAGTGCTCCGTTACGTGGTCCGCCCCCCTAAGTCGTCCTGTCCGCTCCTCCGTCCTCCTGTCCGCTCCCCCCGTGCTGCGGTGCCCCCTCCCTGTGCTCCGGTCCCCCCCCCGTGATCCGATCACCCCCCTACATACTTACCGGGCCTCCCGGTGTCCGTCCGGCTTCTCCGTGGGCGCCGCCATCTTCCAATATGGCGGGCGCATGCGCACTGCGCCCGCCGAATCTGCCAGCTGGCAGATTCGTTTCAGATGTATTTTGATCACTGCGATATAGCCTATCACAGTGATCAAAATAAAAAAAATAGTAAATGACCCCCCTTTATCACCCCCATAGGGACAATAATAAAAATAAATAAAATATATATATATATTTTTTCTGCTAGGGTTAGGGTTAGAACTAGGGTTAGAATTAGGGTTAGAATTAGGGGTAGGGTTAGGGGTAGGGTTAGGGCATGTGCACACAGTGCGGATTTGGCTGCGAATCCGCAGCGGATTGCCGCGGATCCGCAGCGGATTGTCCGCGGATCCGCTGCGGATCCGCCGCGGATCCGCAGCGGATTGGCCGCTGCGAATTCGTAGCAGTTTTCCATCAGGTTTACAGTACCATGTACACCTATGGAAAACCAAATCCGCTGTGCCCATGGTGCGGAAAATACCGTGCGGAAACGCTGTGTATTTTCCGCAGCATGTCAATTTTGTGCGGATTCCGCAGCGTTTTACACCTGTTCCTCAATAGGAATCCGCAGGTGAAATCCGCACAAAAAACACTGGAAATCCGCTGTAAATCCGTAGGTAAAACGCAGTGCCTTTTACCTGCGGATTTTTCAAAAATGGTGCGGAAAAATCTCACACGAATCCGCAAAGTGGGCACATAGCCTTAGGGTTAGGGTTGGAATTAGAGTTAGGGTACCGTCTCACAGTGGCACTTTGATCGCTACGACGGTACGATCCGTGACATTCCAGCGATATCCATACGATATCGCTGTGTCTGACACGCAGCAGCGATCAGGGACCCTGCTGAGAATCGTACGTCGTAGCAGATCGTTTGGAACTTTCTTTCGTCGCTGGATCTCCCGCTGTCATCGCTGGATCGTTGTGTGTGACAGCTATCCAGCGATGCGTTCACTTGTAACCAGGGTAAACATCGGGTTACTAAGCGCAGGGCCGCGCTTAGTAACCCGATGTTTACCGTGGTTACCAGCGTAAAAGTAAAAAAAAAACAAAAAACGTACATACTCACATTTCGGTGTCCTTCAGGTCCCTTGCCGTCTGCTTCCCGCTCTGACTGTCTGCCGGCCGGAAAGTGAGAGCACAGCACAGCAGTGACGTCACCGCTGCGCTCTGCTCTCACTGTACGGCGGCACTCAGTCAGAGCGGGAAGCAGACGGCAAGGGACCTGAAGGACACCGAAATGTGAGTATGTACGTTTTTTTTTTTTTACTTTTACGCTGGTAACAACGGTAACAACTGCGCTTAGTAACCCGATGTTTACCCTGGTTACCCGGGACCTTGGCATCGTTGGTCGCTGGAGAGCGGTCTGTGTGACAGCTCCCCAGCGACCACACAATGGCTTTCCAATGATCACGGCCAGGTCGTATCGCTGGTCGTGATCGTTGGTAAATCGTTATGTGAGACGGTACCCTTAGGGTTGGAATTAGGGCTAGGGTTGGAAATAGGGTTAAGATTAGGCTTGTGGTTAGGGTTAAGGATAGGGTTAGGGTTGTGTTGGGGTTACAGTTGTGGGTAGGGTTGGGATTAGGGTTAGGATTAGGGTTGGATTTAGGGTTACGGGTGTGTTGGGGTTAGGGTTGTGGTTAGGGGTGTGTTGGGGTTAGGGTTGTGATTAGGGTTATGGCTACAGTTGGGATTAGGGTTAGGGGTGTGTTGGGGTTAGTGTTGAAGTTAGAATTGAGGGGTTTCCACTGTTTAGGCACATCAGGGGTCTCCAAACGCAACATGGCGCCACCATTGATTCCAGCCAATCTTGCGTTCAAAAAGTCAAATGGTGCGCCCTCCCTTCCAAGCCCCGACGTGCGCCCAAACAGTGGTTTACCCCCACATATGGGATACCAGCGTACTCAGGACAAACTGGGCAACAACTATTGGGGTCCAATTTCTCCTGTTACCCTTGCAAAAATAAAAAATTACTTGCTAAAACATAATTTTGAGGAAAGAACAATTATTTTTTATTTTCACGGCTCTACATTATAAACTTATGTGAAACACTTTGGGGTTGAAAGTGCTCACCACACATCTAGATAAGATCCTTTTGGGGTCTAGTTTCCAAAATGGGGTCACTTGTGGGGTGTTTCTACTGTTTAGGCACATCAGGGGCTCTGCAAATGCAACGTGACGCCCGCAGACCATTCCATCAAAGTCTGCATTTCAAATGTCACTACTTCCCTTCCGAGCCCTGACGTGCGCCCAAACAGTGGTTTACCCCCACATATGAGGTATCAGCGTACTCACAACAAACTGGGCAACAAATATTGGGGTCCAATTTCTCCTGTTACCCTTGTGAAAATAAACAATTGCTTGCTAAAACATCTTTTTTGAGGAAAGAAAAATTATTTTTTATTTTCACGGCTCTGCGTTGTAAACTTCTGTGAAGCACTTGGGGGTTGAACGTGCTCACCACACATCTAGATAAGTTCCTTGGGGGGTCTAGTTTCCAAAATGGGGTCACTTGTGGGGGGTTTCTACTGTTTAGGCACATCAGGGGCTCTGCAAACGTAACATGATTCCCGCAGACCATTCCATCAAAGTCTGCATTCCAAATCGTCACTACTTCCCTTCCGAGCCCCGCCATGTGCCCAAACAGTGGTTTACCCCCACATATGGGGTATCAGCGTACTCAGGAGAAACTGGACAACAAATTTTAGGGTCAAATTTTTCCTGTTACCCTTGGGAAAATTAAAAAATTCTGGGCTAAAAAAATATTTTTGAGGAAAGAAAACACATTTTTTAATTTCACGGCTCTGCGTTATAAACTTCTGTGAAGCACTTGGGGGTTCAAAGTGCTCACCACACATCTAGATAAGTTCCCTTGGGGGTCTAGTTTCCAAAGTGGGGTCAATTGTGGGGAGTTCCTACTGTTTAGGCACATCAGGGGCTCTGCAAACGCAACGTGATGCCCGCAGAGCATTCCATTAAAGTCTGCATTTCAAAACGTCACTACTTCCCTTCCGCTCCCCGACGTGTGCCAAAACAGTGGTTTACCCCCACATATGGGGTATCAGCGTACTCAGGAGAAACTGCACAACAACTTTTGGGGTCCAATTTCTCCTGTTACCCTTGGGAAAATAAAAAAATTGTGGGTTAAAAAATCATTTTTGAGGAAAGAAAAATAATTTTTTATTTTCATGGCTCTGCGTTATAAACTTCTGTGAAGCACTTGAGGGTTCAAAGTGCTCACCACACATCTAGATTAGTTCCTTGGGAGGTCTAGTTTCCGAAATGGGGTCACTTGTGCGGGAGCTCCAATGTTTAGGCACACAGGGGCTCTCCAAACGCGACATGGTGTCCGCTAATGATTGAAGCTAATTTTCCATTCAAAAAGCCAAATGGCGTGCCTTCCCTTCCGAGCCCTGCCGTGCGCCCAAACAGTGGTTTACCCCCACATATGGGGTATCATCGTACTCAGGACAAACTGGACAACAACATTTGGGGTCCAATTCCTCCTATTATCCTTGGGAAAATAAAAAACTCCGGGCTAAAAATCATTTTTGAGGAAAGAAAAATATTTTTTTATTTTCATGGCTCTGCGTTATAAACTTCTGTGAAGCACCTGGGGGTTTTAAGTGCTCACTATACATCTAGATTAGTTCCTTGGGGGGTCTAGTTTCCAAAATGGGGTCACTTGTAGGGGAGCTCCAATGTTTAGGCACACAGGGGCTCTCCGAACGCAACATGGTGTCCACTAACGATTGGAGCTAATTTTCCATTCAAAAAGTCAAATGGCGCGCCTTCCCTTCCAAGCCTTGCCGTGCACCCAAACAGTGGTTTACCCCCACATATGAGGTATCGGCGTACTCAGGAGAAATTGCCCAACAAATTTTAGGATCCATTTTATCCTGTTGCCCATGTGAAAATGAAAAAATTGAGGCTAAAAGAAATTTTGTGTGAAAAAGTACTTTTTCATTTTTACGGATCAATTTGTGAAGCACCTGAGGGTTTAAAGTGCTCACTATGCATCTAGATAAGTTCCTTGGGGGGTCTAGTTTCCAAAATGGGGTCACTTGTGGGGGAGCTCCAATGTTTAGGCACACAGGGGCTCTCCAAACCTGACATGGTGTCCGCTAACGATGGAGATAATTTTTCATTCAAAAAGTCAAATGGCGCTCCTTCCCTTCCGAGCCTTACCATGTGCCCAAACAGTAGTTTACCCCGACATATGAGGTATTGGCGTACTCAGGAGAAATTGCCCAACAAATTTTAGGATCCATTTTATTCTGTTGCCCATGTGAAAATGAAAAAATTGAGGCTAAAAGAAAATTTGTGTGAAAAAAAAGTACTTTTTCATTTTTACAGATTAATTTGTGAAGCACCTGGGGGTTTGAAGTGCTCACTATGCTTCTAGATAAGTTCCTTGGGGGGTCTAGATTCCAAAATGGGGTCACTTGTGGGGGAGCTCCAATGTTTAGGCACACGGGGGCTCTCCAAACGCGACATGGTGTCCGCTAAAGATTGGAGCCAATTTTTCATTCAAAAAGTCAAATGGCGCTCCTTCCCTTCCGAGCCCTGCCGTGCGCCCAAACAGTGGTTTACCCCCACATATGAGGTATCAGCATACTCAGGACAAATTGGACAACAACATTCGTGGTCCAGTTTCTCCTTTTACCCTTGGGAAAATAAAAAAATTGTTGCGAAAAGATCATTTTTGTGACTAAAAAGTTAAATGTTAATTTTTCCCCTCCTTGTTGCTTCTGCTGCTGTGAAACACCTGAAGGGTTAATAAACTTCTTGAATGTGGTTTTGAGCACCTTGAGGGGTGCAGTTTTTAGAATGGTGTCACTTTTGGGTATTTTCAGCCATATAGAACCCTCAAACTGACTTCAAATGTGAGGTGGTCCCTAAAAAAAATGGTTTTGTAAATTTTGTTGTAAAAATGAGAAATCACTGGTCAAATTTTAACCCTTATAACTTCCTAGCAAAAAAAAAATGTCTTTCCAAAATTGTGCTGATGTAAAGTAGACATTAGTGTTGAGCGATACTTTCCGATATCGGAAAGTATCGGTATCGGAAAGTATCGGCCGATACCGTCAAAATATCGGATCCAATCCGATACCGATACCCGATCCCAATGCAAGTCAATGGGACGAAAATATCGGAATTAAAATAAACCCTTTATAAACTTGTAGGTTCATTCTACATGAAGGAAAACAACTAAGAATAATGTAGGATGTATTGGGGGACGTGGCGGAGACATTAAAGGCACAGAGGTTTAGCCCAATGTAATAGAATAGCAGGATTTTGGGGGGTTTTTATGACGTTCGGCGGTAGAAAGATTTTGACTATGTTAATTTTTTTTTTTATTTTGTCAGATATTGATGTTTCACTACTTCCACGCCCTTCACCTTCTTTTTTACTTCTCCCACACTTTCTTCTTCATTATCCTCATCATCAGCTTCTTTGACATCAACTTCTTCACCTTATTCATCTTCTTCTTCATCTTCTACCTATTATTTTTTTGGTTACATTGTTCATATTCTTTTTATTTTACTATTATCTTCATCATATTCTACTTCTTCATCATATTCTTATTTGTGACAGGCATTCCCGTAGTTGTTATCTATAAAACTTTGAAGATTACACCTTCCGTTCTGCCTGTCACAAAAGAGTTACATTTGTCCGCGTTCAGTTTGGCCTGCAGCATCAGGCTTTATCCAGGGGCACCACGAGGAGGAACGGACTCACCCCCATACACTGCTTAGTCTTCTTCTGCTTATAATTTAGATAATATTTTTTGCTCTGATATTTAGTGTTATGCTTAATGTTCTTCTGTTCTTTGTTCTGCAGCCTCTTGTTCTTCTGCTTCTCGGTCTTCCAGGTCGTCGTCGTCTCCAGGGTCGTCGTCTCCGGGGTCGTCGTCATCGGGGTGGTCTTCAGGGTCGTCGTCTCCGGGGTCGTCGTCATCGGGGTGGTCTTCGGGGTCATCGTCTCCAGGGTCGTCGTCATCACGGTGGTTGTCGTCTCTGGTGTCGTCGTCATCTTAGGGGTGGTCTTCCGGGTCATCGTGTTTAGTCTCTTGAACTTGGAAATGTAGCAGAAGGTACAAGAAGGCTGAGAAAATGCCGAGAACCAGCTGATGGAACTGGAACTCGGATGGCTACCCGAAGGTCCAAGAGCCAATGGAACTACCGAGGACCAGCTGACGTTACTGGAACCCAGTTACTAAGCAGGAGGTACCCGTGCCTGAAAGCACTACCAAGGACCACCTGACGTTGGTGGAACTCGGATACCCAGAGGGAGGCACCTAAGCCAAAGGCTCTGCCCGGAACCAGCTGACGGTACTGGAACCAGGATGGGGAGCAGAAGGTACAAGAGCAAAAGACACTGCCGAGAACCAGCTGACGGTGCTGGAACCCGGATGGGTAGCCGAAGGTCCAAGAGCCAATGGAACTACCGAGGACCAGCTGACGTTACTGGAACCCGGTTACTAAGCAGGAGGTACCCGTGCCTGAAAGCACTACCAAGGACCACCTGACGTTGGTGGAACTCGGATACCCAGAGGGAGGCACCTAAGCCAAAGGCTCTGCCCGGAACCAGCTGACGGTACTGGAACCAGGATGGGGAGCAGAAGGTACAAGAGCAAGTGTCTGCGTGGCTTTTGCAGGACACGATGCCGGCTGCACAGCAGGGGAACAGCTGGCGGTGCTGAACCCCACTGACACATTGGCTGGTGTTTTTCTCTGTGCAGCTAGCAGTACCGGGCCCCAACTGGCGGTGTTGGAGCCCGGGGTCAGCAGGAGGAGGAGATGGAGCAGAGTGTAGGCCGAAGCCTGCACTGGCGGCAGCTTTGGGTCTGTTGTGCCTGCGTGGCTGTTGCAGGACACGTTGCCGGCTGCACAGCAGGGGAACAGCTGGCGGTGCTGAACCCCACTGACACATTGGCTGGTGTTTTTCTCTGTGCAGCTAGCAGTACCGGGCCCCAACTGGCGGTGTTGGAGCCCAGGGCTCTGCAGGGGGAGCAGAGTGTAGGCCGAAGCCTAATCGAACCAATTTCAAAGGTAACCTTTAACCCCCCCTCAGGGGTTACAAAGTAGAAGAGCCACAGCTTATGCAGCAGTAGTGGTGCACAAGTCAAAGGTTGCTCTTTTAATTTGGCTCCTTGCACACGCTGAATGGAACACGTATAACATTTAGCCCTTTATACAGTCAAACTGTGTTGGAGGCGCGAGTTCCCTTTGTAATGAGACGCAGCACAGATGTCAAGAATCCCACCTTGGTGCTGGGTGCAGCCTCCTGAGCGTTGTTATTTGCTGTACAGGAGTCTGCGCTGTCGTGTTATCCCCTGGCCTAGCGCTGTTAGCGCTGCCCATCTTCTGACCTCATTTAATGTTGGCTGGTGCGGTTCGCGATGCCCATGAATCACAGCCCCGCAGTGTATTGACATAGTTAAAACACTGCGGGGCTGGGATTCATGGCCTGGCGCAGTACATATGTTCGCCTCTCGCTTGGGTTCTTACACCTGCTTCAGACTATGTGGCGTCAGCTGATCCCTTATCGCATGCCACGGCCATGAAGCCGCACAGTCTGAAGAAGGCGGAAGGAGATGAGGGACAGGCGAACTGATGCACTGCTCATGCCCATCAAACACACCCTCGCAGTCCCAAGAAATAAGACACCGAGGGGCGTTGTGTGGGTCAGGGCGGCCGCAGAGGCGCAGGCAGCCAAACAATGATGCCAGAAGACGGGCAGCGCTACCAAGGGGGTTGCAGCGTGTCATTACAAAGGAAAGTCACACCACCGGGACGGTTAAATGGTCACACAGAGGACACATTTTAGACGTGTTTTCCGTTCCACATGTGCGAGGAGAATACGTTTATGAGCCACCTTGCACACATGCAGCATTACCGCTGTACAAGGTGGCCTTAAAAACGTACAAACGCCTGGGGGAGGGGGGACAGGTTCCCTTCAATTTCAGTTCTTGTGTCTGCGTGGCTTTTGCAGGACACGATGCCGGCTGCACAGCAGGGGAACAGCTGGCGGTGCTGAACCCCACTGACACATTGGCTGGTGTTTTTCTCTGTGCAGCTAGCAGTACCGGGCCCCAACTGGCGGTGTTGGAGCCCGGGGTCAGCAGGAGGAGGAGATGGAGCAGAGTGTAGGCCGAAGCCTGCACTGGCGGCAGCTTTGGGTCTGTTGTGCCTGCGTGGCTGTTGCAGGACACGTTGCCGGCTGCACAGCAGGGGAACAGCTGGCGGTGCTGAACCCCACTGACACATTGGCTGGTGTTTTTCTCTGTGCAGCTAGCAGTACCGGGCCCCAACTGGCGGTGTTGGAGCCCAGGGCTCTGCAGGGGGAGCAGAGTGTAGGCCGAAGCCTAATCGAACCAATTTCAAAGGTAACCTTTAACCCCCCCTCAGGGGTTACAAAGTAGAAGAGCCACAGCTTATGCAGCAGTAGTGGTGCACAAGTCAAAGGTTGCTCTTTTAATTTGGCTCCTTGCACACGCTGAATGGAACACGTATAACATTTAGCCCTTTATACAGTCAAACTGTGTTGGAGGCGCGAGTTCCCTTTGTAATGAGACGCAGCACAGATGTCAAGAATCCCACCTTGGTGCTGGGTGCAGCCTCCTGAGCGTTGTTATTTGCTGTACAGGAGTCTGCGCTGTCGTGTTATCCCCTGGCCTAGCGCTGTTAGCGCTGCCCATCTTCTGACCTCATTTAATGTTGGCTGGTGCGGTTCGCGATGCCCATGAATCACAGCCCCGCAGTGTATTGACATAGTTAAAACACTGCGGGGCTGGGATTCATGGCCTGGCACAGTACATATGTTCGCCTCTCGCTTGGGTTCTTACACCTGCTTCAGACTATGTGGCGTCAGCTGATCCCTTATCGCATGCCACGGCCATGAAGCCGCACAGTCTGAAGAAGGCGGAAGGAGATGAGGGACAGGCGAACTGATGCACTGCTCATGCCCATCAAACACACCCTCGCAGTCCCAAGAAATAAGACACCGAGGGGCGTTGTGTGGGTCAGGGCGGCCGCAGAGGCGCAGGCAGCCAAACAATGATGCCAGAAGACGGGCAGCGCTACCAAGGGGGTTGCAGCGTGTCATTACAAAGGAAAGTCACACCACCGGGACGGTTAAATGGTCACACAGAGGACACATTTTAGACGTGTTTTCCGTTCCACATGTGCGAGGAGAATACGTTTATGAGCCACCTTGCACACATGCAGCATTACCGCTGTACAAGGTGGCCTTAAAAACGTACAAACGCCTGGGGGAGGGGGGACAGGTTCCCTTCAATTTCAGTTCTTGTGTCTGCGTGGCTTTTGCAGGACACGATGCCGGCTGCACAGCAGGGGAACAGCTGGCGGTGCTGAACCCCACTGACACATTGGCTGGTGTTTTTCTCTGTGCAGCTAGCAGTACCGGGCCCCAACTGGCGGTGTTGGAGCCCGGGGTCAGCAGGAGGAGGAGATGGAGCAGAGTGTAGGCCGAAGCCTGCACTGGCGGCAGCTTTTGGGTCTGTTGTGCCTGCGTGGCAGTTGCAGGACACGTTGCCGGCTGCACAGCAGGGGAACAGCTGGCGGTGCTGAACCCCACTGACACATTGGCGAGGTGTTTTTCTCTGTGCAGCTAGCAGTACCGGGCCCCAACTGGCGGTGTTGGAGCCCGGGCTCTGCAGGGGGAGCAGAGTGTAGGCCGAAGCCTGCACTGGAGCAAGTTGAAAGGAAACCTTTAACCCCCCCCCCCAGGCGTTTGTAGCTGGAAGAGCCATCGTGTACAGCACTAATGCTGGAAAAGGTAAACTTAGCTCTTTTAATTATGGTCCTTGCAGATGCTGAACCTAACACTTATGAAATGTGTCCCCTCACAGCGTTCAACCGTCCGGTAGGTGGAACTTTCCTTTGTCATGTGACGCAGCACAGCCGTCATTTTTACCCCCTTGTCGCCGTGCGCCGCCTCCTCAGCGTTGTTTGAATCTGTCCCGGAGCCTGCGCTGTTAGGTTACCCCTTGGCCATGCACACATTTTGCGCTGCCCGTCTTCTGACATCATTTGCTGTCAGGCTGGCTGCGCCTGTGCGGGTGCGCTGTCCGAGATTCAGCCTCGCGGTGTCGTCTAATGTAATCCCACCGCGGGCCTGGGATCCGTGTCCATGCGCAGTGCATATCCTCGCCTCTCACACCCCTCCCAACGGCTTCTTAAGACTGTGCGGTGTCACGGCCGTGGCATGCTATTAGGGATCAGCTGACACCGAACAGTCTGAAGAAGCCGTAGGGAGGGGAGTGAGAGGCGAGGATATGCACTGCGCATGGACACGGATCCCAGGCCCGCGGTGGGATTACATTAGACGACACCGCGAGGCTGAATCTCGGACAGCGCACCCGCACAGGCGCAGCCAGCCTGACAGCAAATGATGTCAGAAGACGGGCAGCGCAAAATGTGTGCATGGCCAAGGGGTAACCTAACAGCGCAGGCTCCGGGACAGATTCAAACAACGCTGAGGAGGCGGCGCACGGCGACAAGGGGGTAAAAATGACGGCTGTGCTGCGTCACATGACAAAGGAAAGTTCCACCTACCGGACGGTTGAACGCTGTGAGGGGACACATTTCATAAGTGTTAGGTTCAGCATCTGCAAGGAGCACCACGAAAAGAGGCACTTTTTCCCTTTGCATCATTACTGCTGCACAAGGTGGCTCCTTCAGTAACAAACGCCTGGGGGGGGGGGGGACAGGTTCCCTTAAATTTAACTTGTTGTGCCTGCGTGGCGGTCGCAGTACACGTTGCCGTATACACAGCAGGGGAACAGCTGGCGGTGCTGAACCCCACTAACACATTGGCGAGGTGTTTGGCTCTGTGCGTACAGCACTTCTGGACGGCAACTGGCGGTGTTGGAGCCCAGGGGCAGGTGGAGGAGGAGGAGGTTGGAGGAGGTAGGAGGGATTGCCACACACACAGCAGGGGAACAGCTGACGTTACTGAACCCCAATAACAGAGGAGGGACTGTTGACTGTGCGTACAGCACTTCTGGACGGCAACTGGCGGTGTTGGAGCCCAGGGACAGGTGGAGGAGGAGGTAGGAGGAGGTAGGAGGGATTGCCACACACACAGCTGGGGAACAGCTGACGTTACTGAACCCCAATAACAGAGGAGGGACTGTTGACTGTGCGTACAGCACTTCTGGACGGCAACTGGCGGTGTTGGAGCCCAGGGACAGGTGGAGGAGGAGGTAGGAGGAGGTAGGAGGGATTGCCACACACACAGCTGGGGAACAGCTGACGTTACTGAACCCCAATAACAGAGGAGGGACTGTTGACTGTGCGTACAGCACTTCTGGACGGCAACTGGCGGTGTTGGAGCCCAGGGACAGGTGGAGGAGGAGGAGGTTGGAGGAGGTTGGAGGAGGTAGGAGGGATTGCCACACACACAGCTGGGGAACAGCTGACGTTACTGAACCCCAATAACAGAGGAGGGACTGTTGACTGTGCGTACAGCACTTCTGGACGGCAACTGGCGGTGTTGGAGCCCAGGGACAGGTGGAGGAGGAGGAGGTTGGAGGAGGTTGGAGGAGGTAGGAGGGATTGCCACACACACAGCAGGGGAACAGCTGACGTTACTGAACCCCAATAACAGAGGAGGGACTGTTGACTGTGCGTACAGCACTTCTGGACGGCAACTGGCGGTGTTGGAGCCCAGGGACAGGTGGAGGAGGAGGTAGGAGGAGGTAGGAGGGATTGCCACACACACAGCAGGGGAACAGCTGACGTTACTGAACCCCAATAACAGAGGAGGGACTGTTGACTGTGCGTACAGCACTTCTGGACGGCAACTGGCGGTGTTGGAGCCCAGGGACAGGTGGAGGAGGAGGAGGTTGGAGGAGGGATTGCCACACACACAGCAGGGGAACAGCTGACGTTACTGAACCCCAATAACAGAGGAGGGACTGTTGACTGTGCGTACAGCACTTCTGGACGGCAACTGGCGGTGTTGGAGCCCAGGGACAGGTGGAGGAGGAGGTAGGAGGAGGTAGGAGGGATTGCCACACACACAGCTGGGGAACAGCTGACGTTACTGAACCCCAATAACAGAGGAGGGACTGTTGACTGTGCGTACAGCACTTCTGGACGGCAACTGGCGGTGTTGGAGCCCAGGGACAGGTGGAGGAGGAGGAGGTTGGAGGAGGTTGGAGGAGGGATTGCCACACACACAGCAGGGGAACAGCTGACGTTACTGAACCCCAATAACAGAGGAGGGACTGTTGACTGTGCGTACAGCACTTCTGGACGGCAACTGGCGGTGTTGGAGCCCAGGGACAGGTGGAGGAGGAGGTAGGAGGAGGTAGGAGGGATTGCCACACACACAGCAGGGGAACAGCTGACGTTACTGAACCCCAATAACAGAGGAGGGACTGTTGACTGTGCGTACAGCACTTCTGGACGGCAACTGGCGGTGTTGGAGCCCAGGGACAGGTGGAGGAGGAGGTAGGAGGAGGTAGGAGGGATTGCCACACACACAGCAGGGGAACAGCTGACGTTACTGAACCCCAATAACAGAGGAGGGACTGTTGACTGTGCGTACAGCACTTCTGGACGGCAACTGGCGGTGTTGGAGCCCAGGGACAGGTGGAGGAGGAGGAGGTTGGAGGAGGTTGGAGGAGGTAGGAGGGATTGCCACACACACAGCAGGGGAACAGCTGACGTTACTGAACCCCAATAACAGAGGAGGGACTGTTGACTGTGCGTACAGCACTTCTGGACGGCAACTGGCGGTGTTGGAGCCCAGGGACAGGTGGAGGAGGAGGAGGTTGGAGGAGGTAGGAGGGATTGCCACACACACAGCAGGGGAACAGCTGACGTTACTGAACCCCAATAACAGAGGAGGGACTGTTGACTGTGCGTACAGCACTTCTGGACGGCAACTGGCGGTGTTGGAGCCCAGGGACAGGTGGAGGAGGAGGAGGTTGGAGGAGGTTGGAGGAGGTAGGAGGGATTGCCACACACACAGCAGGGGAACAGCTGACGTTACTGAACCCCAATAACAGAGGAGGGACTGTTGACTGTGCGTACAGCACTTCTGGACGGCAACTGGCGGTGTTGGAGCCCAGGGACAGGTGGAGGAGGAGGAGGTTGGAGGAGGTTGGAGGAGGTAGGAGGGATTGCCACACACACAGCAGGGGAACAGCTGACGTTACTGAACCCCAATAACAGAGGAGGGACTGTTGACTGTGCGTACAGCACTTCTGGACGGCAACTGGCGGTGTTGGAGCCCAGGGACAGGTGGAGGAGGAGGAGGTTGGAGGAGGTAGGAGGGATTGCCACACACACAGCAGGGGAACAGCTGACGTTACTGAACCCCAATAACAGAGGAGGGACTGTTGACTGTGCGTACAGCACTTCTGGACGGCAACTGGCGGTGTTGGAGCCCAGGGACAGGTGGAGGAGGAGGAGGTTGGAGGAGGTAGGAGGGATTGCCACACACACAGCAGGGGAACAGCTGACGTTACTGAACCCCAATAACAGAGGAGGGACTGTTGACTGTGCGTACAGCACTTCTGGACGGCAACTGGCGGTGTTGGAGCCCAGGGACAGGTGGAGGAGGAGGTAGGAGGAGGTAGGAGGGATTGCCACACACACAGCTGGGGAACAGCTGACGTTACTGAACCCCAATAACAGAGGAGGGACTGTTGACTGTGCGTACAGCACTTCTGGATGGCAACTGGCGGTGTTGGAGCCCAGGGACAGGTGGAGGAGGAGGTAGGAGGAGGTAGGAGGGATTGCCACACACACAGCTGGGGAACAGCTGACGTTACTGAACCCCAATAACAGAGGAGGGACTGTTGACTGTGCGTACAGCACTTCTGGACGGCAACTGGCGGTGTTGGAGCCCAGGGACAGGTGGAGGAGGAGGAGGTTGGAGGAGGTTGGAGGAGGTAGGAGGGATTGCCACACACACAGCAGGGGAACAGCTGACGTTACTGAACCCCAATAACAGAGGAGGGACTGTTGACTGTGCGTACAGCACTTCTGGACGGCAACTGGCGGTGTTGGAGCCCAGGGACAGGTGGAAAAGCAGAGGAACACAATGTAGGCCGAAGCCTGAGAAAGTCGAAAGGGAACCTTTAACCCCCCCCCAAGGCGTTTGTAGCTGAAAGAGCCAGCTTGTGCAGCACAAAAGATGCAAAAGGAAAAGGTGGCTCTTTTCATCATGCTCCTTGCAAACACAGAACTAAACACTTATGAAATGTGTCCCCTGCAACCGTAAAACCGTCCCGGAGGTGGGACTTTCCTTCGTAATGTGACGCAGCACAGCCGTCATTCCTACCCCCCCGGCGCCGCGCACCGGCTCCTCAGCGTTGGTTTATTCCGTCCCGGAGCCTGCGCTGTTATGTTATCCCGTGGCCAGGCACACTTAGCGCTGCCCGTCTTCTGGCATCATTTGGTGTCAGGATGGCTGCGCCTGTGCGGCCGCGCTGGCAGAGAGCCCGCCTCGCAGTGTCTTCTGATTTAATCCCACTGGGGGCCTGGGATCCATGGACATGCGCAGTGCATATCCTCGCCTCTCACTCCCCTCCCTACGGCTTCTTAAGACTGTGCGGTGTCACGGCCGTGGCATGCTATTAGGGACCAGCTGACACCGAACAGTCTGAAGAAGCCATAGGGAAATGAGTGAGAGGTGGAGGTTCAGATATGCACTGCGCATGTCCATGGATCCCAGGCCCCCAGTGGGATTAAATCAGAAGACACTGCGAGGCGGGCTCTCTGCCAGCGCGGCCGCACAGGCGCAGCCATCCTGACACCAAATGATGCCAGAAGACGGGCAGCGCTAAGTGTGCCTGGCCACGGGATAACATAACAGCGCAGGCTCCGGGACGGAATAAAACAACGCTGAGGAGCCGGTGCGCGGCGCCGTGGGGGTAGGAATGACGGCTGTGCTGCGTCACATTACGAAGGAAAGTCCCACCTCCGGGACGGTTTTACGGTATCAGTGGACACATTTTATAAGTGTTAAGTTCTGCGTGTGCAAGGAGCTAAACAAAAATAGCTACCTTTTCCTTGTGCAGCATTACTGCTGCACAAGGTGGCTCTTTCAGTAACAAACGCCTTGGGGGGGGGGGGGACAGATTCCCTTACATTTCAGTTGTTGTGTCAGCGTGGCGGTCGCATGACACATTGCCGGCTACACAGCTGGGGATCAGCTGACGTTACTGAAACCCAATAACACTGGGTCGTATGTTTTGACTGTGCAGACGGCACTTCTGAGCCTCAACTGGCGGTGTTGGAGCACAGGAATTTAAGTTCAGGTGGTAGAAAGATGAACACAACAGGAGACCTGGATAACGTATACAGTGACCTAATTATTTAATCAGGAGGAGGAGTGGCAAATTCCTGCGAGATCCAGGCCTTGTTCATTTTCAGGAAAGTAAGCCGGTCAACGTTATCGGAGGATAGTCGCATGCGACGGTCAGTTAGTACACCACCTGCAGCACTAAAGACACGTTCCGATAATACACTGGCCGCAGGGCAAGACAGCACCTCCAATGCATACTGGCTTAGCTCTGGCCATGTATCCAGCTTTGAGACCCAAAACTTGAAAGGGGAAGAGCCGTCTGGGAGTACAGCAAGAGGGCAAGACATGTAGTCTGTCACCATCTGACGGAACCGTTGCCTCCTGCTGACTGGAGCCGTCTGTGATGGTGTAGACTTTTGTGGGGGGCACAGAAAACTGTGCCACAGTTGGGCCATACTGGTCTTGCCTTGGGCAGAGGCACTGCTTCTGCTCCCTCTTTGTGCAGAGCCTCCTCCACTGCCTGGACGCACTGAGCTGCTTTGTAATGCACTAGCAGCACTTCTCTCAGTTGGAATGGAGAAGATGATGGAATTGACCAGTGTGTCTTGGTACTCCCGCATTTTTCGCTCCCGGTTCAACGGTGTGATGAGGCTTTCTACGTTGTCCCGGTAGCGAGGATCGAGGAGGGTGAACACCCAATAATCAGACATGTTGAGAATGTGGGCGATGCGGCGGTCGTTTCTCAGGCACTGCAGCATGTAATCCACCATGTGCTGCAGACTGCCAACTGCCCAAGAAACGCTGTCCCCTGCTGGAGGCGTGATCTCTGCCTGCTCGTCATCACCCCACCCTCGCTGTACACACTGAGTACTGGACAATTCGGTAACTCCCTCCTCTGGACGGACGTCTTCCTCCTCCATTGACTCCTCCTCATCCTCCTCACAAACTGTCCCCTGCCTACGCGTTTGTGAGGAACCACGTGGCGCTGACTGTCCAGAAGATGATGGAAATGGTGAATCCTCATCCTCCACCTCTTCCACAACATCATCCCTTAGCGCTTGCAGTGATTTTTCAAGCAGGCAGATAAGGGGGACAGTCATGCTGACTAGTGCATCATCTGCACTCGCCATCCGCGTGGAATAATCAAAGGGACGCAAAACCTGGCAGACGTCATTCATAGTGGCCCACTCTGTGGTTGTGAAGTCTGTACGGCGCTGACTGCGACTTTTTTGCGCCTGAAGCAGCTGGTACTCCATTACAGCTTGCTGCTGCTCACACAACCGCTCCAACATATGTAACGTGGAATTCCACCTGGTAGGTAGGTCACATATGATGCGATGTTCCGGCAGGCGGTGTCGGCGCTGCAGAGCCGCAATGCGCGCTTTTGCCGTGCTGGAACGCCGCAAGTGAGCACACTCTAGGCGGACCTTGTGCAGCAGTGCATCAAGATCCGGATAGTCCCTCAAAAAGCTCTGCACGACCAAATTGAGCACATGTGCCAGACATGGGATGTGAGTGAGGTTGCCGAGGCCCAGAGCTGCCACCAGATTTCGGCCATTATCACACACTACCATGCCTGGCTGGAGATTCGCTGGCACAAACCACACATCGCTCTCCTGCTTGATGGCATTCCAGAGCTCCTGCGCTGTGTGGCTACGATTCCCCAAAAAAATTAATTTCAACACGGCCTGTTGACGTTTGGCCACGGCTGTGCTCATGTCGGTCGTAACAGGTACACGTTCATCACGGGTCCATGTGGAGGTGGACTGTGACGGCTCCTGCAGCGATGATTCTGAGGAACTGGTGTAAGAGGAGGAGTCAATGCGTACAGAATGGATTCCTGCAATCCTTGGAGTGGGCAGGACACGTCCTGCGCCACTCGCACGGTCTGTACCTGGCTCAACGACATTAACCCAATGGGCAGTGAGGGAAAGGTATCGCCCCTGTCCATGTTGACTGGTCCACGCATCGGTGGTGAGGTGGACCTTGCTACTGACGGCGTTCAGAAGCGCGTGTTTTATGTGTCCCTCCACATGCTTGTGCAGGGCAGGGACGGCTTGCATGCTGAAGTAAAAGCGGCTGGGCACATTGTACTGTGGGACTGCCAATGACATCAAGTCACGGAAGCTGTCAGTCTCCACCAGCCTGAATGACAGCATTTCCAGTGACAGCAGTTTGGCAATGCCTGCAGTCAGAGCCTGTGCTCGTGGGTGGTTTGACGAGAAAGGCCGCCTTTTCTCCCATGCCTGTACTACCGATGGCTGTAGACTGGGCTGGGAGTGTGTGGATGACTGGGAAAGTGGTGCTGCGGGTGGAATTACAGCGGGTCTCTGGACAACAGGGCCAGAGGTTCTTCCACGGCGATCCTGGGAGGAAGCCGAACCAGCTGCGTGTGAGCTAGAGGAAGAGGCAACACGAGCTGAAGAGGTGGTAGCTGCCGCTGTTGGTTGGCCTACCTCTTCAGTGTGTTTTTCTAACTCCGCCGGGTGCCTGTTGCGCACATGTTTCCACATGTTGGAGGTATTGAGGTTGCTGACATTTCGACCTCTTTTGACTTTTTGATGACACACGTTGCATCTGACATAGCAAATGTCATCTGCAACTGTGTCAAAAAAGGACCAGGCACTGCAAGTCTTGGGAGCGCCCTTTTTGGCTTTTGGAAGAGACATGCTCCTAACGGGTGCCAAAGCGGAGGCTGCAGGATCCGCGGTCTTCCCCCTCCCTCTCCCTCTTTGGGCCGTACGGGGAATCTCTTCCTCAGAGCTGCTCCCACCACCTTCCTGTCCCTCACGCCAAGATGGGTCGAGGACCTCATCATCTACACTACCCTCTGCCCCCAACTGCTCCTCCTGGGTAGTCTCAGCAGCAGAGCACGCACCAGTAAGTGGCACCTGAGTGTCATCATCAGCTGATGCGGCCTGCGATGTGGTGACCGGAGCCACTGGCCCACCCGCCTCTTCAGAGGAAGACAGAAAAAGCTGTTGGGCATCACTGCACCCTGCCTCTTCTTCCATTTCTCCAATGCTGCTTGGCTGGCCCCCTGTTTCCAAGCCAAGAGATTCAGAGAACAGAAGTAGAGACGGCTCCTGTCCTGGGCTCTCTGTCTGCCTGGGCAATTTGGCAGGTGGTGAAGAGACAGATGGCTGCTCTCCAGTGCTCTGTGTCTGAGAGGATGTGGCACTAATGGAAGTTGATGCATTAGCTGCCATCCATCCGACAACAGCTTCAATTTGGTCTTGACGCAGCAGCGGTGTACGACGCTCTGACACAAAGCTGCGCATGAACGACTGTTGCCTGGTGAAAGTGGGTGCTGATGAGTCACCGGTGCCCGCAGCAGGCACAGAATCCCCACGTCCCCTCCCTGCTCCGCGCCCACGCCCACGCCCACGTGCCTTACTCACTGCCTTCTTCATCTTGGTTGACTGATAAAGATAAGCAGAAAAGTACTAACGGATTTGTGTGCTTATTCCTGAGCAACTCCTCCTAACAGGTATAAGAAACACTAATTTTCTAAAGTGTAGACTAGACTTTAATATGAGCTAATGTGGCCTACAGAAATGTAAAGTGGTGTCACTGGTGTGTTTGGTGAACTTTATTATTTATTTCTTTTTTGGGGGCTGAACTGACAACAGATAGAGCTGCAGTCACACAGAGACCGTGCAGACAGCCGTAAACGGCGCTGCAAGGCCCAAAAACCCTCCTCTACTTTATCCTATGTAGTGTTTTTCCACAAATTAGCTGGAGACGGGTGGAAAGACACTAATAGGATTTTTTTAAATTAATTAGCAGCAGACTACACTACTTGAAAAAAAATTAAAATTGATTTGGCGGTATGACGCAGTGAACAACCCTGAGCTGGAGACAACCAGGCTACGGCTGCTCACAGACTACAGGGCGAGCTGCAGTCACACGGAGACCGTGCAGACAGCCGTAAACGGCGCTGCAAGGCCCAAAAACCCTCCTCTACTTTATCCTATGTAGTGTTTTTCCACAAATTAGCTGGAGACGGGTGGAAAGACACTAATAGGATTTTTTTAAATTAATTAGCAGCAGACTACACTACTTGAAAAAAAATTAAAATTGATTTGGCGGTATGACGCAGTGAACAACCCTGAGCTGGAGACAACCAGGCTACGGCTGCTCACAGACTACAGGGCGAGCTGCAGTCACACGGAGACCGTGCAGACAGCCGTAAACGGCGCTGCAAGGCCCAAAAACCCTCCTCTACTTTATCCTATGTAGTGTTTTTCCACAAATTAGCTGGAGACGGGTGGAAAGACACTAATAGGATTTTTTTAAATTAATTAGCAGCAGACTACACTACTTGAAAAAAAATTAAAATTGATTTGGCGGTATGACGCAGTGAACAACCCTGAGCTGGAGACAACCAGGCTACGGCTGCTCACAGACTACAGGGCGAGCTGCAGTCACACGGAGACCGTGCAGACAGCCGTAAACGGCGCTGCAAGGCCCAAAAACCCTCCTCTACTTTATCCTATGTAGTGTTTTTCCACAAATTAGCTGGAGACGGGTGGAAAGACACTAATAGGATTTTTTTAAATTAATTAGCAGCAGACTACACTACTTGAAAAAAAATTAAAATTGATTTGGCGGTATGACGCAGTGAACAACCCTGAGCTGGAGACAACCAGGCTACGGCTGCTCACAGACTACAGGGCGAGCTGCAGTCACACGGAGACCGTGCAGACAGCCGTAAACGGCGCTGCAAGGCCCAAAAACCCTCCTCTACTTTATCCTATGTAGTGTTTTTCCACAAATTAGCTGGAGACGGGTGGAAAGACACTAATAGGATTTTTTTGAATAAATTAGCAGCAGACTACACTACTTGAAAAAAAAAAAAAAAAAAAGAACAGTATGAGGCAATGAACCACCCTCCCTGAACTGAATACAACCAGCTATGGATGGCCTATGTGGCTGCACTCAGACTAGAGAGTGGGCTGCACTCACACACACACACACACACACAGACCTTGCAGATCGCTGTGAAAACAGCGCTACAAGGCAAAAGCAAGGTGAATAGTAGGTGAACACAGCGGTTGCTAAATTAGCCTTTGGAAAGCACAAAGAAGCAAATCGCTATCTCTAAACTGTCCCTCAGTCAGCAAACAGCGTCCTGTCACTAACTGAATTCACAGCAGAGTGATCGGAAAATGGCGCCAGCGACTTTTAAACTGCATCATGACATCATTTCAGCAGCCAATCACAGCCTTGCCAGTAGTTTCATGCCCTCCATGCTAAACAGGATGTGCCCACACTTGGAATCATTCTCATTGGCTGAATTTCGGAATTTTGAATCTGGGAACTTCCGATTCCGGTATCCGATACGCGGCAAGTATCGGAATCCCGGTATCGGAATTCCGATACCGCAAGTATCGGCCGATACCCGATACTTGCGGTATCGGAATGCTCAACACTAGTAGACATGTGGGAAATTTTATTTATTAACTATTTTGTGTCACATAACTCTCTGGTTTAACAGAATAAAAATTCAAAATGTGAAAATTGCAAAATTTTCAAAATTTTCGCCAAATTTCCATTTTTTTCACAAATAAACTCAGAAATTATCGACCTAAATTTACCACTAACATGAAGCCCAATATGTCACGAAAAAACAATCTCAGAACCGCAAGGATCCGTTGAAGCGTTCCTGAGTTATTACCTCATAAAGGGACACTGGTCAGAATTGCAAAAAATGGCAAGGTCATTAAGGCCAAAATAGGCTGGGTCATGAAGGGGTTAAAAGATGCCTATTATCATCTTCCCATACATGCCGAACATCAGCAGTACCTAAGAGTAGCAGTCATTCTGGAAGGACAGGTTCGTCACTTTCAGTATGTAGCAATGCCATTTGGGCTTTCTATGGCTCCCCGCATCTTCACTAAGGTGATATTAGAAGTGATGGCTCATCTACGCCAACGGGACACCTTGATAATACCCTACCTAGATGATTTTCTAGTAGTAGGGAACTCTATACTTCAGTGTAAAACTCGTTTATCTAATACGATCTCGTCCCTACAGGAGTTGGGTTGGATCGTCAACTTCGAAAAATCCCGGCTGAATCCAGAGACCGTTCAAATATTTCTAGGAATCCAGCTAGACTCCGTAAGTCAGAGATGCTTCCTTCCTCACTCAAAAAGACTGACTATACAATCAAGGGTATCAGAGGCAATGAACAACCCCTACATGACACTTAGAAAGGCCATGTCTTTACTGGGATCTTTATCATCATGTATCCCAGCTGTACCGTGGGCATAAATTCATACTCGTCTATTACAGTATGAAGTGTTGTCAGCTCAGGGGAAAGATGGACATCTGGAAAGTAAAATAACTCTTTCCAGAGATGTCTTAGAATCTCTATCCTGGTGGCTAGACATGGAACACCTTTCAAGGGGTGTACCATGGATAATAGACCCTTCTAAAATAATTACCACCGACGCCAGCCCTATTGGGTGGGGTGCACATATGGAAGATAGTCTGGCCCAAGATACTTGGGACCAGGCAGAATTGACGTGTTCCTCCAATTGGAAGGAGTTAAAAGCAGTAGAATATGCCTTAAATAATTTTCTTCCGCAGATTCAAGGAGCAAATGTAAGAATTTACTCGGACAATTCCACCACAGTGGCATATGTGAACCGTCAGGGTGGTACAAGGTCAGGAAGTCTAATGACCATAGCTGCAGACATCTTCCAGCTGGCAGAGACTCATCTAACATCCCTAACAGCCCTGCACATCAAAGGTGTAGAGAACATCAGGGCAGACTACCTCAGCCGAAACGAGCTACGTCAAGGGGAATGGACCTTAAACAAATCCATATTCAGAATGATAACAGAATCATGGGGGATACCACAAATAGACCTATTTGCCAAAAGAGACAACCGGCAAGTAAAAAGGTTCACTTCCCTGAACGTCACGGATCACCCAGATAAGTTGGACTCTCTCCACCATCCTTGGAGGTTCAAACTGGCATACGCCTTTCCTCCGATGTCTCTGATTCCACTAGTGATCAGAAAAATCAGGATGGAACAAGCAAGAGTGATCCTCATTGCACCGTTCTGGCCGAAAAGACCATGGTTCTCTTGTCTCCAGACCATGTGCCTATGCGACCCATGGATTCTCCCATCAGACAAGGAGCTGCTGTCCCAAGGCCCCTTTTTCCACCCGCAAGTGAAAGGTCTTCACTTGACGGTGTGGAATTTGAGAGGCAACTATTAAGTTCAAGAGGGTTCTCAGTAGAACTGGTAAACACCCTCTTATTGAGCAGAAAAAGATCTACCACCCTAATATATAGTAGGGTATGGAATACATTTTTGGATTTTTACACAGTACCGTTCACTAAGCAAGTTCCGATCACACCTATTCTAGAGTTCATGCAAAAAGGCCGAGAATTAGGATTATCTGTAAATACCTTGAGAGTTCAGGTCTCGGCCTTAGGAGCCCTATATGGATGCAATATAGCAGCTAATAGGTGGATCTCCAGATTCATAAAATCTTGTGAATGTAGTAAACCGGTCCATATTCCCCGTCTACCTCCGTGGGATTTAAATCTATTACTAGAGGCCTTAACCAGCTCCCCATTTGAGCCACTATATTCCATACCTTTAAATGTCCTGACATATAAAGTAGCCCTATTGGTAGCCTTAACCTCAGCTAGACGGGTTAGCCACATCCAGGCCCTATCAGTAGACCCACCCTTCTTACTGATATTCCATGATCGGATAGTCCTAAAACCAGACCCCTCATACCTCCCTAAGGTAGCGTCCACCTACCACAGGTCACAAGAGATATTTCTCCCTTCCTTTTTTGATTCACCTGTAACTCCAGAACAATAAAAGTTCCACACCTTAGATGTCAGAAGAGCCTTCCTGACGACTTATATAGAAAGGTGTCAGACATGGAGGGAGAGTAGGGCTCTGTTTATCTCCTTTCAGGGCCACAAGAAAGGACATGGGGTCACGAGAGCTACCATATCTCGATGGATCAGAGATGCTATCTGCTTGGCCTATACGTCAAAAGGCGAGATTCCTCCAGTGGGTATAAAAGCACACTCAACACGAGCCATGGCTTCCTCCTGGGCGGAACAAGCAGATGTTCCGATCCATCTAATATGTAAGGCCGCAACTTGGTCTACACCTTCTACCTTTTACAACCATTATAGACTCGATCTATCTACATCTTCTAATCTCACCTTTGGTAGAGCTGTTCTTAGTACAGTAATCCCACCCAAAGAATGACTCTCTGAAAATCTCTCATGTGGGGTGCTGTCGTGGCGAAGGGTAAAAAGCCGGATTACTTACCGGTAATGCTCTTTTAATGAGTCCACGACAGCACCCATTTACTACCCTCCCTAAGTTATTCACAGCTCTTCCTTTTAAGTTCACAAATAATGGTTGTATAGAGTTTAAGATATTTATGTTGCTGAATAAGAATTAATACTAAAGCTTTTGCGGTTCCCTTTTTGTACTCTGTAAACTAAACTGAGGAGGAGAGGGGACCGCCTCCTTTTATTCTGTAGGTTTCCTGTTCCTATGGGGCGGATCCCTCTCTCTCATGTGGGGTGCTGTCGTGGACTCATTAAAAGAGCATTACCGGTAAGTAATCTGGCTTTTTTAGGGACCACATCACATTTGAAGTGAGTTTGGGGGTCAATATGACAGAAAATACCCAAAAGTGACACCATTCTAAAACTGCACCTCTCAGGGTGCTCATAACCTCATTCAAGAAGTTTATTAACCCTTCACGTTCTTCACAGGAATGAATGGAATGTGGAAGGAAAAAATTTCATTTACTTTTCTTTCACAAAAATTTTCCTTTAGACCTAATTTTTTTTGTACAATATTTTGTTTAGCAATTTCTCCTGAGCATGCCGATACCCCATATGTGGGGGAAATCTACTGTTTTGGCGCATGGCAGAGCTTGGAAGGGAAGGAGCGCCATATTGGAGAGCAGATTTTGCTGGAATTGTTTGTGGGTGACATGTCACATTGTCAGAGCCCCCGACGTGTCTAAAGAGTGGAAACCCCCCAACAAGTGACCCCATTTTGAAAACTAGACCCCGTTTCAAGGAACTTATCTAGATGTCTGGTGGGCACTTTGAACCCTCAAATGCTTCACAGAAGTAAATTACGTACAGCTGTGAAAATAAATAATCATATTTTTTCCACAAGAAATGATCTTTTCGCCCTCAATTTTTTTCCAATAGCTAACAGGAGAAATTGGACCCCAAAGGTTGTTGTGCAATTTGTCCTGAGTATGCTGACACCCCATATGTGGGGGAATGCTACTGTTTGGGCACATGGCAGAGCTCGGAAGGGAAGGAGCGCCTTATTGGAGAGCAGATTTTGCTGCAATTGTTTGTGGGTGACATGTCAAGCTGTCAGAGCCCTTGAGGTACCAGCACAGCATAAGCCCCCAAAAGTGACTACATTTTACAAAAAACTTACCTGAATGAATTCTTCTAGTAGTGCAGTGAGCATACTGACACCACAGCTGTTCCGTAGAAAATTATACCATTGGACAGTGAAGGAAAATAATTACGTTTACCACTGAAATGTTGTTTTAACCCCAGAATTTACATTGGAAAATAGGTAGATAGGTAAATGGTCACTACACCCATAGATGAATTCGCAGAGGGGTGTCATTTCCAATTCCCAGAGGGGTGTCCGTTCCAAAATGAGGTAACTTCAGGGGGATTCTGCTGTTATGGCACTTTGGAGAGCCGCTTAGTGCCAGAGCAACAGAATTTCCCTGGCGGGCCCCCATTTTGGAAATGACACACCTCTGGGAATTCATCTATGGATATAGTGACCATTTCCACTACATGGATGATTTCCAGAAACACATAGTGGAAGTTTTAGAGCAAAAATTGCAAAAATGTCATTGTAGTGCCCAATATATTGTCCCCAGCTTGTGTCTCTGGAGACATCCCCCCACCTACCCCCAGAAATTAGGTCGGCTCTACTCAAATGTGTCACTAAATAAACCAAATGCTTGACTGTCAAAACAGTTAAAAAACGTGGTTCTGTGTGGAAGATTTTAAATCCGCCATGGAGGCATAAGGCTGGCAATGATGGGCATTGTGGGCAATAATAGCGGGTATCATGCCTCATTCCTCTCTTGGAACATACACAACATCTTCTCTGGGGTTCTTTCTTGTTTCAGTTGCTGGAATGAGTGCAATAAAATGTCGCTCAGTGAGTCTTCTGACATCTTCAGATTCTAAAGGATTGGCGGGGACAACATTTTCAAAAACAAGATTTTCAATGACCTTTTCCTGATAATCAATGAAAGTATCTGCATTTCCGGCTGTTTGTATAACACAAAAGAATTATATGTGACCACCTGAAACAAATAAATGACTAACTTTTTATACCAGGTATATGATTTTCTTGATACCTGGTATGGCTGTAGAACCTGGTCTGCAAGGTCCACACCCCCCATATATTTGTTGTAGTCAATGAAAGACACAGGTTTTGTAGTAGTGTATCCCTGTTGGTCTGCAGTGGCCCTTGTGGCATTCGTGTGGATCGAGCTCAGGATAAAAATGTTTTTTTTAATCCTTGTACTTAGGGGCAAGCAGCTCTCCACTGCATAAAGCCCCTGACTGCCCCTTTCAGAACTTTTCATTGACCAATGTTTGTGGAAACAACTGATGGTTTTTGCGAATGGTCCCACAAGCCCCTATGTTATGTTCAGCCAGACTTTTAAATAGGGGTATGCTGGTGTAGTCGTTGTCAACAGACAGATTGTAGCCTTTTTGTAAAAATTGATTTATCAGCTTCCAAATAATTTTTCCAGATGTCACCAGATAAGTAGGGCATCCTGCTGGGTTTAGTTGGCTATCTTTCCCCTCATAAATGCGAAAAGCTGATGTATATCTGGTTGAACTCTTGCACATTTTATAGAGCTTTATTCCGAACATTGCCCTCTTAGAAGGATTAAATTGCTTGGGGTGCAGTCTTCCTTTGAATTTTACATGGGACTCATCAATGGAAATGTTCTCTGTTGGGGTGTAAAGCTTTAAGAACTTTTCTGTCAAGTCTTCGATGATGGGTCTGATTTTGAATAGTATGTAATGTACTGGGGCATTTCTGGGCAGGCTTCGACTGTTGTCATTTAAAATGCCAAAATCTCATAAGCATTTCATAATGGGTCCTAGGAAGAATGGCAGGAAACATTGGGGTGGCTTGAACAGGGCGGTTGGACCAATAGGACCAAATTTTTGTTAACAAGCCCCATAGCTAATGTAAGTCTGAAATTTTTTTTCATTTCTAGGACATTAGTTGTTGTCCATAAATTTGACCTAGCATAATAGGATCTTGGATTCTGGCTGATGAATTGGGACATATATAAATTTGTTTGTAGGATAATATGCTCTAGCAAGCTATCTGTCAGAAGTAAATTAAAAAAATTAACTGGTCCAAAATTTTCCACCTCCACATTTATACCAGGAATGGCATTTAAATTAGGGATGACTGGAGTAGCTGAATCCGAAGCCTCCCACCTGGGAAATGCTACATCAAGAGGCACAGCCCCTCGGACATCGGTGTGCGCCAATTCACGAGCACTAGGGACAGCGCTAGTACTGGGCATTGTTCCCTGAGTTGGAGACATTTCTCCAGAAGCGCTATTTGTCCTTCTTGTTCTACTGGTCCTTGTGTGTGAGGATGGACCAGAATCACTGCTCATTTCTGAGCTATGCATGTAGGATATCTGCGGAGACACCATCACGTGTTTCTCAACGCAAGCAGTGAATAACCAGGCCTTTCCCCGGGAAGGAACAACCACGGGAAGGGCAGCATCCAATAAAGGAAAACATCCAATACAGGAAAACCACCTATGCCAAGCATGGTATCCATCCACAGACAGCTGTTTTGGGGTGTTTGCCCCTCATCAGTGTGGAGTAGGAATCTGGCTATTAGGAGCAGTGCCTAGTAAAAGGCTGTAAAGGCACAGATGATTGGCCTCGGGGAGACCAAAACATCCAACACCGCGGAGACACCATCACGTGTTTCTCAACGCAGGGATCCAGAACACTGCCCCCATCCTTTATGGGAAATATGCAAATGCATGTAGGATATCTGCGGAGACACCATCACGTGTTTCTCAACGCAAGCAGTGAATAGCCAGGCCTTTCCCCGGGAAGGAACAACCACGGGAAGGGCAGCATCCAATAAAGGAAAACATCCAATACAGGAAAACACCTATGCCAAGCATGGTATCCATCCACAGACAGCTGTTTCGGGGTGTTTGCCCCTCATCAGTGTGGAGTAGGAATCTGGCTATTAGGAGCAGTGCCTAGTAAAAGGCTGTAAAGGCACAGATAATTGGCCTCGGGGAGACCAAAACATCCAACACCGCGGAGACACCATCACGTGTTTCTCAACGCAGTGATCCAGAACACTGCCCCCATCCCTTATGGGTAATATGCAAATGCATGTAGGATATCTGCGGAGACACCATCACGTGTTTCTCAACGCAAGCAGTGAACAGCCAGGCCTTTCCCCGGGAAGGAACAACCACGGGAAGGGCAGCATCCAATAAAGGAAAACATCCAATACAGGAAAACCACATATGCCAAGCATGGTATCCATCCACAGACAGCTGTTTTGGGGTGTTTGCCCCTCATCAGTGTGGAGTAGGAATCTGGCTATTAGGAGCAGTGCCTAGTAAAAGGCTGTAAAGGCACAGATGATTGGCCTCGGGGAGACCAAAACATCCAACACCGCGGAGACACCATCACGTGTTTCTCAACGCAGGGATCCAGAACACTGCCCCCATCCTTTATGGGAAATATGCAAATGCATGTAGGATATCTGCGGAGACACCATCACGTGTTTCTCAACGCAAGCAGTGAATAGCCAGGCCTTT
Organism: Ranitomeya variabilis; assembly: GCF_051348905.1. Taxonomy (NCBI): domain Eukaryota; kingdom Metazoa; phylum Chordata; class Amphibia; order Anura; family Dendrobatidae; genus Ranitomeya; species Ranitomeya variabilis. The sequence continues at coordinate 710,505,270 of NC_135235.1, forward strand.
CCCCGGGAAGGAACAACCACGGGAAGGGCAGCATCCAATAAAGGAAAACATCCAATACAGGAAAACCACCTATGCCAAGCATGGTATCCATCCACAGACAGCTGTTTTGGGGTGTTTGCCCCTCATCAGTGTGGAGTAGGAATCTGGCTATTAGGAGCAGTGCCTAGTAAAAGGCATTTCTGAGCTATCACTGTCGCTGCTACTAAAGCCCTCGAAATCCACACAGCCATCTGGTGCTGCACTTTCTTCGCTGTCAGAACATAAAACTGCATAAGCATCCTCTGCACTATAATACTGATGGGCCATTTTAGTAGTTTTTTGTTTTTTTTTCCCGGAAATAGAAAACACTGATGTGACTGACTGACCTGACGTGACTGATGTTACCAAATTATTGGGGAGGCAATTGAGAAAAGCCTAATTCTTTAGCCTAACCCTAACTTTAGAATAAATCCTAACTTTAGCCTAACAGCAACCCAAACAATCCTAGCAGCAACCCTAAGCCTCACAGTAACCCTAACTTAAGCCTAACAGTATCCCTAACCCTAACTTTAGCCTAACAGCAACCCTATCAGTAACCATAACTTTAGCCTAACAGTAACCCTAAAGCTAATAGTATCCCTAACTTTAGCCTAACAGTAACCCTAACTTTAGCCTAACAGTATCCCTAACAGTAACCCTAGCTTTAGCCTAACAGTAACCCTAACTTTGTATTCCTAACCCTAACAGTAACCTTAATTTTAGCCTCAACACTAACCCTAACTATAGCACTAACTCTAACCTTATCTGTTTTTTTTACTTTTATAACAAGATCGCTGACTGACGCAGCTGTTTAAGCAGCACTTGTAACACTGTTTCTCCTCTAATCTCTCACTGACAGGAGATCTGAGGAGAAACAGCGTTTTTATGAGGCAGATCACCCGGGAAAGTTCGTTGCTACAACAAACGTTCCTAGTGATTTGTCTCATTGGCTGGTGTGACGCTGACGTCATCAGGACCTGAACCAATCAGGTCTCGATGAGGTTGGGGTCACAGTAAGTGTTGTGCACTGGAATCCCCTTGTTATAAGGTACGTGGGGGTCCCGATGAGCACAAAACCGCCGACTGTAGACAAACATTGGCACTGCACAAAGCCCTGCTAGCGCCGACGTTTATCTCCTGTTGGCGGTCACGAAGTGGTTAAGTTAAGGGTACCATCATTTCTGTCCAGGCCTATTTCAGAAGTTTTATTTTTTTAAATTTTCTGCGGACGCATGGTTGAAAGGCAATGTGTGACTTTCATTTGTTCATTTATAGATTTTTGATTACTTTTGTCAGATTCAAGTTATTTCTGTGATCATTGTGGGTTTTTCTGTCATTAAAAGAGGGGTACCAACAATTTTGACCACGTGTGCAACAGGAATGAATATTTTTACTCCCCAGCCACTTTCCTGAAATTCACACGCAGTGGATGTTTGAGAGTGAAAATTACACATTTGCCATTTTATTACCCAGCACATAGTGCCCAGATTGTACTCCAGGAGACACACACCGCAAATTAAGTGGTTTCTTCTCACTATACAATATTGCTAAATACAGGGATCCTAATTGTTGTTTGAGCACACTGCAAGACTCATAAGTGAGAGCGTATTTTGCTGGATTGGTTTATAGAAACTCTGTTGCTTTTCAACAGCCTATGAGCCACTAGTAGTGTGGGAACCTCTGTTTTTCCATTGACAGATGATGGACCTGAGTGGGGACTTGTTTTTTGTGAGATGAGAATTGGTATTATTTTTGCCTACATAACATTGATTGGTTTCTTTTTATTCGATATTTCGGAGGCGGAATGAACAAACAGTTGAACACCATGCACTACTGGTTCATCCAACAAGGCATTCTATTAGACTGTGAACTGTCAATGTCTTGGTAAATAAAGATTTTTTACATAGCTTGCCATTTTTATGGACAGTTTAAGTAGAAATATTCAAAAATATAAAACTCAAGGATATTTTATTTAAAAAATTGTTTTTTATCTTAGCAGATGACTGTACCAGGAGATCAGTGGGACAGCTGACATCTTCAATTTTTAAATCTGATGGTCTTGAGATCCTACAAGATACAACTGAAGTGAATGCCATTACTCCAGATATATCATCATCCATTCACAACAAAGATCTGTCATCTGATCCTATGAAACAGGTCCCATCTTCTGATTCATTACTGACTACTAATGAAAATCAAAGTTACAAAAGAGGCATTAGAAAACAAACTGCTCCTAAAGCAAAGAAGCCTTTTTCCTGTTCAGAATGTGGGAAATGTTTTAACCAGAAATGGCATCTTGTTAGACACCAAATAACTCACACAGGTGAGAAGCCTTTTTCATGTTCAGAATGTGAGAAATGTTTTAAATGGAAATCAGATTTGGTTAGTCACCATAGAACTCACACAGGGGAGAAGCCTTTTTCCTGTTCAGAATGTGGGAAATGTTTTAAAAGGAAATCAGATTTGGTTAGTCACCAGAGAACTCACACAGGGGAGAAACCTTTTTCCTGTTCAGAATGTGGGAAATGTTTTACCCTCAAAGAGAATCTTGTTAGACACCAAATATCTCACACAGGGGAGAAGCCTTTTTCATGTTCAGAATGTGAGAAATGTTTTAACCGGAAAGGGAGTCTTGTTATACACCAAATAACTCACACGGGAGAGAAGCCTTTTTCATGTTCAGAATGTGGGAAATGCTTTAACAAGAAAGGGAGTCTTGTTAGACACCAAAGAACTCACACAGGAGAGAAGCCTTTTTCATGTTCAGAATGTGGGAAATGTTTTAAATGGAAAGTGCATCTTGTTAGTCACCAGAGAACTCACACAGGGGAGAAGCCTTTTTCCTGTTCAGAATGTGGGAAATGTTTTACCCTCAAAGAGATTCTTGTTAGACACCAAAGAACTCACACAGGGGAGAAGCCTTTTTCATGTTCAGAATGTGGGAAACGTTTTAACCAGAGAGGGAGTCTTGTTACACACCAAATAACTCACACAGTGGAGAAGCCTTTTTCATGTTCAGAATGTGGGAAATGTTTTAACCAGAAAGGGAGTCTTGTTAAACACCAAAGAACTCACACAGGGGAGAAGCCTTTTTCATGTTCAGAATGTGGGAAATGTTTTAACCAGAAATCAGATTTGGTTAATCACCAAAGAACTCACACAGGGGAGAAGCCTTTTTCCTGTTCAGAATGTGGGAAATGTTTTACCCTCAAAGAGAGTCTTGTTAGACACCAAATATCTCACACAGGGGAGAAGCCTTTTTCATGTTCAGAATGTGGGAAACGTTTTAACCAGAAATCAGATTTGGTTAAACACCAAAGAACTCACACAGGGGAGAAGCCTTTTTCCTGTTCAGAATGTGGGAAATGTTTTACCCTCAAAGAGAGTCTTGTTAGACACCAAAGAACTCACACAGGGGAGAAGCCTTTTTCATGTTCAGAATGTGGGAAATGTTTTAACCAGAAATCAGATTTGGTTAAACACCAAAGAACTCACACAGGGGAGAAGCCTTTTTCATGTTCAGAATGTGGGAAATGTTTTAACCAGAAATCAGATTTGGTTAAACACCAAAGAACTCACACAGGGGAGAAGCCTTTTTCCTGTTCAGAATGTGGGAAATGTTTTAAAAGGAAAGTGCTTCTTGTTAGACATCAGAGCAGTCACACAGGGGAGAAGCCTTTTACATTTTCTTAATGTGGGAAGTATTTAACTTGGAAATCAACTGTTAATAAACATCAGAGACATCACATAGGGAAGAAGCCTTTTTTATGTTCATAATGTTGGAATAGTTTTAACCAAAATTTAATCTTCTTAAATGGGTTGTCTCTTGTCATTACTTATGTTTGCTGACAAAAGGATAAAGGATAAAACTAAATTTTATTAATTCCAAATGTAAAACTATACCCATAATTTACCCCCTGATGGTTAGTCAGTAGATGACTAATAGAAAAAACATGTACCCCACAGTTGAGTATATAGGGTGAGGTGAAGTATACACACTCACTCTCCAAGCCTCTCATTTCTATGGGTTTCATCGTCCTTGTGATGAGGGAACAGCCGCCATCTTGGACGGGCATACTAACAGAGATTGGCGTGACTCCATTTTGCCTCCTGGTCACAGGTCTGCAGAGAGGAGTGCTCCTGGCCCCCACCTTTTCTAATGAACATAGTGCCTATTAGTATGGTAATCGGCTGAGCTCAGAGGAGATTGCAGAAGGTACTTCAAAGCTCAGTTAGGAAGCCACACCAGCAGGGGGCTTGGAAATGCTCAAGGGCTTAATTAAAGCACGCATGTCAAGGGGCCACTGGATACACATCTAGTATCGTCGTCCAGCCGAACCGTCTCTGACATGGAATCGTGAATTATGGACGCATCGTCCGAGGTAGCGGCTCATAAAAAATATTCCCCTCATCCTAAAGAAATGGTGCATCTAATGGTGCGACTCCTGTATCCGTGGGAGGTCTGAAACCCGAGATATAGAGATCAGCCTCCCACAGGGACCGAATGGGTCCAGGTTTGATCCCAGTACGACCGGCAGAACAAACCACAGGCGCTGGTACTGCCCGTGTGCTGATCCGATCATCCTGAGAGCAGTTATCCCATTTATTAGATATTGGAACAAATATCGCAGGGAGGCAGAGGGGTGGAGATTGCTAAGCCCACCCAGCTACAGGGGGAGGGACACGGCAGGGTTAAGAGCTGGACCATGTGGAGAGTGGGGGACACACAGAAGATGACCAGCTAAGAAACAGGGCATATGCCAGCCAGAGGGGGGCAAGCACACGCTTTCTGGGGGCTGCCCGGCAACTAAAGTTTGGACCTGCGGAACGCTGCGCCCCCCGGCTTCCACAAGCGACCTCTAACCTGGTAAAGTGACCTCCAGCTTTATACCTTAAGCCTTGTATCATTGTTGTTATATTGTACTCTGACTGTAACTCTTGGTATATTGTGATTGTATATTTCTTGTAATTACCTAGTGCGCCCTTAAGGCAATTAAATCATAAATTAATTTTGGGCTGATCCTTTTACTCTGATTGCGAATCTTAGAATACCCAGTGTGGGTAACAGGGCAGTCTCCCCGGCGGCCATTTGCTCTAGGTGCAGTTCCCTTACTGACCTGAGAGACAAAGGGGGCGCCGGAGAGCTGGGCCTGTGTAGTGACGTCACGGATTGGTGACGTGGGAGGAACAGGGGCTTCCTTCACAGTGGTGGCAGCGTACGTGGGATCAGAGTAATAGTGTGCGTGGGACCCCTACTCCCAGACACTAAAGGCTACCAGTGGTAACTTTCACTGCTGGGGTCTTAAGGTCAGCCCAGCACTAGACGGTCAGAGTGTAAATATAATAAGTTGTGTGCAAGGTCAGGGTTACAGCTGTGTCAGTAACCAGAGGTTCCAAAGATGGCAGAGGGCACCAGGAGTGCAGTGAGGGCGCAGGCCAGTGCTATGGTCGATGATGAGGAGGTGGTGGTGGACTTTACTGTTCAAGGCGAGGGGGAGCTCAGCCCAGATTCCCCAAGGAGCCAGCCACCTGTGCTTAGTCCGGCAAGGGACTACCCACCACCTACCCGCCCCAGCCTGTCCACATCAGAGGCCCTTGTTGCAGCGGCAGTGGCACGTCTCGAGGCGGGTAATGAAGACGCCTATATGAGACTCATGGCAGCTGCAGAGAAGGCAGCGGAGGCCGAGCGTGCAGAACGCCGTGAAGCGGCGGAGCAAGAGCGTGCAGAACGCCGTGAAGCGGCGGAGCAAGAGCGTGCAGAACGCCGTGAGGCAGCGGAGCGGGCCGAGAAAGCTGCAGAGCGGGCAGCAGAGCAAGCAGCGGCAGAGAGAGCAGCGGAGCGCCAGCACCGACTGGAGATGGCTCAACACGGGCTCCCGCTGGACGCCCCAGCACCACCCGAGTCCAGGGTTTCCAAAGTCCGGGCCGAGGACTTCCCTCTGCTTGAGAAGGATGGAGACCTGGATTCCTTCTTGCTGGCCTTTGAAAGGACCTGCCTTCAACACCATCTGGCCCCGGATCAGTGGGCAAGATACCTGACCCCCCGTTTGAGGGGTAAGTCCCTGGAAGTTTTGGGGGACTTACCTGCCGGGGCGGAGCAGGACTACAGCAGCATCAAGCGGGCCCTGATCCAGCACTACAACCTCACCCCGGAGTCCTACCGCAAGAAGTTCCGGAGCCTGCAGCGGGGCCCAAAGGACACCTGGACCGACCACATGCGGGCGTTGCTGAGAGCTGCAGAGCACTGGACCTCGGGTCTAGCGCTCACCACCCGTCAGGAGGTCCAGGAACTGTTCGTCACAGAGCAGTTCTTGTGGAACTGCCCAGAGGACCTCCAGCAGTTCCTCCGTGACCGGAAACCAAAGGGGGCTTCTGCTACAGCCGCCCTGGCAGATGAGTATGCCAATAACAGGGCGCCTGAGCCGAAGAAGCCTGCCAGCAGCACCTGGAGAGGGGGTAAGCCCAATCCTGCCCCTGTTTCCCCAGCCCCCAGAGTGCAAGGGGTGTACCCCCCTGCTGCCCTCTCCAGGCCAGGCACAGAACCCAGACGTTGTCATCACTGCAACCAGCTGGGACACTTCAAGTCTGCATGTCCCCAGCGTCTTAAGGCCCCATCCCTGTCCCCGAAACCGTCCACTGTTTTATGTGTGGGAGAGGGTGGTGGGAGGTCCCTGGACAATTACCAACCCGTCACTATCGGCCGCACAGCGGTCATGGGACTGCGGGACACAGGCGCTGAACGAACCCTGGTACGTCCTGAGGTGGTGTCCCCTCAAGACTTGGTACCGGGGAGAACCCTTTCCGTCTCCGGAATTGGAGGCGTGGAACCGGCGCTGCCTGTCGCAAAGGTGTTTTTGGACTGGGGCGCCGGGAGGGGAGTGCGGGAGGTGGGAGTAACGTCAAATATTCCTGCCAATGTATTACTTGGGACCGATTTGGGGCGGATAGTGTCTCAGTATGTGGCCACTGAACCCCCAAGTTGGGCTCCCCAAGAATGTCATGACTCTACTGTGAATGTTGATGTGTTGAATGTGCCTCCAACAGTGGAGGAGGGATTGAAACCTGAGGGTAATCCATACACTGACACCACACACACAGGGCACACAGGGAGGACAGGTGGGGAGACTGTAGGGGAGAGCTCAGAGGTGGAGGGAGAGGCTGCTACGGGAAGTGTAGGGCCCCTAAGTGAATCCAGCCTGCTGAGCCTAGGGCCCCTGCAGGAAGAGGAACAGGCCATGGGGGGAGGAGGCGTCCCAGGAGAGGAGCCACCAGGTAAGACCCCAGGGCAGGAGTTCCCCACACCCGGGATGTCAGGAGGGCAGGGAAGTCTGCCTGACCCGGCGACTTGTTCAGGAGCCGGGGGGAAGCAGGCGCTACCCATGGGCACAGCGGTCGTGTCACCAGGAGTGGGAGCGCCGGAGCCCAAGGAGCCTTGCAGAGGTCCGACGGCTTCCCCCTCTCTGACCAAGTGGCTGCCGAGTCAGACAGCGGCCAGGAGACAGATCCCGGGGAGCTGACAGCGGATGTGGCAGTGTCGTCCATTCTCGCCACATCGAGTCAGGGATTTCAGGCAGCGTTGGAAGCTGACGCTAGCCTGAAAGCTCTCAAGGAGCAGGCGGCACAGCCTCCTGGGGAGTCAGACCGCGAGCGGTTGGTCTGGGACCAGGGACGGCTGTACCGGGTATCGGTCCAGCAGGGTTCACCGGAGGCGTGGCCCAGGGACCGACAGTTAGTGGTACCCTATCCGTTCAGGGCGGAATTGTTGCGGATAGCACACGAGATTCCCATGGCCGGACACCTAGGGATCGCTAAAACCAGGGCCAGGCTAGCGCAGCATTTCTACTGGCCTGGAATGAGGACCGAGGTAATTGCCTACTGCCGTTCGTGTGACACCTGTCAGAGGGTGGGGAAGGCGGGGCGGCGCCCCAAAGCCCCACTGGTAACTCTGCCCATCATTGAAGAGCCTTTCTCGAGGGTGGCTGTGGATCTCATTGGACCTCTGTCCACTCCCAGTCGCTCCGGGAAATGCTTCATATTAACGGTAGTGGACTATGCCACTCGGTACCCGGAGGCGGTTGCTTTGTCATCCATTCGGGCTGACAAAGTGGCCACTGCCTTACTGGAGATCTTCTCCAGAGTGGGGTTTCCCCAGGAAATGCTCACCGACCGAGGGACCCAGTTCATGTCCCAGCTGATGGAGTCTCTCTGTAAGCAGATCCAGGTGCAACATCTGGTAGCCAGCCCGTATCACCCACAGACCAATGGCCTGTGTGAGCGGTTCAACGGCACCTTAAAGCAGATGCTTAAGATGTTGATCGACTCCCACGGGAGAGATTGGGAGCGGTATCTCCCACACCTTCTATTTGCCTACCGGGAGGTTCCACAGGCCTCAACGGGGTTCTCCCCCTTTGAGCTCCTGTACGGGCGACGTGTACGGGGGCCCCTTGCTCTGGTGAAGGAAGCGTGGGAAGGAGATTTGGCCACCCCTGGAGTGTCGGCCATTGAGTATGTTGTGCGCTTCCGGGACAGAATGACGGCCTTGACACGGCTGGTGCATGACAATATGGCCCAGGCCCAAGCTGACCAGAAGCGGTGGTACGACCAGAATGCTTGTGAGAGGACCTACCAGGTGGGTCAAAAGGTGTGGGTACTGGTCCCCGTCCCACAAAACAAGCTCCAGGCAGCCTGGGAAGGTCCATACCTCGTGCACCAGCAGCTCAACGCCGTCACCTATCTGGTCACCCTGGACCACGCCCGTGGAAGGAGAAAGGCCTTCCACGTGAACATGATGAAGGCACATCATGAGCGGGAGGCTTGTGCCCACCCAGTGTGCAACCTCCCGGAGGAAGGGGAGGTAGAAACCCTCCTGGATCTGCTCACCCAAGCCAAGGCGGGTGGATCCATCGAGGATGTGGGGGTTGGCCACCAGCTCTCGGAGGACCAACGTTCCCAGCTGGGGGTCACCCTACACCCCTTTCGGGAGCTGTTCAGCAGCCTGCCCGGAAGGACTGAGGCAGCCGTCCATGATGTGGACACCGGCAATCACCCCCCGATCCGGCGTTCAGCATATCGGGTCTCTCTCGAGGTGCAGCAGCACATGCGCCAAGAGATAGACGAGATGCTGAAGCTGGGGGTGATCCAAGCATCTAACAGCGCGTGGGCTTCGCCGGTAGTCCTTGTCCCAAAAAAGGACCGAACTACGCGGTTCTGCGTGGACTACCGGGGGCTCAACGCTGTGACGGTCACCGATGCGTACCCAATGCCGCGCATCGATGACCTGCTCGATCAACTGGCCGGGGCCAAGTACCTGACCATCATGGATCTGAGCCGGGGATATTGGCAGATTCCCCTGACCCCTAAGGCACGGGAACGCTCTGCCTTTATCACCCCATTTGGACTGTACGAGTCCACGGTGATGCCCTTCGGCATGAAGAATGCCCCTGCCACTTTTCAGCGGATGGTCAACACGCTGCTCAAGGGACTGGAAGGGTATGCGACCGCGTACCTGGATGACATTGCCATCTTCAGTCCCACCTGGGAGGATCACCTACAGCACCTGGCGCAGGTGTTGGGGAGGATCCAGAGGGCAGGGTTGACCATTAAGCCGGAAAAGTGCCAGGTGGGTATGAGTGAGGTCCAGTACCTGGGACATCGGGTAGGTGGGGGAGCTCTGAAGCCAGAGCCCGGGAAGGTGGATGCCATCACCTCCTGGCCCTCCCCCAGGACCAAGAAGCAGGTGATGTCCTTCTTGGGGACTGCCGGGTACTATAGGAGGTTTGTTCCACACTATAGCACCCTGGCCAAGCCCCTGACGGACCTCACCAAGAAGAAGCTGCCCGTCGCAGTCGACTGGACAGTCGCCTGTGAGACAGCTTTCCAGGCGCTCAAAACCGCCTTGTCTAGCTCTCCTGTACTACAGGCAGCCGACTTCACGCGGCCGTTCGTAGTACAGACCGACGCCAGTGACTTTGGCCTCGGTGCTGTGCTCAGCCAGGTCGACACTACGGGACATGAACACCCCGTTTTGTACCTGAGCCGGAAGCTCCTGCCGAGGGAAGTGGCCTATTCCACGATGGAGAAGGAATGTCTGGCAATTGTATGGGCCCTGCAGCGTCTGCAGCCGTACTTGTACGGACGCCACTTCACCGTGGAAACAGACCACAACCCCCTCAGCTGGTTACACTCGGTCTCTGGGACGAATGGGAGGTTGCTACGCTGGAGCCTGGCTCTCCAGCAGTATCACTTCAGCATTCGCCACAGAAGCGGCAGAGACCATGGTAACGCTGATGGGTTGTCCCGGCAAGGAGAAGGTGCAGAAGGGCGCCTGGGGGAACACAGGAATGTGATGCCCCCTAGCGCCCTCTAAAGCAGGGAGGTGTGATGAGGGAACAGCCGCCATCTTGGACGGGCATACTAACAGAGATTGGCGTGACTCCATTTTGCCTCCTGGTCACAGGTCTGCAGAGAGGAGTGCTCCTGGCCCCCACCTTTTCTAATGAACATAGTGCCTATTAGTATGGTAATCGGCTGAGCTCAGAGGAGATTGCAGAAGGTACTTCAAAGCTCAGTTAGGAAGCCACACCAGCAGGGGGCTTGGAAATGCTCAAGGGCTTAATTAAAGCACGCATGTCAAGGGGCCACTGGATACACATCTAGTATCGTCGTCCAGCCGAACCGTCTCTGACATGGAATCGTGAATTATGGACGCATCGTCCGAGGTAGCGGCTCATAAAAAATATTCCCCTCATCCTAAAGAAATGGTGCATCTAATGGTGCGACTCCTGTATCCGTGGGAGGTCTGAAACCCGAGATATAGAGATCAGCCTCCCACAGGGACCGAATGGGTCCAGGTTTGATCCCAGTACGACCGGCAGAACAAACCACAGGCGCTGGTACTGCATGTGTGCTGATCCGATCATCCTGAGAGCAGTTATCCCATTTATTAGATATTGGAACAAATATCGCAGGGAGGCAGAGGGGTGGAGATTGCTAAGCCCACCCAGCTACAGGGGGAGGGACACGGCAGGGTTAAGAGCTGGACCATGTGGAGAGTGGGGGACACACAGAAGATGACCAGCTAAGAAACAGGGCATATGCCAGCCAGAGGGGGGCAAGCACACGCTTTCTGGGGGCTGCCCGGCAACTAAAGTTTGGACCTGCGGAACGCTGCGCCCCCCGGCTTCCACAAGCGACCTCTAACCTGGTAAAGTGACCTCCAGCTTTATACCTTAAGCCTTGTATCATTGTTGTTATATTGTACTCTGACTGTAACTCTTGGTATATTGTGATTGTATATTTCTTGTAATTACCTAGTGCGCCCTTAAGGCAATTAAATCATAAATTAATTTTGGGCTGATCCTTTTACTCTGATTGCGAATCTTAGAATACCCAGTGTGGGTAACAGGGCAGTCTCCCCGGCGGCCATTTGCTCTAGGTGCAGTTCCCTTACTGACCTGAGAGACAAAGGGGGCGCCGGAGAGCTGGGCCTGTGTAGTGACGTCACGGATTGGTGACGTGGGAGGAACAGGGGCTTCCTTCACAGTCCTCACCAAAGGCGACTCATCAGGAGACAATTTAATATTGACCTATATTCAAGCGAGACTAGACAAAAAAAACCTAAAGTCATGTATCATGTTATCCGAAACAGTCAGAAAACCAGCTACATATTGGCAGATTCCAGACCTCAATCTATATACTTTGTAAGGGATGAGGATTCCATGTATACCAGGCTAGGGACAAGGGGGCCATGTGTATCAGGATATGGATAAGGGATCCATGTATACCAGGATAAGGGTGAGGAAACCATGTGTATCAGGATGGGGGTGAGGAGACCATATATACCAGGATAGGGGATAATTAAGTACAGAATTTACCACATTTTTTGCCTAATTTCCTCCTCTAAAACCTAGGTGCATCTTATCCCCTTTCTGCCAGCTGACGGGATAGTACGTCAGCTGGCAGACTCCCCTGCTTTGAGGTGGGCTCCGGTGGTGAGCCCACCTCAAAGCGACAATATGTCAGCTGTTTTCAACAGCTGACATGAGCGTGCAATGGGCGCGAGCAGAATCTCGATCCACCCGCGCCCATTAACTAGTTAAATGCCACTGTCAAAGTCTGACAGCGGCATTTAACAAGCGCCGCTGGAAGCGCTAGCACCGCTGACCGCGTCACATGATCAGGGGTCATCGGTGCATTGCCATAACAACCTGAGGTCTCCTTGAGACCTCTATGGTTGTTGATGGCCGATTGCTTTGAGCGCCACACTGTGGTCGGCGCTCAAAGCAACCCTGCATTTCTGCTACTTAGAGGTGATCTGTTTTTCACCTCTATGTAGCAGAGGCGATCAAGTTGTCCATGCTTCTAGCCTCCTATTGAGGCTATTGAAGCATGCAAAAAAAAAAAAGTGTTTAAAATATTAAAAAAAATATAAAAGTTCAAATCACCCCCCTTTCGCCCCAATCAAAAAAAAAATTAAAAAAAATCAAACCTACACATATTTGGTATCGCTGCATTCAGAATCGCCCAATCTATCAATAAAAAAAGGATTAACCTGATGGCTAAACGGCGTAGTGAGAAAAAAAAATCAAAATGCCAAAATTACATTTTTTTTGTTCGCCTTGACATTGCATTAAAATGCAATAACGGGCGATCAAAAAAATGTATCTGCACATAAGTGGTATCACTAAAAACATCAACTCAGTACGCAAAAAATAAGCCCTCACCCGACCCCAGATCACGAAAAATGGAGACGCTATGGGTATTGGAATATTGAACAATTTTTTTTTTAGCAAAGTTTGGATTTTTTTTTCACCACTTAGATAAAAAAAGAACGTAGACATATTTGCTGTCTATGAACTCGTATTGACCTGGAGAATCAAAATGGCAGTTTTAGCATTTAGTGAACCTATCAAAAAAGCCAAGCAAAAAACTAGTGTGGGATTGCACTTTTTTTGCAATTTCATCACACTTGGAATTTTTTTCCCATTTTCTGTTGCATGACATGGCAAAACCAATGGTATCGTTCAAAAGTACAACTTGTCCCGCAAAAAATAAGCCCTTACATGGCCATATTGATGGAAAAATAAAAAAGTTAAGTCTCTGAGAAGAAGGGGAGCGAAAAACGAAAATGAAAAAGCTCCGGGGGTTAAGGGGTTAAAGTCCAAAAAATACGGTATATATATATTTTTTTGCAGTGAACTCATTGCTCATGATGGCCTTGTCATGATAATTTATAAATTGGCGTATGATTTTCCCTTGTTATCACACACGCTGCATGTGGCCCCCCTCGCAGCCCCCTTTGTCTCCAAACACATGGGCTTGCTGTATGTGAGGAGATATTAGATAAGCCGTAATGCAACGCTAGTGTGTGATAGAAATATGACAGTTACATATTTGAAACGTGCTTCGATAGGGCTTCGCTACAGCACCTCTTGCTAAATTCTAGCTCCCAAGGAACCTGAGAAAAGGATTTCTCCTGAACTGAGTGGAATAGCTAGTCCGAGTTCAGAATCATTAGAAAGCTAATTTCCATATAAGATGAGTGATGTGTGCGCCGTTACTCTGCTAGGTTCTCCAGGCAATTCATGATAATGATAAGTTTTGCTAGCAAATCTGTAACTCTGAGGAAAGGGGAGGGCGAGGGTAACTCAACCCCCTTTAGTGATGTCACAGCCTACAAGTATAAGTTACTGCCAGTCAGCCCAGCCTTCAGTATTACCTGAGAAGCTGTTGCACCACGACCCTCTGATGCATTGGGATGTCTGGCTTCTCCCACCAGCATGGTTAGCCTGGAATGACCTAAGCAACATGTGAGTGTTTATCTTCTTTAATCCCTGTTTTCTTTTGTAATTGCTTTTACATACCTTAATTGTCTCATATTGCAAAATCTATATATACCTTTTGTAAACACTGCCTACCTTTTCGGAGTAAAATATAAAATTTATTAGTTTTGTCTTCTCCATGTTCTATAGCGAATTTTCAAGTGCCTGAAGTTAATTACGCTACTAATTTGGGTTGGCTTTGAACCCCTCTATTGAGGAATCTGAGCTGGTGGCAGCGAAGTGTGTTCTGGGCTAGGTTGGTAAAGCTGTCAACGACGGAACAGGGTTTTATAAGCTATTGTCTGTCTGCGTCCTGAGCAGTTATACAGTTATATGAAAAAGTTTGGGCACCCCTATTAATCTTAAGCTTAATGTTTTATAAAAATTGTTTTTTTGCAACAGCTATTTCAGTTTCATATATCTAATAACTGTTGGACACAGTAATGTTTCTGCCGTGAAATGAGGTTTATTGTACTAACAGAAAATCTGCATTCAAACAAAATTTGACAGGTGCATAAGTATGGGCACCTCACCAGAAAAGTGACATTAATATTTAGTAGATCCTCCTTTTGCAAAAATAACAGCCTCTAGTCGCTTCCTGTAGCTTTTAATGAGATCCTGGATGAAGGTATTTTTGACCATTCCTCTTTACAAAACAATTCCAGTTCAGTTAAGTTTGATGGTCGCCGAGCATGGACAGCCTTCTTCAAATGATCCCACAGATGTTCAATGATATTCAGGTCTGGGGACTGGGATGGCCATTCCAGAACAATGTAATTGTTCCTCTGCATGAATGCCTGAGTTAGATTTGGAGAGGTGTTTTGGATCATTGTCTTGCTGAAAGATCCATCCCCTGCGTAACTTCAACTTTGTCACTGATTCATGAACATTATTGTCAAGAATCTGCTGATACTGAGAGGAATCCATGCGTCCCTCAACTTTAACAAGATTCCCGGTGCCGGCATTGGCCACACAGCCCCAAAGCATGATGGAACCTCCACCAAATTTTACTGTGGGTAGCAAGTGTTTTTCTTGAAATGTTGTATTTTTTTGCCGTCATGCATAACGCCTTTTTGTATGACCAAACAACTCAATCTTCGTTTCATCAGTCCACAGGACCTTCCTCCAAAAAGAAATTGGCTTCTCCAAATGTGTTTTTGCATACCTCAGCTGACTCTGTTTGTGGCGTGCTTGCAGAAATGGCTTCTTTCTCATCACTCTCCCAGACAGCTTCTCCTTGTGCAAAGTGCGTTGTATAGTTGACCGATGCACAGTGACACCACCTGCAGCAAGTTGATGCTGCAGCTCTCTGGAGGTGGTCTGAGGATTGTCCTTGACTGATCTCACCATTCTTCTTCTCTGCCTTTCTGATGTTTTTCTTGGCCTGCCACTTCTGGCCTTAACAAGAACTGTACCTGTGTTCTTCCATTTCCTTACTATGTTCCTCACAGTGGAAATTGACAGGTTGAATCTCTGAGACAGCTTTTTGTAACCTTCCCCTGAACAACTATGTTCAATAATCTTTGTTTTCAGATCATTTGACAGTTGTTTTGAGGAGCCCATGATGCCACTCTTCAGAGGAGATTCAAACAGGAGAACAACTTGCAAGTGGCCACTTTAAGTAGCTTTTCTCATGATTGCATACACCTGGCTATGAAGTTCAAAGCTCAATGAGGTTACAAAACCAAAAAAATGCCTTAGTAAGTCAGTAAAAAGTAGGTAGGAGTATTTAAAACAAGAAAATGATAAGGGTGCCCATACTTATGCACCTGTCAAATTTTGTTTGAATGCAGATTGCACATTTTCTGTTAGTACAATAAACCTCATTTCAAGGCAGAAACATTACTGTGTCCAACAGTTATTAGATATATGAAACTGAAATAGCTGTTGCAAAAAAACAATTTTTATAAAACATTAAGCTTAAGATTAATAGGGGTGCCCAAACTTTTTCATATAACTGTAATTCCCTCACTGCAGCGTGCCTGCTAGCCAGTCCACAGTGAAGGGACCCATCCGGCAACTAATTATCCTAGGTGTAGTTCCCTGGCTGACCTGAGGGTAAGGGGGCGTCGGAGAGCTGCAAGTTCCAAAGCAGAACTGGAAAGCGGGATATACATAAATCCCTGCCGTTCGTGACATATTGTAGCTGCAGTGGGATATCTAAAATAACCCCTGCGGTAAATTGATAGGTCAATAGCCTTGTTTGTGCTTTTATCACATTGTAGCAGTGGTGGGATAACTAACATAAGCCCCCCTGCACATGTGATAGCCGTATGCTGGCCAAAGGTCACCCACTTTTCATGACAGGCCTCATTAAAATAAAAACACTCATACTCTGCTGGCGTACTGGCTCCACTTCAGCTGTGTCGAGACTCACTGTCCCGGGGCTTATGTGAGGTTGTTACATCACACGAGCCCAGCACCCGATCAGCGACAGCTTCACTGTTCCTTCCTTCGGACGTATTGAACATGAACAGGAAGCCAGGGCCGCGACTGCTCTCTGCCTCATGATGCTTGATTTGTCCGAAGGTGGGGACAGTGACCTCAGCGCTGATTGGGCACAGCTCACATGACGTAAAAACCTCAAAAGAGCCCCAAGAACACAAGCGCCAACACCAGTGAAACGGCGCCACCATGGGATGTTTGTATGAAGATTTTTATTTTAACCCCTGGAGCTTTTTCCGTTTTTTCATTTTCGTTTTTCGCTCCCCTTCTCAGAGCCATAACTTTTTTATTTTTCTGTCAATATGGTCATGTGAAGGCTTATTTTTTGTGGGAAGAGTTGTATTTTTGAACGATACCATTGGTTTTACCGTGTCGTGTAAGGCTTGTTTCACATTTGCGTTTAAATCCGCAGTGTTTAAAACGCATCCACAAGTGAGCGGTATGGCGTGAGCAGGGACCCGTCCACATTTGAGGTGAATCCGCGGCCCGTATTGAAGGAAGGGCAGCAGAGCTGGGTGAGTTACGGTTTTCCCGGTGGCGGCGGCCATCTTTTTGAGGCCGCGCGTGCGCAGATTCAGTACTCTGCTTCCCAGGGCTTCAGGAAAATGGCCGCGGGAGGACACGCGTGCGTAGATGGAGATCACGGCGGCCATTTTCCTGAAGCCGAGATCTCAATCTGCGAACTCGGCTTCAGGAAAATGGTCGCTGCGATCTCCATCTGCGCACACGCGGTCTCCCGCGGCCATTTTCCTGAAGCCCCAGGAAGCTGAAAACTCAATCTGCGCACGCGCGGCCTCAGGAAGATGGCCGCTGCCACCGGGAAAACCGTAACTCACCCAGCTCTGCTGCTGCTCCTTCAATACCGGGCTGCGGATTCACCTCAGATGTGGACGGGACCCTGCTCACGCCATACCGCTGACCGCGCCACATCATCCCCGCACCTCTGTCGCCGCCACAATGCCGGTAAGCCTGCGTTCCAACTATAAGACGCACCCCCCATTTTCCTCTCAATTTTTTTGGAGAAAAAGTGCGTCTTATAGTCAGAAAAATACGGTAATTGACAAATTGTACAAAAACATGATGCGCGCAGCGTGCGTTCAAGGTGAGAATATTATATGGGAGTTTTATAGGATAACCCAAATACCAACAGAAAATAAATGACCCAAAACAAACATTTATCAGTAAAAATAACTCCTCTTTATTAGGTAAAGTATAAAAGAACTGCGACATTTTCCGATATCCGGCGCATCTCCATTTTTCATGATCTGAGCCAGTTTGTTGACTTCTAAACCAGAGAAGGAAAAACTATGTATATAGTTTAAATAATCAAGTAATGCTACTTGATCTCATCTCCATTCTTACCCTTTATGTAAATACTGAATGAGAGACACTTGTTAAGTCTAAAAATAATTTACATGCCTCTGTATAAGGAGACTCAGAGAGAGAAACAGCCAGAGAGATTCTGCCAAGACATCCATACATCTCAAAAGGACTAGAGACAGGACAACAGCTATTTTACATCATGGCTCCATTACGAGGGACACGGATCTATCATTCTATAGGAAACAACCTAGCCTCGGTTGGAAGAATACAGATCTGCTCCATTGACCATCGCTGAACCATGGATACATTTGGAGAAGCCAGGTTGTGATCCTCAGATCAACTGGCCTTGTACCTTATATGGATTCAATAGACTGTCATCTTCCTATACTTGTTGTTACCTCCTCTCTGTGTGCCTGCCACAGGTGGAATGAACAACCCTGGTATATGAAGCCAGGTTGTGATCCTCGGATCAACTGGCCTTGTATGGACTGGCATCTTCCTACACTTGTCGTTACCTCCTCTCTGTGTGCATGCCACAGGTGAGGTAGCATCCCTGTTGTGAATTCTGTATTTGGGTTCCCTCCGGTGGTGGTAGGTGGTAATGCAGTTGTCCCTAAGTTGCAGTCCTGGTCAGGTGTTTCTGCTGATTGCAGTTCTGACTGGGGTATTTAGGTGTGCAGGATTCATTAGTCCTTGCCAGTTGTCAATTGTTTTTGGGAGGTGTTGTCCTCTGCCTGGTTCCTCCTGCCTTTCTGCCAAATCAGCAAAGATCAGTGTTTTTTTTTTTCTGTTGCACACATGCTGTGTGCTTCATGATTCAGTGCTATTCTTTTGTGTTTTCTTGTCCAGCTTCGATTGTGTCAGTATTTTCTCAGTCTTGTTGGATTCTCTGGAGTGGCAGATATACATTCCATGTCTTTAGTTAGATTGTTGCAAAACAATGGGGAGACAAAAAGCGCAATAGGGTCTTATCCACGTTACATAGAGGAGAATATACACCAAATTTGCTCACCTGGTTAGGATGAGATTAGAGCATGTAGATAGCGGCTGCTGCAGATCCACAGGTCTTCACCGACCAGAGAAATTAATGTCTTCAAAAGGAGATTTGTAGTTAAATTTCCGCGCTGCCGCTAAGATGAATTTCAGGAGAGTATAGTTGATTCACAGTGGTTTTATTCAACGCGTTTCAGGGGTCTCATGCCCCCTTCATCAGGAAATACCACCTGATTTCCTGATGAAGGGGGCATGAGACCCCTGAAACGCGTTGAATAAAACCACTGTGAATCAACTATACTCTCCTGAAATTCATCTTAGCGGCAGCGCGGAAATTTAACTACAAATCTCCTTTTGAAGACTTTAGTTAGATTGTGGAATTTTTTGTATTAACTGCTGTGGATATTTTTTGAAGGGTTTTAATACTGACCGCTTAGTATTCTGTCTTATCCTTTCCTATTTAGCTAGAGTGGCCTCTTTTGCTAAATCTTGTTTTCTGCCTGCGTGTGTCTTTTCTTCTCCTACTCACAGTCAATATTCGTGGGGGCTGCCTATCCTTTGGGTTACTGCTCTGAGGCAAGGTAGTATTCCTATTTACATCTATAGGGGTATTTAGTCCTCCGGCTGTGTCGAGGTGTCTAGGGTATGTTAGGCACACCCCACGGCTACTTCTAGTTGCGGTGTTAGTTCAGGATCTGCGGTCAGTATAGTTTCCACCTACTCCAGAGAAAGTTTCATGCGGCTCCAAGGTCACCGGATCATAACAGTACAACTGGACAATAATGAGTTAAATGCATCTCAGAAGAAGGGAAGAAAGGTGTTGAGACATTTTTTTTTTCTGCAGTCTGTTTTGTCTTTTTTTTTCCCCTCTTTATCTATGGGTGGCTGAGGAGTCTTGTGCTAGCATGGATGTTCAGGAATTAGCTTCTCGTGTAGACCAGCTTGCTGCCAGGGTACAGGGTATTTCTGATTATATTGTTCAGACTCCTGTTTTAGAACCGAAGATTCCTACTTCTCATTTGTTTTTTGGTGACAGGTCCAAATTTTTGAGTTTTAAAATCAATTGTAAACTGTTTTTTGCTTTGAGACCTCGATCCTCCGGTGATTCCATTCAGCAGGTTAAAATCGTCATCTCCCTGCTGCGTGGTGATCCACAGGATTGGGCATTTTCCCTGGAATCTGGGAATCCTGCTTTGCTTAATGTAGACTTCTTTTTTCAGGCTTTAGGATTATTATATGATGAACCGAATTCTGTGGATCAAGCGGAGAAGACCTTGTTGGTTCTGTCTCAGGGCCAAGAGGCGGCAGAATTGTATTGTCAGAAATTTAGAAAATGGTCTGTGTTGACTAAATGGAATGATGATGCTTTGGCGGCAATTTTCAGAAAGGGTCTTTCTGAATCCGTTAAAGATGTTATGGTGGGGTTTCCCACGCCTTCCGGTCTGAATGATTCTATGTCTCTGGCCATTCAGATTGATCGGCGCTTGCGGGAGCGTAAAACTGTGCGCGCTGTGGCGTCATCCTCAGAGCCAATTCCTGAGCCAATGCAGTGTGATAGGATTCTGTCTAGGACAGAACGACAAGGACTCAGACGTCAGAATAGGTTGTGTTATTATTGTGGCGACGCTTCTCATGTCATTTCAGTCTGCCCTAAGCGGACAAAAAGGATCGCTAGTTCATTTACCATCAGTACTGTACAACGTAAATTTCTGTTATCGGTGTCCTTGATCTGCTCATTGTCATCATTTTCTGTCATGGCGTTTGTGGATTCAGGCGCCGCCTTGAATTTAATGGATTATGAGTTTGCCAGGCGTTGTGGTTTTCCCTTGCAGCCTTTGCAGAACCCTATTCCTTTAAGGGAGATTGATGCTACACCTGTGGCTAAAAATAAGCCTCAGTTTTGGACACAGGTGACCATGCACATGGCGCCAGCCCATCAGGAAGATTGTCGATTTCTGGTGTTGCATAATTTGCATGATGTTATCGTGTTGGGTTTTCCATGGTTGCAGGTACATAATCCTGTGTTGGATTGGAAGTCTATGTCTGTGACCAGTTGGGGTTGTCAGGGGGTTCATAATGATGTTCCTTTGATGTCAATCTCCTCTTCTTCCTCTTCTGAAATTCCAGAGTTTTTGTGATTTTCCGGATGTATTCGATGAGCCCAAGTCCAGTTCCCTTCCACCGCACAGGGACTGTGATTGTGCGATTGACTTGATTCCAGGCAGTAAGTTTCCTAAGGGCCGACTTTTCAACCTGTCTGTGCCTGAACATACCGCCATGCGGAGTTATGTTAAGGAGGCTTTGGAGAAAGGGCATATTCGGCCATCTTCTTCACCGTTGGGAGCGGGATTTTTTTTTGTTGCTAAGAAGGATGGCTCCTTGAGACCTTGTATTGATTATCGCCTCTTGAATAAGATCACGGTCAAGTTTCAATACCCTTTACCTTTGCTTTCTGATTTGTTTGCTAGGATTAAGGGGGCTAGTTGGTTTACTAAGATTGACCTTCGGGGGGCATATAATCTTGTTCGTATTAAACAGGGTGATGAATGGAAAACTGCGTTTAATACGCCCGAAGGCCATTTTGAATTCCTTGTGATGCCATTCGGGATCACTAATGCTCCTTCGGTTTTTCAATCCTTCATGCATGATATCTTCCGGACTTATATTGATAAATTCTTGATTGTATATTTGGACGATATTTTGATTTTTTCCGATGATTGGGAGTCTCATGTGGAACAGGTCAGGATGGTATTTCAGATCCTTCGTGACAATGCTTTGTTTGTGAAGGGGTCTAAGTGCCTCTTTGGGGTGCAGAAGGTTTCTTTTTTGGGCTTCATTTTTTCTCCCTCATCTATAAAGATGTATCCGGTTAAGGTTCAGGCCATTTATGATTGGATTCAACCCACATCCGTGAAGAGCCTTCAGAAATTTTGGGGTTTTGCAAATTTTTATCGACGTTTCATTGCTAATTTCTCCAGCGTGGTTAAACCCTTGACCGATTTGACGAAGAAAGGCGCTGATGTGGCGAATTGGTCCTCTGCGGCTGTCTCTGCCTTTCAGGAGCTTAAACGCCGATTTACTTCTGCTCCGGTGTTGCGCCAACCGGATGTTTCCCTTCCGTTTCAGGTTGAGGTTGACGCCTCTGAGATTGGGGCAAGGGCCGTTTTGTCCTCAGAGGGATTCTGTGGGTTCCTTGATGAAACTGTGTGCCTTCTTCTCCTGCAAGTTTTCACCTGCTGAACGCAATTATGATGTCGGCAATCGGGAATTGTTGGCTATGAAGTGGGCGTTTGAGGAGTGGTGACATTGGCTTGAGGGAGCTAAGCACCGTATTGTGGTCCTGGCTGATCATAAGAATCTGATTTACCTCGAGTCTGCCAAACAGCTGAGTCCTAGACAGGCTCGATGGTCCTTGTTTTTTTCCCGTTTTGATTTCGTGGTTTCGCATCTTCCGGGTTCTAAGAATATTAAGGCTGATGCCCTTTCTAGGAGTTTTTTGCCTGATTCTCCTGAGGTCCTTGAACCGGTCGGCATTCTGAAAGAAGGGGTGGTCCTTTCTGCCATTTCCCCTGATTTACGGCGGGTTCTTCAGGAATTTCAGGCTGACAGACCTGACCGCTGTCCTGAGGGGAAATTGTTTGTTCCTGATGGATGGACTAGTAGAGTGATTTCTGAGGTTCACTGTTCCGTGTTGGCTGGTCATCCTGGTATTTTTGGTACCAGAGATTTGGTTGGTAGGTCCTTTTGGTGGCCTTCCTTGTCGCGTGATGTGCGTTCTTCTGTGCAGTCCTGTGGGACTTGTGCGCGGGCCAAGCCTTGTTGTTCCCGTGCTAGTGGGTTACTTTTGCCATTGCCGGTCCCTGAGAGGCCCTGGACGCATATTTCTATGGATTTTATTTCTGATCTTCCAGTTTCCCAGAGGATGTCGGTTATCTGGGTTGTTTGTGACCGGTTTTCTAAGATGGTTCATTTGGTGCCTTTGCCTAAATTGCCTTCCTCTTCAGATTTGGTTCCTTTGTTTTTTCAGCATGTGGTTCGTTTGCATGGTATTCCGGAGAATATTGTGTCCGACAGAGGTTCCCAGTTTGTTTCTAGGTTTTGGCGGGCCTTTTGTGCTAGGCTGGGCATTGATTTGTCTTTTTCTTCTGCATTTCATCCTCAGACAAATGGCCAGACCGAGCGAACTAATCAGACCTTGGAAACTTATTTGAGATGCTTTGTGTCTGCTGATCAGGATGATTGGGTGGCCTTTTTGCCATTGGCCGAGTTTGCCCTTAATAATCGGGCTAGTTCAGCTACTTTGGTTTCGCCTTTCTTTTGTAATTTTGGTTTTCATCCTCGTTTTTCTTCTGGGCAGGTTGAGCCTTCTGACTGTCCTGGTGTGGATTCTGTGGTTGATAGGTTGCAGCAGATTTGGGCTCATGTGGTGGACAATTTGGTGTTGTCTCAGGAGGAGGCTCAACGTTTTGCTAACCGTCGTCGGTGTGTTGGTTCCCGGCTTCGGGTTGGGGATCTGGTTTGGTTATCTTCTCGTTATGTTCCTATGAAGGTTTCTTCTCCTAAGTTCAAGCCTCGTTTCATTGGTCCTTGTAAGATTTCTGAAATTATCAATCCTGTGTCGTTTCGTTTGGCCCTTCCAGCTTCTTTTGCCATCCATAATGTGTTCCATAGGTCGTTGTTGCGGAGATATGTGGCGCCTATGGTTCCTTCCGTTGATCCTCCTGCTCCGGTGTTGGTTGAGGGGGGAGTTGGAGTATGTGGTGGAGAAGATTTTGGATTCTCGTATTTCGAGACGGAAGCTTCAGTACCTGGTTAAATGGAAGGGTTATGGTCAGGAGGATAATTCCTGGGTTGTTGCCTCCTATGTCCATGCTGCCGATTTGGTTCGTGCCTTTCATTTGGCTCGTCCTGATCGGCCTGGGGGCTCTGGTGTGGGTTCAGTGACCCCTCCTCAAGGGGGGGTACTGTTGTGAATTCCATTCTCGGGCTCCCTCCTGTGGTCGTGAATGGTACTTTGGTGAGTTCTGTCCTTGGACACCCTCTGGTGGCTTTGAGTGGAACTGCTGATCTTTGAGGTTGGCTTTCTCAGCTGCCCTCGCTTATTGCTTCTGCTGGCTTCCCTATTTAACTCTGCTCAGGTCGTTAGTTCATGCCAGGTGTCAATGCTCAGTACTGGTTCAGATCTCTCTTGGATTTCTCAGATGACCTGTCTACTCCAGCAGAAGCTAAGTCCCTGCTAGTCATTTGTTGTTCATTTGTTTTTGCGTGTATTTCTCAGTACATGCTATGTTTCTAGTCCAGCTTGCTATTATGATATTTCCTTGCTAGCTGGAAGCTCTGGGGGTGCAGAGTTGCACCTCCACACCGTGAGTCGGTGTGGAGGTCTTTTTGCACACTCTGCGTGGTTTTTGTAGTTTTTAATACTGACCGCACAGTTCCCTTTCCTATCCTCTGTCTATCTAGAGAAGATTCGGCCTCCTTTGCTAAAATCTGTTTCATTCCTGTGTTTGTCACTTCCCTCTTAACTCACAGTCATTATTTGTGGGGGGCTACCTTTCCTTTGGGGAATTTCTCTGAGGCAAGGTAGGCTTCTATTTCTGTCTTTAGGGGTAGTTAGCTCTTAGCCTCTGTGTCTGTACTGTTACATACTTAGGCAGTTAACTGGTTCATGCAGCTTTACATGAACACCCGAGCCTTACACTATGGCTGGTCCAAATAACTAAAGCAATTGTTACCATCCACCTCTTGTGTCTCCCCTTTTCCTCATAGATTGTAAGCTTGCGAGCAGCAGGGCCCTCATTCCTCCTGGTATCTGTTTTGAACTGTGATTTCTGTTATGCTGTAATGTCTGTTGTCTGTATAAGTCCCCTCTATAAGTTGTAAAGCGCTGCGGAATATGTTGGCGCTATATAAGTAAAATTATTATTATTATTATTATTAGGCTGTGAAGAGGCGTCTAGGGAGAGTTAGGCACGCTCCACGGCTTTTTCTAGTGTGTGTGATAGGATTAGGGATTGCGGTCAGTAGAGTTACCATCTCCTCAGAGCTTGTCTCAGGTTTTCCGTTTTAACCATCAGGTCATTCCGGGTGCTCCTAACCACCAGGTCCATAACAGTGGTCAGTAGAGTTACCACCTCCTCAGAGCTTGTCTCAGGTTTTCCGTTTTAACCATCAGGTCATTCCGGGTGCTCCTAACCACCAGGTCCATAACAGGTATGTCACTCTCCATAAGGAGAAACGATACCCCTTAGACCCCATGTCCAGAGCCTCTCACCTAGCCAAATCAGTTCTCATGCTTCGCAATGACGAGGGCCAACAGCCCGAAACACCGTGTCTGCGAATTGAGATACTGATTTGGCTTTTATCCTAAGTCATATTGCACGACTCGTTAAAGGGTTGATTGTGACTTGTAGAATCGCTACTTCCAATAGGTGGCGCTGTAGAGTTTAAGTCCTCTTTTTCTCAGAAGAGGCAATTTGCATATTTAAATTCCCAGAGGAGCATTGTACGGCAAATAAGCCTCCTTACCTTGACAAGCCCGAGATGGTATGTCACTCTCCATAAGGAGAAACGATACCCCTTAGACCCCATGTCCAGAGCCTCTCACCTAGCCAAATCAGTTCTCATGCTTCGCACTGATGAGGGCCAACAGCCCGAAACACCTTGTCTGCGAATTGAGATACTGATTTGGCTTTTATCCTAAGTCATATTGCACGACTCGTTAAAGGGTTGATTGTGACTTGTAGGATCGCTACTTCCAATAGGTGGCGCTGTAGAGTTTAAGTCCTCTTTTTCTCAGAAGAGGCAATTTGCATATTTAAATTCCCAGAGGAGCATTGTACGGCAAATAAGCCTCCTTACCTTGACAAGCCAGAGATGGTATGTCACTCTTCATAAGGAGAAACGATACCCCTGAATTTCCACAAAAATTTAAAATACCAATAAATTTTGTTCAAATTCACGATTGTGTTCCACTTATTGTTGATTCTTCACCAAAAATTTACATTTGGTATCTTTATGTTTGAAGCATGATATGTGGGAAAAGGTTGAAAAGTTCCAGGGGGCCGAATACTTTCGCAAGGCACTGTATACACTATGTACAGGAGGAGATGAAACACACAGGTGTATACTATATACAGGAGGAGACGACACACAGGTATATATTATATACAGGAGGAGATGACACACAGGTATATACTATATACAGGGGAGATGACACACAGGTATATACTATATACAGGGGAGATGACATACAGGTATATACTATATACAAGGGAGATGACATACAGGTATATACTATATACAGGAGGATATGACATACAGGTATATACTGTATACAGTGAAGATTGACACACAGGTATATACTATATACAGGAGGAGATGACACACAGTTATATACTATGTACAGGAGGAGATGACCTACAGGTATATACTATATATAGGAGATAATGTCTTCAAAGGGAGATTTGTAGTTAAAATTCTGCGCTGCCGCTAAGATGAGTTTCAGGAGAGTATAGTTGATTCACAGTGGTTTTATTCAACGCGTTTCAGGGGTCTCATGCCCCCTTCATCATGAAGTACCACACAGAATATACAGGCATCACAGGTATAAATAGTTTTGCTAGATTACAAAAAAAAGGGCGCAAACAGGTCAGATGACTCCGTGTCAAAGTTCAATGATAACACACAATTAACAATTCAAACGATTAGAGAGGTATATATAATGAAAAAAATACAATTACATCTTTTATATTTCTAGACAATAGTTCAAAATTTGCAGCATTTAGGAGGAGGAACAAAAAAAAAAAAAAAGATCTCTACTAAAATGGACAAGAACCTGTAAGAAAAGGAATTACTCCAGTTCAGAAGCAAATGCCTTACGGATGAACTACCGTGTGGAATCAGCAAGCTGCTTTTTCTTATCGAAAATCCATTGGAATCTTTACATTGAATGTGGCATAAAATCATGTTTTATTATTTTACATTAAAAAATATAAATATATATATGAAGCTTAATTTGTGGTGATCTAAAATTACGAAAATTATAATTAGTGAGTTTAAAATTGCGTCACGTACATAAGAGTAACAATTTAAGCAGCAAACCAGAGCTTAAGGTGAGCACAGAAACAAAGTGCTGTGCTCTCACTTTACGGCGGCTCAGTCAGAGCAGGAAGCAGACGCCAAGGGACCTGACGGGCAACAGATGGTGAGTATGTAGTGTTTGTTTTTTTTTTACATTTACGCTGGTAACCAGGGTACACATCGGGTTACTAAGCGCGGCCCTGCGCTTAGTAACCCGATGGTTATCCGGGTGCTGCAGGGGGACTTCGGCATCGTTGAAGACAGTTTCAACGATGCCGAAGTCGTTCCACTGATCGTTGGTCGCTGGAGAGAGCTGTCTGTGTGACAGCTCCCCAGCGACCACACAGCGACGCTGCAGCGATCAGCATCGTTGTCTGTATCGCTGCAGCGTCGCTGTGTGAGACGGGGCCTTTACTCCTGTCTGGAGGGGTCATTACACCCTGTGAAGCTGCCACAATCAGCACTATCTCCCAGGATTTGATCCCAAGAGTAAATAAACCATTTTTTAGGACACAGTTGTGGTGGAGACAATTTGTATGGATTAAAACAGTGAAAGCGCTCCTCTCCCAGGCAGACTCAGACTATGCAGACATGAGGGCAGAAGAAGAAGAATTTTCTTGTAAAAAATATAAAAATATAAAAAAAGGAATTGCATGGATTAAAGGCAGAAATTACAACTAAACATATCAATGAATGACTCCAAGATAATCCTAAATGTAAATATATATTTAAATCTTAAATGGCTCAAAGCACAAAGGATTAAAAAATCAATCATAACTATACAAATAAAAATATAAATATAGAAATATCAAATTCTTAAAAAAAGGGGGGAGGGCTGCGCTTTCAGATAAAACCTTGGTAGTTTCACTAAATATATACATACACATATATATATACATATATATATATACTAGATTGTGGCCCGATTCTAACGCATCGGGTATTCTAGAATATGCATGTCCCCGTAGTATATGGACAATGATGATTCCGACTGTGCCGTCACTGATTGGTCGAGGCAACCTTTTTGACATCATCGTCGCCATGGCAACCATTATGACATCTACGTCGATACTGTGCCCGTCGCCTGGCGGCCTCGACCAATCAGAGATGCGGGATTTCCATTATGACATCATCGTCGCCATGCTGTGCCCGTCGCTGATTGGTCGAGGCCTGGCAGCCTTGACCAATCAGAGACGCGGGATTTCTACGTCGATACTGTGCCCGTCGCTGATTGGTCGAGGCCCAGGCGGCCTCGACCAATCAGCGAATGAATAAACGGGACAGACAGACAGACAGAAAAACCCTTAGACAATTATAAATATAGATATATATACATACATACACATAAATAAATAAAAATACATAAATATATAAAAATAGGGGGAAAAAAAATTGCACTATTCAGATGAAAACCTCAGTTATTTCATTTAAGCCTTGTGGTTTCAGGCTCCCTAACTTGTAGATCCAATATACTTCTTTCCTATTTAATTTCATGGATCTATTAGGTACATGCTTAGGTATATGATCAATAGGGCTGATTTTTAATAGTTTAAAGTCCTTATTATGCACCAGGGCATAATGTCTGGACAAACCATGAAGTGAGTAAGCCTTTTTTTATATTGTGACGATGGGAATTCAGTCTGAGGTGTAGGGGCTGTATCGTTCTCCCCACATACTGTTTACCGCAGGGACATTCAATAACATATATTACAAAGTCAGAATTGCAATTCAGAAAAAAAGGAATCATACATTTTTCTTTAGTGGAGCAGGAGATTATACAATCAGATTTATGATTTATGCTGGAACAGCATAAGCAATTTTTTGTGCCACATTTAAAAATTCCTTTGGTGGAATTACTGGTGAGAAACCCATTGGCCCCTGTATGGGATCTCAGGCGGCTAGGGGCTATTAAGTCCTTAATTGTGGGGGCTCTTCGAAATGTGATCCCCGGATTTCTCGGAAGAATTCTATTTAAAATAGGATCATTTAGCAGTATGTGCCAATTCTTGTGGAAAATTTTACGGATTTCCTTGTGTTCGGTGGAGAATTGTGTTATGAAGTTCAGTGCATAATTATGATTAGCTACTCTTCTTTCTTTCTGCTCTAATAATGTTCCCTGATTTAATTTAATAGAGTTTTTGAAGGCGTTTTTAATTAAATGTGAAGGATAGCTCTGGGCACAAAATCTTTTCTTTAAAACATTAGACTGTTCTTTGAAGTCTGTGTCTAATGAACAGTTCTTTCTGATACGGTTAAATTGGTTGCTGGGGATATTATTTAACCATTTGTTGTAGTGTCCACTGCTGTAATGGATGTAACCATTGGTATCTACTTTTTAAAAAAAATGTTTTGCTACAAATCTTTTCTTCTTTAACAAAAAGGGTGACATCTAAAAAATTAATTGAAAAATTATTATGGACTACTGTAAAAGAAAGATTCCAACTATTAAAATTTATTGTCTGGATAAAATGTTCAATATTATTAGTGGATTTATCCCAAATAAAAAATAAATCATCAATGAATCTCTTATATAAAATAATATTTTTACACCAATTCTCATTAAAAATAAAAATTTCTTCAAAAATCCCCATAAAAAGGTTAGCAAACGTAGGCGCTACCTTCGAGCCCATTGCGGTCCCCTTGATTTGCTGATAAAATAATTTGTCAAAAGTAAAATAATTGTTTTTCAGTATAAAATCAATTACTTTTATAATAAAATCCTTTTGTGCCGAAGAAAGCCTAATATCAGATTTTAAAAATTGATAAAAACAATTTGTGCCAACATCATGTGCAATATTAGAGTAAAGCGCAGTTATGTCCATAGTAATAAATACATAATGCGGTTTCCAAGTGACCTCTTGCAGTAAATACAATAGATGGGTTGAGTCTCTGAGGTGACTTTTTAGATTAAACACATGCGGTAACATAATCCTATCAATATAGTGGGCTAAATTTGAGGTTAGAGAATTGATACCTGCAATTATCGATCTGCCAGGGGGATTATGAAGACTTTTGTGCACTTTTGGCAGATGGTAAAAAAAAGGGATACTGGGGTTCTTAATAGTTAAAAAATTCTTCTCCTTACTGTTAAAGATATTCTGTAAAAATCCCCTCAGCGATAAGAGCGTTATAGGCTTTAATAGAGTTGGAGTAGTTACTCAATGAGCTTTTTACATAATAATCAGTGTCAGATAAAATCCTATTAGCTTCATTGATGTAGTCACATCGGTTCTGAATTACTATCCCTCCACCTTTGTCGGCTGGTCTAATCATAAATTATTAAGTGAAAGTGCTTTCAACGCTTGTTTCACTTGTAAATTAAGATTAGATTTCATCTTTTTATTGCTGACAGCACCACATGTAATTTTCCCAAATTCTTTTAGTACGATATCATTAAAGGCATTAATTTGGTGGCTTTTATCTTCTAAAGGATAAAAACTAAATTTAGATGGTACATCTAGGTGAAAAACATCTAAAGCCCCATGGGCGCCTTCTTCAACACCTGAGAAATTAACTGTGGTGTCTTTAGCAAAGTGTCTTTTCAGTGTTAGCTTTCTAATAAAAATCTGTAAGTCCAAAAAGAGGTCAAAGTCCTTAGATTTATTATTGGGACAAAAGGATAATCCTTTGGAGAGAAGAGCTGTCACGTTCGTAGTTAGAATATATTCTGATAAATTAAAAATATTGTTAGGAGTACAGTCTTCATCATTACTTACTAGGGTATTCTTTTCCCTCTCTTTTTTTCTCCCACCTCTTGTTCCTCTTTAGCATTTTTTCTTTTTCTGTTTTTTGGAAGAAAGAACTGATTTAATTGTGGTGTGTTTTTCAAAGCCCGGGGTAAAAAAGGAACAGTACCATTATTGGAAGCATTTGAGTTGTCAAGTATAAAAGTATTACCAATTTGTGGGGTTATGACCACATCAGTTTTTGGAATATTAGGTTTATCAGGTATAATGGTATTAGAGGGCTGTGAAGGTATAAGCATGCTTGGTGTTGTGTCATGTATAGATAGATCTAGCAATAAGATAGGAAAAGGGGGGGAAGAGTCAGGAAAAGAGCTGTCACCCCTTTTTCCATGTGGAAAGGATCTTTTGGAGGTAGAAGAAATTTCCTCTTTTTCTTTTTCCTTATCCCCATTTATTTGGTTAATCTGTATTTTAATTTTTTCAAGATGTTCCCTATCCTCAAGCAGGGTTTGGGAGTGATTAAGAAAACTCTTATTAAGCGTTTTAGAAGAGGTTTTGGGAGTGCTCATATTGTCTGGAGGGATAGTGGAGATAGAATTATTATTCACGTCTGTAATGTGAGTCCTGACTGAGAGGGATCGTCCTATATGAGGATCAGTGTCCAGCTGCTTTGTAGTGGACTTACATGAAACAGGATTATCTATAGTAGGTGTGTTTGTATTTTTAACATTTATATTTTTATTTTTGGTATTAATTTTCAGTTTATAGTCTTCCCTGTCCCTCTGTAATTTTTTTGATTTTCTCGTTATAGTATCATTTTCTAGCTGCATTATAAATGTCGTGACATTAAAGTTTATTTTCTTATATTCAGGGTGTGCTAAAAACGGTAAGGCCGGCCTCACACTCAGCGTATGTAAATACGGTCCGTTTTTTACGGCCGTAATATGCAGAAAAGTCCCCAAAATAGTGATCCGTATGTCCTCCGTAGGCAGGGTGTGTCAGCGTATTTTGCGCATGGCATCCTCCGTATGTAATCCGTATGGCATCCGTACTGCGATATTTTCTCGCAAAACCGACATCTAATGGATTTATGGGCTCAAATGTTCGTTAAAACATATATACAGTATATATATATATATATATATATATATATATATATATATATGTCATTGAGACACATATGTATATATTCTGTATTTATATTTAATTCAGCGCGATATATGTGAAAAGCCGGTAATTCAATTGCCGGCTTTTCATTTCTCCTTCACAAACCCGACATGATATGAGACATGGTTTACATACAGTAAACCATCTCATATCCCTTTTTTTTTTGCATATTCCACACTACTAATGTTAGTAGTGTGTATGTGCAAAATATGGGCGCTGTAGCTGCTAAAATAAAGGGTTAAATGGCGGAAAAAAATTGGCGTGGGCTCCCGCATAATTTTCTCCGCCAGAGTGGTAAAGCCAGTGACTGAGGGCAGATATTAATAGCCTAGGGAGGTACCATGGTTATTGACCCCCCTGGCTACAAACATCTGCCCCCAGCCACCCCAGAAAAGGCACATCTGGAAGATGCGCCTATTCTGGCACTTGGCCACTCTCTTCCCACTCCCTTGTAGCAGTGGGATATGGGGTAATGAAGGGTTAATGTCACCTTGCTATTGTAAAGTGACATTAAGCCAGATTAATAATGGAGAGGCGTCAATTATGACACCTATCCATTATTAATCCAATTGTATGAAAGGGTTAAAAAAACCACACATTATTAAAAAGTATTTTAATGAAATAAACACACAGGTTGTTTTAATATTTTATTGCTCTCTCAATCCACCTGAAGACCCTCGCTCTGAAAAATAATAAACCAACAATATACATACCTTCAGATGATCTGTCACGTCCCACGAAGTAAATCCATCTGAAGGGGTTAAATCATTTTACAGCCAGGAGCTGTGCCAAAGCACTCGCTCGTGCCTGTAAACCCCCGGGTACTGAAAGGAAAGCTGGGTGATCTGTACTTACCTTGAGTTGCGGTGATGCGCCCTCTGCTGGATGTCCTCATGAACTGGAGCCTTGGAAAAGTTCCCACGCTCGAGTTCATATGAGGACATCCAGCAGAGGGCACCTCACCGCAACTCAAGGTAAGTACAGATCATCCTGCTTTCCATTCAGTACCCGAGGTTTTACAGGCAGGAGCGAGTGCATTAGCACAGCTCCTGGCTGTAAAATGATTTAACCCCTTCAGATGGATTTACTTCGTGGGACGTGACAGATCATCTGAAGGAATGTATATTGGTTTATTATTTTTCAGAGCGAGGGTCTTCAGGTGGATTGAGAGAGCAATAAAATATTAAAACAACCTGTGTGTTTATTTCATTAAAATACTTTTTAATAATGTGTGTGTGTTTTTTTTAACCCTTTCATACAATTGGATTAATAATGGATAGGTGTCATAATTGACGCCTCTCCATTATTAATCTGGCTTAATGTCACCTTACAATAGCAAGGTGACATTAACCCTTCATTACCCCATATCCCACCGCTACACGGGAGTGGGAAGAGAGTGGCCAAGTGCCAGAATAGGCACATCTTCCAGATGTGCCTTTTCTGGGGTGGCTGGGGGAAGATGTTTGTAGCCAGGGGGGCCAATAACCATGGACCCTCTCTAGGCTATTAATATCTGCCCTCAGTCACTGGCTTTACCACTCTGGCGGAGAAAATCGTGTGGGAGCCCACGCCATTTTTTTCCGCCATTTAACCCTTTATTTTAGCAGCTACAGCTGCCAAATTTTGCACATACACACTACTAACATTAGTAGTGTGGAATATGCAAAAAAAAAGGGATATGAGATGGTTTACTGTATGTAAACCATGTTTCATATCCTGTCGGGTTTGTGAAGGAGAAAGAAAAAGCCGGCAATTGAATTACCGGCTTTTCACTAACACCGCTGCGTATTTCTCGCAAGTCACACTGCTGGTCCGTGTGTAATCCGTATTTTTCTCGCCCCCATAGACTTTCATTGGCGATTTTTTTGCGCAATACGGTGACAAACGCAGCATGCTGCGATTTTCTACGGCCGTACAAGACCGTATATTACGGATGCGTAATATACGGCAGATAGGAGCTGGGCCATAGAGAATCATTGGGCCGTGTGTAATGCGTATTTTATGGACGTAGTTTATGTGCTCATACGTCCGTAAAACTCGCTAGTGTGAGGCCGGCCTAACAGATCATTATGAATTTGTCTGATCTTAATTGTTGCTATATCACACAGTTGAGATCTCTTTTTAAAAAGGCATGTCAACATCTCTGTCATGCAGTTATTTAAAATATTATTCCAGTCGGGGGCGTGGCCTAGCTGTGAAGAGGAACAGTCGCATCTTTGTGGAGCTCCTGCCCAGCGCCGGTTACCCATAGATTTTAACTACCTAAAGATCGTGAAAATAACCCCTTTTGGCGGACAAGGGGGAGTACCTGATCCTAGAGCAGTTTTTGGATGATTGGGGGGTCCCATCCCGGCGCGGAGCCCAAGACTTCAGAGAAGAGAGGGAGTGAGAGAGAAGACGCCGCCATTTTCAACAGAATCACGAGCCAACCTGCACCGGACTAAAGAGGACACAGGGAGGTACGATCTTCCCCCCTTCCTCCGCACCCTCTTTTACTGAGACTGGCCGCACACACATCTCCCTGCCTACCGGTGGAGACGGCCCCGCCGACCTGACACCTCTAGGGGCGGCCCGCATCGTGCCGCATGGCTGTAGCAGCCACCCAGCCCCTGCATCTTACGGTGCTTTTTGCGGAACATAGCGATCAGAAACATATCTGATCAGACTCACCCTCCGTGGCGGTGCTCCTTTCCCCCGGCGGCCGGGTGGTTATCCCGGACGCTTCCCTAGCAACGGTGTGTGGAGCGCTGGAGTTTTCCCGCCAGCCCTGGCGCCATCTTGAGCCTGCCGCGCGGTGCGGGGAGATCCTCTACACGCCTGGCTGGGGGTCTGTGCCGGTCTGGGATCGCTCATCACCTATAGTTTACAACTGCACCCTGCACGCTGTCTCCCGACCCCCCACATCCATCTAATTGGGGGCTAAGAGGCTGGAGGAATTATTTGTGACCAGAGCACACATTACACTTAGTGTGCACTAATACAAAGTACTCCTCACCTACAACTTATAATTGCATCACACCCTCTGCTGCCCCATACCCTCTTTGTCTATACCCAGCTCCATTAATACAGAACCTCTTTGCTGCCTTGAGAATTGGTCTGTCTTGTGGACTAACTTTTTCCACTGCAGACTCAGTGCATCACAATAAAGAAAAGACTTTGGAGGACAGAGGAGGCTGCAGAGAACATAAATGTGCACCTCAATTTGACTGTAGCCATCTCTCCTTCACAACTCAGCGCTGCTTTTGCAATATTTCTATTTCTTTCACACCAACCTCTGAGCTACGCCTACAGAAGAACAATCGCATTTCAAACAACTTACAGCGCAGTAATTACTAATATAATCTCCAGACTTCAGTCTCCCTGTGCCACTGATATCCTCCTGGGAATCATAAATACAAAGGAAGTCCTCTGAAAGTCAGACAACTAGTGACATCTAGTGCCCAATTTCAGAACTGGTGATATATTTTATAATACACAAAAAAAAAAAAAGACTCAACTGGCCACAGAACGTCCCCACTGATACAATAGCGACACCTAGTGTCCATGTCGAGCTCTAATCTTGTGCACATTATGAAGATTTTCTAAAAAATCCTTTTCTTAGAGGCGCATGTGCGGTCTTCAGCGGTGACAGTCATGTCTTGCTGATTTCCGCTACCCGACCTACTTATTTAGGCCCTAATCAGCATCTGAATTACGTCAAACGCACCACAACTGGACTTACTACACTCTCGGGAGACCCTCCTGGCAATGCCTAAGAAGGGTGGCGCAGCTCAAACACCGGGCCGTAATATTGTAGACCTTTTCCAGAGTGGCAGCGTTTCCAAGACGACTACTACAACTTCTCTCCCCTCGGCCTCTACGGGGAGCACAGGAGATACAATGGATCAAGATGAAACCGGTCCTCACACTGAGACAACGATTTCCACGGCAACTCTTACCAAGTCCTTACAAGAGACTTTCCGATCTGAGCTTTCCTCAGCTATGCAGAAGATCTCCTCCCAGATACAGGACATTATGCAGCGTACGGTGGCCCTAGAAGAAAAGATGGATGCCACTGCAGATGCCTTAGAAGAAGATCGCGAAACCCTCAAACTACATGCAGAACGTGTCGCAGAGCTGGAACTCCGATGCGAAGACTATGAGAACAGATCGCGTCGGGGTAATCTGCGGATCAGGGGACTCCCTGAAAATATTATAGCTCTCAAAGACACTGCTACTGCCCTTTTCACCGCACTACTCCCTGACACAGACCAATCCATGCTACATATCACCAGAATCCATAGAGCCCTGGGCAGGCCGCGCAACAACGATATGCCTAGGGATGTGATTCTAAAACTACATTATGAGGAGGCACGAGACCTAATCCTGAACGCTGCACGTGATAATCCAGATCTACCGGGACTGCCTTCTTCAGTACATATCTATGCAGATATCGCGTCAACCACCCTCGCCAGGAGGAGATCCCTCAAACCAGTAACATCAGCTTTGCAGACGGCACAGATTAAATACAGATGGAGCTTCCCCTTCGCCCTCATCTTTACATACAACTCCCAACTGTACACCTGCCGTACACTAGAAGAAGGGAAACAAGCCATGCTTAAAGCTGGGATCTCGATCTCAATAGAGACTTCAGCCATGCCGCAGAGAAAGCCAAGACCATCAAGAGAATGGCAAAACACTCCCAGAACAAGGAGCCAAAATGCTCGGGTCGTCTGATATGTCCAAATTACAAGATCATCCACCTTGATTTCCGTGGGGCGGATCGAACTGATACTGTTCATTCTGATTGCTCCCGGAGTTGGGGGGAAGGGGTTGATGGCTCTTTGCTGCCTCTCCTCTCAGCCCTCCAGAATTAGTAAATGAATGCTGAATATTTGTATAGATATTCTATTCTGACTCTAAATGCAAGTGGTCCATCAGATTACTACATTCCTAATTGACCCTATTCCTCCCCTACCTTACCTCACTCTGTTTCCCCCCTTCCTCCCCCCCTCTTCCCAATAATTCCCGTACCACAGGCCTCTCCCTTTTTCCTCCCCCTCCCCCCTTACCCCCCCTTTTTTTTTTTTTTTTTTTCCCCCTTTCCCCCCACTTCTCCTTACCCCTTCTCACCCCACTCCCCTCCCCCACTTCCTCCCATCTCCCTCCCCTCCTTTCCCTTTCCCCCTCCCTTCCCTCCTTCCCCTTTCTTTCCTCCCCTCTCTCCCCCATCTCTCTCCTCCCCCCCCCCTTTTTTTTTTTTTTTTCCTCTTTCTCCTCCTCCTCTCCTGCTTCTTCTTTTCCCTCTCCTCTTTATATCTATCTCTCTACCAAGGGCCTAAATGTCGGGTTCATAACATGCTGCCTAAACTTGGCGACACCTGGTACTCCAATTAATATGGTTAACCAGATCGCCATATTTTCCGGATATGATATCCGTTTGTTATTATTAATTGTTATGTTTGTCTTTGTCTCCCCCCAGTCTGTTCCCTTCCTATTGTTTCCCCACAGAGATCATCACTGCACTTATCGACTAACTCATCATCTATTAATCAGAGACGCAGTTCTTGTTCCCGCTCAAGCCTCCACACTCTTCAGCGGTAAATATTTACTGAAAAATGTGTAATGTTATTTCTCATAATGTCCGAGGATTCAACTCGCCTATTAAACGTAAGAAAGCCTTCCTTGACTACTCAAAACACGCACCAGACATTATTTGCCTCCAGGAGACCCATTTTTCCACCTCCTCCCACCCTAAGTACTTTGATGCCAAGTATTCACAACACTATATGTCAAACTGGGATAAAAAAACGAGAGGTGTCGCCACTTTCATTAGGAATAACTTCCCATTTCAGCTCATTAGTGCACATTCGGACTCAGAGGGTAGATTCCTCATTACTCTTGGAACATCACGAAACCAGACAATTTGCATTGTTAATAGCTATTTGCCCGCAACATCCCAGAGATCGGTCTTTCAACTAATTATATCAAAACTAGCTACTCTTACGTATGACCACCTTATCTGGTGCGGCGACTTCAACTTTATCATTAATCCTAAATTAGATAGCAGCGCCCAGAAACGATCAGATTTAACAAAAGCTGATAAAAAGAAAATCCAACGCCTAATGAAAGACAACTGCCTGGTCGATGTATAGAGGGAACTAAATGGTCCTATAAAGGGTTACACATACTTCTCACCTGCGCACCAGTCCTATTCTCGAATAGACCTACACCTAACTACTGCAAGAACGATCCCATCTGTCCTATTCTCTCGTCATATTCCATCATCGTGGTCTGACCATGATGTTGTCCTATCAACATTTAAATTCAATGTCACCACTTCTAAATTATTCAAATGGAGACTGAACGAATCCTTACTTACTGACCCTGCTACACTCTCTAAAGTGAAAGAGGAGTTGGGACTGTACTTCCAGACCAATTCCACTGACGACATTTCCCCTGGACTAGTATGGATGGCGCATAAAAAATTTATTACTGGCTCCCTAATTAAAATTGCATCAACTAAAAAGAAACAAAGATCTGAACTACAAACACGCTTAGAGACTAAACTTATGAAACTTGAACTCGCTAACCAGGCCACCACTTCCCTCTTTCTGATTAAACAAATCAGAGACACTAAGCTACAATTGGACACCATTCTTACAAACAAAACAGAGAGAGCGCTAACTTGGACTAAGTCAACTTTTTATAAATATGCAAATAAACCTTCTGGCATGTTGGCACGTAGGCTCAGAAGCAAAGAATCCTTAAATAATGTCACCTCCATCAAAGACTCCAAAGGCAGAATCTCCGCACACCCGGATATAGTATATGAAACATTCCGGGATTACTATCAGAAACTATATACCTCCCCACAGACATCTTCACCGCAATCCTTATCCTCCTTCCTAGATGAATTGAAATTACCTAAAATCCCCAACTCCTCAATAGACCAACTACATACACCAATATCTGAGGACGAAATTACTACAGTAATTAAAAACCTAAAAAAAAACAAAGCCCCCGGACCTGATGGCCTCACGGCACTATACTACAAGAAACTCACAAACATCCTTACACCGCACATTAAAAATTACTGTAATGCTTTACTAAATGGCACCCAGATGCCCCCTGAATTCTATATCGCCCATGTGACGGTAATCCCAAAGCCAAAGAAAGACCATCTCCTTCCCAAGAATTATAGACCTATATCGTTACTAAATGTTGACCTCAAACTCTTTACCTCCATCATTACCACTAGGCTTAACAAATTTCTACCTACCCTTATCCACCGTGACCAAGTGGGGTTCATACCTAATAGGCAAGGTCCCGACAATATTAGAAGGAATTTAAATATTATACATTCAGCAAATTACCATAAACAACCCCTACTACTACTAGCTTTAGACATAGAAAAAGCTTTCGACTCGGTCTCTTGGCCCTACCTATTTGAGGTCCTAACCAGATTTGGCATCCCTCGCACCCTTGTTTCATGCCTTCAACTATTGTACGACAGTCCAACAGCCTACCTAAAACTCCCGTCAACTAAACCTACTCCTATCAACATACAAAGGGGGACGAGACAGGGCTGCCCACTTTCTCCAGCCCTATTTGCCATGGCCATGGAACCATTGGCTGAGGCAATAAGGCTTAACCCGAACATACTTGGACCTGTGGGGCTTGACGCACAATATAAAGCAAGCTTATTTGCGGATGATTTACTACTGACTCTATCCAGCCCACTCACCACTCTCCCAAATTTATTTTCAGTCCTACATAGATTTGAATCGATCTCAGGACTCAGAATTAATGTTGACAAATCCGACGCTCTATTCCTTAACACCACTAAGGACATGCAAACAAATATTATCTCCCAATTCAAATTTACAAAAAATGAACATTATATAACTTATCTCGGAGTCAACCTCACCTCTCATAGGTCGACCCTATTTAAGTGGAATTATCTCCCATTAATAAAAAATCTCCGAGCTGACTTAACTAGATGGTCTGCCATGAAATTGACCTGGTTGGGCAGATTACATGCAATTAAAATGGTCTCTTTGCCTAGATTTCTGTACTTATTTCGCTCTCTCCCCATACCGTTGCCCCATGAGACCCTACGCGAGGTTCACTCCATGATTTCAAAATTTATTTGGCAGGGGAAAAAACCTAGAATCCGTCAAAAAACTATGTTCATACATAGAAAATTGGGGGGGCTTTCCATGCCTAACTTCACACTGTATTACAAATCAGCTCAGTTAGCCCAATTGACTAATGCCTGCGCTGCCAACCGTGCTCCGAGATGGGTTGACCTGGAATCGTCCCTTTTACCTCCGTTTTCCTTGTCGGGCCTTATGTGGTCCACACAAAAATTACCAAAAGGTCTACACCTCACGGCACCTTTCACAGCACATTCCCTGATCCTCTGGAGAAAGGAAAGATTTAAATTTGAACTCCAATCTGAGTCTGCCCCACTGACTCCCCTCTTCTGCAACCCTATGTTCCCACCAGGACTTGACCCACGTTCTTTTGCATGGTGGAAAGTTAACGGAATTACTACTCTAAAACACCTCTGCTCACCCTTTAATATGTTATTATCTAGACAAGAATTCCTCCATAAATACAATCCACCCATTAGCGAAACCTTTCGTATCTATCAGGTTTTCCATTTCGCAGAACAGATTCTGCAGCGGAAAATCCCTTTTCGTGCGACTGGCTTTGAACAGAGATGCATGGATGACCCACTGGGAAGGGGAACTATTTCTCTACTATATGGATCCCTCAATGCGGCACATGGAGTTGACAAATTGCATTACATGAAACAGTGGGAGGAAGATCTGGGTATCCAATTAACTTTGGAAAATTGGAGACGATGCTGTGACGCAGTTTCCAGGGGTAGTCATCAAGCCTCCTTGGCAGAGACATCCATTAAGGTCTTACACAGAACATACCAAGTTCCAAGTAAACTTCACGCTATATACCCCAACATTTCAGATAAATGCTTTAGAGGATGCGGCGCAGTGGGAGATATGAAGCATATTTGGTGGGAATGTCCGATAGCCTCGGCTATGTGGCAGGAAGTAGGATTAATAATTGGAAAAATGTATGGCAAGGCAATACAACCTGACCCGGCCACATTCCTCTTGGGAGCCAAATACCCGGGGTTTACTAATAAATTTCACAGGCTGATAGGCCAACTGCTTATGGCTGCTAAGCTACATATAGCTACCAGCTGGAGGTCGTCGTTTCTCTCTGTCCAGACAGTTAGAGACAAAATGAATTCAATCCTCTTATATGAACGTATACATGCGACTAGGGAAGATCTGTGGGAGGCCTTCTACCAGATTTGGAAACCGTGGATGGATCTTAAGGCCCCGTCTCACATAGCGAGATCGCTAGCGAGATCGCTGCTGAGTCACAAGTTTTGTGACGCAACAGCGACCTCCATAGCGATCTCGCTATGTGTGACACGTACCAGCGATCAGGCCCCTGCTGCGAGATCGCTGGTCGTGTCGGAATGGCCTGGACCTTTTTTTGGTCGTTGAGGCCCCGCTGACATCGCTGAATCGGTGTGTGTGACACCGATCCAGCGATGTCTTCACTGGTAACCAGGGTAAACATCGGGTTACTAAGCGCAGGGCCGCGCTTAGTAACCCGATGTTTACCCTGGTTACCAGCGTAAATGTAAAAAAAAACAAACAGTACATACTCGCCTTCTGATGTCCGTCAGGTCCCTTGCCGTCTGCTTCCTGCTCTCACTGACTCCCGGCCGTACAGTGAGAAGTGAGAGCACAGCAGTGACGTCACCGCTGCACTCTGCTCTCACTGTACGGCGGCTCAGTCAGAGCAGGAAGCAGACGGCAAGGGACCTGGACACCGAAAGGCGAGTATGTACTGTTTGTTTTTTTTGGTAACCAGGGTAAACATCGGGTTACTAAGCGCGGCCCTGCGCTTAGTAACCCGATGTTTACCCTGGTTACCCGGGTGCTGCAGGGGGACTTCGGCATCGTTGAAGACAGTTTCAACG
Source organism: Ranitomeya variabilis (assembly GCF_051348905.1). Lineage (NCBI taxonomy): Eukaryota > Metazoa > Chordata > Amphibia > Anura > Dendrobatidae > Ranitomeya > Ranitomeya variabilis. Next base: position 710,546,810 of record NC_135235.1, read on the forward strand.
ATGCCGAAGTCGTTCCCCTGATCGTTGGTCGCTGGGGAGAGCGGTCTGTGTGACAGCTCCCCAGCGACCACACAGCGACTTACCAACGATCACGGCCAGGTCATATCGCTGGTCGTGATCGTTGGTAAATCGCTTAGTGAGACGGGGCCTTTAACGCGAACTTAAATCTTGAACAAACCTTGACCTTATCTATTTGAGACTCTATTGTCCTGTGAGAGATCCTGATAACACTGGGGTTGAGCCGGAGTGGGGTGGGGTGCGGGGAGGTGGGAGGCAGAACTCATAAAACGGAACATAGTACAACCTTGTCTGGTAAATATACTATAGCTTACCACGAAATAAAGTGCAGTATCTCATTTCCCTTCCCACTTTCCCTCTTTTATGTCTCCCTATGTTCTTGTCTTGTCATATTTGTATTTTTGATTTTGAGTTAATATATGTATGGTTTTGCCACATTGTTCAGATTTAAACTTATTGAACTCCCTTGTAAGGGAAACTGTTGTTCAATTGCTATGTTATTGAAAATAAAAATTATTGAAACTAAAATATTATTCCAGTCACTTGTAAACGTCGGATCCCCAGGTAAGGGAGAGTCATGTGTTATTCTAAGCCCCCTGCGGCAAATATTTTCCCTCAAATAAATATCAAGAAACTGGGCGTCCAGATTAAAATGGAGTTCTTCTTTAAGTGCTTCTTTAAAATTGTAAAAGATTTTTTGGAGATTTTTTGTTTCTTCATCAGAGAATACTTGTTGATTTAGTTTGTCTCCCCATTAGTTTGTCGCTTTTTGTCTCCCCATTGTTTTGCAATAGTTACCTACTAGCAGGATCTGGAAAATCCTCCTGGCTCAAGACTTTACAGCAGCAGAGGGTTCTTTACATTCTCATCTCCTTCTACTATGGAATACATTCAAAATCGCTTGGTTTCTAGAGAATGCTTGATTAAACAGACAATTGGTTTTGTTGAACCCAGCTCCACTGGGGAAATAAACTAACCAAATCGGTCCCTGACGTGCCCCGCCCACCAAATCGGACCCAGAGTGGCTCCGCCCACCGAATCGGACCCAGAGTGACCCCGCCCACCGAATCGGACCCAGAGTGACCCCGCCCACCGAATCGGACCCAGAGTGACCCCGCCCACCGAATCGGACCCAGAGTGACCCCGCCCACCGAATCGGACCCAGAGTGACCCCGCCCACCGAATCGGACCGAGTGACCCCGCCCACCGAATCGGACCCAGAGTGACCGCGCCCACCGAATCGGACCCAAAGTGACCCCGCCCACCAAATCGGACCTAGATTTACCCCGCCCACAAAATCGGACCTAGATTTACCCCGCCTACAAAATCAGACCCAGATTGACCCAACCCACCAAATCAGACCGCCTGAGGGGCACCCAAGTGTGAAAGTCTTGCAGGGGCAGCCCGGGCACCATTCCAAAGCACTATCTGTAGTTCGTTCAGGAAATACCCATCTAGTTAACCATTGGGTTACGTATTTGTCTTCTGGTTAAATGGATTCTTTTCCAATAATCCTATTTTTTCAGTCCAATGCTGATCCACCAAGTTCAGTAGTGGTGCCCAGCTTTACACCACTATACCTGTGACTTCAGAAACTTACAGAACACCAGGTCACATCTCATATAGGAAACTACTGACACAACTCAATAACACCATTTATAAATGATTTATTTACTGGCAAGAACTTTCTCATTCATATCACATACATGTTTATTCATTCTTTTAGGTGACCTCACTTAATTCATAAGTACTTTTTAATATAATTAGTGTATGTAAATGTTTTTTGTTTATTTCATGAATAGTGGTTTGTGAATATACTCGTTACTCGAGATTTCTCGAGCATGCTCGGGGGTCCTCCGAGTATTTTTAGTACTCGAAGATTTCGTTTTTCTTGCCGCAGCTGAATGATTTACATCTGTTAGCCAGCATAAGTACATGTGGGGGTTGCCTGGTTGCTAGGGTATCCCCACATGTACTTATGCTGGTCACAGATGTCAATCATTCAGCTGCGGCAAGAAAAACTAACTATCCGAGTACTAAAAAATACTCGGAGGATCCCCGAGCATGCTCGAGAAATCTCGAGTAACGAGTATATTCGCTCATCACTATTCATGAACCATAATTTTTCTTTGTTTGAAGGACTTTCTCATGAACTTTGACATATCGTGCTTTGTTTGGCTTTTTTTTTTTTTTTTTTTTTTAAAAAGACTGCATGTAAAACGTTCCAAGCTTGACATGTTCATCTGCTATCAGGTTTTGTCCTGAGGAAGAGGTCCTGCGTGACTTTGAAACGCGTTGAAATGTTTTTAAGGAAATCTCCATATCTGATAGTCTTCATCAGCAGTGCAGGTACAGACACATTAGGCTATGTTCACACGCTGCGGTTTTTGCTGCGGATCCGCAGCGGATTTGCAGCTGCGGATCCGCAGACGTTTTCCATGCAGGGTACAGTACAATGTAACCCTATGGAAAACCAAAACCGCTGTGCCCACTTTCCTTTTTTCGGCTTGAAAATCCGCGCGGATTTTCTGCGGAAAAAAAGAAGTAGCATGTCAATTCTTTCTGCGGATTCCGCAGCGGGTTTCCACCTGCACCAATAGGAAAGTGCAGCTGGAAACCCGCAGTGGAATCCGCATTAGAAAAAGGACAGAAAACCGCAGTGAAACCCACCGTGGTTTGGCACTGCGGTTTTCCCAAATCAGGACCTGAAAAATCTGCAGGGAAAAAAGGACAGTGTGAACAAGCCCTTATACCCGGAACAACTATTCTGCTTGATCTTTGGCCCCGTGTCCTGCAGCAGCTGATTTATGCATTGAACATGTTGCTAAGGTGCCACTCTATCAGGTGACTGTAATATTCCTCCATTTTCACTATATCTTGTTATCAGATAAGACCCTATTTTTCGCTTGTTTGTTCCTCAGAATCTCGACTACACGAAATCTCTGTAACGCTTTCAGGTTACTTGGTTAGAAGCAATCAAGGACTGCTTGGACCTTAATGGGGTCCATCTGAAACCCCAATGCAGAAGCCAAATGTCCTGAGACCTGGACCTGCTGTACCACAAATTGACATTTCTCCAGGTTAGCAAATAAATAGTTGTCGCGTAGAACCTGGAGAACCTGTCTGACATGCTCACCATGCTCCTCCAGTGTACGTGAGGAACTCAATATATCATCCAGGAAAATTATCACAAATCTACCAATCGGTGAGAAAAAAATATAATTAATGACATTTTCATTGACTGCCGACGCATTGTTAACCCGAATGGCAGCATCAAATGTTCAATCTGCCCCTCTGGTGTATTGTGTGCGGTCTTCCATTCGTCACCATGGGGTATACGTATAAGGTTATATGCCCCTCTCACGTTCAGTCTGTAAAACCATTTATCTCCAGATAATTGGCTAAACAGGTCAGGTATAAGGGGTAAAGGATAGGGAAGGTGAACTGTGATTTTATTAATCTCTCTGAGTTCCAAGCATAGACGCCGCCCTCCATCCTACTAACAAAAACCCCCACAGCGACTGGAGAGGTGCATGGCTGTATATGACCCTTAGGGCTCATTTCCACTTGCGAGGAAAACGGACGAGTGCAATCCCATAAAAAATCGGATTGCACTCGGACCAATGTTATTTAATAGGTGTCTTTTCATTTGCGATTTTTTTCTCAGCCGAAATCGGACTGAGAAAAAAATTGCAGCATGCTTCGTATTGCTGTGAGTCTCGGACGACACTCGCCAATGCAAGTCAATCGGTGCGAGAAAAAAAACGCATGGAATATGGACCATCCGTATTCTATCTGTTTTTTATGGATACCTCACCATTCTGTAGCATAGAACACTGTAAATAGTCCTGTAAATGACTGTATAAAAATAGTTGCAGAGAAAAAAACGGATGTCATACGGATGTAAAACGGATGGTGCCATTAAAAAGTCGCATTGAACTTGCATGACAAACGCATACTTTTCATCCCTTTTTTTCGGCCCAGATTACAGACCGTTTTTATTCTCGCAAGTGGAAGTGAGCTCTTAGCCGGACACTGGAAGGGGATAAATAAGCGAGATTTCGGCATTTTAGCTCCTGGTGTGGAGTCGATAGCACAATCATGTCGCCATATAGTAGACGTCCGGTAACTGGTAATAATTCCCTCATGTGTGGGGTCTATTTGTCTCCAGAGAAATCACACGTTACATTCCACACATAACACTGTGTAGAAAAGGCGGCGCGGGGTAATTGTGCCAGTAGTGAGGGGAATAATGGCGGGAATGTCACTGACTGAGGAGAAGTTTCCATGTATTCCCTCCTAGACCCTTCACAGTCCGGCTTCCGCCCCCTACATTCAACAGAATCTGCACTCATCAAGGTGACCAATGACCTTCTGACAGCAAAATGTAACGGTGACCACTCTCTGCTCATTCTCCTTGACCTTTCTGCAGCTTTCGACACTGTTGACCACCCTCTCCTACTCTCTAGGCTCCAGTCTCTATGCATTAAGGACACTGCTATCTCCTGGCTTTCCTATCTTTCTGACCGCTCCTTCAGTGTTCTGTTCTCCGGCTCCACTTCATCTCCTCTTCCTCTCACTGTCGGGGTACCTCAGGGCTCAGTCCTTGGCCCCCTTCTCTTCTCCCTCTACACAGCCCCAATTGGACAGACCATCAGCAGATTTGGCTTTCAGTACCATCTTTACGCTGATGACACAACTATACACGTCATCCCCTGACCTTACCCCCGCTGTACTACAGAACGCCACTGACTGTCTGTCTGCAGTCTCTAACATCATGTCCGCTCTCTATCTGAAGCTCAACCTCTCCAAAACTGAACTTCTTCTGCTCCCGCCTTCTACTAACCTCCCTAAATCTGACATTTCCCTCTCCGTGGGTGGCACCATAATAACACCTAGGCAGCAGGCACGCTGTCTGGGTGTCATGTTTGACTCTGATCTCTCCTTCACCTCCCACATACAATCTCTTGCCCGTTCATGCCGCTTACACCTAAAGAACATCTCTAGAATCCGCCCTTTTCTCACCATGGAGACAACAAAAACTCTCACTGTCGCCCTAATCCACTCCCGCCTGGACTACTGCAACTCTCTATTAATTGGCCTCCCCCTCACGCGACTTTCCCCTCTCCAGTCTATCCTTAATGCAGCAGCCAGGGTCGTCCATCTGGCTAATCGTTACTCGGACGTGTCCGCTCTTCGCCAGTCATTACACTGGCTGCCCATTCATTACAGGATACAATTCAAAGTACTTGTTCTCACCCACAAAGCTCTCCACAGTGCGGCACCCCCTTACATCTCCTCCCTCATTTCTGTCTATCGGCCTAGCCGACCGCTGCGCTCTGCAAACGACTTTCAACTAACCTCTGCACTGATCCGTACCTCCCACTCCCGACTCCAAGACTTCTCCCGTGCTGCGCCAATCCTCTGGAATGCTCTACCCCAAGATATTAGGACCATCAACAATTTGCATAGCTTTAGGCGCTCACTCAAAACTCATTTGTTCAGAGCGGCCTATCACGTTCCCTAATCAGTCATTTTATGTTTGTGTGTGTGTGTAGCCCATTCACTATCTCATCTACCCCCACCCCCTGAAGATGGCTGGACCATCATTGTAAATACACACCTGTACTTTGTATCTCCCCCACCTCATTGTAGATTGTAAGCTCTCACGAGCAGGGTAGTCTTATTTTGCTTTATTACTGTATTGTTAACATTGTTACCTATGACTGTTGTGTTTGAAACTGTTAAACTGTAAAGCGCTGCGGAATATGTTGGCGCTATATAAATAAAGATTATTATTATTATGTAGGGTCTGCACTGCGGATCTCATTCCCTGAGGCCCCTGATCACGTGACCTCTGACTCCTCCCCTCCTGTGACCTCATCACAGGTCCTGTGCGCACAGAGCAGCCGTATATGTGGAGTGCGGCTCTGCAGGTGGAGGTAGGTGCTGGAGATTCCCCATTACTGAGCGCGGGGACATTAACCCCTTCTGCACTAAGACTCTTGATGTTTTTGTTGCCACTTTATAAGAATCATAACATTTTTATTCTGTTTCCTGTAATAGATACATACGACCCAACTATGGAAGACAGGAAGTGAGGGAACGGATTGTTCTCCTAGTACAGGGCCCCTTTCTTGCCCCCATTATGGGTTGAGCCTAGACTGTATGGGCTCCTTCCAGGTATATATTCCTGAACATAGCAGACTTTATGGGCTCCTTCCAGGTTCCATGACTACAGTAAATATGTGACACTAGAATGTATGTGCTCCTTCAAGATATAAATTATTAATGCCAGCAGAATATATGGGCTCCTGCCAGGTCCTGACTGCAGCCCATACAGTCTAGCCGGCTCACTGGTGAAGACACTAGACTGTACGGGCTCCTGTCAGGTATATATTATTGTAGATACAGACTGTACGGGCTCCTGTCAGGTATATATTATTGTAGATATAGACTGTACGGGCCCCTGTCAGGTATATATTATTGTAGATACAGACTGTACGGGCCCCTGTCAGGTATATATTATTGTAGATATAGACTGTACGGGCTCCTGTCAGGTATATATTATTGTATATATAGACTGTACGGGCTCCTGTCAGGTATATATTATTGTAGATACAGACTGTACGGGCCCCTGTCAGGTATATATTATTGTAGATATAGACTGTACGGGCTCCTGTCAGGTATATATTATTGTAGATACAGACTGTACGGGCTCCTGTCAGGTATATATTATTGTAGATACAGACTGTACGGGCCCCTGTCAGGTATATATTATTGTAGATATAGACTGTACGGGCTCCTGTCAGGTATATATTATTGTAGATACAGACTGTACGGGCTCCTGTCAGGTATATATTATTGTAGATATAGACTGTACGGGCTCCTGTCAGGTATATATTATTGTAGATATAGATTGTACGGGCTCCTGGCAGGTATATATTATTGTAGATACAGACGGTACAGGCTCCTGTCAGGTATATATTATTGTAGGTATAGACTGTACGGGCTCCTGTCAGGTATATATTATTGTAGATACAGACTGTATGGGCTCCTGTCAGGTATATATTATTGTAGATACAGACTGTATGGGCTCCTGTCAGGTATATATTATTGTAGATACAGACTGTACGGGCTCCTGTCAGGTATATATTATTGTAGATATAGACTGTACGGGCTCCTGTCAGGTATATATTATTGTAGATACAGACGGTACAGGCTCCTGTCAGGTATATATTATTGTAGGTATAGACTGTACGGGCTCCTGTCAGGTATATATTATTGTAGATACAGACTGTATGGGCTCCTGTCAGGTGTATATTATTGTAGATATAGACTGTATGGGCTCCTGTCAGGTATATATTATTGTAGATACAGACTGTACAGGCTCCTGTCAGGTATATATTATTGTATATACAGACTGTACGGGCTCCTGTCAGGTATATATTATTGTAGATACAGACTGTACAGGCTCCTGTCAGGTATATATTATTGTATATACAGACCGTACGGGCTCCTGTCAGGTATATATTATTGTAGATATAGACTGTACGGGCTCCTGTCAGATGTATATTATTGTAGATATAGACTGTACGGACTCCTGTCAGGTGTATATTATTGTAGATACAGACTGTACAGGCTCCTGTCAGGTATATATTATTGTAGATACAGACTGTGTGGGCTCCTGTCAGGTATATATTATTGTAGATATAGACTGTACGGGCTCCTGTCAGGTATATATTATTGTAGATACAGACTGTATGGGCTCCTGTCAGGTGTATATTATTGTAGATATAGACTGTATGGGCTCCTGTCAGGTATATATTATTGTAGATACAGACTGTACAGGCTCCTGTCAGGTATATATTATTGTAGATACAGACTGTACGGGCTCCTGTCAGGTATATATTATTGTAGATACAGACTGTACGGGCTCCTGTCAGGTATATATTATTGTAGATACAGACTGTACGGGCTCCTGTCAGGTATATATTATTGTAGATATAGACTGTACAGGCTCCTGTCAGGTATATATTATTGTAGATACAGACTGTACGGGCTCCTGTCAGGTATATATTATTGTAGATATAGATTGTATGGGCTCCTGTCAGGTATATATTATTGTAGATACAGACGGTACAGGCTCCTGTCAGGTATATATTATTGTAGGTATAGACTGTACGGGCTCCTGTCAGGTATATATTATTGTAGATACAGACTGTATGGGCTCCTGTCAGGTATATATTATTGTAGATACAGACTGTATGGGCTCCTGTCAGGTATATATTATTGTAGATACAGACTGTACGGGCTCCTGTCAGGTATATATTATTGTAGATATAGACTGTACGGGCTCCTGTCAGGTATATATTATTGTAGATACAGACGGTACAGGCTCCTGTCAGGTATATATTATTGTAGGTATAGACTGTACGGGCTCCTGTCAGGTATATATTATTGTAGATACAGACTGTACGGACTCCTGTCAGGTGTATATTATTGTAGATACAGACTGTACAGGCTCCTGTCAGGTATATATTATTGTATATACAGACCGTACGGGCTCCTGTCAGGTATATATTATTGTAGATATAGACTGTACGGGCTCCTGTCAGATGTATATTATTGTAGATATAGACTGTACGGACTCCTGTCAGGTGTATATTATTGTAGATACAGACTGTACAGGCTCCTGTCAGGTATATATTATTGTAGATACAGACTGTGTGGGCTCCTGTCAGGTATATATTATTGTAGATATAGACTGTACGGGCTCCTGTCAGGTATATATTATTGTAGATACAGACTGTATGGGCTCCTGTCAGGTGTATATTATTGTAGATATAGACTGTATGGGCTCCTGTCAGGTATATATTATTGTAGATACAGACTGTACAGGCTCCTGTCAGGTATATATTATTGTAGATACAGACTGTACGGGCTCCTGTCAGGTATATATTATTGTAGATACAGACTGTACGGGCTCCTGTCAGGTATATATTATTGTAGATACAGACTGTACGGGCTCCTGTCAGGTATATATTATTGTAGATATAGACTGTACAGGCTCCTGTCAGGTATATATTATTGTAGATACAGACTGTACGGGCTCCTGTCAGGTATATATTATTGTAGATATAGATTGTATGGGCTCCTGTCAGGTATATATTATTGTAGATACAGACGGTACAGGCTCCTGTCAGGTATATATTATTGTAGGTATAGACTGTACGGGCTCCTGTCAGGTATATATTATTGTAGATACAGACTGTATGGGCTCCTGTCAGGTATATATTATTGTAGATACAGACTGTATGGGCTCCTGTCAGGTATATATTATTGTAGATACAGACTGTACGGGCTCCTGTCAGGTATATATTATTGTAGATATAGACTGTACGGGCTCCTGTCAGGTATATATTATTGTAGATACAGACGGTACAGGCTCCTGTCAGGTATATATTATTGTAGGTATAGACTGTACGGGCTCCTGTCAGGTATATATTATTGTAGATACAGACTGTACGGACTCCTGTCAGGTGTATATTATTGTAGATATAGACTGTATGGGCTCCTGTCAGGTATATATTATTGTAGATACAGACTGTACAGGCTCCTGTCAGGTATATATTATTGTATATACAGACTGTACGGGCTCCTGTCAGGTATATATTATTGTAGATACAGACTGTACAGGCTCCTGTCAGGTATATATTATTGTATATACAGACCGTACGGGCTCCTGTCAGGTATATATTATTGTAGATATAGACTGTACGGGCTCCTGTCAGGTATATATTATTGTAGATATAGACTGTACGGGCTCCTGTCAGGTATATATTATTGTAGATATAGACTGTACGGGCTCCTGTCAGATGTATATTATTGTAGATATAGACTGTACGGACTCCTGTCAGGTGTATATTATTGTAGATACAGACTGTACGGGCTCCTGTCAGGTATATATTATTGTAGATACAGACTGTGCGGGCTCCTGTCAGGTATATATTATTGTAGATATAGACTGTACGGGCTCCTGTCAGGTATATATTATTGTAGATACAGACTGTACAGGCTCCTGTCAGGTATATATTATTGTATATACAGACTGTACGGGCTCCTGTCAGGTATATATTATTGTAGATATAGACTGTACGGGCTCCTGTCAGGTATATATTATTGTAGATATAGACTGTACGGGCTCCTGTCAGGTATATATTATTGTAGATATAGACTGTACGGGCTCCTGTCAGATGTATATTATTGTAGATATAGACTGTACGGACTCCTGTCAGGTGTATATTATTGTAGATACAGACTGTACAGGCTCCTGTCAGGTATATATTATTGTATATACAGACTGTACGGGCTCCTGTCAGGTATATATTATTGTAGATATAGACTGTATGGGCTCCTGTCAGATATATATTATTGTAGATACAGACTGTGCGGGCTCCTGTCAGGTATATATTATTGTAGATATAGACTGTGCGGACTCCTGTCAGGTGTATATTATTGTAGATATAGACTGTAGGGGCTCCTGTCAGGTATATATTATTGTAGATAGAGACTGTACAGGCTCCTGTCAGGTATATATTATTGTAGATATAGACTGTATTGGCTCCTGTCAGGTATATATTATTGTAGATACAGACTGTACGGGCTCCTGTCAGATATATATTATTGTAGATATAGACTGTACGGACTCCTGTCAGGTATATATTATTGTAGATGCAGACTATACGGGCTCCTGTCAGGTATATATTATTGTAGATACAGACGGTGCGGGCTCCAGTCAGGTATATATTACTGTAGATATAGACTGTGCGGGCTCCTGTCAGGTATATATTATTGTAGATATAGACTGTATTGGCTCCTGTCAGGTATATATTATTGTAGATACAGACTGTATGGGCTCCTGTCAGATATATATTATTGTAGATATAGACTGTACGGACTCCTGTCAGGTATATATTATTGTAGATACAGACGGTACGGGCTCCTGTCAGGTATATATTATTGTAGATACAGACTGTACGGGCTCCTGTCAGCGAGAAAGAGAACTATGATGCCATGGACTATAGCCCCCACAATGGATCTGCCCCCATCCACCTTCCCTATGCCATGGACTATAGCCCCCACCCTGGATCTGCCCCCATCCACCTCCCCTATGCCATGGACTATAGCCCCCACCCTGGATCTGCCCCCATCCACCTCCCCTGTGCCATGGACTATAGCCCCCACAATGGATCTGCCCCCATCCACCTCCCCTACAGCTCCTACCCAACATCCCCACAGTCCCTACTCCTATTGCCTTTATACACCTGCTTTAGCAAAACTGATGTGTATTTGGTCCTGCCAATAAAGCTTCTTTGATTTGATTTGATTTGATTATTATTGTAGATACAGACTGTATGGGCTCCTGTCAGGTATATATTATTGTAGATACAGACTGTATGGGCTCCTGTCAGGTATATATTATTGTAGATAGACTGTACAGGCTCCTGTCAGGTATATATTATTGTAGATACAGACTGTACAGGCTCCTGTCAGGTATATATTATTGTAGATATAGACTGTACAGGCTCCTGTCAGGTATATATTATTGTAGATACAGACTGTACGGGCTCCTGTCAGGTATATATTATTGTAGATACAGACTGTATGAGCTCCTGTCAGGTACATATTATTGTAGATATAGACTGTATGGGCTCCTGTCAGGTATATATTATTGTAGATACAGACTGTACGGACTCCTGTCAGGTATATATTACTGTAGATATAGACTGTACAGGCTCCTGTCAGGTATATATTATTGTAGATATAGACTGTACGGGCTCCTGTCAGGTATATATTATTGTAGATATAGACTGTACAGGCTCCTGTCAGGTATATATTATTGTAGATACAGACTGTACAGGCTCCTGTCAGGTATATATTATTGTAGATATAGACTGTACAGGCTCCTGTCAGGTATATATTATTGTAGATACAGACTGTACGGGCTCCTGTCAGGTATATATTATTGTAGATACAGACTGTATGAGCTCCTGTCAGGTACATATTATTGTAGATATAGACTGTATGGGCTCCTGTCAGGTATATATTATTGTAGATACAGACTGTACGGACTCCTGTCAGGTATATATTACTGTAGATATAGACTGTACAGGCTCCTGTCAGGTATATATTATTGTAGATATAGACTGTACGGGCTCCTGTCAGGTATATATTATTGTAGATATAGACTGTACGGGCTCCTGTCAGGTATATATTATTGTAGATATAGACTGTACGGACTCCTGTCAGGTATATATTACTGTAGATATAGACTGTATGGGCTCCTGTCAGGTATATATAATTGTAGATACAGACTGTACAGGCTCCTGTCCGGTATATATTATTGTAGATGTAGACTGTACGGGCTCCTGTCAGGTATATATTACTGTAGATATAGACTGTATGGGCTCCTGTCAGGTATATATTATTGTAGATATAGACTGTACGGACTCCTGTCAGGTATATATTACTGTAGATATAGACTGTATGGGCTCCTGTCAGGTATCTATAATTGTAGATACAGACTGTACAGGCTCCTGTCCGGTATATATTATTGTAGATGTAGACTGTACGGACTCCTGTCAGGTGTATATTACTGTAGATATACACCTGACAGGAGCCCGTACAGTCTATATTAGCGATGATATCAGAATGTATGGACTCCTATCAGGTATATATATTGATGGTATCAGAATGTATGGGCTCCTGTTAGGTATATATTAGTGACTAGATTGTGGCCCGATTCTAACGCATCGGGTATTCTAGAATATGCATGTCCCCGTAGTATATGGACAATGATGATTCCAGAATTCGCGGCAGACTGTGCCCGTCGCTGATTGGTCGAGGCAACCTTTATGACATCATCGTTGCCATGGCAACCATTATGACATCTACGTCGATACTGTGCCCGTCGCTGATTGGTCGAGGCCGCCAGGCCTCGACCAATCAGAGACGCGGGATTTCCATTATGACATCATCGTCGCCATGCTGTGCCCGTCGCTGATTGGTCGAGGCCCGGCGGCCTCGACCAATCAGAGACGCGGGATTTCCAGGACAGACAGAAAGACAGACAGAAAGACAGACGGAAAAACCCTTAGACAATTATATATATATATATATAGATGATATCAGAATGTATGGGCCTGTGAGGTATATATTACAGTAGTGATGATATCAGAATGTATGGGCCCCTGTCAGGTATATATTAGTGATGATATCAGAATGTATGGGCCCCTGTCAGGTATAAATTAGAGATGATATCCGAATGTATGGGCTCCTGTCAGGTATATATTACCGTAGGTATAAACTGTACGGGCTCCTGTCAGGTATATATTATTGTAGATACAGACTGTACGGGCTCCTGTCAGGTATATATTATTGTAGATACAGACGGTACAGGCTCCTGTCAGGTGTATATTATTGTAGATACCGACTGTACGGGCTCCTGTCAGGTATATATTATTGTAGATATAGACTGTACGTGCTCCTGTCAGGTATATATTATTGTAGATGCAGACTATACGGGCTCCTGTCAGGTATATATTATTGTAGATACAGACTGTACAGGCTCCTGTCAGGTATATATTATTGTAGATATAGACTGTACGTGCTCCTGTCAGGTATATATTATTGTAGATACAGACTGTACGGGCTCCTGTCAGGTATTTATTATTTATGGACTCCTGTCAGGTACATATTATTGTAGATATAGACTGTACGGGCTCCTGTCAGGTATATATTATTGTAGATATAGACTGTACGGACTCCTGTCAGGTATATATTATTGTAGATACAGACTGTACGGACTCCTGTCGGGTATATATTATTGTAGATATAGACTGTACGGGCTCCTGTCAGGTACATATTATTATAGATATAGACTGTATGGGCTCCTGTCAGGTATATATTATTGTAGATACAGACTGTATGAGCTCCTGTCAGGTACATATTATTGTAGATACAGACTGTACGGACTCCTGTCAGATATATATTATTGTAGATACAGACTGTACGGGCTCCTGTCAGATATATATTATTGTAGATATAGACTGTACGGACTCCTGTCAGGTATATATTATTGTAGATACAGACTGTACGGGCTCCTGTCAGGTATATATTATTGTAGATATAGACTGTACGGGCTCCTGTCAGGTATATATTATTGTAGATGCAGACTATACGGGCTCCTGTCAGGTATATATTATTGTAGATACAGACTGTATGGACTCCTGTCAGGTATTTATTATTTATGGACTCCTGTCAGGTACATATTATTGTAGATATAGACTGTACGGGCTCCTGTCAGGTATATATTATTGTAGATATAGACTGTACGGACTCCTGTCAGGTATATATTATTGTAGATACAGACTGTACGGACTCCTGTCGGGTATATATTATTGTAGATATAGACTGTACGGACTCCTGTCAGGTATATATTATTGTAGATATAGACTGTACGGGCTCCTGTCAGGTATATATTATTGTAGATATAGACTGTACGGGCTCCTGTCAGGTACATATTATTATAGATATAGACTGTATGGGCTCCTGTCAGGTATATATTATTGTAGATATAGACTGTACGGGCTCCTGTCAGGTATATATAATTGTAGATACAGACTGTACAGGCTCCTGTCAGGTATATATAATTGTAGATACAGACTGTACAGGCTCCTGTCCTGTATATATTATTGTAGATGTAGACTGTACGGATTCCTGTCAGGTGTATATTACTGTAGATAAACACCTGACAGGAGCCCGTACAGTCTATATTAGCGATGATATCAGAATGTATGGGCTCCTATCAGGTATATATATTGATGGTATCAGAATGTATGGGCTCCTGTTAGGTATATATATTATTGATGGTATCAGAATGTATGGGCCCCTGTCAGGTATATATTACTGATGATATCAGAATGTATGGGCCCCTGTCAGGTGTATATTACTGATGATATCAGAATGTATGGGCTCCTGTCAGATATATATTACTGATGATATCAGAATGTATGGGCCCCTGTCGGGTATATATTACTGATGATATCAGAATGTATGGGCCCCTGTCAGGTATATATTACTGATGATATCAGAATGTATGGGCCCCTGTCAGGTATATATGCTGCGATTGTACTCGTATGCTGATTCGGCATGAAAAAATAATCACAGATGTGATCTGCCCCATAGATTAACACTGGTCTGAGTGCTATGCAATGTTTTCTCACATAGCACTCGTCCGTATTCTACGCTAGTGTGACCCCGGCCTTAAACTTATGAAGCGACACAGACCACCTTCAGTTCAGCCATCATCAATATTTAAATTACAAGTTTTTCATCATCCAAAAAAATGCTAATTTTAACCTAGTTCCATAGGTTTCTTAAAGGGAACCTGTCACCAGGTTTTCCCCATATATAGTACCACCAGCACCTATATGCCCTTATACACACCCTTCTAGAGTGTTGTACATACCGTATATACTCGAGCATAAGCCGAGATTTTCAGCCCACTTTTTTGGGCTGAAAGTGACCCTCTCGGCTTATACTCGAGTCATTGTCGGTGGGGGGGTTGGCAGGGGAGAGGGAGCGGCGGCTATCACATACTCACCTGCTCCTGGCGGGGTCCCTGCATGTCCAATGGTCTCCGGGCAGCTCTTCCTGTGTTCAGCGGTCACGTGGTACCGCTCATTAAAGTAATGAATATGGACACATATTCATTACTTTAATGAGCGGTACGTGACCTCTGAACATAGGAAGACGCTGCCGGCTCCTGGAGACCATATGACAGTGAGAAGCTGCCAGGGACCGTGCCGGGAGCAGGTGAGTATGACGGGGGAGATGAGCATTGCGCGATATTCACCTCTCCCCGTTCCACCGCTGCAGGCCGCTCTGTCTTCCATCCTCTGGCTGTAACTGTTCAGGTCAGAGGGCACGATGACGTAGTTAGTGTGCGCACCGCCCTCTTCTCATGGGGCATAATGTGTGGAGCATCTCATGGGGCATAATGTGTGGAGCATCTCATGGGGCATAATGTGTGGAGCATCTCATGGGGCATAATGTGTGGAGCATCTCATGGGGCATAATGTGTGGAGCATCTCATGGGGCATAATGTGTGGAGCATCTCATGGGGCATAATGTGTGGAGCATCTCATGGGGCATAATGTGTGGAGCATCTCATGGGGCATAATGTGTGGAGCATCTCATGGGGCATAATGTGTGGAGCATCTCATGGGGCATAATGTGTGGAGCATCTCATGGGGCATAATCTGTGGAGCATCTCATGGGGCATAATCTATGGAGCATCTTATGGGGCCATCAGCCTTTATGCAGCATTGTATGGAGCAAAAGTTTCTATGGAGCATCTCATGGGGCCATTATTAACATGTGTGCAGCATTATATGGGGCATATTTTAATATGGAGCATCTTATGGGGCGTATTTTGTATGGATCAACTTATGGGGCCATCATGAACTGTATGGAGCATTATATGGGGCTCCTGATTCAATATGGATATTCAAAAACACTTAACTTACTGATGTCTCAATTAATTTTACTTTTATTGGTATCTATTTTTATTTTTGAAATTTACCGGTTTCTGCGGCATTTTCCACCCTAGGTTTATACTCGAGTCAATAAGTTTTCCCAGTTTTTTGTGGCAAAATTAGGGGGGTCGGCTTATACTCGAGTATATACGATATGTCTGTAAGCCAATGTGCATAATGTAAATAACTTCTTATACTCACCTACGGGGCGGTTTGGTGTTATGTTTGGCGCAGGTCTTCATCCGGCGCAGTCCTTCCCGTGGATGATGTGTTCTACATCATCCACACAACCTCCCTCATCACGCTTCTGTGCAGGAACATTTCTCTGCCGAGCACAAAGCAAAGTACTGCAAAGGGCAGAAAGAAGTGCGTTTGCACAGGAGCGCGATGGAAGACTCCGTGTGGATGACATAGGACGCGTCATCGACTCAAAGAAAGAAGGATGGTGATAGAAGAGGAGAAGGCACCGGATTAACACTAGCGAAGCCCATTGGATGGGGCTAGGCAAGTCTAATATGCCACTATCTTAAGGGCATACAGATAGTGGTTGTGCCTTATAAAATGCTGTATATAAGGATATACAGGCAGTGGGCCTACTATATATACGCAGCATTCTAGAATGCTGTATATAAGGGCTTATAGAAAGTGGTCGTACCATATATTCACAGCATTCTAGAATGCTGTATATAAGTGCATATAGATAGTGGTCGTACTTTATATGGGGGGGACAGAAATAATGATTGAATACCCCGTAGTAAGAAAACGGCTATGGTGCAAGAAAATATAGGGTACTTAGTTAACACGTTTTTTTGATTGAAAAAAATTGCAAAAGCAATCCCACCACTTCATGGTGAACCTAATTGGGACAGTCCTAACTAATATTAAAAACCTTAATATACACTGCTCAAAAATATAAAGGGAACACTAAAATCCCACATCCTAGTTATCACTGAATGAAATATTCCAGTTGTAAATCTTTATTCATTACATAGTGGAATGTGTTGAGAACAATAAAACCTAAAAGCAACGTAAATCACAACTAATATCCCACGGAGGTCTGGAGTTGGAATGATGCTCAAAATCAAAGTGGAAAATGAAGTTATAGGCTGATCCAACTTCAGTGGAAATGCCTCAAGACAAGGAAATGATGCTCAGTGGTGTGTGTGGCCTCCACGTGCGTGCATAATCTCCCTACAATGCCTGGGCATGCTCCTAATGAGGCGGTGGATGTTATCCTGAGGGATGTCCTCTCAGACCTGGAATAAAGCATCAGCCAACTCCTGGCCAGTCTGTGCTGCAACGTGACATTGGTGGATGGAGCAAGACATGATGTCCCAGATGTGCGCGATTGGATTCAGGGCTAGTGGATAGGCAGGCCAGTCCTTAGCATCAATACCTTCATCTTGCAGGAACTGCTGACACACTCCAGCCACATGAGGTCTGGCATTGTCATGCATCAGAAGGAACCCAGGGCCCAGTGCACCAGCATATGGTCTCACAAGGGGTCTGAGGATCTCATCTCGGTACTTAATGGCAGTCAGGCTACCTCTGACGAGCACATGGAGGGCTGTGCGGCCCTCCAAAGAAATGCCACCCCACACCATTACTGACCACTGCCAAACCGGTCATGCTAAAGAATGTTGCAGGCAGCAGATCTCTCTCCACAGCTTCTCCAGACTCTTGTCACATGTGCCCAGTGTGAACCTGCTTTCATCTGTGAAGAGCACTTGGCGCCGCTAATGAATTTGCCACTCCTGGTGTTCTGTGGCAAATGCGAAGCGTCCTGCATGGTGTTGGGTTGTGAGCACAACTCCCATCTCTGGTCGTCGGGCACTCAGACCATCCTCATGGAGTCGGTTTCTAACCGTTTGTGCAGACACATGCACATTTGTGGCCTGCTGGAGGTCATTTTGCGGGGCTCTGGCAGTGCTCCTGTTCCTCCTTGCACACAGGCTGAGGTAGCAGTCCTGCTGCTGGGTTGTTTCCCTCCTACGGCCTCCTCCACATCTCCTGGTGTACTGGCCTGTCTCCTGGTAGCGCCTCCAGTATCTGGACACTACGCTGACAGACACAGACAAACCTTCTTGCCACAGCTCGCATTGATGTGCCACCCTTGATGAGCTGCATTACCTGAGCCACTTATGTGGGTTGTAGAGTCCGTCTCATGTTACCACAAATGTGAAAGCACAACCAACATTCAAAAGTGACCAAAATATCAGCATTGGTACTGAGATGTGGTCTGTGGTCCCCACCTACAGAACCACTCCTTTATAGGGGTGTCTTGATAATTGCCAATAATTTCCATCTGTTGTCTATTCCATTTGCACAACAGCATGTGAAATTGATTGTCAAACAGTGTTGCTTCCTAAGTGGACAGTTTGATTTCACAGACGTTTAATGTACTTGGAGTTATATTCTGTTGTTTAAGTGTTCCCTTTAGTTTTTTGAGCAGTGTATATTGATGTGGTTTCCCATTGCTTTGTCCAGTAGGTGGGCCCAATCCTTCCCATCCCTTATCCACATGCATGTCACATGACAAAATAGTAATGTTTTTAATTTCAGACTTAGGACTGTCCAAATTTCGGTCACCGTGAATTGGTGGGATGGCTTCGGCTTTTTTTTTTTAAATTAAAAAAATGTTAACTAAATACCCTATATTATTTTCATGCAATATGCTATTTATTTACTGCAGGGTAATCATTCATGTTTCAGTTTGTTTTTTCTGTTCAGAGGCCAGTGTGAATGTGTACTTACGCGCTGCATGCACACCATTTCAATTATTATTATTATTTTTTTTAACCGGGAAAACCTGGGCACAGATTCCCTTTAACTCCTTAATGACCAATACACCTTTTTACTGATCTGAAATGTAAGAGAATAGCATCCCCATACAGGTGGCAATCTTGCAGCTGTTGGCTGTACAATATAGCTGACAAAATGCTGCATCAGCCACAATCAGTGTTGGCACTGAGCTTGGCTGTTTAAACCCCTTAAATGCTTCTGTCAAGTGACTTAAGTACCTAAATGGTTAAGGCTATGTGCGCACGTTGCAGATTTGCTTGAGGAAATTTCTGCATGGTTACCGCATCTCTTAGCAGAAAACGCAGTGGAAATTCTGCACTTTTTTATGCGAATTTGATGTGTTTTTGTAAATCCAGAGCGCTAAATAAAGATATATTAAAAAAAAAAAAGGAATTGTGATGTATTTTCCTTATTTAACCTCTTCACGAGATACCCTCATTAATATTAACTAAAGACACACACACACCCATGTAGGAGCATTAACATAATTAACCTACATATGCTGTAAGAAACCTGCGTGATATGCAATGTTTATTTTTCAAAAAATAAAATTAAAACCTGCATGGTCTCCCGCATAATTTTCATAACCAGCAGAGGGAAAGCTGACAGCTGATGTTAATTTTCTGGAAAGGAGCCAATAACCATAAAGGTTCCCAGGCTATTAATATCAGCTCACAGCTGAGCTGTATGCTTAGCCTTTACTGGCTATTTTACAGGGGGACACAAAAAATATTGACATGGGGTCCCCCTATAAAATCCATATTAATAGCCTGTGAAGAGGCAATGGATATTGGCAGCCCCACAGGCTAAAAACCATCAGCTATCAGCCGTCCCAGAAATGGCGCATCTTATAGATGTGCCAATTCTGGCACTTAGCCTCGCTCTTCCCACTTGCCCTGTAGCAGTGGGGATCATATTTGTACGGTTGATGTCACCTTTTTATTGTCAAGTAACATCAAGCCCACAGGTTAGTAATGGAGAGGCATCTATCAGACACCTCTCCATTACTAAGCTGGCCTAATGTCACCTTACAATACAAAGGTGACATTAACCCCTTATTACCCCATATGCCACCGCTACAGGGCAGTGAGAAGACAGGCTGAGTGCCAGAATTGGCGCATCATACAGATGCACCTTTTCTGGGGTGGCAATAACCATGGTCCCTCTCTAGGCTATAATATCTGTCCTCAGTCACTGGCTTTCCCTCTGTGGCACAGAAAATTGTGCGGGAGCCCACGCCAGTTTTTTCAGTGAAAACATTATTAAATACATACAGGTCCCAAATTTTACACGCACGCACGCACGCACGCACGCACACACACACACACACACACACACACACGCACTACTAACCATATTAGTCACTGACCTATATAAATCTAACCGTTCTGCAATGGTTTACTGTATGTAAACCATGTCTCCTATTCTGCCAGCTTCTGCAATGATTTGACAGAAGCCGACAAATTAACTATCGGCTATTCTGCTGTCCGTTTGTAAATCTATCTATCTATCTATCTTTAGATTTCATATACACCTATTCTATGTGTATATATCTATTCTATTGTAACCTGTCAGTGTGATTTTACTGTACACCACACCTGAGTTGCCGGCTTTTAAAAGGACACCGTTGTGTATTTCTCGCAAGTCACACTGATGGACCATGTGGTGTGAGTTTTTCTTGCACAAATAGACTTTCATTGGCAAGTCTCGGCTGATATACGGTGCAAATCGCAGCATACTGCAATTTCACTCGCACATACAATACAGCCATGAAAAAAAAAAAAAGTGATGGGAGCTGCCCAATAGATTAACATTGGTCCAAGTGCTATGCGATTTTTTTCTCGCATAGCACTGGTCCGTAAAACTGTGGTAAAATTTTTTCGATATAACTTGCGTTTATTTGTGAAAAAAACGGATATTTGGCGAAAGTTTTGAAAATTTCGCAATTTTCCAACTTTGAATTGTTATGTCCTTAAATCACAGACATATGTCATGCAAAATACTTAATAAGTAACATTTCCCACATGTCTACTTTACATCAGCACAATTTTGGAACCAAATTTTTTTTTGGTTAGGTGTCATGATTCTCAATGGCGAGAGAACATAACCCAGCATATATGAGAACTAGCTCTTGGAAGATGGAAACTATACTGACCATGAACTAAACCTGCCGCACAACTAGAAGTGGCCGGGTAGCATGCCTACGTTTTTTAACCCTAGATGCCCAGCGCCAGCCGGAGAACTACCTAATCCTAGCAGAGGAAAAGACAGTCCTGGCTCACCTCTAGAGAAATTTTCCCAAAAGGCAGACAGAGGCCCCCACATATATTGGCGGTGATTTTAGATGAAATGACAAACGTAGTATGAAAATAGGTTTAGCAAAATCGAGGTCCGCTTTCTAGATAGCAGGAAGACAGAAAGGACACTTTCATGGTCAGCAGAAAACCCTATCAAAACACCATCCAGAAATTCCTTTAAGACTCTAGCATTAACTCATAACACCAGAGTGGCAATTTCCAATCACAAGAGCTTTCCAGACACAGTAACGAAACAGCAGCTGTGAACAGGAACAAAATGCAAAAACACACAAGGACAAAAGTCCAACTTAGCTGGGAGTTGTCTAGTAGCAGGAACAAGCACAGAAGGCTTCTGATTACATTGTTGACCGGCAAGAAACTGACAGAGGAGCAAGGTTATATAGCGACTCCCACATCCTGATAGGAGCAGGTGAACAGAGGGGATGATGCACACAAGTTCAATTCCACAAGTGGCCACCGGGGGAGCCCAGAATCCAATTTCACAACAGTACCCCCCCCCTCAAGGAGGGGGCACCGAACCCTCACCAGAACCACCAGGGCGATCAGGATGAGCCCTATGAAAGGCACGGACAAGATCGGAGGCATGAACATCAGAGGCAGTGACCCAAGAATTATCCTCCTGACCGTATCCCTTCCATTTGACCAGATACTGGAGTCTCCGTCTGGAAACACGAGAGTCTAAGATCTTTTCCACAACGTACTCCAACTCACCCTCAACCAACACCGGAGCAGGAGGCTCAACGGAAGGCACAACCGGTACCTCATACCTGCGCAACAATGACCGATGAAAAACATTATGAATCGAAAAGGATGCAGGGAGGTCCAAACGGAAGGACACAGGGTTAAGAATCTCCAATATCTTGTACGGGCCGATGAACCGAGGCTTAAACTTAGGAGAAGAAACCCTCATAGGGACAAAACGAGAAGACAACCACACCAAGTCCCCAACACAAAGCCGAGGACCAACACGACGACGGCGGTTGGCAAAAAGCTGAGTCTTCTCCTGGGACAACTTCAAATTGTCCACCACCTGCCCCCAAATCTGATGCAACCTCTCCACCACAGCATCCACTCCAGGACAAACCGAAGACTCCACTTGACCGGAGGAAAATCGAGGATGAAACCCCAAATTACAGAAAAACGGGGACACCAAGGTGGCAGAGCTGGCCCGATTATTGAGGGCGAACTCCGCCAAAGGCAAAAAAGCAACCCAATCATCCTGTTCCGCAGACACAAAACACCTCAAATATGTCTCCAAGGTCTGATTAGTCCGCTCGGTCTGGCCATTAGTCTGAGGATGGAAAGCAGACGAAAAAGACAAATCTATGCCCATCCTAGCACAGAATGCCCGCCAAAATCTAGACACGAATTGGGTCCCTCTGTCAGAAACGATATTCTCAGGAATACCATGCAAACGAACAACATTTTGAAAAAACAGAGGAACCAACTCGGAAGAAGAAGGCAACTTAGGCAAGGGAACCAGATGGACCATCTTAGAGAAACGGTCACACACCACCCAGATGACAGACATCTTCTGAGAAACAGGCAGATCCGAAATAAAATCCATCGAGATGTGCGTCCAAGGCCTCTTCGGGATAGGCAAGGGCAACAACAATCCACTAGCCCGAGAACAACAAGGCTTGGCCCGAGCACAAACGTCACAAGACTGCACAAAGCCTCGCACATCTCGTGACAGGGAAGGCCACCAGAAGGACCTTGCCACCAAATCCCTGGTACCAAAGATTCCAGGATGACCTGCCAACGCAGAAGAATGAACCTCAGAGATGACTCTACTGGTCCAATCATCAGGAACAAACAGTCTACCAGGAGGGCAACGATCAGGTCTATCCGCCTGAAACTCCTGCAAGGCCCGCCGCAGGTCTGGAGAAACGGCAGACAATATCACTCCATCTTTAAGGATACCTGTGGGCTCAGAATTACCAGGGGAGTCAGGCTCAAAACTCCTAGAAAGGGCATCCGCCTTAACATTCTTAGAACCCGGTAGGTACGACACCACAAAATTAAACCGAGAGAAAAACAACGACCAGCGCGCCTGTCTAGGATTCAGGCGCCTGGCAGACTCAAGGTAAATTAAATTTTTGTGGTCAGTCAATACCACCACCTGATGTCTGGCCCCCTCAAGCCAGTGACGCCACTCCTCAAAAGCCCACTTCATGGCCAAAAGCTCCCGATTCCCAATATCATAATTCCGCTCGGCGGGCGAAAATTTACGGGAAAAAAAGCACAAGGTCTCATCACGGAGCAGTCGGAACTTCTCTGCGACAACACCGCCCCAGCTCCGATTTCAGAAGCGTCGACCTCAACCTGAAAAGGAAGAGCAACATCAGGCTGACGCAACACTGGGGCGGAAGAAAAGCGGCGCTTGAGCTCCCGAAAGGCCTCCACAGCATCAGGGGACCAATCAGCAACATCAGCACCCTTCTTAGTCAAATCAGTCAATGGTTTTACAACATCAGAAAAACCAGCAATAAATCGACGATAAAAGTTAGCAAAGCCCAAAAATTTCTGAAGACTCTTAAGAGAAGAGGGTTGCGTCCAATCACCAATAGCCTGAACCTTGACAGGATCCATCTCGATGGAAGAGGGGGAAAAAATGTATCCCAAGAAAGAAATCTTTTGAACCCCAAAAACACACTTAGAACCCTTCACACACAAGGAATTAGACCGCAAAACCTGAAAAACCCTCCTGACCTGCTGGACATGAGAGTCCCAGTCATCCGAAAAAATCAGAATATCATCCAGATACACAATCATAAATTTATCCAAATAATCGCGGAAAATGTCATGCATAAAGGACTGGAAGACTGAAGGGGCATTTGAAAGACCAAAAGGCATCACCAAATACTCAAAATGGCCCTCGGGCGTATTAAATGCGGTTTTCCACTCATCCCCCTGCTTGATTCGCACCAAATTATACGCCCCACGGAGATCAATCTTAGAGAACCACTTGGCCCCCTTTATACGAGCAAACAAATCAGTAAGCAGTGGTAACGGATATTGATATTTAACCGTGATTTTATTCAAAAGTCAATAATCAATACACGGCCTCAAAGAGCCGTCTTTCTTAGACACAAAGAAAAAACCGGCTCCTAAGGGAGATGACGAAGGACGAATATGTCCCTTTTCCAAGGACTCCTTTATATATTCTCGCATAGCAGCGTGTTCAGGCACAGATTAAATAAACGACCCTTAGGGTATTTACTACCCGGAATCAAGTCTATGGCACAATCGCACTCCCGGTGCGGAGGTAGTGAACCAACCTTGGGTTCTTCAAAAACGTCACGAAAGTCAGACAAGAATTCAGGAATCTCAGAGGGAATAGATGATGAAATGGAAACCAAAGGTACGTCCCCATGAGTTCCTTTACATCCCCAGCTTAACACAGACATAGCTCTCCAGTCGAGGACTGGGTTATGAGATTGCAGCCATGGCAATCCCAGCACCAAAACATCATGTAGATTATACAGCACCAGAAAGCGAATAACCTCCTGGTGATCCGGATTAACACGCATAGTCACTTGTGTCCAGTATTGTGGTTTATTACTAGCCAATGGGGTGGAGTCAATCCCTTTCAGAGGTATCGGAGCCTCCAGTGGCTCCAAATCATACCCACAGCGTTTGGCAAAGGACCAATCCATAAGACTCAAAGCAGCGCCAGAGTCGACATAGGCGTCCGCGGTAATAGATGACAAAGAACAAATCAGGGTCACAGATAGAATAAACTTAGACTGTAAAGTGCTAATTGAAACAGACTTGTCAGGCTTCTTAGTACGCTTAAAGCATGCTGATATAACATGAGTTGAATCACCACAATAGAAGCACAACCCATTTTTTCGTCTAAAATTCTGCCGCTCGCTTCTGGACAGAATTCTATCACATTGCATATTTTCTGGCGTTTTCTCAGTAGACACCGCCAAATGGTGCACAGGTTTGCGCTCCCGCAGACGCCTATCGATCTGAATAGCCATCGTCATGGACTCATTCAGACTCGCAGGCACAGGGAACCCCACCATAACATCCTTAATGGCATCAGAGAGACCTTCTCTGAAAATCGCCGCCAGGGCGCACTCATTCCACTGAGTAAGCACAGACCATTTGCGGAATTTTTGGCAGTATATTTCAGCTTCATCTTGCCCCTGAGACAAGGACATCAAGGCCTTTTCCGCCTGAAGCTCTAAATGAGGTTCCTCATAAAGCAACCCCAAGGCCAGAAAAAACGCATCCACATTGAGCAACGCAGGATCCCCTGGTGCCAATGCAAAAGCCCAGTCTTGAGGGTCGCCCCGGAGCAAGGAAATTACAATCCTGACCTGCTGTGCAGGGTCTCCGGCAGAGCGAGACTTCAGGGACAAAAACAATTTGCAATTATTTTTAAAATTTTGAAAGTGAGATCTATTCCCCGAGAAGAATTCAGGCAAAGGAATTCTAGGCTCAGACATAGGTGCATGAACAACAAAATCTTGCAAATTTTGTACCTTTGTGGCGAGATTATTCAAACCTGTAGCTACACTCTGAAGATCCATTTGAAACAGGTGAACACAGAGCCATTCAAGGATTAGATGGAGAGAAAGAGAGGAAGGCTGCAGTATAGGCAGACTAGCAAGTGATTCAATTAAGAGCACACTCAGAACTAGAGGAAAAAAAAAAAAAAAATTGTAGCAGACTTCTTTTTTCTCTCCTTTCTCAGCCAGTAATTTAACCCTTTTTTGGGCCGGTCAAACTGTCATGATTCTCAATGGCGAGAGAACATAGCCCAGCATATATGAGAACTAGCTCTTGGAAGATGGAAACTATACTGACCATGAACTAAACCTGCCGCACAACTAGAAGTGGCCGGGTAGCATGCCTACGTTTTTTAACCCTAGATGCCCAGCGCCAGCCGGAGAACTACCTAATCCTAGCAGAGGAAAAGACAGTCCTGGCTCACCTCTAGAGAAATTTTCCCAAAAGGCAGACAGAGGCCCCCACATATATTGGCGGTGATTTTAGATGAAATGACAAACGTAGTATGAAAATAGGTTTAGCAAAATCGAGGTCCGCTTTCTAGATAGCAGGAAGACAGAAAGGACACTTTCATGGTCAGCAGAAAACCCTATCAAAACACCATCCAGAAATTCCTTTAAGACTCTAGCATTAACTCATAACACCAGAGTGGCAATTTCCAATCACAAGAGCTTTCCAGACACAGTAACGAAACAGCAGCTGTGAACAGGAACAAAATGCAAAAACACACAAGGACAAAAGTCCAACTTAGCTGGGAGTTGTCTAGTAGCAGGAACAAGCACAGAAGGCTTCTGATTACATTGTTGACCGGCAAGAAACTGACAGAGGAGCAAGGTTATATAGCGACTCCCACATCCTGATAGGAGCAGGTGAACAGAGGGGATGATGCACACAAGTTCAATTCCACAAGTGGCCACCGGGGGAGCCCAGAATCCAATTTCACAACAGTTAGGGACTTATAAGGGTTAAAATTTGACCAGAAATTTCTCATTTTTACAACACCATTTTTTTTTTTTAGGGACCACATCTCATTTGAAGTCATTTTGAGGGGTCTATATGACAGAAAATACCCAAGTGTGACACCATTCTAAAAACTGCACCCCTCAAGGTGCTCATAACCACATTCAAGAAATGTATTAACCCTTCAGGTGTTTCACAGGAATTTTTGGAATGTTTAAATAAAAATGAACATTTAACTTTTTCACACAAAATTTATTTCAGCTCCAATTTGTTTTATTTTACCAAGGGTAAGAGAAGAAATTAGACCACAAAAGTTGTTGTGCAATTTGTCCTGAGTACGACGATACCCCATATGTGGGTGTAAACCATTGTTTGGGCGCAGGGCAGAGCTCGGAAGGGAAGGAGCGCCATTTGACTTTTCAATGCAAAATTGACTGGAATTGAGATGGGACGCCATGTTGCGTTTGGAGAGCCCCTGATGTGCCTAAACATTGAAACCCCCCACAAGTGACACCATTTTGGAAAGTAGACCCCTTAAGGAACTTATCTAGATGTGTGTTGAGCACTTTGACCCAACAAGTGCTTCACAGAAGTTTATAATGCAGAGCCGTAAAAATAAAAAATCATATTTTTTCACAAAAATGATCTTTTCGCCACCATTTATTTATTTTCCCAAGGGTAAGAAAAGAAATTAGACCACAAAAGTTGTTGTGCAATTTGTCCTGAGTACGACGATACCCCATATGTGGGGGTAAACCACTGTTTGGGCGCATAGCAGAGCTCGGAAGGGAAGGAGCGCTATTTTACTTTTCAATGCAAAATTGACTGGAATTAAGATGGTCAAGTAAAAAAGGCAGCACACTGCAGCGCTAAGACATGCAAACATGAAACATGAAAACTGAACTGCAATACTGCACTAGAAATATGAAAAATGAGAGCGTTTAGCGCATAAAAATGGCCAATTTTATGTGTACCTGATAGCCCCTTTACGGCATCTCTCGTATATCAGGTCCTACGCTTGCCTACCTCGCTGAGAATAAACGTCTCCATGTGAATGGGCACCTGTGAAAACCTCTTCCTAGACTCACATTCTCATTGAGAAATTTCCATTTTGGAAAGTAGACCCCCTAAGGAACTTATCTAGATGTGTTTTGAGAGCTTTGAACCCCCAAGTGTTTCACTACAGTTTAAAACGCAGAGCCGTGAAAATAAAAATTATTTTTTTTTTCACAAAAATGATTTTTTAGCCCCCAGTTTTGTATTTTCACAAGGGTAACAGGATAAATTGGACCCCAAAAGTTGTTGTCCAATTTGTCCTGTGTACTCGGATACCCCATATGTGGGGGTAAACCACTATTTGGGCGCATGGCAGAGCTCCTCGGAAGGGAAGGAGCGCCGTTTGGAATGCAGACTTAGATGGATTGGTCTGCAGGCGTCACGTTGCATTTGCAGAGCCCCTGATGTACCTAAACAGTAGAAACCCCCCACAAGTGACCCCATATTGGAAATTAGACCCCCCAAGGAACTTATCTAGATGTGTTGGGAAAACTTTGAACCCCCAAGTGTTTCACTACAGTTTACAACGCAGAGCCGTGAAAATAAAAAATCTTTTTTTTCCCACAAAACTTATTTTTTAGCCCCCAGTTTTGTATTTTCCCAAGGGTAACAGGAGAAATTGGACCCCAAAAGATGTTGTCCAATTTGTCCTGAGTACGCCGATACCCCATATGTTGGGGTAAACCCCTGTTTGGGCACACGGGAGAGCTCTGAAGGGAAGGAGCACTGTTTTACTTTTTCAACGCAGAATTGTCTGGAATTGAGATCGGATGCCATGTCCCGTTTGGAGAGCCCCTGATGTGCCTAAACATTGGAAACCCCCCAATTATAACTGAAACCCTAATCCAAACACACCCCTTACCCTAATCCCAATGGTAACCCTAACTACACCCCTAACCCTAATCCCAACCCTATTCCCAACCGTAAATGTAATCCTAACCCTAACTTTAGCCCCAACCCTAACTGTAGCCTTAACCCTAGCCCTAACCCTAACCCTAGCCCTAACCCTAGCAATAACCCTAGCTCTAACCCTAGCCCTAGCCCTAACCCTAGCAATAACCCTAGCCCTAACCCTTGCCCTAACCCTAACCCTAATGGGAAAATGGAAATAAATACATTTTTTTTATTTTATTATTTTTCCCTAACTAAGGGGGTGATGAAGGGGGGTTTGATTTACTTTTATAGCGGGTTATTTAGCGGATTTTTATGATTGGCAGCCGTCACACACTGAAAGACGCTTTTTATTGCAAAAAATATTTTTTCCGTTACCACACTTTGAGAGCTATCATTTTTCCATATTTGAGACCACAGAGTCATGTGAGGTCTTGTTTTTTGCGGGACGAGTTGACGTTTTTATTGGTAACATTTTCGGGCGCATGACATTTTTTGATCGCTTTTTATTCCGATTTTTGTGAGGCAGAATGATCAAAAACCAGCTATTCATGAATTTCTTTTGGGGGAGGCGTTTATACCGTTCCGCGTTTGGTAAAATTTATAAAGCAGTTCTATTCTTCGGGTCAGTACGATTACAGCAATACCTCATTTATATTATTTTTTTATGTTTTGGCACTTTTATACGATAAAAACTATTAAAGAAAAAATAATTATTTTGGTATCACTTTATTCTCAGGACTATAACTTTTTTATTTTTTTGCTGATGATGCTGTATGGCAGCTCGTTTTTTGCGGGACAAGATGACGTTTTCAGCGGTACCATGGTTATTTATATCTGTCTTTTTGATTGCGTGTTATTCCACTTTTTGTTCGGCGGTATGGTAATAAAGCGTTTTTTGCCTCGTTTTTTTTTTTTTTTCTTACGGTGTTTACTGAAGGGGTTAACTAGTGGGGCAGTTTTATAGGTTGGGTCGTTACGGACGCGGTGATACTAAATATGTGTACTTTTATTTTTTTTTTTTATTATTTAGATAAAGAAATGTATTTATGGGAATAATATATATATTTTTTTCTTTATTTAGGAATTTATTTTTTTTTTATTTTTTTACACATGTGGAAAAAAATTTTTCCAGGTCACCACCTGACAGCACACTGGAGGACGTCCTTCTTATCCATGATGGGACAGGAAACACGAGAGGTTAAAAGGACCCTCCCCCTACCACCCTTCAGTGTTTTTCCTGTCCCATTATGGATAGGAACGGACGAGAGGAAGCTACCGTTCTGTGCGGGGGGATGTGGATCGGGGGGGCTTTGCCTCACCCTTCCCTCCATGAGGCACCCGCTGGCCGACACCCGCTCGAGGGTCCCTCTGCCTACCAGTGTAGCGCTGCTCCTGGTATGAGGATCGCTTCTCCCTGTCGGGGGCTCTCGATCCTTCCGTCGCGCCCCCTGGTGCATGCGATCCCAGCGGCGGCCTCTGCTGATGTCGGCGTCTCCATGCGGCCGGCATGGGGAAGCAAATCCTCGCTGCACCATCCTCTCCTTCCGGCCGCGCGTCACTTCCGGTTTGCGGCTGAGGGGGGCGGGCGGCGTCTCTGCAACAGGAAGCGGTAGTGAGCGCAGGAGCGCTGTACAGATGAACAGAGGAACAGAAATATAAAGGTATGTGCGGGGGCAGTAAGCGATCTCCAGTGCATCATGGAGGACGCAGCTAGAGCAGAGGGGCAGGAGTCCACGGCGCTAGTAAGTAGAGCAGGGGCCCTGTATTATGGATATCTAAAAAAAAAAAAAAAAATGGGGCATTATGCTAGAGTTTATTTCCTATAGGCGGCCTCATTACCTGAAAAACCGTTAAAGAAGCCTGGCAAAAGCAAAAAGTGTCCTATTTGTGCAGCCAAGCTGAAAGATACCTGGCAGAAACCCCTATGTGAAGCGTGCACCTGCAGAATCATAGGAGAGGAGCAGGCTTCTCTTATGTCAAATATGAGAGCCATGATAAGAGAGGAGGTTCAGGCTTCCGTATCAGGTCTGGTACTACCTCAAGCCTCACCTTCGGAGAGACCGAGCAAAAGGCAGAGGGTCGATTATTCTTCAGGAGACTCGTCATCTTCTGTGTCGGATATAGAGGAGGAAGAGGAGAGCAGAGACCCTCCGGAGAAAGGGAGAAGATACTTATTCTCCGCGGCGGACACAGGAGAACTGTTGGAGGCTGTTCGGCACACTATGCAAATTGAGGAACCACAACCATCTTGTTCGGTTCAGGATGAAATGTTTGGTGGCTTGCGCTCACAAACTGCGAAGGTGTTTCCGGTAAATTCCCATATCAGATCCATGATTCTGGATGAATGGGAGGAGGCGGAGAAGAGATTGACTATCCCTAAAGATTTCCGACTCAGCTTGCCGTTTGACCCAGATGAAGTTAAAGAATGGGTCGATATTCCTAAAATAGACATTCCATTGGCTAAAGTATCCAGAAGAACCTCAATCCCTTTTGAGGACTCTTCCAATCTGAAAGAGCCCATGGATAGGAAAGCAGATGGCCTTTTAAAAAGGGCCTGGGAGAGTTCTTCGGCAGTTATTGGAGCAAATATTGCAGCGACATCAGTGGCTCGCTCCATGGACCTGTGGCTAAATGATCTTCAGAATCAATTAATAGCCAAAACTCCTAGGGATACTATCCTGAAATCCCTGCCTCTGTTAAAATTGGCGACCACCTTTTTGGCAGACGCGTCCGCAGAGACTGTTAGGTTTGCGGCTAGAGGTCAATCTCTATCTAATGCAGCCCGAAGAGCAGGGCCGGCGTTAGGGCCAGGCAGACTAGGCAGCTGCCTGGGGCCCCCACTCCCTTGGGGGCCCCCAGCATCTACAGCAGAAGCTTCACTGATAATAGCATTATCAGTGAAGCTTCCGAGTAGAGACTGGTTAAGGACCTGTAGTGACATCACGATCAGGTGACCTGCCATGTGACCGTGATGTCACCACAGGCCATGTACTCTGGGAATGTTTGTAGCAGTAAAATAGGAGCCTGCAGTGAAGCACAGGAGCAGCGGCCACTGAACCTCCCCCATCAGCGTGATTGAAGTGCTCATTGGCCAGTGCCCTGTCCTGCTGAACGGAGCCTCTGAGGGGAAGGGAGAGAGACCCAGCAGATAAGTAAAGAGCACCGTCCCACTGTGTGTGCTGCTCCTGGTGATGATGGCTCCTGTCCTGCTGTCAGCAACTCCTGCTCTTGTCAGCAGTCCCAGCAGAGGAGAGGGCAGGAAGGTGTCTGCTGGGAGCAGGAGGAGCTGCATCTGATAGTGTGGAACATCTCATTCCCTCCAGCATAAAGGTGTGTGTGTGTGGTGTGTATAGCGTGTGTCATGTGTAGTGTGTGCTTATGTGAATCACATGTATCAAATGAGCATTTGTTGTGCTGCATGTGTGTGCCGTGTATGTGTGTGTATAAGTGTGTCTTTGCTTGCCGTGTGTGTGTGTGTGTGTGTATATATATATATATATATATATGTGTGTGTATCTATGTGTATATATATGTGTGTATGTATGTGTGTATAAATGCGTGCCATGTATGTGTATAAATGCGTGCCATGTATATATATGTGTGTGTATAAGTACGTGCCATGTATATATTTGTGTGTATAAGTGCGTGCCATATGTGTGTGTAATATATATATACATATATATATACGCTATGTATGTGTGTATGTATAAGAATGCTATGTATGTGTCTGTGTATAAGTGCATGCCATATATATGTGTGTGTATATAAGTGTGTGCCGTGTATGTGTGTATACGTGCGTGCCATGTACATGTATGAATGTGTGTATAAGTGTGTGTGTATAAGCATGTGTCATGTGCGTGTGTTTAATTGTGTGTATATATATAATTTTTTGCATTATTCTATATAAACATACAGTGATCGTGTGTGTGTTCCATGCACATTTTAAAATAATGGTTGAACAGACTAGAGTGTGTGTGTGTGTGTGTGTGTGTGTGTATGTATATATATATATATATATATATATATATATATATATATATATATATATATATATATATATATATATATATATAGACACACACACACACACAGCCCTGCTGCTTATAGCATGATACTATATGGGGAAAAATTGATCTACCAGTGTTCTGTCCCCATCATTCGATTCGTCCTCAGACGATGTAAAGAGGCCGAGAAACAAGAGCCAAACGACAATATGTATGTGAGCATTGGGGGCCTCATTTTAAACTTTTGCCTAGGGCCCCACTTTGTCTAAAACCGGCCCTGCCGAAGAGCTATCTGGCTCAAAAGCTGGTCGGGTGATATGCACTCCAAAAATAAATTGTGTTCCATACCCTTTTCTGGGGGCAGGGTCTTCGGACCGGTCCTCGACGATATCTTAGAAAAGGCCTCAGATGTAAAAAAGGGGTTCCCAGAAGAGAAGCCTAAAAAATTCCAGCCCTTTCGGAGACCCCGCTATAATCAAAAACCAGATTACAGGGGTAAAGGAAAACAAGGTAGATGGAGCTACCAGAAAGGGGGGGATAGTAGACCCAAAACCAAAGACTCGAGTTACTCAGGTCCGAGGTCTAGCTAACATAGAAAATGACGCCATCAGAGTAGGGGGTCGTCTAGCCGGATTCCTAGAAGGTTGGAAGGAAATAACAACAAGTCCTTGGGTGTTACAGGTGGTGTCCCAGGGATACAAAATCGAATTTACCTCCCTTCCGCCCGAAAGGTTTCTGGTGTCCAGCTCACATCTAAAATTATCATCCCCCATGTGGTCGGATATACAGGACCTCCTAAAAATGGCGGCAATTGTTCCGGTCCCCTCTCAAGAAGAGTACAGAGGTCATTACTCGAATCTCTTCTCGATAACAAAACCATCGGGAGAATCGAGAACAATAATAAATCTGAAGCACCTAAACAATTGGGTGGTATACAAAAGATTCAAAATGGAGTCAATTCGGTCTACCATTCCTCTGTTGGGAAGGGGTATGGTGATGTGCACTCTAGATCTAAAGAGTGCAAATTACCATGTTCCCATTTACTTAAACCACCAAAAGTTCCTGCGGTTCGCGGTAAACATGGAAGGGAAGATCTACCACTTTCAATTTCGCTGTCTCCCCTTCGGCCTGGCGTCGGCTCCCAGGGTTTTTATAAAACTTATGGTAGAGGTGGTCGCATATCTGAGAAATCAGGATTTGATGGTAATCCCTTATTTAGACGACTTTTTAGTAGCGGCAGAGTCAGTAGACCAGCTCAGGATCAACTGTCAATCCCTCATTTCCACACTAGAGAGTCTCGGATGGATTATAAATTGGAAGAAATCAGATCTAATACCGAAATCCAGAATAAAATTCCTAGGAGTCATGCTCGATTCAGAAACAAGAATGTCCTACCTTCCGGAAGACAGGCTAAAGGGTATAGTAAAAAAGGTCCATCACTTCTCCCGAGCCCGAAATACGATCAGAGACGGGATGATAATACTGGGGTTAATGACGGCCTGCATCCCTTGCGTGAGATGGAGCCAGTTTCATTCCTGGCAGCTTCAGCAGGGAGTTCTGAGGAGCTGGAACAGAAGACAGAACTCTCTAAATCAAAGACTGAATCTTTCATTTCAGATCAAGAGATCTCTGGTGTGGTGGACTCTCTCCAAAAATCTCCGGCTGGGGGTACCATGGCTTCAAACCCCGAGTGTGTCAGTCACGACAGACGCAAGTCAGCAAGGTTGGGGAGGTCATGTCCTAGGAAGATATTTCCAAGGTCGTTGGAAAAGAAAGGACAGCAAGAAGTCATCAAACCACAGAGAGTTGCATGCGGTTTGGAAGGTCTTAACGGCGGCACAACATTTGCTGAAGAACAAGCATGTAAAAGTCTTCTCGGACAATACGACGACTGTAGCCTTCCTTCGACATCAGGGGGGCCCAAGACATTTGGCATTACAAGATCTGGCGGAACAGATCTTCAGGTGGGCAGAGAAGTCGGTACTGTCAATCTCGGCTGTACATCTGGAGGGATCCAAGAACCAGTTGGCGGATTTCCTGAGCAGGAAAAGTGTATCCCCTACAGAGTGGGAACTGAACAGCGAAGTATTCAGGGGTCTTTGTCATCGTTGGGGGAAGCCGACTGTGGATCTATTTGCTACAAAGCAAAATGCAAAGGTCAAAACCTTTTACTCCCTAAACCCCTGGGAAAGCCCAGCTGCGATCGATGCCCTGTCACAACCCTGGAACAACGGTCTTCTGTATGCGTTTCCGCCTCTGGCAATGATTCCAAGAACACTCAGGAAAATCTGCGAGGACGGGGCCAAAGTCATTCTCATAGCTCCTCATTGGCCGAAACGAAGTTGGTTTCCGTTGTTAAAAAAATTGTCAGTGGAAGAACCCCTCCTGTTACCAGAAAGAGAGGATCTTCTTCTACAGGGTCCAGTTCTACACCAGAACCCAGGAACACTTCAGTTGGCAGCCTGGATCCTGAACGGAAGGTCTTGAGGGCAAAAGGTCTTTCAGATGACGTCATTTCTACCCTTCAAGCCAGCAGAAAGCCGGTGACATCTGCTATCTACACAAAAATATGGAAAAGATTTTGTGGATTCTGCGGGGAGATGACAGTTGATACTGACCATCCAGAGATCCCGAAAATTCTTGACTTTTTGCAGTCAGGATTTCAAAAAGGTCTTAGACCAAGTACATTAAGAGTCCAGATAGCGGCCCTGAGTGTATTTTTTGATTTTTCTCTATCTACCCACCCCTGGATTAGTCGATTCTCTAGAGCAGTCCAGAGGCTAAGGCCATTAATTAGGAAATCAGTCCCGCCGTGGGATCTTAATCTGGTCCTGAATTTTCTGTGCGATCAGTCCTGGGATATAACTGGAGACATAGATATTAACAAACTCTCTCTTAAAACCGCGTTTTTAGTTGCGATCACATCGGCAAAAAGATTGGGGGAACTACAGGCTCTTTCGGTACAGAACCTGTATTTACAGATCTTTGAGGATAAAATAGTACTAAGGTTTGATCCGGCCTTTCTCCCTAAGGTCATCTCAGATA
This sequence comes from Ranitomeya variabilis, assembly GCF_051348905.1. Lineage (NCBI taxonomy): Eukaryota > Metazoa > Chordata > Amphibia > Anura > Dendrobatidae > Ranitomeya > Ranitomeya variabilis. The sequence continues at coordinate 710,583,032 of NC_135235.1, forward strand.
CTAATATGAATCAGGAGATTGTTTTACCGTCATTTTGCCAATTCCCTAAAAACCAAAAAGAAAGATTTTACCATAACCTTGACGTAAGAGAGTCAGTACTCAGTTACCTTGATTTATCTAGACCCTGGAGACGGGACAATAATTTGTTCGTTCAGTTCAGGGGTCCAAATAAGGGGAAAAAAGCATCTAAAGCGACTATCGCACGGTGGATAAAATCTACAATTAATTTAGCCTACAAAGCTAAAGGTCTGAATTCCCCAGTTAATCTTAAAGCCCACTCATCTAGGGCCATGGCCACATCATGGGCGGAGAAAGGGGGGGCTACGGCAGACCAGATCTGTAGAGCTGCATCATGGTCTAATCTTAGTACCTTTTCTAAACACTATAAGTTAGATGTAGTTACGCCTCAGTTGGCCTTTGGTAGAAAGGTACTTCAAGCAGTGGTCCCACCCTAAATACCATTCTCCTTTGGTATTTCTCCAGTGTGCTGTCAGGTGGTGACCTGGAAAACAGTAATTAGACTTACTTGTAATTGTATTTCCAGGAATCCATCCTGACAGCACTGTTAGTTCCCTCCCTATTGTTTGATCTTTATACTTATGTGATGTAACATTTGTATGATTGATTATTTTGTTGGAATAAAACTTGTTTTTTGCATCCATCCAGATGTGTTACTTTGGAAAAACACTGAAGGGTGGTAGGGGGAGGGTCCTTTTAACCTCTCTTGTTTCCTGTCCCATCATGGATAAGAAGGACGTCCTTCAGTGTGCTGTCAGGATGGATTCCTGGAAATACAATTACCAGTAAGTCTAATTACTGTTTTTTTACTTTGTCCCTGGGGGGGACATTACAGATCGGTGATCTGACAGTGTGCACAGCACTCTGTCAGATCACCGATGTCACTTAGAGTGCAGCAGGCTTACCAAGCGCCTGCTCTGAGCAGGCACTCGGTAAGCCACCTCCCTCCCTGCAGGACCCGGATGCCACGGCCATCTTGGATCCGGGACCTGCGGCGAGGAGGGAGGTAGGAGACCCTCGGAGCAACGCGATCACAACGCGTTGCTGCGGGGGTCTCAGGGAAGCCCGCAGGGAGCCCCCTCCCTGCGCGATGCTTCCCTATACCGCCGGAACACCGCGATCATGTTTTATCGCGGTGTGTCGGGGGTTAATGTGCCGGGGGTGGTCTGTGACCGCTCCTGGCACATAGTGCCGGATGTCAGCTGCGATATGCAGCTGACACCCGGCCGCAATCGGCCGCGCTCCCCCCGTGAGCGCGGCCGATCGCGTATGACGTACTATCCCATCGGTGGTCATACGGGCCCACCCCACCTCGACGGGATAGTACGTCAGATGTCAGAAAGGGGTTCAAATTTGTAAAATTTCTGATTTTTTACAAAATAAAGCAAAACATATAAACAAGTTTACCATTATCATAAAGTCTAATATGTCACGAAAAAAAAAATCTCAATCAATGGGATATGTTGAAGCATTCCTGAGTAATTACTATATAAAGTAACACTGGTCAGATTTAAAAAAAATTGGCCCGTCACTAAGGGGCTAAGTGCTTGTACAAGTGAACATTGTATCAAAAGTGGTTTACCTGTCTAAGGCTGGTTTCACGCCAGCGTTCGGCAGCCTTCTTCCTCCGTTAAGCCCCGCCCATTGCTGCACCTCTTCCTACAGCTCTGCCTACGTCTGCATGCGTCCCCTATCTTTAACATTGGGTAAGTACTAAGCAGGCATGCGTCGTTTTGACGATGCGCTGAACTGCGAACGCAACATGTTGCATTTTGTTGCGGTCGGCGCAGTGTCAACACAACGCGTGCAGAGGCATGTGCTTGACCTGCGTACCCAATGTTAAAGATAGGGTATGCAGGACACATGCAGACGTAGGCGGAGCTGAAGGAAGAGGTGAGGCAGTAGGCGGGGCTTAACGGAGGAAGAAGGCTGCCATCCGCATCCCTGCCGAATGCTGGTGTGAAACCAGCCTAAGGCTGTTATTATAGCACCTTACATGTGTTACACAGATACATCATGGGCTTGTCCTGCCCTACGCATGAAATGAAAGGCTAAAATACAATGTGGAGACTTAATCAGAGCAATGTTTTATTTACATTCAGAACTGGTTTAAGAGGAACAAATTACCATTTCCCACAGAAATCTCAGACTTTTACTTATAGAAATACTGGATAAATATCATTTTAACATTAGATATAGAAACATTTCTAATTTTATAAAACTGCATTTTTTTGCATTGAATAACTTTATGCCTTTGCTTTGCTTTATGCCTTTTCATTTTATGCATTTCTAAATTATTGTAAAACTGTAATATGCTGTTGGTGCCTGCGGGCTGGACTGTCGGTCTGGTATGTGGCTCTGTTCCCCCCAGGCCTGCCTCCGGTGTCTGAGGTTTCAGTGTCCCAGACCAGAGATCATAATACCGGCCTTGAATAGTGAAGGACACGGCAGCCGACCCTGAGAAACATCCAAGGTGGGAACGCCCCATCATGTTGAAGAGAGTCTGCTAGATCCAGGCCTAGCAGACCAGTGCTGGTGGGTTCATGGATGCCAGGAGGGGGCTGGCCTAAAGGAAGGTCTCATCTTTTCCTGGTGGTGTTGTCCCATCGTTTTTTTGGACAGAACATTTCCAAAACAACCAAAATTGAACAGCAGATCTCTTGGGAGGCAGACTTTAGTCCTCTGTTGCAGAAGCGAAGTACTCTTAAACTGATAGGCGCAGAGTAGGACGCACTAGAAGGTTGGCGTGCATGATTGTTCAGGGTGCTGGCGGTGTGGACCGGCCACCAGAGAAGGCCTAGACCGAAGCCTGGATATTTTAAGAGCATGGTCACAGGAGCCTCTGGAAAACATAGAGGCTGCATGAATAGGAAGGTTTTGCCTAGTAGACCACAGTTGATACGGTAGTGAGTAGTGACAATTCTAGGTGGGAGATTAGAGTGACAATTCCACTGTCGCCCCCAAAAGCCGTATCTGGGGGGAAAAAAAAAAGGAAAACCCCCCAAAACCTAAGGCAGAAACTGGGCTGGGCAGTCCAGACCCATGTCTGCCTCCTACTGACATTAAGCTAAAACAGATTAGCTTCGTGCCAGTTGGTGGTGTACCCTCCTCTACAGGGAAATACCTAAAAAAAAAATTTGCATAGCATAAGCAGCAAACACCCATTTTTTTTGTGTACCCCAATGAAGCATTAGCCCCCCCCCCCACATCAACCAGAGGGCCACACAGCATAATCTCGCTCCCCCAGTCAGAAACCTCCACCTCACATTAACCAGCGGTCCCCACAGGATAAATCCAAAGCCCACCAGACATTCCCTCCCCCAAGCGTAAATCCCCATATGACGCCCCTTGCCCTCAACCATAAATCCCATCAGACACCCCCCCAATCGGATACCACCCCAGCTTAACCCCCCCAGCATAAACTCCCATCGTACACCACGCCCACCCAAGAATAAACCCCTATCGGACGTCCAAACCCCACAAACACCCATCGGACGTCCAACCCCCACAAACCACCATCGGACGCGGACCCCCTCACCCAGCACAAACCCCCTTCGGACGTCCACCCCCCACCCAGCCTAAACCCTCATCGGACGTCCACTCCACCCAGCCTAAACCCTCATGATCCCCCAGTAAGCAGCAGGTCACCCCCCAATAAAAGGGACCCCTCCGTAAGTAGCAGGTCGCCCCCAAATCCCACCACAGGGTCCCCCCCAATAGCCAGGACCCCCCCAATAGCCAGCACCAGGTCGCCTCCCCACATCCCACGACAAGCAGGTCGCCTCCCTACATCCCAAGAGAAGCAGGTCGCTTCCCCACATCCTACGACAAGCAGGTCGCCGCCCCACATCCCACGACAAGCAGGTCGCCACCCCACATCCCACGACAAGCAGGTCGCCTCCCTACATCCCACGACAAGCCGGTCGCCTCCCCACATCCCACGACAAGCAGGTCGCCACCCCACATCCCACGACAAGCAGGTCACCTCCCCACATCCCACGACAAGCAGGTCGCCTCCCCACACCCCACCTCAAGCAGGTCGCCCCCCCACATCCCACCACAAGCAGGTCGCCCCCCCACATCCCACCACAAGCAGGTTACCCTTCACAGGTTGCTCCCACATTCCACCAGAAGCAGGACGTCCCCCACAAGCAGATTACCCTCAAATCTCACCACAGGGGTCCCCCCAATAGCCTGCAGCAGGAGCCCCCCAAATCCCTCCACAAGGGTCCACCACAATAGCCAGCAGGTCCCCCAAATCACACCACAAGGGTCCCCCACAACAGCCAGCAGCAGATCCCCCCCCAAAATCCCACCACAGGGGTCCCCCACAATAGCCAGCAGGACCCCCAAATCACACAAGGGTCCCCTACAACAGTCAGCAGCAGATCCCCCCCAAAATCCCACCACAGGGGTCCCACACAACAGCCAGCAGCAGGTCCCCCCCAAATCCCAGACCATAGCCAGCAGCAGGTGCCCCCCCAGAATACCACCACACAGGTTCCAATAGCCAGCAGCAGGTGCCTCCCAAAATCCCACCACAGGGGTCCCCCTCACAATTGCCAGCATCAGGTGCCCCCCCAAAATCCCACCACAGGGATCCCCCACAATAGCCAGCATCAGGTGCCCCCCAAAATCCCACCTCAGGGGTCCCCCACAATAGCCAGCATCATGTGCCCCCCAAAGTCCCACCACAGGGGTCTCCCACAACAGCCAGCAGCCCCCCACCAAAATCCCACCACAGGGGTCCCCCACAGTAGCCAGCACGTCCCCCAAATCACACCACAAGGGTCCCCCACAACAGCCAGCAGGAGGTCCCCCCAAAATCCCACCACAGGGGTCCCCCACAACAGCCAGCAGCAGTTCCCCCCCAAATCCCAGACAATAGCCAGCAGCAGGTGCCCCCCAAAATCCCACCACACAGGTCCCCCCAAATAGCCAGAAGCAACAGGTCCCCCCCAAAATCCCACCACAGGGGGTCCCCCCAAAATCCCATCACAGGGGGTCCCCCCCAATAGCCAGCAGCAGCAGGTGCCCCACAAAATCCCACCAGTGGTCCCACATAAGCCAGCAGCAGGTCTCACAAAATCCCACCACAGGGGTTGCTCACAACAGCCAGCAGCAGGTCCCCCCAAATACCACCAGAAGGGTCCCCAACAGCCAGCATCAGGTGCCCCCAAAATCCCACCTCAGGGGTCCCCCCACCATAGCCAGCATCATGTGCCCCCCAAAGTCCCACCACAGGGGTCCCCCAGAACAGCCAGCAGCCCACCACAGGGGTGCCTCCCAAAATCCCACCACAGGGGTCCCCCTCACAATTGCCAGCATCAGGTGCCCCCCAAAAATCCCACCACAGGGATCCCCCACAATAGCCAGCATCAGGTGCCCCCCAAAATCCCACCTCAGGGGTCCCCCACAATAGCCAGCATCATGTGCCCCCCAAAATCCCACCACAGGGGTCCCCCACAACAGCCAGCAGCCCCCCACCAAAATCCCACCACAAGGGTCCCCCACAATAGCCAGCAGCAGGTCCCCCCAAAATCCCACCACAGGGGTCCCCCTCAACAGCCAGCAGCAGTTCCCCCCCAAAAAAATCCCAGACAATAGCCAGCAGCAGGTGCCCCCCAAAATCCCACCTCAGGGGTCCCCCACAACAGGCAGCAGCCCCCCACCAAAATCCCACCACAGGGGTTCCCCCCAAAATCCCACAACAGGGGTCCCCCACAATAGCCAGTAGGTCCCCCAAATCACACCACAAGGGTCCCCCACAACAGCCAGCAGCAGGTCCCCCCAAAATCCCACCACAGGGGTCCCCCACAACAGCCAGCAGCAGGTCGCCCCCCACACAGACAAGCAGGTCGCCCACCACAGGGCCTCCCCCCAATAGCGAACAGCAAGTAGCATTATTTCACCCTGAAACCACTAACCTCCATACACCATGGCGTCCACAAGCTATCATGCTGCTTTGCCGCCTTGGTAAATAGAGAATACGCCCATGATGTGAACTCAAAACACGCCCCATCCCGATAGGATTCGCCCCCGGAAATGACGTCACACCTGGAAGGAGCCCATACAGTCTAGCATTTACTCCCCATTATGCCCCTGTAAGCAGGGTTCTGCCTCCACAACCAGCTGCTTCGGGCACTTTACCATGAGCTGGTACCTCAGATTCCTCCCCGCACCCCTTTCCTTTGCTTGGTGCCAAATCTGTTCTGCCTTTGGGGCTATGGCCTTTATAATATCAGTAAACTGCGTCATCAAGGTCTCCTGACCAGGTGTACCATCTAGACTCTTCCTTCCTGAAACTCTCCCTCTTCCCATTGATTTCACATGGTCCCGCCTGGACGGCAGTCTTTTTGTACAAATGCAGCACAGCCCTGAGGAGTCTTTTCTATGACACTCCTTTTTACACCCCTTATGCAATATATATGATGCCACTCACACAGTATAATGTTTCCACAGTACTGGCGTCTCTCGTAAAAGGTATTTTCACAGTATTGCCATACCCCTACATACAGTATAATGTTCTCATAGTACCGCCATACCCACACACAGTATAATGTTCCTACAGTACCGCCATACCCTCGCACAGTATAATCTTCTCACATTACCTCCATCCCACCCCACACAGTATAATGTTCCTACAGTACCTCCATCCCACCACACACAGCATAATCATCTCATAGTACCGCCATACCCCCACACACATCATAATGTTCCTACAATACCTCCACCCCACCACATACAGTATAATCTTCTCATAGTACCGCTATACCCCCACACAGTATAATGTTCCTACAGTACTGCCATACCCCCACACACAGTATAATCTTCTCATAGTACCGCCAAACCCACACACAGTATAATGTTCCTACAGTACCACCATACCCTCACACACAGTATTTTGTTCCCACAATAGTGGCTTAACACAAACAAAGGATAATGTTTCCACAGGACTGACATCCCCCTCACACACCGTGTAATGTCCCCACAGTACTGCCATCCCCCCACTTTCTAATGTTCCCACAGTACTGCCCTCTACATGCACAATATGGTACCATCCACCTCACTGACTACCTCCGACCACCGACAATAAAATACTCACTTGGCCTCATTCTTGGTGCAAATCGTAATGATCCCAGGATCTATGAGATATTTACCATATGATAGTTGGATAGGCAGGAGTGTATCATCCATAAAGGTTGCCCACTCAGTTGATATGATGCCTACGAATCGACAGGGCTTGTGGGGTGTGGTATTGGTCACCCTCTCCTTCCCATCATCACAATTAAAGCAATATCCACATTCCCATGACCATAATACCATTGAATAGATTAGTGAATCAGGGAGTCGAAAGCTCCTGATCCACCATTCAGCCATCACTTCTGAGTCTGAGACTCTGTGCACTGCAGTCATAATGATGTCACTACATCAAACCTGTAGTATGTAGCCTCAGCACTCACAACGCACAGACCAGAGCAGCGCACCTCAGGAATCGGGTTGGCTGAGTAGTGTGTGTGTTTTTTTTTTGTTTTTTGTTTTTTTTCAAATATCAGGAATTGTGGGGGAATCTTCTTAAGAGAAGAGCTGTTGGGACTCTCATACTGAATGTGTGGCTGGTAGGGGCCATTATACTGGGATTGTGGTGGACTGTAAATACCTCCATACTGAGTGGGGGGTTTTATTTTGTGTGGCAGGTTGTGGTGGCCATAATTAGAGATGAGCGAATATCTGCAGAAAATGATCGCCAAACATAAATTCGCACAAATATGGCGCATTCACATTCATGATCGGTAACACGAGCATTTTTCTTAAGATTGGAAGAAGTTGGTAACATTTGGTAAAAGACATAATAGAAGCCGGCAATACATGTGCCGCATTAGTAAAATCACTGCCACCAATGTGGGAGACTGGGGTTCAAATCTTGGCTCTGCCCTGATGGACATAATATACCAGTAGTGGTTCATAACACTACAGTGCCTATCTCAATAAACATGAGCGTGTCACCCAACGTTTCAATATTATAAAGAGAAAACTATTATCACAACTTGAGATGGATCAACTGCACTGCATATCCACCCCACATGAAGACCTGGAAGAACAACATGGCAACCCCTGGAGATTCTGATCCAACCCAGCAACTAGTGAGCAGTGCAGCTGGTCTGAAACAGAAGATCTTAGATAAACTAAATATCATCAATACCAGAGATGGACTGCCAAAGCTCAGCAAAGAAAGACCACCAAACAGTATGCTAGAGGATGCCAATAGAGCAGCTCTTGCATCAATACTTACCACCACCATAAGTCAAACTAATAACCTGATCTATGCTACTGCCTCAGCAATCATGGAAATGCTTGGCTATGCAACCAGCAAGAACAACAGAAGTACGTGCCCCCCTTGGAAAAAAAGACTGTAGACAAAGATCAAGGTGCCACGAAGGGAAGTCATCCAACTGTCAGAAATACAGAAGTTTATAAAGATGAAGAATAAGACCAAGCTGGACAAGTACAAAGGCCTGACGCCAACTGAAGAGACTGCTAAACAAAGGCTCACAGCACTCACTGCAAGACTAGGGAGATACATTATTGAAGCTGAGGCCAAGAAGAGAAGTGCCCTGATCTCCAAAGAACCATCCAAAGTGTGCGCAAAGGCAGAAACTCCACCAATAGCAGAGACTGAACAATACTGGAGGAACATATGGGAGAAGGAAAAAACATAACACTAGTGCAATTTGGCTGCAATATTTGAGAATGAAACACAGCAACCACCCAGAGCAAGAACCAGTCACTATTACAGAAGCAGACATCCAGCAGTGGGTCAAGAACATGAAGAGCTTAACAGCACCTGGTCCAGACATGATCCTCACCTACTGGCTAAAGAAATTGACATTGGTACATGAATACGTGGCAAAGCAGATGAACCAACTGGTAGAAGCAGGCCACCACCCAGCTTGGTTAACACAAGGAAGAATAGTGGTGATCATGAAGGTTCCTCACAAAGGAACAGCTCCATCCAATTACTGCCCAATAACCTGCCTTACAACAACATGGAAACTTCTGTCAGGCATCATAGCCACCAAGCTACAGAACCATATGAGCCAGTACATGAATCCAGCTCAGAAAGGCATTGGGACTGACACCAGAGGCTCTAAGCACCAGCTCCTAGTAGATAGAGCAGTTGCTCAAGACTCAAGATCCAGACAGACCAATCTCAGCACAGCCTGGATTGACTACAGGAAAGCCCATGACTCAATGCCACACACATGGATCTATGAATGCTTGGCTCTGTACAATGTCAACAGGAAATTAAAAACCTTCCTCAGAAACTCACTGGGGCTATGGAGAACAACATTGGAAGTCAACTCAAGACAATTGCACAAGAGACTATCAAATGCGGCATATACCTAGGTTATGCACTGTCCCCATTGCTGTTCTGCATAGGCTTGAACCCCTCAGTCAGATAATTACAGAGTCTGGCTATGGATACAAGTTCAAGAGTGGAAGCACCATCAGCCACCTCCTCTACAGCAATGACATCAAGCTGTATGCGAAAAACGAATGAGACATCAATTACTGATCCACCTGACAAGGATCTACAGTGAAGACATTGGATGTCTTTCGGAAGAGAGAAGTGCTGCTGGTTGGTAATAAAGAGGGGCAAGGTAGTCAAGACTGATGGAGAGAAGTGGGCTGGGCCGGGTGGCAGGAATTCATATGCACCCCGGGCCGGTGCCTAAGCAGCTGCACAGGGCCGCTGGAGGACTGTAAGTGATTGTAATACATAGCGCACCTATAGTGCACGGTCGTGTCATCCCGACATGCAGGCTGCAGCAGTATGTGATGAGCAGGCTCCTGTGCGGCACTGCCACTTGGAGGGAGAGAGCCAGCGGCAATCAAGATGAAAGGTCAGCATACTGGCCTGTGTGTGCATGGAGCTACCAGGGAGAGAGAAGCCCCAGCTTCGGCTATTTTCACACTTCGTCTTTTGAAATCCGTCACAATCCGTCGATTTTTGAGAATGCGGGATCCTGCCCAAAAATTTGCAGGATCCTGCATTTTCCCATAGACTTTTAGTGACGGATTGTGACGGATAGCCATCCGTTTCATCCGTCGTGTACTGGATCCGTCGTATAATAGCGGTCCGTCGTGCAGAGAAAACATTCATTGTAACTTTTTTTATGCACGTCGGAAAATCGTTAAGCGACGCATCCTGCTCTGCCCGTCATCGGCTACAATGGAAGCTTATGGATGCAGGATCCGTCGCTGACCGTCACACACAGGAATCCAGCGACGGATCCAGTTTTTCCCTTCTGAGCATGCCCGGAAGGATTTTGAAGTCTGGGAAAATATCTCTCTCTCACTCTCTCTCTCTCACTTGTGCTTCTCATATTGCTCGCAGTGCTGTGGTTATTTGGCGGGTGTGTGGCTGCAAGTTTGTGATTTACATACATGCGGTCACATGCCGACTAGCCTGGCATGGCCTAATGCAACTGTATTGATCAAGGCAAAAACAGTCTAGTCGAAATGTGGCTGGGAATATATATATCGCATGCTTGCGGTTACAAGACCACCTGTTGCCGGTACCAGAGAATCTTCACAGCGCACGATATGAGAATTCACACATAGTGACTGTAGATATGTAGCTTAAGATCCGACAACCCCTTTAAGGATGGGCTGCTACTCATGGGCCATTGCTGTGTGCATGCCCCCGGGCCAAAATTTGACAGCCAGCCCCTGCTGATGGAGTGGAATTACCAGCAGGGCACATAGCAGATGTACAGAAATGCTACAAGTACCTTGGCATCCCACAGGTATACGGTAACCATGATGAGGAGGCAAGGAAAGCAGCAACATCCAAATACCATCAAAGGGTAAGATAGGTCCTGAAGAGCCAGCTCAATGGGAAGAATAAAATCTGCATCATCAATATATATGCCCTGACAGTTATCAGATACCCTGCTGGCATAGTGTTGTGGCCAAAAGAAGAGATGGAAGCTGCAGATGTAAAAACACAAAAGTTCCTCACAATGCATGGAGGTCTGTACCCTAAAGGTACCGTTACACTAAACGACTTACCAACAATCACGACCAGCGATAAGACCTGGCCGTGATCGTTGGTAAGTCGTTGTGTGGTCGCTGGGGAGCTGTCACACAGCTCTCTCCAGCGACCAACGATCAGGGGAACGACTTCGGCATCGTTGAAACTGTCTTCAACGATGCCGAAGTCCCCCTGCAGCACCCGGGTAACCAGGGTAAACATCGGGTTACTAAGTGGAGGGCCGCGCTTAGTAACCCGATATTTACCCTGGTTACCATCGTAAAAGTAAAAAAAAAACACTACATACATTCTGATGTGTGTCACGTCCCCCGGCGTCCACAGGGTTAAAACTGCTTTCGACAGGAGCGCTGCTAATATGCACGCGCTGCTAATATGCACGCGCTGCTGCCGAGAGCTTCCCTGCACTAAATGTCTCAGTGCCGGCCGTAAAGAAGAGCACAGCGGTGACGTCACCGCTGTGCTCTGCTTTACGGCCGGCGCTGACACAGTCAACCCTGTGGACGCCAGGGGACATGACAGACATCAGAATGTGAGTATGTAGTGTTTTTTTTTTTTACTTTTACAATGGTAACCAGGGTAAATATCGGGTTACTAAGCGCGGCCCTGCACTTAGTAACCCGATATTTACCCTGGTTACAAGTGAACACATCGCTGGATCGGCGTCACACACGCCGATCCAGCGATGACAGCGGGTGATCAGCGACCAAAAAAAGGTCCTGATCATTCCCATCGACCAACGATCTCCCAGCAGGGGCCTGATCGTTGGTCGCTGTCACACATAACGAGATCGTTAGCGGGATCGTTGCTTACGTCACCAAAAGCGTGACGTTGCAACGATATTGTTAACGATATCGTTATGTGTGACTCAGCCTTAAGTCTAACACCCAAAGATTGTATACTAACAGAAAGGAGGGTGGTCGAGGCTTGATAAGTATCCAAGCCACCATCACGGATGAAACAAGGAGTATCCAGGAATACATCAGAAAAATGGCACCAAAAGATGAGATGCTGAGAGAAAGCCTAAGGCAGCAACGACAACAGATCTGGAAGGAAGAACGGGAACATGAAGCGCCATGGCAATACAAGTTGCTGCATGGGATGTACCATCGACATAATGGAGGTGGCTGAGATGGAGAAATCCTACCAATGGCTGGAGATAGCTGGACTCCGAGACAGCACAGAGGCACTAATCATAGCAGCACAAGAGCAAGCACTAAGTACCAGATCCATAGAAGCAGGAATCTACCACACAGGACAAGACCCAAGGTGCAGAATATATGCTAAGAAACCTCAGAAACCGTCCAACGCATAGTGGCAGGATGCAAAATGCAAACAGGAACAGCGTATACTGAACGCTATAACCAAGTATTGGGAATTGTATACAGGAATATCTGCACAGCATATGGGCTAATTCCTCCTAAGTCCAGGTGGGAGACCCCAGAAAAAGTGATGGAGAATGAAAGGGCTAAAATCCTGTGGGACATCAAGATCCAGACGATAAGCAGGTGTTGACTAACCAACCAAACATTGTGATAGTAGACAAGTATCAGGAGACAGCAGTGATAATAGATGTGGCAGTTCTAAGTGAGAGCAACATTAGAAAGAAGGAATATGAGAAGCTGGAGAAATACCTTTGCCTCAAAGAAGAACTGGAGAAGATGTGGAAGGTGAAGGCAACAGTGATTTCATTGGTGACAGGAACACTTGGAGCAGTGACCCCCTAAATGGGAAGAATGGCTACAACAGATCCCAGGAGCAACATCTGAGCTCTCTGTCCAGAAAAGCGCAATGCTATGAACAACTAAGATCCCTGTGCAGAACCCTCATACTCCCAGGCCTCTGATAGAGAACCCGACAATGAGAAAGGACAACAAAGACCACCTTCATTGGGGGTGAGAAGGAAGTTTTTTTTATAGATGTCAGTGACACAATGTGTATACACTGCTCAAAAAAATAAAGGGAACACTAAAATACCACATCCTAGATATCTCTGAATGAAATATTCCAGGTGCAATTTTTTATTCATTGCATAGTGGAATGTGTTCAGAACAATAAAACATAACAATTATCAATGAATATCCCATGAAGGTCTGGATTTGGAATGATACTCAAAATCAAAGTGGAAAATCAAATTACAGTGTAACGCCGCTGGGTTTATACATTGTTTCTTCGGCGTTACTTTTGCATGTCTCTGCTTTAACCCTTGCTCCTCTCCCCCTAATGTGCAGGGATACTGTTGTCTGTTACCTGTATGGATTCTGCTCAGTTCCCTGCCACCGCTGCGTAGCTGTACATGTGCTGTGATGACTTTGCTCTGCTGCATGGCCACTCGCATGTGCGTCCCTGGCTGCCGCTTGGAAGCTAGCCACGGCTTGCGAGGTCCTCTGCAGCTGTGCATGGCTTTCCGCATGTGTCCAGGCTAGCAGCCGCTGCCAGGTGCCCTAAGCCACAGTTCCTGTGCTGTCAGTGCTATAATGGTTTCTGTTTGTGCTTAGGGTGCGCGCGGCCACACCTACCCTGCTTTTATCAGGGTTTGAGTGTGCACCTGTGTTGCTTCCTCAGCCTATTGCTGAGGAGCAGCTCCTATATAAACTTCCTCTTTGCTACTGGGCGTTGCCAGAGCATTGCATTGTGTTTCTGTGTCTTGCCTTGTGAGGTATCCAGCTCCCGTTCTGTCTGCAGTATGTTCTGGGAGAGCTGATGCCTCTCTCTCGCCTGTTCTGGGGGCCGAGTACCCAGATCCGCCTATCCTGGAGGCTGTATATCCAGATCCGTTTGTGTCTTGTTTTCCCGCCTGTTCTGGGGGCAGAGTACCCAGATCCGCCTATCCTGGAGGCTGAATATCCAGTACCTGATCCTGTCTGAACCTGTCTCTGTTATGTTTCTTAAGTCCTATTGTGTCTGACACCCCGCACCCAGTGACTGAACTTTCCGGGCTCATCATTTAAAGATGGAGTTCGGTGTTCTTGCTGAGCTCTTACTATTCTGTGCTCAGCCTTCCATGCGGTGCTAACCCCGTCTGGTCCAGTTCCAGTCCAGCGGTGCTTGCACCATCACGCTTGAGTTCCTTCCTAGGTCTGTTGTCCGGAGCCTGACGGCCGTAGTTACGAGCCTGATGGCCTCCGCTACCTGGTCCTGTGCCCTCCGTGTCCCAGCCGATTACCTGGGCTGCCACGCCAGTGTCCCAGATGTCTTTCCGGTATTCCTGATGTCCTTTCATTATCCGATGTCCTGATTCCTGGGCTGCCACGTCAGTGTCCCAGCCGATGACCTGGGCTGCCACGCCAGTGTCCCAGATGTCTTTCCGGTATTCCTGATGTCCTTTCATTGTCCGATGTCTTGATTCCCTGGGCTGCCACGCCTGTGTCCATGTGTCCTGCTTGTGTCCAGATGTCCTGCCTGTGTCCTGAGTTCCACCCTGAGATGACGTCCTTCTGGGATCGGTGTCTGATGTTCTCCTGCCGTGCCTGTGCTACGTCCGAGGCCTGAGAGATTGGCCGTCCTAGTATGCCCGTGCCAGATGACCCTGGACTGCATCAACCCGTGATGACTCCTGCCATCGTCTGACGTCTGAGTCGTGTACCCTTCCTTGACATGTGGAATCGGGATCCTGTCATCATTATGTTTTGTTATGTACTGTGCTATCATTTAAGTAAACTTTGTTTCTTCATACCTGAAGTTGTGCGGTGTAGTCTAGTTCTGCATCTCTACATCTTGTTCACATGCTCAGCTGCCACAGACCCTGCTCGCTGCCGTTTCCTGGTCTGGGTAGGTCCAGGTTACTCTGTGGTCCAGTGGGTCCACATTGCATTCCTTTTTGGGACGCTCGCCCACGTCGTCTAGGTCTGGCGACGTGGAGGTGTCGGCTCGGCCACGTTTGTGGTCGCAGCCGTAGCATACAGTCTGATCCAACTTCAGTGGAAATGCCTCATGACAAGAAAAATATTCTCAGTATTGTGTGTGGCCTCCACGTGCCTGTATGAACTCCCTACTGTACAACGCCTGGGCATGCTCCTGATGAGGCAGAGGATGTTCTCCTGAGGGATCTCCTCCCAGACCTGGACTAAAGCATCTGCCAACTCCTGGACAGTCTGTGGTGCAATGTGACGTTGGTGGATGGAGCGAGACATGATGTCCCAGATGTGTTCAATCATATTCAGGTCTGGGGAATGGGCGGGCCAGTCCATAGCTTCAATGCCTTCATCTTGCAGGAACTTCTGACAAACTCCAGCCACATGAGGTCTGGCATTGTCTTGCATTAGGAGGAACCCAGGGCCAACAGCACCAGCATATGGTCTCACAAGGGGTTTGAGGATCTCATCTTGGTACCTAATGGCAGTCAGGCTACCTCTGGCAAGCACATGGAGGGCTGTGCGGCCCTCCAAAAAAATGCCACCCCACACCATTACTGACCCACTGCCAAACCGGTTATGCTGATGGATGTTGCAGGCAGCAGATCGCTCTTCATGGCATCTCTAGACTCTGTCACGTCTTTCACATGTGCTCAGTGTGAACCTCCTTTCATCTGTGAAGAGCACAGGGCGCCAGAGGCGAATTTGCCAATCCTGGTGTTCTGTGGCAAATACCAAGCGTTCTGCACGGTGTTGGGCTGTGAGCACAACCCCCATCTGTGGACGTCGGGCACTCAGACCATCCTCATGGAGTGGGTTTCTAACCGCTTGTGCAGACACATGCACATTTGTGGCCTGCTGGAGGTCATTTTGCAGGGCTCTGGCAGTGCTCCTCCTGTTCCTCCTTTCACAAAGGCGGAGGTAGCGGTCCTGCTGCCGGGTTGATGCCCTCCTACGGCCCCCTCCACGTCTCCTGGTGTACTGACCTGTCTCCTGATAGCCTCTGGACACTACGCTGACAGACACAGCAAACCTTGCTACAACTCGCATACATGTGCCATCCTTGATGAGCTGCACTACCGGAGCCACTTGTGTGGGTTATAGAGTCCGTCTCATGCTACCACGAGTGTGAAAGCACGACCATCATTCAAAAGTTACCAAAACATCAGCCAGAAAGCATTGGTACTGAGATGTGGTCTGTGGTCCCCACCTACACAACCACTGTCATGTCGGACGCTGTTCAGACCAGGTCGTCCGACAGACAGCGGTAATTCTGCTTTTGTCCACTATGAGCTCATTGGCGTCGGCTAGATTTTATCTAGCTGCTCCAGGGTTAATTTACCTGGTGCTCGGATTGGAAGCTGGGCCATGCCCGCTGCCTTTAAATAGTTCTCCTGAACATTGGGCGTCGCCGATTATAGCTTCTGTCTTGTGCTTGGTTGTCTCGGTCTGGCGTGGTGGTCTAGGAAAAGGAGTATCGTATCTGGTGGTGTATATTTCCCTTTGTTATATTTTCCTCCCTCCTATATTTGTATTTGTTTTGCCCTGTGCATTTATTGTGTATTCCTCAGTGACTGCGGTGTGGTGTATATTTTCCTTTATCCTTGTCTGTGCTAACTGTGGGTGTTGGTTTCAGCCTAGGGTTGAAACGGGAGACAGGGAGAGGGTGGAGGCTCAGACATGCACACCTTCAGTGTAATCTCTGGGTAGAGGGTCAGTCAGGGTTTCCCAGAGTTGAGGGAAATCGCAGGGGCCTGGGTTATTTGCTCTTGCCTACCTAGGCTTCCCATGACATTATAATGCGGCCAACATTATTTGAATTTCATGGATCCCATGAATTCCATAACCCGCCAGTTGGAGGCACTGTCCCTACAAGTCACTGAGTTGAGGGGGCAGTGCAGCAACAGGGACTTGCAGTATCTAATGTGCAAGCTGAAGCGACAGGTAGAGTTACTGAGCCTAAGTTTCCTTTGCCTGAAAAGTTTACTGGGGAACGCAGTAATTTTGTTACTTTTCGTGAAGCTTGTAAACTGTATTTTCGGATGTGTCCGATCTCCTCAGGTAATGAGGCTCAGCGTGTCGGCCTGGTGTTGTCATTATTAAACGGTGATCCCTAAGCATGGGCGTTTTCTTTGCCATCTGATTCTGCTGCATTTAACTCAGTGGAGAGTTTTTTTCTGCTCTTGCACACATTTACGATGACCCTGACAGAATGGCTCTAGCAGAATCTAAGATACGCGCTATTCGCCAGGGGAAGCGTGTTCCAGAGGGTTACTGTTCTGAATTTCGCCGCTGGGCGGTCGACACACAATGGAATGATCCAGCGCTGCGGAGTCAGTTTATTCATGGGGTTTCTGGAAGGGTTAAAAAAGCCCTCCTGAGGTACGAGACTCCTGCTTCTCTAGATTCTGCTATGAGTCTTGTTGTCCGCATTGATCGCCGTTTGCGTCAGGGGGAGCATGAGACGCCGCCTATGGGAGAGGGTTTAGGTTCACGTGAGGTTGCTGCTGGTGAGCCCACAGAACCTATGCGAATTGCAGGGGTGTCACATGTTAAGCATCAAGCCCCTGTGCTCAGAAAGCAGGGAGCCTGTTTTTACTGCGGTAAAACTGGTCATTTTATTAATATCTGTCCTCTGCTGTCAAAGAAAAACGCAACGGCGGAAAAACTTCTAAGCTCAGAGGGTGTGGAGGAGTCCAATCTGAGCTTATGTATATCCTCCATGATGGTTTCTCAGTGCATGCTTCCTGCCAAATTTGTTGTCGCTGGCAGAGAGCTCCCAATCACTGTTTTTGTGGATAGTGGTTCTGCCACAAATCTCATTGATGAGGAGTTTGCGCACACTGCTGGTTTTAGGATCGAAAAACTGCCTCATCCTATCCGCGTGGTTACCATCAATTCTGCTCCTCTCCCACAGGGGGAGATTACTGAGTTTGTGGCTGAGGTTAAACTCCACATTGGGGTTCTTCATTTCGAGCAGGTTACATGTAAGGTGCTCAAGAGTCTTCCGGCACAATTGGTTCTGGGTTTTCCATAGTTGTCTACACACAACCCGGTTATTGACTGGAAAACTCAGGACATAATTCAGTGGAGTGATTTCTGTCAGGAGAATTGCTTGGCCACATGTGTTTCTGCTGTGACTTCAAGCGTTCCTGAGTCACTTCTGAACTTTGTGGATGTGCTCTCTGAGAAGGGTTGTTCAGAGTTGCCACCACATCGCTCCTATGACTGTACTATCAGGTTTAAACCAGGGGCCAAATTGCCTAAAGCAAGGATGTTTAACATCTCCGGTTCAGAGAGACAGGCGCTAAAGGAGTACATTGCTGAAAGTTTGAGCAAAGGGCACATCAGGCCTTCATCCTCACCAGTGGCAGCAGGGTTCTTCTTTGTTAAGAAGAAAGATGGTGGACTACGGCCGTGTCTGGATTTCAGGGAGTTAAAAAAGATTTCGGTTCGTGATCCATATCCTATGCCATTGATACCGTATTTGTTCAACCAGGTGGCAGGTGCTAAGTGGTTTACCAAGCTTGACCTCAGGGGGGCATACAACCTCATAAGAGTCCGTCAAGGTAATGAGTGGAAGACGGCTTTTAATACCCCTGAGGGTCATTTTGAAAATTTGGTGATGCCATTTGGGTTGACAAACGCACCAGCAGTGTTTCAACATTTCATTAATGATGTGTTCCCGCATGTTTTGGGGAAATTCGTTATTGTGTACCTTGATGACATCCTCATATATTCTTGCGACCGTGATACTCATTTAGATCATGTCAGTCAGGTGTTACAGCTTCTCAAAGAGAATAAGCTATATGCAAAACTGGAGAAATGTGTATTTTCGGTGCAGGAGTTGCCTTTCTTGGGCTATATTGTGTCTGCTTCTGGTTTTAAAGTAGACGCCACCAAGGTGCAAGCGGTGTTGCATTGGGAACGGCCTGATAACCTAAAAGCACTTCAGCAGTTCCTTGGGTTTTCTAACTACTATAGGAAGTTTATCAAGGATTTTTCTATCATTGCTAAACGGCTAACTGACATGACTAAAAAGGGTACAAATTTCTCCGTTTGGCCTGAGGCTGCTGTGTGCGCATTTGAATCTCTTAAGAACAGGTTTGTTTTTCGGCTCCCATTCTTGTACAGCCAGATGTATCGAAACCTTTTGTTGTAGAAGTCGATGCATCTGAGGTTGGTGTGGGGGCAGTGCTGTCACAAGGCTCATCCTTGAGCGGTTTGCGTTATTGCGCCTATTTTTCCAAGAAACTGTCGCCCGCCGAACGTAACTACGATATCGGCAACAGAGAGTTGTTGGCAATCAAATTGGCCTTTGAGTAATGGCGACACTTCTTGGAGGGGTCAGTTCATCAGGTTACTGTTATTACCGACCATAACAATTTACTTTATTTGGAGTCTGCCAAGCGTCTGTCTCCCAGGCAGGCTCGCTGGGCATTGTTTTTCACGCGGTTCAACTTTGTTGTTACTTACAGACCTGGTTCTAAAACCACTAAGGCGGATGCTTTTTCCAGGTGTTTTCTGGGGGGAGAGCCTCGGGAAGATCCAATACCCATCCTCCAAAAGGGTGTTGTTGTTTCGGCTCTCACTACTGAGGTTGAGGCTGAGATTGCCGAGGCCCAGGAGGAGGTACCATCTGAGCTTCCCGTCAACAAAACGTTTGTACCGCTTCATCTCCGCTTAAAGGTTTTGGCGGAGCATCATGATGCTGTTCTGGCTGGCCATCCAGGGGTCAGGGGTACTTTGGAGTTGGTGTCATGTCGGTTTTGGTGGGCCAAGATCCGTCAGGACGTGGTCTCATACGTGTCAGCTTGCACCACGTGCGCTAGGACTAAGACGCCCCGCTCCCGTCCTGTTGGCACACTACTTCCTCTCGAGGTGCCTAGTAAGCCATAGACGGAAATCTCCATGGATTTTATCACTGACTTGCCCTCCTCAGCTGGGAACACGGTCATCTTGGTGATTGTTGGTCGGTTCTCAAAAATGTCGCACTTTGTGTCTTTGCCTTCATTGCCTAACGCTAAGACTCTGGCTCAGGTATTTGTGCAGGAGGTGGTCAGACTTCATGGGGTTCCGTCTGACATCGTTTCTGATAGGGGGTCTCAGTTTGTGGCAAAATTTTGGAAAGCATTTTGTTCACGGCTGGGGATCAAGTTGTCTCATTCTTCGGCGTTTCATCCTCAATCAAATGGTCAGACCGAGCGTATGAACCAAAATTTGGAACAGTATTTACGCTGCTTTGTTTCGGATAACCAGGAGGAGTGGTCGAAGTTCCTTCCTTTGGCTGAGTTTGCCATCAATAATCACTGCCAGGAGTCATCTGGGAAGTCTCCGTTTTTTTGTGTTTATGGGCTTCATCCTCAATTTTGTACTTTGAGTCAGGGGGGCTCTTCCGGCGTCCCGGAGGAAGACCAGTTAGGAGCACAATTATCATCAGTCTGGAGGAGAGTTAAACAGCGCCTGTTGAGTGTGGGTGCTAGGTACAAACGTGTGGCTGACAGTAGGCGTGTGCCAGGTCCGGACCTGAGTGTGGATGACTGGGTGTGGTTATCCACAAAAAACATAAGACTCAAAATACCATCCCTTAAATTGGGTCCACGGTTTATTGGTCCATTTAGGGTCGCCGCTGTCATTAACCCAGTAGCGTACCGGTTGGAGCTTCCTACGGTGTATAAAATTCACAACGTGTTCCACAGGTCGTTGTTAAAGAAGGTGGTGGGTCTTGTGGACGCGACACCAATGCCTTCTCCAGTCTTGGTGGATGGTAATTTGGAATTTGAAGTCTCCAAGGTGGTTGACTCTCAGGTAGTGCGCCGCACTTTACAGTACTTGGTTCACTGGCGTGGTTATGGGCCTGAGGAGAGGTCCTGGGTACCAGCCTCGGACGTTCATGCGGATCAGCTGGTCAGGTTGTTTCACCGCCGCCATCCGGACAAGCCGGGTCCTGTAAGCCGTGAGGGCCCTGGGGTCCCTCGTAGAAGGCGGGGTACTGTCATGTCGGACGTTGTTCAGACCAGGTCGTCCGACACAGCGGTAATTCCGCTTTTGTCCATTATGAGCTCATTGGCGTCGGCTAGATTTTATCTAGCTGCTCTGTGGTTAATTTACCTGGTGCTCGGATTGGAAGCTGGGCCATGCCCACTGCCTTTAAATAGTTCTCCTGAACATTGGGCGTTGCCGATTATAGCTTCTGTCTTGTGCTTCGTTATCTCGGTCTGGTGTGGTGGTCTAGGAAAAGGAGTATCGTATCTGGTGGTGTATATTTCCCTTTGTCATATTTTCCTCCCTCCTATATTTGTATTTGTTTTGCCCTGTGCATTTATTGTGTATTCCTGATTGACTGCGGCGTGGTGTATATTTTCCTTTATCCTTGTCTGTGCTAACTGTGGGTGTTGGTTAGAGGTCTTCACTGGGTGGTGGGTGGAGGTTTCAGCTTAGGGATGAAACAGGAGAACGGGAGAGGGTGGAGGCTCAGACATGCACAACTTCAGTGTAAACTCTGAGTAGAGGGTCAGTCAGGGTTTCCAGAGTTGAGGGAAATCGCAGGGGCCTGGGTTATTTGCTCTTGCCTACCTAGGCTTCTCTTGACAACCACTCCTTTATTGAGGGTGTCTTGGTAATTGCCAATAATTTCCATCTGTTGTCTATTCCATTTGCACAGTAGCATGTGCAATTGATTGTCAATCAGTGTTGCCTATTACGTGGACAGTTTGCTTTCACAGAAGTTTGATTTACTTGGAGTTATATTATCTTGTTTAAGTGTTCCCTTTATCTTTTTGAGCAGTGTGTATTACATAGATAGAAGAAAAGCTGGTAATTCAGCAGCTGCGGTAGTGTAAAATCACTGCAAGAACCGACAGGATAGAAGACATGGATTACATACAGTAAATACAAATAGATTAGGCAGATATATAGATATCAGTGACAAATACAATTTGTACAGTGTGTGCAGCTTACTGTACATGTATTTAATTAATAAATGATAATTTTTCTGAAAATAATTTTGTAAGCTCTGTGAGATCCCTGCTAGCACCGCGAGGAAGTCGCACGGTGCAGAGGTGAGCTTTCCAGGAGAATTTCACTGCGGTGAATTTCAACTCGCCTCTGCACTGTGCGACATTCTCATGGTGCTAGCGGGGATCTCACTGAGGTCACCGCAGTTCAGCCCGGCTGAGATTGCAGCCTCAGTGATGTCACCACTAGTCACTGATGCTGCGTTCCCAGCAGCTCATTCACCAGTGGTTCTCAGCCTGGACGGTCACATATTGGCACCGTCCAGGTTGAAAACAATTTCTCCCCCAGACATGGATTACAGGTATGGTATATTGATGTTTTTTTATTTTAGTTTTATTACAGGAGATCGAGGGCTTTGGTGGAATTAGGCGAGGTCGTAAGTGTGGTTTAATTGAGATTTTTAGGGTATGTGCACACGTTGCGGAATTTTCCGTACAGAATCTGCATCTCTTGGCAGAAAACGCAGGCCAAAATGGTTGTAGATTTAATGCGGAATTGATGCGGATTACTTGCGGATTTGTTGCGGATTGTCTTGCGCTTTTTGATGTGCGGACTTGCCTTACTCAATGTATAGGCAATGGGTGCAGAAACTCTGCATTTCCGCACAAAGAATTGGCATGATGCTGAAAATAAACTGCTGCGTTTCTGGGCGGGATTTTCCGCAGCATGTGCACAGCGGTTTTTGTTTTCCATAGGTTTACATGGTACTGTACACCGCATGGAAAACTGCTGCAGATCCGCAGGGCCAAATCTGCTGCAGATCCGCAGCCAAATCCACAACATGTGCACATACCCTTAAATGAATCTGTGTCATTCTTTTAATTAAAGGACTTTTTTCAGGGTGTCTGTGTTTCCTTACAATGTGACTATGGGGTTAGAAATGGGGGCGTCTTATTGACGCCTCCCCATTAATAACCTCAGGGCTTGATGTCACCGGACAATACAAAGGTGACACCAACTCCCCCAACTATTACCCCACTTGCCACCGCTAAAGGGCAAGTGGGAAGAGAGAGGCTAAGTGTCAGAATTGATGCATCTTAGAGATGTGCCTTTTCCGGGGGGGCTGAGAGCTGATGTTTGTAGCCTGGGGGGGGCAGTATCCATGGCCCCTTCCTAGGCTAATAATATCAACCCACAGCTGTCTACATAGCCTTTGCTGGTTATTAAATATAGCGGGACTCTACGTCACTTTTTTTGGGGGTCCCCCATTTTAATAGCCACTAAAGGCTTATTATACAGTTGTGAGCTGATATTAATAGCCTGGGAAGCTCCATGGGTATTACCCCCTTCATAGGCTATAAACAAACTTCTGTGTGTGAATCAGACCTGAGATCTAACGTGATAGAAGATTACAGTGCGGGGAATTCCAGAAACATTCATATAGAGACGGCCGGTGGTGATGGAGTCAGTGACCGACTCTGGCCAAATATGTTTCTAGAGCCGTACTAGAAGATGAAGATGTCATCCTCATCATGAAGTAGTTATTTCTCATGTCGCGTGTAATGAATATCTCCTGCAGTATTGCTAATAACGATTCCAGTGTTAAATGAGACGAGAATTAGCGTTATGGAAGATGAGTCTATGAAAAACGTATTCAGCTACCGAAAGAAACTGCTTGTTGTCTGTGGCCTAAATATATAGGTTTTTTTAGTAGATGTAAAGAAGAAAACTAAATACTGTAAAATAATAAATCTCATATGTTTCCCTTATTATCTCCAGTAATTGTATTATTACACAGGATTTTTATGATGTTGAATCAGCTCATCTTCTCATTCAGGTCTCTACAATATCGGATCCTCTCAGTGAAGATCTTCTAGAAAAGAAAATTTTAATGATTTACCCATCAAAGATAGATATGGACAAAGAAAAGATGGCGGAGGAAATATTACACCTCACCCTAGAGATCCTCTTCAGGCTTACTGGAGAGGTGAGAGATTCTGATGACATCACATTACATCATTCTTATCTATGGGAATAACAGATGGACAGAACTGGAGAGGTGAGGACTCTGAAAATGTCTGTAGTGAGATTTATTAATGTGTCTCTCCATTACCAGGATTACACAGTGGTGAAGAAGACCTCTAGGGATCGCTGTCAGGACCCTGTGTCTAAAGGAAGTGGAAGACCCCTGAGCCCAATCACTTGGCCTCCACCTCACCACCTGATACATGAGGACATCAATGACCAGAAGATCCTAGAACTCATCTACAAGATGATTGACCTGCTGACTGGAGAGGTGACACTGCTGGGAATGCTGGGACATTATACAGTAACACTATGAAGAGTTCGGGGGGATGACGCTATCATTGTATGTGTCAGGTTCCTATAAGGTGTCAGGATGTCGCTGTCTATTTTTCCATGGAGGAGTGGGAGTATTTAGAAGGACACAGAGATCTGTACAAGAACGTCATAATGGAGGTTCCCCAGGCCCTCAGATCTCCAGGTAATACACAGGACTAAATACACACGGCCTATAATTATGTGTTTGTAAAGAATGAATTCACTCCCTGTATGTGTTTCTTCCAGATCTATCCAGTAAGAGGACAACACCAGAGAGATGTCCCCGTCCTCTTCTTCCACAGGACTGCAAGCAAGAAGAACCCAATGCTCCTCAGGATCATCAGGTAGATGGAGAGAAGGTGTCAGGAGATCTCCCCTATGATGTGTAGACGGCTGTGAAGGTCTTGTGCTCAGTCTTGTTTTATCCACCAGTATTATATGTTTTATACTTGTGTAGTAAGAACGGTGGAGATGGCAGGATTAGAGCTGATCATGGATGTGTCTTCTCCATCTGTTGGTGACTTTTTTAATATTTGTTTCAGGGTGAAGATCTGACCCATGTTAATGCTACAGAGACATATGTGAGAGATGATGAGTGGTGTAAAGAGGAGTCTCCTACATATGACTACCCAGGTGAGTAGTAACCACTAAATGCAGAGAAGTCACAGATTCTTCTCAGTCACCGGTTCTGGCTGCTTTATCAGTGGTGTAGTCCGGCCGTATTACCATGATCACCATTTTACCTCTGGACCACAACATTCTCCTTCACCCTAAACTAGTCACATAACTTTGGTCACTGAAAGCTCTATTCTATAGAACTTACAACCTGGAGAATCCATCTACCCCCTGGTATTTTATTAATTCATTCTTAGTTTTACACTGTGTCCTACTATGGGACAGAAAAATATTTAGAATTGAGAGTCCTCAGTGGTTGATACCTTTTAATGGCTAACTGAAAAGATGGTAACAAATTGCAAACTTTGGAGACTACTCAGGTCTCTACTATGGGACAATCATTTTGTGCAGGCTGATCGCTTCTATAGCATGCAGATCTGCATGCTATAGAAGCTGTCAGCTCTGCAGCTTCTATACACTGACCTGAGAGACTTCCTGATTATCACTGCGCATGACAGGAAGCCTCTCAGGTCTGGAGACCCGGATATCGTCATGACGACATCAGGTCTCCATGGCAGCGATCGGGACCCTGCGTCATGCCAAGGAGTCTCTGATCCAAAGGCAGAGGGGCTGTCAGCCCCTGTAGTGAGGGATCAGTGACCTGTCATAAGCCAATACAGATGAATATGTAATCAGAGCACCTCATAAAGCCCACCCAAAGCCCTGACCCAGAGCACAAGAATCTCATTAACTGAAAACTACAAATACAGATTAAACAACAATCAAAAGACGGATTTCATCACCAGGTATCCGTGTAATCAGTATAACGGCACCGAACTGACAGTGTCTGTAGGTGACTGATCACAATCCTGCCGACAGGTTCCCTTTAAGACATCTCTGCTCTGCACTATTTTACACAGTTCTCTTTAAGGCTAAGTGCACACGTAGCAGAATTGCCACGGAAATTTCCGCGGCAATTCTGCGCCTCTTGCCGTGGGTTTATTGCATGCAGAATTTGCATGCATATACCCGCAGAAAACTAGCGTTTTGCAAGCATAATTAGCTTGCAGAATGCTAGCGTTTTCCAAGCGATCTGTAGCATCGCTTGGAAAACTGTTTGACAGGTTGGTCACACTTGTCAAACATAGTGTTTGACAAGTGTGACCAACTTTTTACTATAGATGCAGCCTATGCAGCATCTATAGTAAAAGAGAGAATGTTTAAAAATAATAAAAAAAAGGTTATACTCACCTCAGCGGCTTCCATTCCTATAGCTGTGTGTTCAGGACCTTCCATTGACGTAGTGGTCACGTGACCGCGACGTCATCGCAGGTCCTTCACACACACCACGGAAGCCGCTGAGAAGGTCGGGCCGCCAGAAGGTGAGTATATCGCTATTTTTTTATTTTAATTCTTTTTTTTTTTACCAATTATATGGTGCCCAGTCCGTGGAGGAGAGTCTCCTCTCCTCTACCCTGGGTACCAACCGCACTTGATCTGCTTACTTCCCGCATGGTGTGCACAGCCACGTGCGGGAAGTAAGCAGATCAATGCACTCCTATGTGTGCAGAATCGCCGCGATTCCGCAATTTTAATGAACATGCTGCGTTTTTTTCTGGATTGCGATTCTGCTCAGGAAAAAAATGCAGCATGTGCACAAAAAATGCGGATTGCATTCTGTTACATAGGATGCTTAATGTTAGCGTTTTTTTCGCGGTTTTATAGCGTTTTTATAGCGAAAAACCGCGAAAAAAATGCAAAAAATCTGCTACGTGTGCACACAGCCTCAATGTGTAATATTTCTTCTTGAAACTCATCTGACAGAAAATATTGGACCTTACGATAGTTTAGATTGTGAAGTCACCGAGCCCAATGCTCTAATTACACCAGAGAGGTTTCATCACTAGCTACTCATTTATTACTGATGGAGACTGTTCAGTTTGAGCATTTCAGTAGATGTTATTGTCTATAGTCACAGTTTTTGATTACAGTAATGTCAAATACTCTTGATTTATCCTCTTCCCGCAGCCAGTTTTGTTTTCTTAATCATGCCCCATTATTACAATCTGACGTGTGTCACTTTATGTGGGGATAACTTTGGAATTACTCACAAAGGATAATAGAAAACAAATGGATCTTACAAATTATATTTTCAACTTCTCACAATACCCTACATACAATTGTACACTACTCTCTGGGTACATGGCAGTGTTTCGAAGGGAAGGAGCGCCATTTAGCTATTGCAATGCAGATCTAGCTGGAATAGTTTGCAGACACAATGTATTGGGAGCACTGTTCGTGGTCCACTGGCAGCTCAAAAGATATCCACCATGAACATGCTTGGCACTATCTTCTCTGCTTTCGATATCCCAAGGATTGCCTTGATCATCGCCTTTAACACCATTACATGGATCTGGACTTACACTGGGACCCCTAGGCTTGGACCATGGTGTTACCTGCTATTCTGTGGTATTAGATGGCAAGAAGAATATTCAGGTAGCTGGGTCAGAATCGGAAGAACAGAATACAGAATCAGAAGACACAAGAGTAGTCCGTAAATGGGCCACGGTCACAACAGGAAACAAATACACAAGCCGCAAGCTGAGCACAGAGAACTGAACCAGAGGAGAACAACGCTGTTTCTGGCAGATTCCGGCCATGTGCTTTGAACTTTAGTAGGGTGTGGTACTTTCCAATTGGCTGAAGTAGGGAGCAGATTACTCCAGCTGGACAGCAGGAGCAGATCCCAGATGAGATTGGACACACCATATGCAGAAGCCATAATATGACTAAATGACAGAAAACCAGAGTAGTCGAAATCCTCATAAAGTAATTACATTTTATAAATTAATTCACTGAGGGTTATAATCTGTACACATGTGGTCAAAATGTTGGTACCCCTTATTTAACGACAGAATAACTCACAATGGTGACAGAAATAACTTGAATCTGACAAAAGTAATAAGAAATAAAAGATCTATGAAAATGAACAAATGAAAGTCAGACATTGCTTTTCAACCATTCTTCCACAGTATTAAAAAAAAATAAAACTCATGAAATAGGCCTGGACAGAAATGATGGTACCCCTTAAAATAATGTGACAAAATGGACATGTTAAATCGTGGTGTGTCCAGTAACTAGCATCACAGGTGTCTACAATCTTGGAATCAGTGAGTGGCCTGTATATAGGGCTACAGATACTCACTGTGCTGTTTGGTGACATGGTGTGTATCACAATCAACATGGACCAGAGGAAGCGAAGGAAAGAGTTTTCTCGGGAGATTAAAAATAAATTATAGAGAAACATGTTAAAGGTAAAAGTTATAAGGTCATCTCCAAGCAGCTTGATGTTCCTGTGACTACAGTTGCACATATTGTTCAAAAATGTAGATCCACGGGACTGTAGACAACCTCCCTGGACATGGCCGTAGGAGGAAAGTTGATGACAAATCAAAGAGACTGATAATACGAATGGTAACTAAAGAGCCCAGAAAAACTTCTAAACAGATTAAAGGTGAACTTCAAGCTCAAGAAACATCAGTGTCAGATCGCACAATCTGTCATTGTATGAGCCAAAGTGGACTTCATGGGAGAAGACCAAGGAGGACACCCTTGTTGAAAAAAAAATCATAAAAAAGCCAGACTGGAATTTGCCAAACTACATGTTGACAAGCCACAAAGCTTCTGGGAGAATGTCCTATGGACAGATGAGACCAAAATGGAACTTTTTGGCAAGGCACATCAGCTCTATATTCACAGACAGAAAAATTAAGCATATCAAGAAAAGAACACTGTCCCTACTGTGAAACATGGAGGAGGCTCTGTTATGTTCTGGGGCTGCTTTGCTGCATCTGGCACAGGGAGTCTGGAATCTCTGCAAGGTACAATGAAATCTCAAGACTATCAAGGGATTCTAGAGAGAAATGTGCTGTCCAATGTCAGAAAGCTTGGTCTCAGTCGCAGGTCATGGGTCTTGCAACAGGATAATGACCCAAAACACACAGCTAAAAACACCCAAGAATGGCTAAGAAAAAAAACATTGGACTATTCTGAAGTTGCCTTATTTGAGCCCTGACCTAAATCCTAGTGAGCATCTTTAGAAAGAGCTGAAACATGCCGCCTGGAAAAGGCAACATCCAAACACGAGACAACTGGAACAGTTTGCTCTTGAGGAGTGGGCCAAAATACCTGTTGAGAGGTGCAGAAGTCACATTGACAGTTACAGGAATCGTTTGATTGCAGTGATTGTCTCAAAAGGTTGTGCAACAAAATATTATCCCTTTCACTCCAGAGCCTGTTTTTGCCTTCGTGAGCGGGCCAATTTTTTCAATTCTGACCAGGTCATAACTCTAACGCTTCAACGAATCCTGGTGATTCTGAGATTGTTTTCTTTTGACATATTTTTCTTTATGATAGTAGTAAAGTTTATCTGATATAACTTGCGTTTATTTGTTAAAAAAAGGGAAATTTGGCAAAAATTTTGCAAATTTTTGTTTTTATGCTCTTAAATCAGTCATAACACACAAAATAGCTAATAAATAACATTTTCCACATGTCTACTTTACATCAGCACAATTTTGGAAACAATTTTTTTTTGTTATAAGGGTTAAAATTTGACCAGCGATTTCTTATTTTTACAACAAAATTTACAAAACCATTTTTTTAGGGACCACATCACATTTGAAGTGAGTTTGGGGGTCAATATGACAGAAAATACCCAAAAGTGACACCATTCTAAAACTGTACCTCTCAAGGTGCTCATAACCTCATTCAAGAAGTTTATTAACCCTTCACGTTCTTCACAGGAATTAATGTAATGTGGAAGGAAAAAATAATCATTTACCTTTCTTTCACAAAAATTTTCCTTGAGGCCTAATTTTTTTTACTTTCACAAGGGTAACAGGAGAAAATGGACTATACAGGTCCTTCTCAAAAAAATTAGCATATAGTGTTAAATTTCATTATTTACCATAATGTAATGATTACATTTAAACTTTCATATATTATAGATTCATTATCCACCAACTGAAATTTGTCAGGTCTTTTATTGTTTTAATACTGATGATTTTGGCATACAACTCCTGATAACCCAAAAAACCTGTCTCAATAAATTAGCATATCAAGAAAAGGTTCTCTAAACGACCTATTACCCTAATCTTCTGAATCAACTAATTAACTCTAAACACATGCTAAAGATACCTGAGGCTTTTAAAAACTCCCTGCCTGGTTCATTACTCAAAACCCCCATCATGGGTAAGACTAGCGACCTGACAGATGTCAAGAAGGTCATCATTGACACCCTCAAGCAAGAGGGTAAGACCCAGAAAGAAATTTCTCAACAAATAGGCTGTTCCCAGAGTGGTGTATCAAGGCACCTCAATGGTAAGTCTGTTGGAAGGAAACAATGTGGCAGAAAACGCTGTACAACGAGAAGAGGTGACCGGACCCTGAGGAAGATTGTGGAGAAGGACCGATTCCAGACCTTGGGGAACCTGAGGAAGCAGTGGACTGAGTCTGGTGTGGAAACATCCAGAGCCACCGTGCACAGGCGTGTGCAGGAAATGGGCTACAGGTGCCGCATTCCCCAGGTAAAGCCACTTTTGAACCATAAACAGCGGCAGAAGCGCCTGACCTGGGCTACAGAGAAGCAGCACTGGACTGTTGCTAAGTGGTCCCAAGTACTTTTTTCTGATGAAAGCAAATTTTGCATGTCATTCGGAAATCAAGGTGCCAGAGTCTGGAGGAAGACTGGGGAGAAGGAAATGCCAAAATGCCTGAAGTCCAGTGTCAAGTACCCACAGTCAGTGATGGTGTGGGGTGCCATGTCAGCTGCTGGTGTTGGTCCACTGTGTTTCATCAAGGGCAGGGTCAATGCAGCTAGCTATCAGAAGATTTTGGAGCACTTCATGCTTCCATCGGCTGAAATGCTTTATGGAGATGAAGATTTCATTTTTCAGCACGACCTGGCACCTGCTCACAGTGCTAAAACCACTGGTAAATGGTTTACTGACCATGGTATTACTGTGCTCAATTGGCCTGCCAACTCTCCTGACCTGAACCCCATAGAGAATCTGTGGGATATTGTGAAGAGAAAGTTGAGAGACGCAAGACCCAACACTCTGGATGAGCTTAAGGCCACTATTGAAGCATCCTGGGCCTCCATAACATCTCAGCAGTGTCACAGGCTGATTGCCTCCATGCCACGCTGCATTGAAGCAGTCATTTCTGCCAAAGGATTCCCGACCAAGTATTGAGTGCATAACTGAACATTATTATTTGATGTTTTTTTTGTTTGTTATTAAAAAATACTTTTATTTGATTGGACGGGTGAAATATGCTAATTTATTGAGACAGGTTTTTTGGGTTATCAGGAGTTGTATGCCAAAATCATCAGTATTAAAACAATAAAAGACCTGACAAATTTCAGTTGGTGGATAATGAATCTATAATATATGAAAGTTTAATTGTAATCATTACATTATGGTAAATAATGAAATTTAACACTATATGCTAATTTTTTGAGAAGGACCTGTATATATTTTGTTTAGCAATTTCTCTTGAGCATGCCGATACCCCATATGTGGGGGAAATCTACTGTTTTGGCGCATGGCAGAGCTTGGAAGGGAAGGAGCGCCATATTGGAGAGCAGATTTTGCTGGAATTGTTTGTGGGTGACATGTCACATTGTCAGAGCCCCCGACGTGTCTAAACAGTGGAAACATTTTTATGAAAATATCATTATATTTTTTCTTCAAGAGTAACGCACCTGGTGAATAGTCTTGATTAAATAAATGTGCAAAATAAGCATATTTAACAGAACCACCGTTTGGACGCATGGCAGAGCTCGGAAGGGAAGGAGCGCCATTTGGAATGCAGACTTAGATAGATTGGTCTGCAGGCGTCACATTGCATTTGCAGAGCCCCTGAGGTACCTAAACAGTAGAAACCCCCCCCCAACAAGTGACCCCATTTTGAAAACTAGACCCCCCTCAAAGAACTTATCTAGATGTCTGGTGGGCACTTTGAACCCTCAAATGCTTCACAGAAGTAAATTACATACAGCTGTGAAAATAAATAATCATATTTTTTCCACAAGAAATGATCTTTTCGCCCTCAATTTTTTTCCAATAGCTTACAGGAGAAATTGGACCCCAAAGGTTGTTGTGCAATTTGTCCTGAGTATGCTGACACTCCATATGTGGGGGAATACTACTGTTTGGGCACATGGCAGAGCTCGGAAGGGAAGGAGTGCCTTATTGGAGCAGATTTTGCTGCAATTGTTTGTGGGTGACATGTCAAGCTGTCAGAGCCCTTGAGGTGCCAGAACAGCATAAGCCCCCAAAAGTGACTACATTTTACAAAAAACTTACCTGAATGAATTATTCTAGTAGTGCAGTGAGCATACTGACACCACAGCTGTTCCATAGAAAATTATACCATTGGACAGTGAAGAAAAATAATTACATTTTTACCACTGAAATGTTGTTTTACCCCCAGAATTTACATTGGAAAATAGGTAGATGGGTAAATGGTCACTACACCCATAGATGAATTCGCAGAAGGGTGTCATTTCCAATTCCCAGAGGGGTGTAATTTCCAAAATGGGGTCACTTCAGGGGGATTCTGCTGTTATGGCACTTTGGAGAGCCGCTAAGTGCCAGAGCAACAGAATCCCCCTGGAGGGCCCCCGTTTTGGAAATGACACCCCTCTGGAAATTCATCTATGAATATAGTGAGCATTTCCACTACATGGATGATTTCCAGAAACACATAGTGGAAGTTTTAGAGAAAAAATTGCAAAAATGTCATTGTAGTGCCCAATATATTGTCCCCAGCTTGTGTCTCTGGAGACATCCCCCACTTACCCCCAGAAATTA
This sequence comes from Ranitomeya variabilis, assembly GCF_051348905.1. Classification (NCBI taxonomy): domain Eukaryota; kingdom Metazoa; phylum Chordata; class Amphibia; order Anura; family Dendrobatidae; genus Ranitomeya; species Ranitomeya variabilis. The sequence goes on from NC_135235.1 coordinate 710,615,749, forward strand.
AGTCCGCTACACTCAAATGTGTCTGTCACTAAATAAACCAAATGCTTGACTGTCAAAACAGTTTAAAAATGTGGTTCTGTGTGGAAGATTTTAAATCAGCCATGGAGGCATAAGGCTGGCAATGATATCATGCCTCATTCCTCTCTTGGAACATACACGACATCTTCTCTGGGGTTCTTTCTTGTTTCAGTTGCTGGAATGAGTGCAATAAAATGTCACTCAGTGAGTCTTCTGACATCTTCAGATTTTAAAGGATTGGCGGGGACAACTTTTTCAAAAACAAGATTTTCAATGACCTTTTCCTGATAATCAATGAAAGTATCTGCATTTCCGGCTTTTTTGTTTAACACAAAAGAATTATATGTGACCACCTGAAACAAATAAATGACTAACTTTTTATACCAGGTATATTATTTTCTTGATATCTGGTATGGCTGTAGAACCTGGTCTGCAAGGTCCACACCCCTCATATATTTGTTGTAGTCAATGAAAGACACAGGTTTTGTAGTAGTGTATCCCTGTTGGTCTGCAGTGGCCCTTGTGGCATCTGTGTGGATCGAGCTCAGGATAAAAATATATTTTTTTTATCCTTGTACTTAGGGGCAAGCAGCTCTCCATTGCTTAAAGCCCCTGACTGCCCCTTTCAGAACTTTTCATTGACCAATGTTTGTGGAAACAACTGATGGTTTTTGCGAATGTTCCCACAAGCCCTATGTTATGTTCAGCCAGACTTTTAAATAGGGGTATGCTGGTGTAGTAGTTGTCAACATACAGATTGTAGCCTTTTTGTAAAAATTGAGTTATCAGCTTCCAAACGATTTTTCCAGATGTCCCCAGATAAGTAGGGCATCCTGGTGGGTGTTTAGTTTACTATCTTTCCCCTCATAAATGCGAAAAACTGATGTTTATCTGGTTGAACTCTCGCACATTTTATAGAGCTTTATTCCGAACCTTGCCTTCTTAGAAGGATTAAATTGCTTGAGGTGCAGTCTTCCTTGGAATTTTACAAGGGACTCATCAATGGAAATGTTCTCTGTTGGGGTGTAAAGCTTTAAGAACTTTTCTGTCAAGTCTTCGATGATGGGTCTGATTTTGAATAGTATGTCATGTACTGGGGCATTTCTGGGCAGGCGTCGACTGTTGTCGTTAAAATGCCAACATCTCATAAGCATTTCATAATGGCAGGAAACATTGGGGTGGCTTGAACAGGGCGGTTGGACCAATAGGACCAAATTTTTGTTAACAAGCCCCATAGCTAATGTAAGTCTGAAATTTTTTTTCATTTCTAGGACATTAGTTGTCCATAAATTTGACCTAGCATAATAGAATCGTGGATTCTGGCTGATGAATTGGGACATATATAAATTTGTTTGTAGGATAATATGCTCTAGCAAGCTATCTGTCAGAAACAAATTAAAAAAATTAACTGGTCCAAAATTTTCCACCTCCACATTTATACCAGGAATGGCATTTAAATTAGGGATGACTGGAGTAGCTGAATCCGAAGCCTCCCACCTGGGAAATGCTACATCAAGAGGCAAAGCCCCTTGGACATTGGTGTGAGCCAATTCACGAGCACTAGGGACGGCGCTAGTACTGGGCATTGCTCCCTGAGTTGGAGACATTTCTCCAGAAGCGCTATTTGTCCTTCTTGTTCTACTGGTCCTTGTGTGTGAGGATGGACCAGAATCACTGCTCATTTCTGAGCTATCACTGTCGCTGCTACTAAAGCCCTAGAAATGCACATCGCCTTCTGGCGCTGCACTTTCTTCGCTGTCAGAACATAAAACTGCATAAGCCTCCTCTGCACTATAATACTGACGGGCCATTTTACTAGTTTTTTTTTTTCCGGAAATAGAAAACACTGATGTGTGACTGACTGACGTGACTGATGTTACCAAATTATTGGGGAGGCAATTGAGAAAAGCCTAATTCTTTAGCCTAACCCTAACTTTAGAATAAACCCTAACTTTAGCCTAACAGCAACCCAAACAATCCTAGCAGCAACCCTAAGCCTCACAGTAACCCTAACTTAAGCCTCACAGTAACCCTAACTTTACCCTAACAGTATCCCTAACCCTAACAGTAACCCTAAATTTAGCCTAACAGTAACCCTAACTTTAGCTGAACAGTATCCCTAACCTGAACTGTAACCCTAAGTTTAGCCTAACAGTAACCCTAAAGCTAATAGTATCCCTAACTTTAGCCTAACAGTATCCATAACCCTATCTTTAGCCTAACAGTAACCCTAACTTTAGCCTAACAGTATCCCTAACCCTAACAGTAACCTTAATTTTAGCCTCAACACTAACCCTAACTATAGCACTAACCCTAACCTTATCTGTTTTTTTTTACTTTTATAACAAGATCGCTGACTGACGCAGCTGTTTAAGCAGCATTTGTAACACTGTTTCTCCTCTAATCTCTCACTGACAGGAGATCTGAGGAGAAACAGCGTTTTTATGAGGCAGATCACCCGGGAACGTTCGTTGCTACAACAAACTTTCCTAGTGATTTGTCTCATTGGCTGGTGTGACGATGACGTCATCAGGACCTGAACCAATCAGGTCTCGATGAGGTTGGGGTCACAGTAAGTGTTGTGCGCCAGAATCCCCTTGTTATAAGGTACGTGGAGGTCCCGATGAGCACAAAACCTCTGACTGGACAAACATCGGCACTGCACAAAGCCCTGCTAGCGCCGACGTTTATCTCCTGTTGGCGGTTACGAAGTGGTTAAGTTAAGGGTACCATCATTTCTGTCCAGGCCTATTTCAGACGTTTTACATTTTTTAATTGTCTGCAGACTCATGGTTGAAAGGCAACGTGTGACTTTCATTTGTTCATTTATAGATTTTTGATTACTTTTGTCAGATTCAAGTTATTTCTGTTATCATTGTGGGTTTTTCTGTCATTAAAAGAGGGGTACCAACAATTTTGACCATGTGTGCAACAGGAATGAATATTTTTACTCCCCAGCCACTTTCCGGAAATTCACACGCAGTGGATGTTTGAGAGTGAAAATTACACATTTGCCATTTTATTACCCAGCACATAGTGCCCAGATTGTACTCCAGGAGACACACACCGCAAATTAAGTGGTTTCTTCTCACTATACAATATTGCTAAATACAGGGATGTTGTTTGAGCACACTGCAAGACTCATAAGTGAGAGCGTATTTTGCTGGATTGGTTTATAGAAACTCTGTTGCTTTTCAACAGTCTATGTGCCACTAGTAGTGTGGGAACCTCTTTTTCCATTGACAGATGATGGACCTGAGTGGGGACTTGTTTTTTGTGAGATGATGGTATTATTTTCGCCTACATAACATTGATTGGTTTCTTTTTATTCAATATTTGGGAGGCGGAATGAACAAACAGTTGAACACCATGCACTACTGGTTCATCCAACAAGGTTTTCTATTAGACTGTGAACTGTCATTGTCTTGGTAAATAAAGTTTTTTTTTTTACATAGCTTGCCATTTTTATGGACAGTTTAAGTAGAAATATTCAAAAATTTAAAACTCAAGGATATTTTATTTAAAAAAATGTTTTTTTTATCTTAGCAGATGACTGTACCAGGAGATCAGTGGGACAGCTGACATCTTCAATTTTTAAATCTGATGATCTTGAGATCCTACAAGATACAACTGAAGTGAATGCCATTACTCCAGATATATCCTCATCCATTCACAGCAAAGATCTGTCATCTGATCCTATGAAACAGGTCCCATCTTCTGATTCATTACTGACTACTAAGGAAAATCAAAGTCACAAAAGAGGCATTAGAAAACAAACTGCTCCTAAAGCAAAGAAGCCTTTTTCCTGTTCAGAATGTGGGAAATGTTTTAAATGGAAATCAGATTTGGTTAATCACCATAAAACTCACACAGGGGAGAAGCCTTTTTCATGTTCAGAATGTGGGAAATGTTTTATCCAGAAATGGCATCTTGTTAGACACCAAATAACTCACACAGGTGAGAAGCCTTTTTCATGTTCAGAATGTGGGAAATGTTTTACCCACAAAGAGAGTCTTGTTAGACACCAAATATCTCACACAGGGGAGAAGCCTTTTTCATGTTCAGAATGTGGGAAACGTTTTAACCAGAGAGGGAGTCTTTTTACACACCAAATAACTCACACAGTGGAGAAGCCTTTTTCATGTTCAGAATGTGGGAAATGTTTTAAATGGAAATCAGATTTGGTTAATCACCAAAGAACTCACACAGGGGAGAAGCCTTTTTCCTGTTCAGAATGTGGGAAATGTTTTAAAAGGAAATCAAATTTGGTTAGTCACCAGAGAACTCACACAGGGGAGAAGCCTTTTTCCTGTTCAGAATGTGGGAAATGTTTTACCCTCAAAGAGAATCTTGTTAGACACCAAATATCTCACACAGGGGAGAAGCCTTTTTCATGTTCAGAATGTGAGAAATGTTTTAACCGGAAAGGGAGTCTTGTTACACACCAAATAACTCACACAGGAGAGAAGCCTTTTTCCTGTTCAGAATGTGGGAAATGTTTTAAATGGAAAGTGCTTCTTGTTAGACATCAGAGCAGTCACACAGGGGAGAAGCCTTTTACATTTTCTTAATGTGGGAAATATTTAACTTGGAAATCAACTGTTAATAAACATCAGAGACATCACATAGGGAAGAAGCCTTTTTTATGTTCATAATGTTGGAATAGTTTTAACCAAAATTGAATCTTAAATGGGTTGTCTCTTGTCATTACTTATTTTTGCTGACAAGAGGATAAAACTAAACTTTATTAATTCCAAATGTAAAACTATACCCATAATTTACCCCCTGATGGTTAGTCAGTAGGTGACTAATAGAATAAACATGTACCCCACAGTTGAGTATATAGGGTGAGGTGACGTAAACACACTCACTCTCCAAGCCTCTCATTTCTACGGGTTTCATCGTCTTCACCAAAGGCGACTCATCAGGAGACAATTTAATATTGACCTATATTCAAGCGAGACTAGACAAAAAAATAAAGTCATGTATCATGTTATCCGAAACAGTCAGAAAACCAGCTACATATTGGCAGATCCCAGACCTCAATCTATATACTTTGTAAGGGGTGAGGGATCCATGCATACCAGGCTAGGGACAAGGGGGCCATGTGTATCAGGATATGGATAAGGGATCCATGTATACCAGGATAAGGGTGAGGGAACCATGTGTATCAGGACGGGGGTGAGGAGACCATATATACCAGGATAGGGGATAATTAAGTACAGAATTGACCACATTTTTTGCCTAATTTCCTCCTCTAAAACCTAGGTGCATCTTATCCCCTTTCTGCCAGCTGACAGGATAGTACTTCAGCTGGCAGACTCCCCCGCTTTGAGGTGGGCTCCGGTGGTGAGCCCACCTCAAAGCCGCAACATGTCAGCTGTTTTCAACAGCTGACATGAGCGCACAATGGGCGCGAGCAGAATCTCGATCCACCTGCGCCCATTAACTAGTTAAATGCCACTGTCAAAGTCTGACAGCGGCATTTAACAAGCGCAGCCGGAGGCGCTAGCAGCGCTGACCGCGTCACATGATCAGGGGTCATCGGTGCATTGCCATAACAACCTGAGGTCTCTTGAGACCTCTATGGTTGTTGATGGCCGATTGCTTTGAGCGCCACACTGTGGTCAGCGCTCAAAGCAACCCTGCAGTTCTGCTACATAGAGGTGATCCTCCTATTGAGGCTATTGAAGCATGCAAAAAAAAAGTGTTTCACTATAAAAAAAATATAAAAGTTCAAATCACCCCCTTTTCTCCCCAATCAAAATAAAATTTAAAAAAAATTAAACCTACACATATTTGGTATCGCCGCATTCAGAATCGCCCAATCTATCAATAAAAAAAGGATTAACCTGATAGCTAAACGGCCTAGCGAGAAAAAAAAATCAAAACGCCAAAATCACATATTTTTTTTTTTTGGTCGCCTTGACATTGCAATTAAAATGCAATAACGGGCGATCAAAAAAATGTATCTGCACAAAAGTGGTATCATTAAAAATGTCAACTTTTCACGCAAGAAATAAGCCCTCACCCGACCCCAGGCGGTGACCCTAAATGGACCAATAAACTGTGGACCTAATTAAAGGGACGGTATCTTGAGTCTTATGTTTTTTGTGGATAACCACACCCAGTCATCCACACTCAGGTCCGGACCTGGCACACGCCTACTGTCAGCCACACGTTTGTACCTAGCACCCACACTCAACAGGCGCTGTTTAACTCTCCTCCAGACTGATGACAATTGTGTTCCTAACTGGTCCTCCTCCGGAACGCCGGAAGAGCCCCTCTGACTCAAGGTACAAAATTGAGGATGTAGCCCGCAAACACAAAAAAACGGAGACTCCCCAGACGACTCCTGGCGGTGATTATTGATGGCAAACTCAGCCAAAGGAAGAAAGGTAGACCACTCCTCCTGGTTATCAGAGACAAAGCAGCGTAAGTACTGTTCCAAATTTTGGTTCATACGCTCAGTTTGACCATTTGACTGAGGATGAAACGCAGAAGAATGAGACAACTTGATCCCCAGCCGTGAGCAAAACGCTCTCCAAAATTTTGCCACAAACAGACCCCCTATCAGACACGATGTCAGACGGAACCCCATGAAGTCTGACCACCTCCTGCACAAATACCTGAGCCAGAGTCTTAGCGTTAGGCAACGCAGGCAAAGACACAAAGTGCGACATTTTAGAGAAACGATCAACAATCACCAAGATGACCGTGTTTCCAGCTGATGAGGGCAAATCAGTGATGAAATCCATGGAGATTTCCGTCCATGGCTTACTAGGTACCTCAAGAGGAAGTAGTGTGCCAACAGGATGGGAGCGGGGCGTCTTAGCCCTAGCGCACGTGGTACAAGCTGACACGTATGAGACCACGTCCTGTCGGATCTTGGGCCACCAAAACCGACGTGACACCAACTCCAAAGTACCCCTGACCCCTGGATGGCCAGCCAGGATGGCATCATGATGCTCCGCCAAAACCTTTAGGCGGAGATGAAGCGGAACAAAAGATTTGTTGACGGGAAGCTCAGATGGTACCTCCTCCTGAGCATCGGCAATCTCAGCCTCAACCCCGGTAGTGAGAGCCGAAACCACAACACCCTTTTGGAGGATGGGTACTGGATCCTCCCGAGGTTCTCCCCTCGGAAAACACCTGGACAGAGCATCCACCTTAGTGTTTTTAGACCCCGGTCTGTAAGTGACAACAAAATTGAACCGCGTGAAAAACAATGCCCAGCGAGCCTGCCTGGGGGACAGATGCTTGGCTGACTCCAAATACAGCAGATTCTTATGATCGGTAATAACAGTTACCTGATGGACCGACCCCTCCAAGAAGTGTCGCCATTCCTCAAAGGCCAACTTAATTGCCAACAACTCCCTGTTGCCGATATCGTAGTTATGTTCGCCGGACGACAGTTTCTTGGAGAAATAGGCGCACGGATGTAAACCACTCAAAGATGAGCCTTGAGATAGTACCACCCCCACACCAACCTCAGATGCATCGACTTCCACAATAAATGATTTAGATATGTCTGGCTGCACAAGATTGGGGGCTGAAACAAAACTGTTCTTAAGAAATTCAAATGTGCGCACAGCAGCCTCAGGCCAAACAGAGAAATTGGTACCCTTTTTAGTCATGTCAGTTAGCGGTTTAGCAATGATGGAAAAATCCTTGATAAATTTCCTATAGTAGTTAGAAAACCCAAGGAACCGCTGAAGTGCTTTCAGGTTATCAGGACGTTCCCAATGCAGCACCGCCTGCACCTTAGCGGCGTCCATTTTAAAACCAGAAGCAGACACAATATAACCCAAGAAAGGCAACTCTTGAACAGAAAATACACATTTCTCAAGTTTAGCATACAGCTTATTCTCTCTGAGAAGCTGTAACACCTGCCTGACATGATCTAAATGAGCCTCACGGTCGCAAGAATATATGAGAATGTCATCTAGGTACACGATAATGAATTTCCCCAAAACATGCGAGAACACATCATTGATGAAATGTTGGAACACTGCAGGTGCGTTAGTCATCCCAAATGGCATCACCAAATTTTCAAAATGACCCTCAGGGGTATTAAAAGCCGTCTTCCACTCATCACCTTGACGGACTCTTATGAGGTTGTACGCCCCCCTGAGGTCAAGCTTGGTGACCCACTTAGCACCTGCCACCTGGTTGAACAAATCTGGTATCAGAGGCATAGGGTATGGATCATGAACCGTAATCTGGTTCAACTCCCTGAAATCCAAATACGGGCGTAATCCGCCATCTTTCTTCTTCACAAAGAAGAACCCTGCTGCCACCGGCGAGGATGACCGCCTGATGTGCCCTTTGCTCAAGCTTTCAGCAATGTAATCTTTTAACGCTTGTCTCTCCGGACCGGAGATGTTAAACATCCTTGCTTTAGGTAATTTGGCCCCTGGTTTAAACCTGATAGAACAGTCATAAGGACGATGTGGCGGCAACTCTGAACAACCCTTCTCAGAGAACACATGCACAAAATCCTGAAGTGACTCCGGAACGCTTGAAGTCACCGCAGCCACACATGTGGCCAGGCAATTCTCCTGGCAGAACTCGCTCCACCGAATTATGTCCTGAGTTTTCCAGTCAATTACCGGGTTGTGCATAGACAACCAAGGAAAACCCCAAACCACCTGAGCAGGAAGATTCCTGAGCACCTTACATGTATCCCGCTCAGAATGTAGAACTCCAATGTGGAGTTTCACCTCAGCCACAAATTCAGTAATCTCCCTCTGAGAGAGAGGAGCTGCATTGATGGTGACCACGCGGATAGGATGAGAGTTTTTCAATCCTAAAACCTGCTGTGCGCGCAAACCCCTCATCAATGAGATTTGTGGCTGAACCACTATCCACAAAAACAGTAATTGGCAGCTCACTGCCAGCAACAAAAACTTTAGCAGGGAGCATGCATTAAGAAACAACCATCGAGGATATACATAAGTTCAGACTGTTCTCCTCCACACCCTTTGAGCTCAGAATTTTTCCGCCGTTGCGTTTTTCTTAGGCAGCAGAGGACAGATGTTAATAAAATGACCAGTTTTACCACAGTAAAAACAGACTCCCTGCTTCCTGAGCTCAGGGGCTCGATACTTGACATGTGACACCCCTGCGATTTGCATAGGCTCCGTGGGCTCACCTGCAGCAACCTCACGTGAACCTAAACCCTCTCCCATAGGCGGTGTCTCATGCTCTCCCTGACGCAAACGGCGATCAATGCGGACAACCGGACTCATAGCGGAATCTAGAGAAGTAGTAGTCTCGTACATCAGAAGGGCTTTTTTAACCCTTCCAGAAATCCCATGTATAAACTGACTCCGCAATGCTGCATCATTCCATTGGGTATTGATCGCCCAGCGATGAAATTCAGAACAGTAATCCTCTGCAACTCTCTCCCCCTGGCGAATAGAGCGTATCTTAGATTCTGCCAGAGCCATTCTGTCAGGTTCATCATAGATTTTCCCAAGAGAAGGAAAAAAACTCTCCACAGAGTCAAATGCAGCAGAATCAGATGGCAAAGAAAACGCCCATGCTTGGGGATCCCCACTTAATGACAACACCAGGCCCACACGCTGAGCCTCATTACCCGAAGATATCGGGCGCATACGGAAATATAGTTTGCAAGCTTCACGAAAAGAAACAAATTGGCTGCGTTCCCCAGCAAATTTTTCAGGCAACGGAAATTTAGGCTCAGAAACTCTTCCTGTCGCTCCAGCTTGCACATTGGACACTGCTAGTCCCTGTTGCTGCACTGCCCCCCTCAATTCAGTGACCTGTAGGGACAGCGCCTCCAACTGGCGGGTTATGGAAGTCATGGGATCCATGACAAAACAAGAAAAAAAGAAACCCCTTTTTTTTTTCTTTGTTGTTGGGCCGATTGTAATGTCAGGGAGAGACTAGGTGAGCGAGAGCTAATAACCCGGGCCCCTGCAATTTCCCTAAGACTAGGGAAATCCTGACTGACCCTCTACCTGAAGTTTACACTGATGGTGTGCATGTTCAGGCCTCGAACCTCACCCTAACTCCTGAGCTCAGCTCTAGGCTGAAACCTCCACCCACCACCCAGTGAAGAGGTAATACTTAAATACCCACAGTTAGCACAGACAAGGAAAAAGGAAAATATACACCACGCCGCAGACACTCAGGAATACACTATTAATGTGCAGGGCAAAATAAACACAAATATAGGAAGGAGTAAATAAGACAAAGGAAAATACACCACCAGCAACGAATCTCCAACCACCAGCTCTCCACTCCAGACCGAGATAACAACGCAAAACAGAAGCTATAATCGGCAACGCCCAATGATCAGGAGAACTATTTAAAGGCCATGGAAATGGCCCAGCTTCCAATCCGAGGATCAGGTAAATTAACCCCGGAACAGCTAGACAAAATCTAGCAGACGCCAATGAGTAAATAGTGGTTAAAAACGGAATTACCGCTGTCTGTCGGACGACCTGGTCTGAACAGGGTCCGACATGACATAAACGTTATTGGGCTGACACGGACATTACTCGTGGCCCTGATGATGATTTCACCATAGTAGCCAGTAATGGTCAGCCCTTACCACAAGTGGGATACAAAGAGGTCACCATTAAAGTGGGGCGGGTAGAGTTGAAATCCCAAGGGATAGTGGTTGTTGATATTGATCGCCGTGAATGTAACCCTATGATGACCATTGGTACTAATGTCATAGAAAATTGTCTTGCAGAGGTTATTGTCTTATTACAACAGGTGGCCGGAACTGCTGATTCCAGTGAGCAACGTGTTTTGCAGAAAGAAATCAGCTCTGGTACAGAGACAGCAGGTAGGACTATCTGGTGGAGAAACTGGCCGTGCCACAGTGAGTGATTCAATCCCCATCGCAATACCCCCCATGAGTGAAATGTTAATATGGTGTCGGGCAGCAATAGGCCTCAGAAGTAAAGACTACCAGGCCCTGGTAGAACCTGTGTATTCGGATAGTAGGCCCACAATCCTGACAGCCCGAGGGGTGGTTGAAGTCCGCCAGGGGAGGGTGCCAGTACGTGTCCTTAACTGTGGAGAGAAAGAGGTCCACCTAACCAAATATGCCACAATTGCCAAACTGTTTACTGTGGATAATAATGTGATGCAGGCAACAGAACCCTTGGTCCCGTCTAACCAGGCGGAGGACAGTGGCAAATGGTAAGATTGGTGTCAGATTTTACACGTGGGTACTGACTCTGCACTATCACACCAAAAACAAGGGGCTTACAGGGTGGTCCATGAGTATGAGCGGGTATTCAGCAAGCACCCCCTAGATTTTGGACAGGTAAAAGGGATTCAACATCATATCCCCATGGGAGATTATCCGCCCATTAAAGAAAGATACCGTCCTGTACCTCCAGCTCATTATCATTGTGCCAAGGACATGTTGCGAGAGATGAAGGAGGCTTGGGTAGTTAGAGACAGTTGTAGCCCCTGGGCAGCTCCATTAGTCCTCGTTAGGAAAAAGGATGGCACAATGAGGATGTTTGTTGATTATAGGCAGATAAACTGCATTACACACAAAGATGCATACCCACTGCCCAGAATAGAAGAGTCATTAGCTGCTTTAAAATCTGCTAACTACTTCTCTACTTTGGATCTCACCAGTGGGTACTGGCAGGTTCCCATAGCAGAGGCGGATAAGGAAAAGACGGCCTTCACCACACCGATGGGTCTCTGTAAATTCAACTACATGCCGTTCGGACTGTGCAACGCCCCAGGAATGTTTCAGAGGATGATGGAGTGCTGTCTTGGACACAAAAATTTTGAAACCGTCTTGCTGTATCTGGACGATGTCATTGTCTTCTCCAAGACTTATGAGGACCACCTGAAGCACCTGGCAGAGGTGTTCGAAGCCCTGTCCAACTTTGGCCTAAAGGTAAAACCATCCAAATGCCATCTGTTAAAGCCCAAAGTGCAGTATCTGGGCCATGTAGTGAGTGCTGAAGGAGTGGCCCCAGACCCTGACAAGGTCTCTGTGATCAGAGACTGGCCGAAGCCCAGCTACCTCCATGAAGTCCGACAGTTCCTCAGGTTGGTAGGCTACTACCGAAGATTTATCAAAGACTTCACCAAGAAAGCCGCGCCACTACAAGACCTGTTAGTGGGCCAATCCAAGAAAACAAAGGGTAAGAATACCCCATTTGACTGGGACGACGGACTGGAGAGATCCTTCACTGGTTTGAAGTTGGCTCTGACGGGAGATGAGGTACTGGCTTACCCTGAATATGACCCAACGGTTTGTGCTTTACACGGCCGCCAGCAACATGGGACTAGGAGCCGTGTTGTCCCAGGTCCAGAATGGCAAAGAAAGGGTAATCGCCTACGCCAGCAGGAAACTTCGTCCCACTGAAAGGAACCCTGAGAACTACAGTTCCTTTAAGCTGGAGTTCCTCGCCATCGTCTGGGCAGTGATGGAAAGATTGAAGCACTACCTGGCCTCGGCAAGATTCTCCGTCTTCACGGATAACAATCCACTGACACACTTGGACACAGCAAAACTTGGTGCCCTGGAGCAACGGTGGATGGCCCGGTTGTCCAATTATGATTTCACCATCAAGTACCGCGCAAGGCACAAGAATGCGAATGCCAATGCATTGTCCAGAATGACCAACTTGCCAGAGATGGGCGAAGATTCAGAAACACTCGAATAGAATTGCCAGCTTTACATCTCCCCAAGGCAACTCAGTATTCTCATCATGTGAGGAACTGGCACAGAAACAAGCCAGAAGCCACGCTGAATCCCCTGCCCCACCATGGATGGGCAGAGACCCAGGACAGTGACCCCACGGTCAGTTTGGTGAAAGAACTTCTGACGCAGGCAGGTGCACGCCCTGGTCTGGATGATCCACAAGAGAAACAACAACTGTGAAAGGAGAAGGGCGAACTATCTACGATGGTAAACTGGCAGAGAAATATTGACCCATGCACTCATGAGTTGGTTTGGCAGATAGTGGTCCCAAGGCAAGATGCGCCAATGGTTCTGGAAGCATACCACGACGAAGCAGAACACTTCGGATGGAAGAAGTTGGAGAGTCTACTTCGTTGAATTTTCTACTGGATTGGCATGAGAAAAGCCATCGAAAAGTGGTGCCAAGAGTGTGGCCCATGTAGCCTATGCAGGAAGGACCGTGACAGTCAGAGGGCTCCCCTACAGCCCATAGTCACCAAACAGCCACTTGAACTGGTGGCCTTAGACTACGTCAAGCTAACACCAAGCAGGTCAGGCTATGTCTACACTCTGACCATCGTGGATAACTACTCCAGATTCCTGGTAGTTGTACCTGTCAAGGATCTGACAGCAAGAACAGCAACCAAGGCCTTCCAACAGCACTTCTGTAGACCACACGGATACTCAGAGAAGGTCCTTACTGATCATGGTCCAGCCTTTGAAGCAGAAGTGTTTCAAGAGTTCTGTAACCTGTACGGATGCAAAAAGATCAGAACCACATTGTACCACCCACAAACCAACGGAATGTGTGAAAAGATGAACCAAGTAGTGATTTACCTACTGAAGACCTTACCTATACAGGAAAGGAACTTATGGTCAGAAAAGTTGCCAGACTTGGTAGATTTGTACAACCACATTCCATTGAATTCCACCAACTGTACTCCTGCATACCTGATGAGAGGAAGATTCAGCAAACTACCTGTTGATCTAGATATGGGAGTCCTAACCCCAGAAAATACCTCATCTGATGCAGATTGGGATACTGAGAGACAGCAAAAGTATCGCCAAGTACAAGAGTGTGTTGAAAGAAGTCTATCCTAAGCCAGACAAAAACAAGAGAGAGACTATAACCAACGTGCCCCTGCAATTCCTTTGTCCCCAGGTGAACAAGTGTTAAAGCGTAAAAGGAGAATAAACAAACTTGATCAGTGGGAAGCAGAAGCATATACCATCTTACCGTCCAACTTTGACAATACTAAAGTCTGTCTTATCAGCAAAGATGGAGGAGAAACTTTGACGGCACTATCCAGAGACGATCTCAAGAAATGCCCTGATAAATTGAGGAACAGAGAAACCGATCCAGAAACATCTCCGCCAATGGAAGAGAAGATGATACACACTGTTCTTGGAGATTTTCCCCAGTCTTGGACTCAAGTACATCAGACCATCGTGATACCTGTCTTAACGTTTCCTCAGCTGGAAATACCAGAACAAAATGTGACTCGGAACCATCCAGAACCTGAAGAGACTCCGCACCAACAGGTTCAAGCAGCAATTGTCACCCCAGCAGTGGAACCAGACAATCCACCCTCTGCTATTTGTGAAACTGTTAGACCCATGGTGAATCTGAGACCACGCAGACGACTACCTAGTATACCTACACATAGTACATGCACTAGTGGGTACGCTACAACAGACACAGTAGATAAGGAACTACGCGGGTCTACACGTAGCACCAAGAGTCAAATCCCAGCTCATTACAGGGATTAAAAATGTTAATTACTGCTTTTATATGTTTGAATTGCTTGCTTATTCTTGTTACAGGTTTAAAAATGGACATTGCGGTAATGGACAATGCTTACCCAAAAACTTTCTTTGTAAATAGTTTGGCACCTCCAAGGTGCACTCTGGTTCTGCCCACTTTGCTGGCGTGGGTAGAGCCTTTCTTTGCTTCATCTGACCAAAGACAATACCATATGTACTTTTATAAACTTGTTATGCAACGTTCAAGAGACCTCACCTCTCATAAAGGGAAGCCAAAGTTTTATAATTATTCAAATGTTTTTCAAAAATGTTTTTCTAAATGTTGGCATTATTTAACTTGTAAATTGTTGTTTTCTTTTCCCAGTCCAGAAGTACTGGATTTAACAGGGGGGAGTGCGGCGCTTCAGGGTCCTGGTCGTCGCGGTGGTATTGCTTTCCCTACGGGGAGAGTGATACTTCGTTTGGAGGCAATGAAGGAGAACTCTTTGTCAGGTAACACAATGCATGCAAAATGTTCACACTCCAGACCAGAAGGGGGAGCTCTAAGCCTGTTTAAGGTGAACTCCCCTATAAGAACATCCTGATTTGGAGGGAAAGGGTTCAGTTCCTGTCAGAAAGACAGAGGGAAAGGAAGCAGAGGAGCCCTGTGGCCTGAAGTGCTGCAGCTCCTAGGAAACCGACAAATAGAAAGCAGAACATATTGCAGCAAGCATGAAGGAAGTCAGAGCAAAGGAAAGGATATCAAAGGGAGATCAGCCAGGAGCAGGCTGCCTTTTTCTGAGGCGCAGAAATCCAGTAGCCGGAAAACCGAGGGAGTAAGGATCTCTACGCTTTACTTCAGAGACCGGCAGGACAGCTAATTTCATGTTACCTGTCCGCAGCTACACCCAGGAGGCACGATGGCACCCCTCAGAGGCCGGGGTGTGCTAGAGTGCCTATAAACAGCCTCAAGCCACCAGTCATATGGGTTTGTCCTCGATCTGGGGGACAGAGAGAGAGAGAGAGACATAACATCTACAACACCTGTGAGGACCTTATGAGAAGCTTAGCAGTAAGGGACTACAAAACCACGGTGCTAGAGGAAGGCTACTGATTTCCACCTGGATAAGGGGACTCTGGACTTGCCTCCAAACCGGCCAGACTCTGCCTGCCCTGTGATCTGGTGCCCTGGACTGTGGATGCTGAAGTCTTCAGTAAAGGTAAAGAGACTGCAACCTTGTGTCCTCATTCTTCACTGCGCCTCTCACCATCCACCATCTACATACTGGGAAGCCCTGGGGATACACTTCACCTGTGGGAAGGTATACCATCTAGCTGCCATAACATCACTCCAGAGGACCCCTTAAAGCAGCATCGGTCACCCTGACCGAATACCACAGGTGGCGTCACGAACATTTCCCCTTTAAAGACCTTTTCCTTTTACATGGACGTCCCAGGGCCACGGACCGGGTCAGCCACCGTGACATCCCCCTGTGAATCGAAGGACCCGGTACCCAGTACTCCATGGCCCCATAGAGGCACTCCATTTTGCCCATGTTAAAAAGAGAGCTGGAGTTCAGCGAGACGATCCCTGGTTCCTGCGTTTTCGGCTAGTGGGCGGCGCTCATAACAATCTGGCAGTGACAGCCATATACTTCTGCTGGAGACCTCTGGTTGTCATGCCAACCCATCAGTGACCCGCGATCATGTGACGGGGTCACTGATGGGCGGGATTTACGGCACGCTTGCTGACATGTGCCAGAAGAGATGTTGCTCAGCGCTGGAGCCCACATCAAAGGAATGGAGTCCAACATCGGCGTACATTTACGCCTGATGTTGGAAAGGGGTTAAAGGGCACTGTTTTTACAGAGACAGAAGTCTTAATCAATCATGTATAAATACTTGTGTTTGTGTATGAAGCCACGCCCACTCCACATAGCCACACCCACTCCACATAGCCACAATCACTCCACACGCAAAGCCCCATATAAGAAATATCTAATATATATAATAAATATCTAATAAATATATACACTGCTCAAAAAATTAATGGGAACGCTAAAGTCGCACATCCTAGATATCACTGAATGAAATATTCCTTTTGTAAATCTTTATTCTTTATATAGTGGAATGCGTTGAGAACAGTAAAACCTAAAAATGATCAATGTAAATCACAACTAATATCCCGTGGAGTTCTGGAGTTGGAATGATGCTCAAAATCAAAGTGGAAAATGAAGTTATAGGCTGATCCAACTTCAGTGGAAATGCCTCAAGACAAGGAAATGATGCTCAGTAGTGTGTGTGGCCTCCACGTGCCTGTATGACCTCCCTACAATGCCTGGGCATGCTCCTGGTGAGGCGGCGGATGGCCTCCTGAGGGATCTCCTCCCAGACCTGGACTAAAGCATCCGCCAACTCCTGGACCGTCGGTGGTGCAACGTGACATTGGTGGATAAAGCAAGATATGATGTCCCAGATGTGTTCAATCGGATTCAGGTCTGGGGAACGGGCAGGACAGTCCATAGCCAATGCCTTGATCTTACAGGAACTGTTGATACACTCCAGGCACATGACGTCTGGCATTGTCCTGCATTAGGCGAAAACCAGGGCCAGCTGCACCATCATATGGTTTCACAAGGGGTCTGAGGATCTCATTTCAGTACCTCATGGCAATCAGGCTACCTCTGGCGAGCACATGGAGGGCTATGCGGCCCTCCAAAGAAATTCCACCCCACACCATTACTGACCCACTGCCAAACTGGTCATGCTGAAGGATATTGCAGGCAGCAGATCGCTTACCACGGCCTCCCCAAACTCTTATGTCTGTCACATGTGCTCAGTGTGAACCAGCTTTCATCTGTGAAGATCACAGGGCCCCAGTGGTGAATTTGCCAATCCTGGTGTTCTGTGGCAAATGCCAAGCTTCCTGCACAGTATTGGGCTGTGAGCACAGCCCCATCTGTGGACATTGGGCACTCAGACCATCCTCATGGAGTTGGTTTCTAACCGTTTCTGCAGACACATGCACATTTGTGGCCTGCTGGAGGTCATTTTGCAGGGCTCTGGGAGTGCTCCTCCTGTTCCTCCTTGCACAAAGGCTGAGGTAGCCGTCCTGCTGCTGGGTTGTTGCCCTCCTATGGCCCCCTCTATGTCTCCTGGTGTACTAGCCATCTCATGCTATGAGCGGGAAAGCACAACCAACATTCAAAAGTGACCAAAACATCAGCCAGAAAGCATTGGTACTGAGATGTGGTCTGTGGTCCCAAACTGCCGAACCACTCCTTTATTGAGGGTGTCTTGATAATTGCCAATAATTTCCATCTGTTGTCTATTCCATTTGTACAACAGCATGTGAAATTGATTGTCAAACAGTGTTGCTTCCTAAGTGGACAGTTTGTTCCCTTTATTTTTTTGAGCAGTGTGTATATATATACATCTTATTGACCACAACAGCTTACACTGCCTGTGTTGCCCATAGCAACCAATCACTAAGCATCTTTCGTTTCACCAGAGCTGTTTAGAAGATGAAAGCTGAGCTGTGATTGGTTACTGTGAGCAACAGTTTTTCTTGTAGACAGTTGTGGTAACTGAGGCCTATTATTCTTCTCATTTCTATGGTGTTAACGTCTTTCTGTAAATCTGGAAATAACACAATTTATTACCGTGCCGACACAGACCACCCTGTGCCACAGACTGCAGGGGGCCCAGAATCAGGAACTTCTCTTTGTCTGGCATGAAGCATCTCATTAAAGGTACCGTCACACTGAGCAACTTTCCAACGAGAACGACAGTGATCCGTGACGTTGCAGCGTCCTGGATAGTGATCTCGTGTTTGACACGCAGCAGCGATCAGGATCCTGCTGTGACATCGCTGGTCGGAGCTAGAAGTCTAGAACTTTATTTTGTCGCTGGATTACCCGGCACTCACAGTCAGTGCGGGAAGCTGACGGCGAGGGACGTGACGGACACCGGAATGTAAGTATGTACTGCTTTTTTTTTTTACATTTACAATGGTAACCAGGGTAAACATCGGGTTACATCGGCCCTGCACTTAGTAACCCGATGTTTACCCTGGTTACCCGGGGACTTCGGCATCGTTGGTCGCTGGAGAGCTGTCTGTGTGACAGCTCTCCAGCGGCCACGCAACGACTTACCAACGATCACGGCCAGGTCGTTTCGCTGGTCGTGATCGTTGGTAAATCGTTTAGTGTAACGGTACCCTAACTTCAAACACAGATTAAAGAAAGAAACACAAGATGGATTTCTCCAACCCAGGAATCATTTTACTCAGTATAACAGCTCCACCCTGACAATGCCGGGTTCATTTTATACCTATTTATACAGCTACAACTAATGCCGCTCTAAATTAGGAGAAAAATCTGGCACTCCTTAATGCATCAAAATGAAAGATATTTATTGAAAATATGAGAGTCCCAAAATTATGTAACGTTTTGGTCCAAAATTGGAGCAAAAAAGAATCTACAATCAGTTATAACATGTCACTGATATTTGGTAACAGTTAATACAGAAATAGAATATCGTGGCTAAATATTATAATGAATGAAGACATGATGACACTGGACAGCTCACAATGCTATACAATAACTAAATTACCAAAGTTGTACTTTATTGTATTATTGTGATTATCATATTTTCAATAAGTATCTTTTATTTTGATGCATGAAGGAGTGCCAGATTTTTCTTGATATTTATTAATAGCATTGGTATCCATTTTCTGTGCACCCAAATTTTAGAACGGAGTGACGTGTTTTGTGATTGAATATATTTTTACCATATACACGAGCACCTGTTTTTTCACTGATTAACGTACCAAGAGATGTCTGCAGTCAGCTTTTCTTATAATGAGACAGATGTGGCCAATATTGTCTCACAAGTTAACGCATTTGGCGAATTTTTACAAATTTCCGGCAGTGAATTTAAATCACGTGATCTGGAATGAGAATCTCATCATCTTCTAAGCCTGGAGCTTCACAGTGCAATGATTGCTGAATATATTAGAACACAACGGATTCCAAGAGGCCTCCGAGTATCACGATGTTCTACCTTGTTTCAGGAGAACTCTGATTTTTCTGATTTTTGACAATGATTTGAACAGGTGTTAAATAACTTCACTAGACATAATGATATTAACTCTGGAATATCTCAATAATTAAATCAAAAATGGTCAAGAAAAGATCTCCAATATTGAAGCACAAATGAAAGACACTTTAACTAAGGACGAATTTGACTCCATGAAATCCTGCACTAAAGAGAATTTGGACGTTTTTAAACAAGAAGCTGAAAAACGTAAACGTCAAAAAAAAATTTCATGACACACAAGACTATTTGCAAAAAAAAGAGTATAGATGGCAAAACGCCACTTTCTCCTCCTACTCCGGTTATCGAAATTATAGGCTCACTGATGGCTCATCAGCTTCTAGTTCAGACAATGAACGTGCTGGTCCAGGTAGATCTTTTTAGGCTCCAGCAGGAGATACAACCAATGAAAAGGTTGGGGAGGGGGGCAATGCTTTAGAAACCAATCGACATACAATGAACACCAGGTCACAGGTAATAACTCAAATTTGGTAATGAATCTCTCGTCAAAATCACTAGGTACTTCGCAGTTATGTTATCTTTTTGTCCAACATATCAGTTTAATACTTTCCAACTAGATCTACAGTGATTTTACAGGAACTTAAGGCTTAAAAGTTAATTTAATAGTCAGACACCGATACATCAATTACCAATGGAGATCAACAGGACTCCAATAAATCTACCTGATTTAGGACTTAGACTATGTAGCTCGTTTAATCCTCCAAAGAATAATCCACCAGTAGAAACATTTATTTCCTTAATTGAGAAGGAAGTATGTAAATTTACGAAACAAATTACAAATGGTGAGATGATCTTTCGGTCTAATCTTAATCAGGCTGAACGAGTAGCTTTACAAACTCTAATAGATGACAAGGATATCAATAGAGCCAGCGGATAAGGGGGGTGCCACAGTAGTTATCGACCGCTCCTCTTATCGTAGTGAGGTTCTGTCACAACTTTCAAATACAGATGTCTATTTGCCTTTATCCAATAACTAGTGTTGAGCATTCCAATACTGCAATATTGGGTATCGGCCGATATTCGCTGTATCGTAGTTCCGATACTGAGTTCCAATACTTTTACAATATCGAATACCGGAATCAGAAGTTCCCATAATGCAATGAGCCAGTTGAGGATCCTAAGAAGTGTGGGCACATCCTGTTAGGCATGTTGGCCATGTTAACTAATGGCATGGCTGTGATTGGCTGCTGAAATGTTGTCATGATGCACTATAATGGAGTGTGGGCGGTGTGTGGGCGAAGACTGCATGTCTGTGCGGGCGGGGTCTGCGTGACCGTCGGGGGTCTGTGCGGGCCTGCCGGGGGTCTGTGCGGGCCTGCTGGGGGTCTGTGCAGGCCTGCCGGGGGTCTTTGTGTCTGTGTGCAGGCATCGTCCGATGGGACTACAAGTCCCATCGGGCTATGCCTGCTACAATGACAGTGATTGACACATTAGCTAATGATGGGACAGTAGTAGTGTGTTGAATGTAAAAAAAACCCACAAACATACATACAACATACATACTACATACATACTACATACATACATACAACATACTACATACATACATACTACATACATACAACATACATACAACATACATACAGTACAGGCCAGAAGTTTGGACACACCTTCTCATTTAAAGATTTTTCTGTATTTTCATGACTATGAAAATTGTACAATCACATTGAAGGCATCAAAACTGAATTAACACATGTGGAATTATAAACTTAACAAAACAGTGTGAAACTACGTCTTATATTCTAGGTTCTTCAAAGTAGCCACCTTTTGCTTTGATGACTGCTTTGCACACTCTTGGCATTCTCTTGATGAGCTTCAAGAGGTAGTCACCGGAAATGGTCTTCCAACAATCTTGAAGGAGTTCCCAGAGATGCTTTGCACTTGTTGGTCCTTTTGCCTTCACTCTGCTGTCCAGCTCATCCCAAACCATCTCGATTGGGTTCAGGTCTGGTGACTGTGGAGGCCAGGTCATCTGGGGTAGCACCCCATCACTCATTCTTGGTCAGATAGCCCTTACACAGCATGGAGGTGTGCTTGGGGTCATTGTCCTGTTGAAAAATAAATGATGGTCCAACTAAACACAAAGCGGATGGAATAGCATGCCGCTGCAAGATGCTGTGGTAGCCATGCTGGTTCAGTATGCCTTCAATTTTGAATAAATCCCCAACAGTGTCACCACCAAAGCACCCCCACACCATCACACCTCCTCCATGCTTCACAGTGGGAATCAGGCATGTAGAGTTCATCCGTTCACCTTTTCTGCTTCGCACAAAGACATGGTGGTTGGAACCAAAGATCTCAAATTTGGACTCTTCAGACCAAAGCACAGATTTCCACTGGTCTAATGTCTATTCCATGTTTTTAGCCCAAAAAAGTTTCTTCTGCTTGTTGCCTGTCCTTAGCAGTGGTTTCCTAGCAGCTATTTTACCATGAAGGCCTGCTTCACAAAGTTTCCTCTTAACAGTTGTTGTAGAGATGTGTCTGCTGCTAGAACTCTGTGTGGCATTGACCTGGTCTCTAATCTGAGCTGCTGTTAACCTGCGATTTCTGAGGCTGGTGACTCGGATAAACTTATCCTCAGAAGCAGAGGTAACTCTTGGTCTTCCTTTACTGGGGCTGTCCTCATGTGAGCCAGTTTCTTCGTAGTGCTTGATGGTTTTTGCCACTGCACTTGGGGACACTTTTCAAAGTTTTCCCAATTTTTCAGACTGACTGACCTTCATTTCTTAAAGTAATGATGGCCACTCGTTTTTCTTTACTTAGCTGCTTTTTCTTGCCATAATACAAATTCTAACAGTATATCAGTAGGACTATCAGCTGTGTATCCACCAGACTTCTGCACAACACAACTGATGGTCCCAATCCCATTTATAAGGCAAGAAATCCCACTTATTAAACCTGACAAGGCACACCTGTGAAGTGAAAACTATTCCCGGTGACTACCTCTTGAAAATCATCAAGAGAATGCCAAGAGTGTGCAAAGCAGTCATCAAAGCAAAAGGTGGCTACTTTGAAGAACCTAAAATATAAAATATATTTTCAGTTGTTTCACACTTTTTTGTTAAGCATATAATTCCACGTGTGTTAGTTCATAGTTTTGATGCCTTCAGTGTGAATGTACAATTTTCATAGTCATGAAAATACAGAAAAATCTTTAAATGAGATGAGGTGTGTCGAAACTCTTGGTCTGTACTGTACATACAACATACATACATACAACATGCATACTACATACATACTACATGCAACATACATACTACATACATACAACATACATACTACATACATACAATATACACCAAAAACTGCATCAAAACTGCACATAAAACTGCATCAAAAACTGCACCAAAAACTGCACGAAAAGCTGCATAAAACGCATCAAAAACCGCACCAAAAATTGCACCAAAACTGCACCAAAAACTGCATCATAACTGCACCAAAACTGCAGTTTTGGTGCCTTTTTGATGCAGTTTTGGTGCAGTTTTTGATGCAGTTTTTCGTGCAGTTTTGATGTGTTTTTTATGCAGTTTGTGGTGCGTTTTTGGTGCGATTTTTTATGCATTTTTTGGTGCAGTTTTTGGTGAGGTTTTTGCCCGGTTTGAATGGAAACATTCATGAAAAAATGGATTTGGAGGCAGGATTCATCATTTCACATCTTTTTCATACGTTTTTTGCCGGATCCGTCGCTGTGCGTTTTTTCGGAAACAGCTTTTTTGAAGGATCTGGCAAAAAACGGATGAAACGTGTGGCCATCAGGCGCAATCTGGCGCTAATAACAACTCTATGAGAAAAAGCGGATCCAGCAGTAAAAAAAAAAAAAGGATCTTTTTTTCAAAACTCGCCGGATTGTGCCTGATGGCAAAAACCTGATGTGTGAAATTAGCCAGATAGATATATGGATAGAAACATCTATGTATCTATAGATATATCTATAGATAGATAGGCCGACATTGATTAATGAACACAGAAAAAAACGGGAAAAAAATGGCGTGGGCTCCTGCGCAATTTTCTGCGCCAGAGGGGGAAAGCCTATGGCTGGGGGCCAATATTTGTAGCCTGGGAAGGGGGTAATACCCATGGCCCCTCCCAGGCTATGAATATCAGCCCGCAGCTGTCTGCGTAGCCTTTACTGGCTATTAAAATAGGGGGACCCCCCAAAAACAATGACGTGGGGTCCCCCTATATTTTATAGCCAGAAAGGCTACACAGACAGCTGTGGGCTGTTATTCATAGCCTAGAGAGAGGCCATGGATATTGGCCTCCCCAGCTGCAAATACCAGTCCACAGCCACCCCAGAAATGGCGCATCTGTAAGATGCGCCAATTCCGGCACTTAGCCCCTCTCTTCCCACTCCCAAGTAGCGGTGGGATATGGGGTAATAAAGGGTTAATGTCACCTTGCTATTGTAAGGTGACATTAAGCCGGGTTAATAATGGGGAGGCGTCAATAAGACAACTATCCATTATTAATCTTAGAGTAGTGAAAGAGTTAAAAACAAAATAAAGACAGCCAGAAAAAAGTATTTTATTATTCTTAATTTCACCATACTTACCATACTTCAGCGCCTGCAAAAAACGTAAAATAATAAACCGTATACTCCCTGTCCAACGCAGTCCAATTAATAACGTGTTCCACGACGTTCTCCCCTATAGAACAGTGACATCTGTTTATGTCACTGCTCTATAGGACCTTCAGTGACACACTGACAGGAGACAACTGATGCTGCTGCTCTCCATGGGAGATCGTCGTGGGACACTCGTGGATTTCTGCGGATCAGGGAGTATATTGTTTGTTTTGTTATTTTAATATTTTTTAAAGGTGACACTGGCTCGGGCAACAAAGTGACAAGTGATGGTGAGTAGGGTTGAGCGACTTTTATTTTTATAGGATCGGGTCGGGTTTCACGAAACCCGACTTTCTCAAAAGTCGGGTCGAGTGAAATCGGCCGATCCTATAAAAAAGTCGGGGTCGGCCGAAACACGAAACCCAATGCAGTGCAATGGGATACTATGGTTCACAGGGTCTGAAACTCTCCTTCAGGCCCTGGGATCCATATTTAAGTGTAAAATAAAGAATTAAAATAAAAAATATTGATATACTCACCTCTCCGACGCAGCCTGGACATCGCCGCTGGTAACCGGCATCTTCCGTTCCTAAGAATGGCGCTTGAAAGACCTTTCGATGACGTCACGGCTTGTGATTGGTCGCGGCGGCCCACGTGACCGCTCAGCGACCAATCAGAAGCCGTGACGTCATCCCTCAGGTCCTAAATTCCTCATTCTAGGAATTTAGGACATGAGAATTACGTCACGGCTTGTGATTGGTCGCTGAGCGGTCACGTGGGCGGCCGCGACCAATCACAAGCCGTGACGTCATTGAAAGGTCCTTCACGCGCTCATTCTTAAGAAGGAAGGCTGCCGGAAAGAAGCCGAGGGTGAGTATATTCCTATTAGGTATATACTCACCCTCGGACGCGCCATGCTTCTTTCCGGCAGCCTTCCTTCTTAAGAATGAGCGCGTGAAGGACCTTTCGATGACGTCACGGCTTGTGATTGGTCGCGGCCGCCCACGTGACCGCTCAGCGACCAATCACAAGCCGTGACGTAATTCTCATGTCCTAAATTCCTAGAATGAGGAATTTAGGACCTGAGGGATGACGTCACGGCTTCTGATTGGTCGCTGAGCGGTCACGTGGGCCGCCGCGACCAATCACAAGCCGTGACGTCATCGAAAGGTCTTTCAAGCGCCCTTCTTAGGAACTGAAGATGCCGGTTACCAGCGGCGATGTCCAGGCTGCGTCGGAGAGGTGAGTATATCAATATTTTTTATTTTAATTCTTTATTTTACACTTAAATGTGGATTCCGATACCGATTTCCGATATCGCAAACATATCGGAACTCGGTATCGGAATTCCGATACCAGAT
This sequence comes from Ranitomeya variabilis, assembly GCF_051348905.1. Lineage (NCBI taxonomy): Eukaryota > Metazoa > Chordata > Amphibia > Anura > Dendrobatidae > Ranitomeya > Ranitomeya variabilis. The sequence goes on from NC_135235.1 coordinate 710,641,247, forward strand.
TCAGAAGATCGCCGACCTCATGGCCGACCCCACACAGGGGTCGGGTCGGGTTTCATGAAACCCGACTTTGCCAAAAGTCGGCGACTTCTGAAAATGGCCGACCCGTTTCGCTCAACCCTAATGGTGAGTATGTAATCTGTTATATGTACTGTATGTTATATGTATGTATTGTATGAATGTACTGTATGTATGTATGTATTGTATGTCTATATGTATGTAGTATGTATGTTGTATGTTCAGTCATATGTTGTATGTTCTGTCATATGTTTTATGTTCTGTCATATGTTGTATGTACTGTCATATGTTGTATGTTCTGTCATATGTTGTATGTACTGTCATATGTTGTATGTACTGTCATATGTTGTATGTTCTGTCACATGTTGTATGTACTGTCATATGTTGTATGTACTGTCATATGCTATATGTTGTATGTGCTGTCATGTGTTGTATGTTCTGTCATATGTTGTATGTTCTGTCGTATGTTATACAGGTCCTTCTCAAAAAATTAGCATACAGTGTTAAATTTCATTATTTACCATAATGTAATGATTACAATTAAACTTTCATATATTATAGATTCATTATCCACCAACTGAAATTTGTCAGGTCTTTTATTGTTTTAATACTGATGATTTTGGCATACAACTCCTGATAACCCAAAAAACCTGTCTCAATAAATTAGCATATCAAGAAAAGGTTCTCTAAACGACCTATTACCCTAATCTTCTGAATCAAATAATTAACTCTAAACACATGCAAAAGATACCTGAGGCTTTTAAAAACTCCCTGCCTGGTTCATTACTCAAAACCTCCATCATGGGTAAGACAAGCGACCTGACAGATGTCAAGAAGGCCATCATTGACTCCCTCAAGCAAGAGGGTAAGACCCAGAAAGAAATTTCTCAACAAATAGGCTGTTCCCAGAGTGCTGTATCAAGGCACCTCAATGGTAAGTCTGTTGGAAGGAAACAATGTGGCAGAAAACGCTGTACAACGAGAAGAGGTGACCGGACCCTGAGGAAGATTGTGGAGAAGGACCGATTCCAGACCTTGGGGAACCTGAGGAAGCAGTGGACTGAGTCTGGTGTGGAAACATCCAGAGCCACCGTGCACAGGCGTGTGCAGGAAATGGGCTACAGGTGCCGCATTCCCTAGGTAAAGCCACTTTTGAACCATAACAGCGGCAGAAGCGCCTGACCTGGGCTACAGAGAAGCAGCACTGGACTGTTGCTAAGTGGTCCCAAGTACTTTTTTCTGATGAAAGCAAATTTTGCATGTCATTCGGAAATCAAGGTGCCAGAGTCTGGAGGAAGACTGGGGAGAAGGAAATGCCAAAATGCCTGAAGTCCAGTGTCAAGTACCCACAGTCAGTGATGGTGTGGGGTGCCATGTCAGCTGCTGGTGTTGGTCCACTGTGTTTCATCAAGGGCAGGGTCAATGCAGCTAGCTATCAGGAGATTTTGGAGCACTTCATGCTTCCATCGGCTGAAATGCTTTATGGAGATGAAGATTTCATTTTTCAGCACGACCTGGCACCTGCTCACAGTGCCAAAACCACTGGTAAGTGGTTTACTGACCATGGTATTACTGTGCTCAATTGGCCTGCCAACTCTCCTGACCTGAACCCCATAGAGAATCTGTGGGATATTGTGAAGAGAAAGTTGAGAGACGCAAGACCCAACACTCTGGATGAGCTTAAGGCCGCTATTGAAGCATCCTGGGCCTCCATAACATCTCAGCAGTGTCACAGGCTGATTGCCTCCATGCCACGCCGCATTGAAGCATCATTTCTGCCAAAGGATTCCCGACCAAGTATTGAGTGCATAACTGAACATTATTATTTGATGGTTTTTTTGTTTGTTATTAAAAAACACTTTTATTTGATTGGCCGGGTGAAATATGCTAATTTATTGAGACAGGTTTTTTGGGTTATCAGGAGTTGTATGCCAAAATCATCAGTATTAAAACAATAAAAGACCTGACAAATTTCAGTTGGTGGATAATGAATCTATAATATATGAAAGTTTAATTGTAATCATTACATTATGGTAAATAATGAAATTTAACACTGTATGCTAATTTTTTGAGAAGGACCTGTATGTACTGTTGTATGTACTGTCATGTTTTATGTCCTGTCATATGTTGTATGTTGTATGTACTGTCATATGTTGTATGTACTGTCATATGTTGTATGTTCTGTCGTATGTTATATGTTGTATGTTCTGTTGTATGTTCGTGTTTTGTTTTTTTTACATTCAAAACATTAGCCGGATGATGGGACTACTACTGTCCCATCATTGGCTAATGTGTCAATCCCTGTCACTGTAGCAGGCATAGCCCGATGGGACTTGTAGTCCCATCGGACGATGCCTGCACGTGCATACACCCCCAAGGACCCCCCACAGCCCGCCGCAGGCCCCCGACAACCCGGCACAGACCCCTTCACAGCCCGCCGCAGACCCCCAGCAGCCCCACGATCCCCGCAGACCCTCGCGATCACCCCACAGACCCTCGCGATCACCGCACACAGACACGCACATCTTCCCTGCACACACACAGTCTCCGCCCAGGCACTGCCCACACACCGCCCACGCACTCTTCCCCCCTCCCAATCTGCAGCATTTCTCACAGCAAAACCGTAGATCTTTTTTAACCTACAAGGAAAAAAGGGTTTATTTTCATTCTGATATTTGTGTCCCATTGACTTGTATTGGTTTCCGGTATGGGAATCGGCGATATCCGATATTTTTTGGGTATCGGTCAGATCCAATCCGATCCGATATTTCCCGATATCGGAAGGTATCGCTCAACACTACCAATAACCCTACAGCATCTATTAAGGATAAAATAGCAGTAATCTTGGAGAGTGCTTTGGCTCTTAACCCCTTCATGACCCAGCCTATTTTGGCCTTAATGACCTTGCCGTTTTTTGCAATTCTGACCAGTGTCCCTTTATGAGGTAATAACTCAGGAACGCTTCAACGGATCCTAGCGATTCTGAGATTGTTTTTTCGTGACATATTGGGCTTCATGTTAGTGGTAAATTTAGGTCGATAATTTCTGAGTTTATTTGTGAAAAAAACGGAAATTTGGCGAAAATTTTGAAAATTTCGCAATTTTCACATTTTGAATTTTTATTCTGTTAAACCAGAGAGTTATGTGACACAAAATAGTTAATAAATAACATTTCCCACATGTCTACTTTACATCAGCACAATTTTGGAAACAAATTTTTTTTTTGCTAGGAAGTTATAAGGGTTAAAATTTGACCAGTGATTTCTCATTTTTACAACAAAATTTACAAAACCATTTTTTTTAGGGACCACCTCACATTTGAAGTCAGTTTGAGGGTTCTATATGGCTGAAAATACCCCAAAGTGACACCATTCTAAAAACTGCACCCCTCAAGGTGCTCAAAACCACATTCAAGAAGTTTATTAACCCTTCAGGTGTTTCACAGCAGCAGAAGCAACATGGAAGGAAAAAATGAACATTTAACTTTTTAGTCACAAAAATGATCTTTTAGCAACAATTTTTTTATTTTCCCAAGGGTAAAAGGAAAAACTGGACCACGAACGATGTTGTCCAATTTGTCCTGAGTACGCTGATACCTCATATGTGGGGGTAAACCACTGTTTGGGTGCACGGCAAGGCTCGGAAGGGGAGGCGTGCCATTTGACTTTTTGAATGGAAAATTAGCTCCAATCGTTAGCGAACACCATGTCGCGTTTGGAGAGCACCTGTTTGCCTAAACATTGGAGCTCCCCTACACGTGACCCCATTTTGGAAACTAGACCCCCCAAGGAACTTATCTAGATGCATAGTGAGCACTTATAACCCCCAGGTGCTTCACAGAAGTTTATAACGCAGAGCCGTGAAAATAAAAAAATAATTTTTCTTTCCTCAAAAATGAGTTTTAGCCCAGGATTTTTTAATTTTCCAAGGGTAATAGGAGAAATTGGACCCCAAATGTTGTTGTCCAGTTTGTCCTGAGTACGATGATACTCCATATGTGGGGGTAAACCACTGTTTGGGCACACGGCAGGGCTCGGAAGGGAAGGCACGCCATTTGGCTTTTTGAATGGAAAATTAGCTCCAATCATTAGCGGACACCATGTCACGTTTGGAGAGCCCCTGTGTGCCTAAACATTGGAGCTCCCTAACAAGTGACCCCATTTTGGAAACTAGACCTCCCAAGGAACTAATCTAGATGTGTGGTGAGCACTTTGAACCCCCAAGTGCTTCGCAGAAGTTTATAACGCAGAGCCGTGAAAATAATAAATGTGTTTCCTTTCCTCAAAAATATTTTTTTAGCCCAGAATTTTTTATTTTTGCAAGGGTAACAGGAGAAATTGGACCCCAAAAGTTGTTGTCCAGTTTCTCCTGAGTACGCTGATACCCCATATGTGGGGGTAAACCACTGTTTGGGCACATGCCGGGGCTCGGAAGGGAAGTAGTGACGTTTTGGAATGCAGACTTTGATGGAATGGTCTGCTGGCGTCACGTTGCATTTGCAGAGCCCCTGATGTGCCTAAACAGTAGAAACACCCCACAAGTGACCCCATTTTGGAAACTAGACCCCCCAAGGAACTTATCTAGATGTGTGATGAGCACATTCAACCCCCAAGTGCTTCACAGAAGTTTACAACACAGAGCCGTGAAAATAAAAAATCATTTTTCTTTCCTCAAAAAAGATGTTTTAGCAAGCAATTTTTTATTTTCACAAGGGTAACAGGAGAAATTGGGCCCCAATGTTTGTTGCCCAGTTTGTTGCGAGTACAGTGATACCCCATATGTGGGGGTAAACCACTGTTTGGGCGCACGTCAGGGCTCGGAAGGGAAGTAGTGACATTTGAAATGCAGACTTTGATGGAATGGTCTGCGGGCGTCACGTTGCATTTGCAGAGCCCCTGATGTGCCTAAACAGTAGAAACACCCCACAAGTGACCCCATTTTGGAAACTAGACCCCCCAAGGAACTTATCTAGATGTGTGATGAGCACATTCAACCCCCAAGTGCTTCACAGAAGTTTACAACGCAGAGCCGTGAAAATAAAAAATCATTTTTCTTTCCTCAAAAAAGATGTTTTAGCAAGCAATTTTTTATTTTCACAAGGGTAACAGGAGAAATTGGGCCCCAATGTTTGTTGCCCAGTTTGTTGTGAGTACAGTGATACCCCATATGTGGGGGTAAACCACTGTTTGGGCTCACGTCAGGGCTCGGAAGGGAAGTAGTGACATTTGAAATGCAGACTTTGATGGAATGGTCTGCGGGCGTCACGTTGCATTTGCAGAGCCCCTGATGTGCCTAAACAGTAGAAACACCCCACAAGTGACCCCATTTTGGAAACTAGACCCCCCAAGGAACTTATCTAGATGTGTGATGAGCACGTTCAACCTCCAAGTGCTTCACAGAAGTTTACAACGCAGAGCCGTGAAAATAAAAAATAATTCTTCTTTCCTCAAAAATTATGTCTTAGCAAGTAATTTTTTATTTTTGCAAGGGTAACAGGAGAAATTGGACCCCAACAGTTGTTGCCCAGTTTGTCCTGAGTACGCTGGTACCCCAAATGTGGGGGTAAACCACTGTTTGGGCACACGTCGGGGCTTGGAAGGGAGGGAGCACCATTTGACTTTTTGAATGCAAGATTGGCTGGAATCAATGGTGGCGCCATGTTGCGTTTGGAGACCCCTGATGTGCCCTAACAGTGGAAACCCCTCATTTCTAACTTCAACACTAACCCCAACACACCCCTAATCCTAATCCCAACTGTAGCCATAACCCTAATCCCAACCCTAACCCCAACACACCCCTAACCACAACCCTAACCCCAACACACCCGTAACCCTAATTCCAACCCTAGCCCTAATTCCAACCCTAACCCTAAGGGTATGTGCCCACGTAGCGGATTCGTGTGAGATTTTTCCGCACAACTTTTGAAAAATCTGCAAGTAAAAGGCACTGCGTTTTACCTGCGGATTTACAGCAGATTTCCAGTGTTTTTTTGTGCGGATTTCACCTGCGGATTCCTATTGAGGAACAGGTGTAAAACGCTGCGGAATCCGCACAAAGAATTGACATGCTGTGGAAAATACAACGCAGCGTTTCTGCACGGAATTTTCCGCACCATGGGCACAGCGGATTTGGTTTTCCATAGGTGTACACGGTACTGTAAACCTGATGGAAAACTGCTACGAATTCGCAGCGGCCAATCCGCTGCGGATCCGCGGCCGATCCGCTGCGGATCCGCGGCCGATCCGCTGCGGATCCGCGGCCGATCCGCTGCGGATCCGCGGTGGATCCGCTGCCAAATCCGCTCATGCCATAACCCTAACCCTACCCGTAACCCTAACCCTAGTTCTAACCCTAACCCTAGTTCTAACCCTAACCACAGTGGGAAAAAAAATATATATATTTTCTTTATTTTATTATTGTCCCTATCTATGGGGGTGATAAAGGGGGGGGGTTATTTATTATTTTTTTTATTTTGATCGCTGTGGTAGAACCTACCACAGCGATCAAAATGTACCTGTAAGGAATCTGCCGGCCGGCGGGCGTACTGAGCATGCGCCCGCCATTTTGGAAGATGGCGGCGCCCAGCGAGGAGACGGCCGGACACCGGGAGGATCTGTAAGTATGAAGGGGTGGTGGGGGGGTGGATCTGAGCACAGGGGGGGTGATCGGAGGACGGGGGGAGCGGACAGCAGGACGGGGGAGCGGGCAGGAGCACGGGGCAGCGGAGCACAGGACGGAGGGGACCGGACCCCATAACGGAGCGGTGGGGGGGCGATCGGTGGGGTGGGGGGTGGTCACTTCAGGTTTTCCAGCCATGGCCGATGATATTGCAGCATCGGCCATGGCTGGATTGTAATATTTCACCTGTTTTTTAGGTGAAATATTACAAATCGCTCTGATTGGCAGTTTCACTTTCAACAGCCAATCAGAGCGATCGTAGCCACGGGGGGGTGAAGCCACCTTCCCTGGGCTGAAGCACCACTCCCCCTCTCCCTGCAGATCGGGTAAAATAGGAGTTAACCCTTTCACCCGATCTGCAGGGACGCGATCATTCCATGACGCCACATAGGCGTCATGGGTCGGATTGGCACGGGTTTTCATGACGCCTATGTGGCGTCATGGGTCGGGAAGGGGTTAACATCAATGACAAAAAGACCCAAGAATATTTGACCAAAGCAGATGCTATTATTCCTGTTTTTTACACGGTACCAAAGATACATAAAAGGCTTGATAAACCACCAGGGAGGCCAATTGTTGCTTCCACCGATTCTATCTTATCCCCATAGGCAAAACTATTGGAAATGGTCCAAACACCCCTCCTCAAAACTACACCATCTTTCCTTTTGGATACAGGGGATCTTTTACAAACCATTAAGAATCAGGGACAATTACCTGAGGGAACTCTACTTGCCTCTTTTGATGTAAATAATTTTTATACTTCTATACAGCATGAGAAAGGTATCAGAGCAACTAAACAGTTATTGGAACAATCATCAATTGATACTGAAGTAATTGCATTCTTAATTGACCTACTTAAATTGGTTTTAACGGAAATCTTTTTTCTTTTTGAAGACACATTTTATCTTCAAATTCAAGGCTTAGCTATGGGGTCCAATGTGGCCCCACCATACGCAAACTGCTTTATGGCTTTTTTTATCAGAATTTGTATATCCAAACACATATCAATCACATTGCCTGTTATGGTGAAGATATATAGATGATGTTTTTTGCTTATGGAGAGGGGCCCCTGAGACGTTAAATCAATTTTTAGATTAGTTAAACAACATAGGGCCCAAACTTTCACCTTGAATAGCCATCAAGCAGAAATTAATTTTCTTGATACTAAAATCATACAAGATACCCAAGGTAATCTAAGAGCTGACCTTTACATTAAAGACGCAGTGAGGAATAATTTGTTATATCAAAGTTGTCATCCCGTGGCAGTAAAAAAAAATCCATTCCTACTTCTCAGTTTGAAAGAGTTAGGAGAATTGTTGTAAGTAAAAGAAAAAAATGTTCCAGCTTCTTTGATAAAATGTAAAACTTTAATCCATCATATAAAATAGTAGAGGACACACTCCTGGGACAATGCCATATCACAAGTGAAGAAAGCTACGCGTTTCGACCATACGGTCTTTGTCACAGCTGATCTGCTCAGCAGTCCATCTGGTATAAGAAGGACTGACCTACCAATGGAAAGGTAAAGCAAAAAAAAAAAAAAAAAGCTCACCTGACCAACAGTACTTTGAATCACAAACACATATAGATCATTGCCAGATATTCTAAAAAATATAAACAATATATATATACATATACAATGGTAAGATACAATAAATCCCATATATACAAAAAAAAAAAAAAAAACACAAAAAACACAAAGAAAGGGCTAAAAAACATGCAATATATAAATACATGAATCTATGCCTGCACTGCAATTTACCGTCTCTAATAGTGAAACATAAGTTCACTTTTTTTATTTAAACCATGCGGAAATCTAGTACCCAAATTAAACATCCAAAAGGCTTCCCGTGTGAGTAAAGACCGCATCTCTGAACATTTGTACGATATCAAATGTACAACTAACAGCAATCGTACCGTTTCCTCAGCAGCGAGACATTTCATTGAAATGCATTCACGCAGTACTGATTCCTTAAGAGTAACGGGCATTGAAAAAATAAAAAAACCTCCGCGCGGGAGGAGACATGCATAGGTCTTTACTCACACGGGAAGCCTTTTGGATGTTTAATTTGGGTACTGGATTTCCGCATGGTTTAAATAAAAAAAGTGAACTTATGTTTCACTATTAGAGACGGTAAATTGCAGTGCAGGCATAGATTCATGTATTTATATATTGCATGTTTTTTAGCCCTTTCTTTGTGTTTTTTCTGTCTTTTTTTTTTTTTTGTATATATGGGATTTATTGTATCTTACCATTGTATATGTATATATATATTGTTTTTATTTTTTAGAATATCTGGCAATGATCTATATGTGTTTGTGATTCAAAGTACTGTTGGTCAGGTGAGCTCCTTTTTTTTTTTTTTTTTTTGCTTTACCTTTCCATTGGTAGGTCAGTCCTTCTTATACCAGATGGACTGCTGAGCAGATCAGCTGTGACAAAGACCGTATGGTCGAAACGCGTAGCTTTCTTCACTTGTGATATGGAATTGTCCCAGGAGTGTGTCCTCTACTATTTTATATGATGGATAATATATGGTTTTACATTTTATCAAAGAGGCTGGAACATTTTTTTCTTTTACTTGGATTTGCATCACGTCGAGTCAGAACGAAGTTCCGTGCTTCTTGCATATATCGGTGAGCTGGCTTTTTTTCTTTCTTTGTACTTAGGAGAATTGTTAGTGATCCTATAAAATGTTCTCAACAGTTGGATGATATGGAAGATAAATTTTATCAAAGGGATTATCCCTGTTGGTTACTACAATGTTTGCGCAATGTCACATGTCCTCAACACAACTCAATGGTAAATCAAAGGATTCCATTTGTCCATATGTTTCATCCTTTTATGTTTAGACTCCATAAGAAAATCCATAAACATTGGCCAATACTTAAAAATAGTCTTCCGGATGTCCCTGAATTTCAGGTACCTTTTCTCCCGTGTTTCTGAAAATCGAGTAATATCAGAAACAAAATCGTTCAAGCAGATTTTGGTTCAGCATTAAAAATCCCTAGACAAACGTTTTTACAAACTCAAAGGAAAGGCACATTCATTGCCTCCAATGTGCCCAATGAGCTAATGTCTTAAACGGGCAAGGATCTCACATCCTCTTACAGGGGTAGATATCCCGATCAAAGGAATCTACACCTGTGAATCAAAATTCATAGTATATGATATAAAATGCCCTAGTGGCAACATTTATGTAGGGGAAATATCACAGGCCATAAAGGATCGAATTTCACATAATAAATCTGATATAAGGTGTGGTCGACATCATTTACCCATTCCTTATCATTTCCACAATGCTGGCCGTTCCATTGCGCAATTAAGATTCTTAGGGTACCGTCTCACAGTGGCACTTTTGTCGCTACGACGGTACGATCCGTGAAGTTCCAGCGATATCCATACGATATCGCTGTGTCTGACACGCAGCAGCGATCAGGGACCCTGCTGAGAATCGTACGTCGTAGCAGCTCGTTTGGAACTTTCTTTCGTCGCTGGATCTCCCGCTGTCATCGCTGGATCGTTGTGTGTGACAGCGATCCAGCGATGCGTTCGCTTGTAACCAGGGTAAACATCGGGTTACTAAGCGCAGGGCCGCGCTTAGTAACCCGATGTTTACCGTGGTTACCAGCGTAAAAGTAAAAAAAAACAAACAGTACATACTCACATTCCGGTGTCTGTCCCCCGGCGTTCTGCTTCTCTGCACTGTGAGCACCGGCCGGCCGGAAAGCGAGCAAAGCGGTGACGTCACCGCTGTGCTTTCCGGCTGGCACAGACACAGTGGAGAGAAGCAGAACGCCGGGGGACAAACAACGGAATGTGAGTATGTAGTGTTTGTTTTTTTTAACTTTTATGCTGGTAACAACGGTAAACATCGGGTTACTAAGCGCGGCCCTGCGCTTAGTAACCCGATGTTTACCCTGGTTACCCGGGGCCTTCGGCATCGTTGGTCGCTGGAGAGCTGACTGTGTGACAGCTCCCCAGCGACCACACAACCACTTACCAACGATCACGGCCAGGTCGTATCGCTGGTCGTGATCGTTGGTAAATCGTTATGTGAGACGGTACCCTTAGTTCTTGAACAGATCCATAGCAATAGAAGAGGAGGAAATCAGATTAGAAACCTAAATACAGAGAAGCCTCTAGGATTCATTATTTACAGAGCATGGAGCCCAAAGGGAGAGTACGATCATATGAGTTTTCATTAGAACTAATCTTAATCCATGTTTTGTTCCCCGCCCCCTTTTTTCAGCAGCAACAACCACATTAAAGAATATATTACATACAAGGGTATGGAAAATAAAATATTCAGTTATTTTTTTTCTCTACAACAATTTATTCTGGAATTTATCATTCTTTTGCTTTTGGGCAAAGAGTATTTTTTACATATTATGTACATGTTCCTTATATATTTTTTCATTATTTTTTTCATTATTATTTTTTATATAAATTTTTTTCTATATACTCATGTCCTTGGCTTTTTGCATATATTCTAACATAATTTCTCTTGTTATTATCTTTATTATCATTTTTTCCTTTACAGTCATTGCATCTAATATGCATTCAACACTCTGCACTATTAGGCTCTCAAGTTGTGACATCACTGTCAGATCGATAGCATTGTTCCGTCGGCACTCACTTCTCTTTAGCTAGACACTCTGCACAAGCGCATTTATTGCAGTGCGCATGTGCCCTGGCAACTGAGAGCGGATTGTATATTTCCGCTCCGTGAAGCCGGCGCATGCGCAGTGGTTACACGCCGGGCCCGGCAAGCTCAGAAGCCATTACACACATTCCATGTGGCGCTCCCAGCAGCCTCACACCTGCTTTCGGTAAGTTACCGATTATTTTGTATTTAAGTAGGAGGCAGGACATGCAGGCATCACCCCTGACGAAGCCACCAGTGTGTGGCGACACGCGTTTGGGTGCCTGCTGTCCGCACCTCTATCTCTTTCAGGGTACTCATGCCCCATTGATGTTGCCTGACTTTGCCTTATATCGGTACCCATGGGACATGCCAGTTTTTGTATTCCACTTTTGGTTCACGTACTCTAGGTGGTCGGCTTCATGTGTGGTTGACATTGGTCAGTATATACATCTTCATATCAGCCTGTACTGCATTACCTTCACCGCCTTTTTGGTTGGTTTCATGCTCTTCATATTATTTCTTCATTTGGGGTAACTACGGTATTTTTTCCATGTGGTGCCTGTCAGGATTATTTCATGGGACTGGTCGGGCTACACATATTGTGCCATCATGTGGTAACTGAAGTGATATTCAACTATTGGGCATGTGTATTATACTCTGTTTGGGGAGGTGCGGCTTCTTTGCCTTATTTTGGGCGCTTTGAAAGTATGGGGGTATTGTATATCCCTCTGTTGTTTTAAATGTTTTTAGTGTGTTTTGTCTCCTATTTACATGTTTAATAAAGCTGTGTTATTTATTTGATTTGGTGGTGACTCCCATGTATAAGGTCTACCTTTCTCTCTTAGTGCATATTTGGCACTTTTTCAGGCCTTGGTTTGAGTCCCATTGACTCACATTCACATTAAAGAATATATTACATACAAGGGTATGGAAAATAAAATATTCAGTTATTTTTTTTCTTTTCACAGATTTTTTTTCATAGTTTATTTTTATTTTTTATTTTATTTTTCCTAAGTTTCATTGTCTCTCCAAATGCATTTCTCTCTCTTTTTAATACAATTTTTTTCTCCTTTTCCTTTAGGCATTATCTGTACAAATGGTCACCATAGTTCACCATACTTACCTAATCCTCTGCATTCCAGCAATGCATTTCACCCTGTACTAAAGAATAAAGTCGTCCCATATCACCATGCACTTCTGGTTTGTGTTCCAAATATGCGTTTCTTGGGGCACTTCTGGTCACGGTAAAACATAGTGACGCACTTCCGGAAGGCTGGACCTAGTGCGTTCCAACCTCTGTTCTCTCTTCACTTCCGGATATGATCTTCCGGCCCCACGGACCTGCGACTCCTTTAACAACACCTGACGGTAATCATGTTGTTAGCGCTTTACATCTTAGTGCTCCATATTACTTCCAAGCGCCGTTTGGTTTTGGACCCTGCACTGTACTAGCCACACGGTAAGCTCCCTGTTCTATGGACATTTCTTTTCATATTTTGCCATCACTTCACAGTAGGGTTGAGCAAAACAGATCGGTCAATTTCATAAATCGCTGACTTTCGGCAAAGTCGGGTTTCGTGAAACCGGAGCCGATCCCAGTGTGGGATCGGCCATGCGGTCGGCGATCTTCGCGCCAAAGTCGCGTTTCATATGATGCGTTCAGCGCCATTTCTCAGCCAATGAAGGTGGACGCAGAGTGTGGGCAGCGTGATGACATAGGTCTCGGTCCCCACCATCTTAGAGAAAGGCATGACAGTGATTGGCTTGCTTTCTGCGGCGTCACAGGGGCTATAAAGGGGTGTGCACACCGACCGCCATCTTACTGCTGCCGATCTGAGCATAGGGAGAGGTTGCTATAGCTTCATCTGAAGCAGGGATATTGTTAGGGAGGAAAGATTAACCCCCAAACCGCTTGTGCTGTAGCGATTTCCACTGTCCAACACCACCTGTTCTTTGCAGGGACAGTGGAGGCTAGATTTCTGTGCATCAGCTCTGTAGCTTATAAGGCTCCCTGATAGCTGCATTGCTGTTTGTATGCCGCTGTGCAAACCAACTGCTTTTTTCAAAGCAAAAATCCTGTTGCTTCTTTCTGCACAGTTCTCTTGTTTCTTTGTCCACACTCTTGTGTGCAGCAGTCCTTTTTATTGCTGCCATACTTGTCCTTTGATCATTGTAGGGAGATTGAAATTCTACTACAGCCCTTGTATTTTTTTATATATCTGCCAGCCACTTTCTGCCAATCAAACTTTGTAGTGTAATACAGTGGGCCTGTTTTTTTTCTGCATTCTCCCACAGATAAAAAGGGAGATTTATATTGCCACTGAGTGCATCTGCGTCAGTCCTGTTTGTGGCATATCTGACAGCCACTTTCTGCCACTCAAACTGTGTAGTGTAATACAGTGGGCCTGATTTTTTCCAGCATTCTCCCTGTAAGAGTCATGTCGGTCTGGTAGTCGGGGGCAGATATATCTCGCCCAGGTACTTGTCCTATGTGAGTTAGGCCGCTCAGTATCTTCAGGATACCGAGGGGTTAATAAGTGCAGGAATAAAGGATGACCAGCTGGGGGTTTCCGGCGTCAGCCTGGGGCACACAGATTGCCTGTCTGTGTGAGACAAATGTGAGTGAGAGCTGTGCTCAAGGACTGTGTGTTGTTAGCTGGGTGGGAGAAGCCCCCCAGTTGTTAAGATAGCAATGTATTTGTTTAGTTAGTGCCGGACAGGCTAGGATTTATTTTTATGTTTTGTTTTTCCTATGTTGCTTTCACTTTAATAAACCTGACCTGAAGTCAGCCAACTCGGAAACCTGCTGTCGCCTCAGAGTTCAATGCACAAACCACGTGACCTTTGACCCCAGCAAAGGCGATCCCGGAGTGTTTTGTTACATTGTGGTGGAGAACGCGGGCAATAACATGGCACAGGCGACAGTATGGAAGACGTGGTGAAAGCCCTAGTACAGTCCACTGCCATACAGCAGCAGGCCACTGCCGCACAGCATGAAGCTAATCGCTTGATGGCCGCACAGCTGAAGGAGTTAGTGGACATGACGGGTGCAGACCGCCAGCTTCTCCAACAGGTGGCGCAGCGCCTGGTGAGCATGCCTGAGGCGGACCCGGAAGCAGAGTCCAGAAGGATCCATGTGAGTCGATACTGGCAAAAGCTGACTGCAGAAGATGATGTCGAGGCATACCTGACAACGTTTGAGCGGACGGCCTTGAGGGAGAAGTGGCCGAAGGCACATTGGGCCGATTTGATTGCCCCGTTTCTCTCCGGCGAGGCCCAAAAAGCTTACCATGACTTGGACCCGGAAGACGCTCAGGACTTTGAGAAGCTGAAAGCTGAGGTCCTGGCCCGGCTGGGGGTGACGACGGCTGTCTGTGCACAGAGAGTACACCAGTGGACATACCAGCCAGATAAACCGCCGCGGTCTCAGATGTTCGACCTGATCTACTTAACAAAGAAATGGTTGCAACCCGAGGTACTGACAACACCAGAAATAATCCAGCGGATTGTCCTGGACAAGTACCTGAGGGTACTACCACCAGCGCTGAGAAGGTGGGTAAGCCAAGGAAATCCCACGACCGTGGATCAACTTGTGGAGTTAGTCGAGCGATATTCTGTGGCAGAAGGACTTCCCGACGAAACCGCTAGTACCCGGTCCGTGCCTCCTCCTCGTGGAACCGGTAAGACTGTTCCAGGGACTACGGGTGAAGGAAAATCGCCTAAAACTGTGGGGGAGGAACACGGGACTGCTCGCACTCCGAGACCGAGAGTGTTGGACGGTGGTCTCAGTAGGGGCCTGTTAGGTGTTTCCACTGCCATGAGAAGGGCCATGTTTCTGCGAACTGTCCTGTTACCACTGAACCCATGCAATGCGACGTTACAGACTCTAAAAAACGCATGTCTTTGGTTACAGGGCTAGTGAGTGTGAATGCGTGTCAAAATGATACAGCGAAGCACCTGTGTGAATTATCTGTTGATGGGAAGGATGTTGTGGCATTACTAGACTCTGGAAGTGTGGTGACTCTGGTGAAGGCCAGTCTGGTGGCACTTCCATCTGGTCCGTCTGACAAGTTTTCTGTAACGTGTGTGCATGGTGACACTTGCTCGTACCTAACAGCAGTCATATGGATTTCCACTCCCTATGGGTCTGTGCAACACAAAGTGGGACTCGTTCCCGCATTGTTACAGGATATAATCCTGGGCAGGGATTTTCCCCATTTCTGGCAGTTGTGGGAGAATCAGTTGCTCCTTCACGGTAGCTGTGCCCGTGAATCTTCTCCCATGCCATCGGGAGGTCCCGAGCCCCTAGAGGAGGCCCCACAGGAAGACGTTGCTGGGGAGGTTATTAAATCTAACTTTCAGTTCCCCTTCTCAGTTATGGCGGGGGAAACTGAGGAAACTCAGCAAGAGGCGGAGGCAGACAGCCATCCAGCACCCTGCCTGCCAGATTTGGAAGTCCAGTCGGATGACTTCCACAACGAGCAAATGAAAGATCCTACCCTGTCTCCGGCTAGGAAAAATGTAAAAATGATAGATGGGGTACCCGTAGAACCTGACACTAGGCTGGCATACCCGTACATGGTACTTGAGAATGATTTGCTCTACCAGGTAGAAAAAAAAGGGGAAGACACTGTACAACGGTTAGTGGTACCAAAACCTTATTGGCGGAAGGTACTCGACCTGGCCCACGGGCATATAATGGGGGGACATCTGGGGGTACAGAAAACCACAGAAAGGATATCACATTGTTTTGTGTGGCCCGGTATGCATAATGATGTGCGTAACTATTGTGAGTCCTGTCCAGAGTGCCAAATCTCTGCGCCTAAACCTCGGTTCTGTAGCCCTTTGGTACCCCTCCCTATCATAGAAGTCCCATTTGAGAGGATTGGGATGGATTTGGTTGGGCCCCTTCCCCGGTCCGCATGTGGGCACCAACATATTCTCGTCATCGTGGACTATGCCACTCGTTACCCGGAAGCCATCCCTTTGCGTAACACAGCTACCAAGACGATTGCCAAGGAATTGGTACAAGTGTTTAGTCGGGTGGGAATTCCAAAACAGATACTCACCGACCAGGGGACTCCCTTTATGTCGAGGGTAATGAAGGAGCTCTGCCGACTCTTACAAATAGATCCCTTGCGTACATCTGTCTATCACCACCAAACAGATGGCCTGGTTGAGCGGTTCAACAAAACCTTAAAACAGATGCTCCGGAAGGCGATAGACAAAGATGGGAAGAACTGGGATTACTTGTTACCCTATTTGCTGTTTGCCATTAGGGAAGTTCCCCAGTCTTCCACAGGCTTTTCGCCTTTCGAGCTGTTGTACGCCCGTCGTCCCCGTGGACTGTTGGACGTCGCAAAAGAGACCTGGGAAGGACAAGTCACTCCCTTTAAAACGGTGATCGACCATGTAACACAAATGCAGGACCGTATTGCCGCTGTGATGCCCATTGTTAAGGACCATATGTTACAGGCCCAGGGAGCCCAGAGGCAAAGTTATGATAGAGGCGCTAAGGTCCGTACATTTGCATCTGGGGATAGGGTGTTGATCCTGATCCCTATGGTAGATAGTAAATTTCTGGCGAAATGGCAGGGCCCCTTTGAGATCGTAGGTAGAGTTGGTGAAGTGAACTATAAAGTGTACCAGCCTGGTAAGAGAAAACCAGAACAGATTTATCATGTGAATCTGATAAAGCCCTGGAAAGACCGCTCTGCCCTAACGGCGGATCTGCCCCATCCGGTTTGCTCACCTACCGTACCGGAGGTGCAGACTGCCGAGACTCTCTCGGAACGACAGAAATCTGAGGTTAAGCAGTTTTTGTTACAGAACCGACAGTTTTCCTCGGAAAAACCCGGCCGGACTAAGCTGGTGAAACATGAGATTGTCACAGAACCTGGGGTCACAGTTCATGCAAAGCCCTACCGGATCCCGGAAGCGCGCCGTGAAGCCGTCTCCCGGGAAGTAATGGCAATGATGGACTTAGGAGTCATTGAGGAGTTGCACAGCGCCTGGTCCAGTCCAATCGTGTTGATACCTAAGCCGGATGGCTCCATCCGGTTTTGTAATGACTTTAGGAAACTGAATGCGGTTTCTAAATTTGATGCGTACCCTATGCCCCGGGTCGATGAGTTAATCGACCGGCTTGGTAAAGCCCGATACATTACGACCCTGGATCTAACAAAGGGGTACTGGCAGATCCCTCTGGCGGAGGCGGCCAGAGAGAAAACGGCATTTGCTACACCGGAAGGTCTGTTCCAGTATATCTACATGCCGTTTGGACTTCACGGAGCTCCAGCAACGTTCCAGAGATTGATGGATCGAGTCTTGAGGCCCCACAGGCAGTACGCTTCGGCCTACCTAGATGACATCGTAATTTACAGCATGGACTGGGAAACTCACCTCCGGAAGGTACAGGCAGTGATTGATGACCTACGAGGCACGGGCTTAACGGTGAACCCCAAGAAATGCCACATCGGACTTGAAGAAGCCCGCTACTTGGGCTACGTGATTGGCAGAGGAGTGGTTAAACCACAGATCGACAAAATACAGGCAATTCAGGACTGGCCGCAACCAGTGAACAAGAAACAAGTACAAGCTTTCCTGGGGATTGCCGGCTATTATCGCCGGTTCATACCCAATTTTGCAGCCATGGCTACCCCTTTGACGGACCTTACCAAAGGAAAGGGTTCCGTCATGGTAAAATGGACCTCGGCTGCTGAAGAGGCCTTCCACAGCCTGAAACGGGCTTTGTGCTCTCAGCCCGTGCTAGTGGCTCCTGATTTTAGCAGCGAGTTTGTGGTGCAAACTGATGCCTCTGATACTGGTGTCGGAGCTGTACTTTCACAGGTGAGGGACGGAGTGGAACACCCGGTCCTCTACCTCAGCCGGATACTGAATGTACATGAGCAGAGGTATGCCGTAGTTGAAAAAGAGTGCCTAGCCATTAAATGGGCTCTCGACTCCACCAAGTATTACATGGCGGGTAGGAAGTTTAGGCTGGTCACAGACCATGCCCCTCTCAAGTGGATGCACCTCCACAAGGACCGTAATAGTCGGGTAACCCGGTGGTTCCTTGCTCTGCAGGCGTACTCTTTTACGGTGGAGCACCGCCCCGGGATGCAGATGGGGAACGCTGATGCCCTGTCCCGAGTGCACTGTTTCAGGAGTGCTCTTGCTCGACCGGAGCGGTCTGAGCAAAGGGGGGGATATGTAAGAGTCATGTCAGTCTGGTAGTCGGGGGCAGATATATCTCGCCCAGGTACTTGTCCTATGTGAGTTAGGCCGCTCAGTATCTTCAGGATACCGAGGGGTTAATAAGTGCAGGAATAAAGGATGACCAGCTGGGGGTTTCCGGCGTCAGCCTGGGGCACACAGATTGCCTGTCTGTGTGAGACAAACGTGAGTGAGAGCTGTGCTCAAGGACTGTGTTGTTAGCTGGGTGGGAGAAGCCCGCCAGTTGTTAAGATAGCAACGTATTTGTTTAGTTAGTGCCGGACAGGCTAGGATTTATTTTTATGTTTTGTTTTTCCTATGTTGCTTTCACTTTAATGAACCTGACCTGAGGTCAGCCAACTCGGAAACCTGCTGTCGCCTCAGAGTTCAATGCACAAACCACGTGACCTTTGACCCCAGCAAAGGCGATCCCGGAGTGTTTTGTTACACTCCCACACATAAAAAGGGGAGATTTATATTGCCACTGAGTGCATCTGCGTCAGTCCTGTTTGTGGCATATCTGCCAGCCACTTTCTGCCACTCAAACTGTGTAGTGTAATACAGTGGGCCTGTTTTTTTCTGCATTCTCCCACAGATAAAAAGGGAGATTTATATTGCCACTGAGTGCATCTGCGTCAGTCCTGTTTGTGGCATATCTGCCAGCCACTTTCTGCCACTCAAACTGTAGTGTAATATATTGGGCCTGATTTTTTCCTGCATTCTCCCACACATCAATACAACTGTCTAACCAATTAAAGTAGGGGAGTCTACAACAAATCAACAACCGAAAGAAACAACAAACCTACCCCTTTAAAACATTAGTCTTTATTAATATTCCAGTTTAATACGAAAAAATTCCCTATAAAAAACATCCCAATTAGGGGACCAAAAATTCTCGGGTTAGGGACTCCGCTCATCCACCTCTTGTATATGTGCCAAAAAATAACACAATAGAAAAACTCAACAAAATGTGAAAAATAACACTAAAAAAACAAAAAACATAAAAAATCAAAAATTGAATATGGTATGCCTATATTGACCCTAGTATGCCCTTAGGTCTGATACCCTTCCTTGCAGCGGAGGTTGGCACCCTAGATTATCGATATGGCGCCCCCGCTCCTCGGCGGCTGTCCCTTATATCCCTAAATGTCCTCTACAAATCTAAAAACCACAGACAAGAACACCACATAAATATGGATCAATTCAGATCCATAGTAACACATATTCTTAATGATGCACCTGGTATCCCACATACTATTAGGTCAACCTATGATGAACTTAATAATAGCCCCAACAGGCGTTATGTAGTGGATATATAATCTATATAAATAATGAGCTGCACCTAGGTTATTCTGTGTATGCTCACAGTAGCTATATCCAACTTGGACTTTGTTTTATAGTGGATATCTAGCAATCATTATAGACAAAAATCTCCACATAAGTCTATTCTGTGTATGCTCACTATAATTATATCCAATCAGCACCCCTATATCAGGCGATTACATCCAAGGTGCAAACTTAGATTTTTTCAAAAACCTCATATATGTTTTAGAGGAAAAAATTCATAAATTCAAATCCACGTTCCCAAAGCTCTCTTATATATGCTGGGGGTATATATTATATGCATCATTAACTTAGTCAGATAAAGTGCTCAATATGCCATTTTTGGGACAGCGGCTATGAGGGAACATCTGATGAACAAAGAGCTAAGTTGATAAATAGCATTTGCTGTATATAATGATGCAATTGATGGCATATTGAGCACTTTATCTGACTAAGTTAATGATGCATAATATATATATAATGTTTTAAAGGGGTAGGTTTGTTGTTTCTTTCGGTTGTTGATTCTCCCACACATAAAAAAGGGGGATTTATATTGCCACTGAGTGCATCTGCGTCAGTCCTGTTTGTGGCATATCTGACAGCCACTTTCTGCCACTCAAACTGTGTAGTGTAATACAGTGGGCCTGATTTATTTCCTGCATTCTCTCACACATAAAAAAGGGGGATTTATATTGCCACTGAGTGCATCTGCGTCAGTCCTGTTTGTGGCATATCTGCCAGCCACTTTCTGCCACTCTTACTGTGAAGTGTAATACAGTGGGCCTGAATTTTGCAGCAGTCTCCCACACATATAGATAGGGAGATTTAAATTCACAACAAGTTAACATACACCTTCTACCTGGTTTTACAGTACCATAAAACGGTTGTTAGTTTGGTTACATTTTCCCAAGAATGAGGAAGTCTGGTGGAAGTGGCCGTGGGCGGTTATTGCCAGCTGCTAATGATGGTAGTGGTGGTGGAGCATCAGGTGGTCGTGGGAAAAGCAATATAGCACCTAAGTCTCGAGTTGTTGAGCCAGCGTCATTGTCTGGCTACACAAGGCCTCGAATGCTCCCTTTTCTGAGAGTAGGAAAACCGCTTTTAAAGCCGGAGCAGCAAGAAAAAGTTTTGGCTTTCCTTGCTGCCTCTGCCTCTAGCTCTTTCGCCTCCTCTTCGGAAAGTGCAAAATTTAAAAGCAGCGCGTCGTCAGTGGATGCTCCCGGTCAGAAACAAGTCGCTTCCTTGTGTCCTTCACCCAGAACAACAGTGAAGAATGCGTCAGGCAACACAACAGGTTACTCCATGGAGCTCTTTACACATACCGTGCCTGGGTTAGAAAGGGAAATTGTTAACAGGCCATGCCCATTACAAGATGAATCGGACATGAGTGCACAGATGCACAGCCACAGCTAGATTATTATGCTGTTCCATTGACTCAGATCACAACATTGCCCTCGCCGTGTACTGAGCCAGAATCTGACCCTGATGAGACTATGGTGCCCCGTCCCGAACGCTATAGCACCGGCTTACACGGTGACACAGAGGAAGGTGCACAGGACATAGAAGAGGAGGTGATAGATGACCCAGTTGTTGACCCCGATTGGCAGCCATTGGGGGAACAGGGTGCCGCTGGCAGTAGCTCTGAAGCGGAGGAGGAGGAGCCACAGCAGGCATTAACATCACAACAGCTTTCATCTGGCAGGCCCGTATCTGGCCAAAAACCTGTGTCAAAACCAAAAACAGTTGTAGGACAGCGTGGCCATCCGGTTAAAGTAGCACAGTGTGCAATGCCTGAAAAGGTATTCGATAGTAGGAAGAGTGCAGTCTGGCAATTTTTTAACCAAGATCCGAATGATCAGTGCAAAGTGATCTGTAAGAAATGCCCAAGGACCTTTAGCAGAGTTCAGAATGTCAAAAATTTAAATACAACTTGCATGCGTAGACATTTAACCACCATGCACTTGCAAGCCTGGACTAACTACCAAACATCCCATAACGTTGTTGCACCCGCTCACAATGAAGCTAGTCAGCAACGCTACATTCCTTCCCTCACTGTAAGCCCACCGTTTACGACACCACCTTCAGCAAATGTGGAGGTATCGTCGCAAGGCCAAAGCAGTCAGGGAATCACCAGGTTCTTGGTAGGAAACACTGTATGTAGGCCAACAGCAAGAATACCATCACCAACCCTCTCTGTCTGCCATGTCCACCACCACCCCCGCTAGTTCCACCATATGCAGCTCTCCAGTCCAGCTCACCCTACAAGAGACTCTCGTTAGGAAAAGGAAGTACTCATCTGCGTACACAGGGTTTGAACGCCCACATTGCTAGACTAATCTCGTTAGAGCTGATGCCCTACCGGTTGGTTGAAAGCGAAGCTTTCAAAGCCCTGATGGCCTGCGCAGTGCCACGCTATGACCTACCAAGTCGACACTTCTTTGCGAGAAAAGCCCTCCCAGCCCTCCACCAGCATGTCAAAGACCGCATTGTCCATGCACTCAGGCAATCTGTCAGTAGAAAGGTGCACCTCACAACAGATGCATGGACCAGTAGGCATGGCAAGGGATGTTACGTGTCCATCACGGCACACTGGGTTAATGTGGATACAGGGGACAGCCATATTGGGACAGTTCTGCCTAGCCCACGGTCTAGGAAACAGCTGGCTGTAGGCGTTTGCCACCCCTCCTCCTCGTCCTCCAGCAGAAGCGAGAGCTCGTCCACATACCGCAGTGGCAATCCGCAGCTGCCAGTGTTGCACACGAGGTGTCCCATTATGGAACAGCTAGTGTTAAGCGTCAGCAGGCTGTGTGGGAAATGAAGTGTTTGGGCGACAACAGACACACCGCGGAAGTTCTGTCCGAGTTCTTGCAGCAAGAAACTCAGTCATGGCTGGGCAGTGTACATCTTGAGGCAGGCAAGGTAGTCAGTGATAACAGAAGGAAATTTATGGCTGCCATAGCCCTTTCACAACTGAAACACATTCCTTGCCTGGCTCACACCTTGAACCTGGTGGTGCAGTGCTTCCTGAAAAGTTATCCGGGGTTACCCGCCCTGCTCCTGAAGGAGAGAAGACTGCTCGCACATCCGCCATTCGCCCATACACTCCAGCTGTATGCAGAACCATCAGCGATCTTTGAAGCTTCCCCAGCACCGCCTAATAATCGACGTTGCAACAAGGTGGAACTCCACACTGCACATGCTTCAGAGACTGTGCGAACAGAGGCGTGCTGTTATGTTTTTGTGGGAGGATACACATACACGGGCAGGCAGTTGAATGGCAGACATGGAGTTGTCAGGTGTGCAGTGGTCGAAGCTACAAGACCTCTGTCAAGTCCTTCAGTGTTTTGCGGAATGCACACGGCTGGTAAGTGCAGACGATGCCATTATAAGCATGAGCATCCCACTTATGTGTCTGCTGATGCAAAGTTTGACGCACATTAAGGAGCAGGCATCTGCAGCCGAGGAGGAGGGAAGCCTTGATGACAGTCAGCCATTGTCTGGTCAGGGAACTGTCCAGGACGAGGTGGCGGACGAAGAGGATGAGGAGGATGATGGGGATGAATATGTATGGGAGGAGGGAGCTTCTCAGGGGGCAATAGAAACTGGTGCCGTTGCAAGGTCTGGTACAGGTTTCTTGCGGGACACTTGTGATGTAGATTTGCAAGAAAGTGCTCCTCAACCCAGCAGAAGCAGTGAATTGACACCTGGAACATTGGCCCACATGGCTGAGTATGCCTTGCGTATCCTAAAAAGGGACCCCCGCATTGTCAAAATGATGACCGATGACGATTACTGGTTGGCCTGCCTACTGGATCCACGCTACAAAGGGAAATTGCAAAATATGACACATGAGAACCTAGAGCAAATATTGACTACCAAACAAGCAACTCTTGTAGACCATTTGGTTCAGGCATTCCCAGCACACAGCGGCGGTGATGGTTCTCACACGAGCTGCAGGGGGCAACATGGCAGAGGTGTTAGAGGTGCACAAATCAGAAGTGGTGTTGGACAGAGGGGTTTTATGATCAGGTTGTGGAGTGATTTCGCAATGACCGCAGACACGACAGGTACTGCAGCATCAATTCAAAGTGACAGGAGACAACATTTGTCCAGTATGGTTACTATTTTTCCTCCCTTATCGATGTTCTCCCTCACACGTCATTCCCATTTGATTACTGGGCATCCAAAATAGACACCTGGCCTGAATTGGCAGAATATGCATTACAGGAGCTTTCTTGCCCAGCTGCTAGTGTGCTATCAGAAAGAGTATTCAGTGCTGCTGGTTCAATACTGACCGAAAAAAGGACTCATCTGGCTACCCTAAATGTTGATGATCTAACCTTCATTAAAATGAACCAATCATGGATTTCTAATTATTTTGCCTCACCTGTCCCTGCTGACACCTAGCTTTCCTGTAAAAAGGTCTTGCTTTTGGACTCGTCTTACTGACTGCTCCAATTTCTCCATTTGCAGCTGCTGTATGTCCACCATAGGCCATTTTTACACCTCCCTAAATGGGCTGACTCCCCCCACGGGGCTGTGGTCACCACTTGGCGCAAGCACCCGTGTGAGTGCCGTTTGGCTAAACAGGTGGGTGTACCCACTTTTGGGCGATGGCACTGGCACAGGGTCCCTCATAGTACAATGAAGTGTCTCTGGCGGTGGTGGTGCACACCCAAAGTAAGACACACCGTCATAATATGAGGGGCCCTGGGCCAGTACCGCCGTCCACGAGAGAGTGTTCCCCCCCAACTCAAACAGTGCTCTACCACTTGCAAAATTACCTCTCACTGCTCCACCACTGTTTAGTCTGTGCTGTTAAATCCTTCAATGGCACTGCCAATACCAATTTGTTGACATGATTGATGCTAGTTTTACTAACAAAAGAGAGACAAGGCCCTATCGCAGGGGATCACCATAATACAGATGAGGCAGAAATGTATAAACACAACTTTATTAAGTGACACATACAAAGGACAAAACACAGTTAAAAACATTTAAAAACATATATAATAATACACCATCGCCCCTGATAAGGCAAATAACCCACAAATGACTCCACACTACAATAGGATGGTAAAATACTCTGTTAATGGCCAGAACGGCCCAGCTGGAGAGTAACTAGACCCTATGCAAGGCTCTCCCCTGGACAAAATGCAGTTAAATAAGGCATAAATGGCAGATGAAAAAAACACACCATAAAACCCAGTGTATATAACACCAAACTGCCTGTGAAACAAACCCCAGCTTGTATGTCTCTGTAACGTAATACAAAGTAAAGAACCCCACTGCACTAGTAATGCCTAGTAATACAGAGCAGGTACATGCAAGGACAGCTGGTTCATGGGGTTAAACTATGAACAAGTAGAGAGGCCACAGTAGTGTTAACCACAAATGGCCAGTAAGAGTGCCCAGAGGAGCAACATGTGGACTGTGCACAACATGGGATAACAGTTGAAAATGAAGACTGCCTGAAGGCAGTAATAACCAAGCCAATATAACCTACCAGTCAAGATATAATACAGACCATTCAAAGCAAATATAAGCAACCTGTAGGGTAAGGCAGTGAAAATACTGCCTAAAGGCATGCAGAGCCAGAACCGAAATAGCCTCCAGAGTGGGTCATAATGTGGGTTAGAGAGAGACCCAACGCGTGTCGCCACCTGCACTGGGCGGCTTCATCAGGGGTAATCTCATAGCAAAATATGTGCCACTTAAATATACATGGAAAAATGTCCTTACCAGCCTCAGCTGTGTTGCTGCTTCCAGCCGCACGGTTCAATCAGAGCCATGTGATCTGTTACCCACTGTGCTCTGTCTGCGCATGCTCCAGCGTCAGGCAGCTAATGGAGCAGCACAGAGGTAACCAAGGAGACCGTGATACTTCCTGTCTAGTGTTTTCTAATACAGTGGAGAAATGTCTGCACATACTCCAGCGTCAGGCAGCTAATGGAGCAGCACAGGGGTAACCAAGGAGACCGTGATACTTCCTGTCTAGTGTTTTCTAATACAGTGGAGAAATGTCTGCACATACTCCAGCGTCAGGCAGCTAATGGAGCAGCACAGGGGTAACCAAGGAGACCGTGATACTTCCTGTCTAGTGTTTTCTAATACAGTGGAGAAATGTCTGCACATACTCCAGTGTCAGGCAGCTAATGGAGCAGCACAGAGGTAACCAAGGAGACCGTGATACTTCCTGTCTAACGTTTTACAATACAGCGGAGATCCCACTAGTGTCACACAGACACATTGTGAGAGATTCTTGAATACCGGCGCGCCCACCATGTCTTGGTGACTATAGCGCCACTAGAGCGCCATGGAAATACATGAGTGGAACGCACTGTGCATATTAGCGCAAAATGCCGTATTATACACACTCCTATCCGTTGCCATAAGCAACTGAAATACTAAAAAGACCATGAACGGCTGTGTTGCTACTTACAGCCGTGCGATAAATTCAAAACCAATATAGTAAATGGTACATTCCCCACCCCGCTGAGTTCTGTGCATAATGCAGCATCAGACAGCTATTGGTATATGAAAGGGGTTTCCAAGGAGACCATGATACTTCCTGTTACGCATTTACAATCAAGTGGATATCCCACCAGAACTGCACTGGAATACTATCAAAATCAATACTATCAATGACAAAATAACACAGGTGGAACCTTTTCAAATACAATTGAAAAACACTATAGATGCCTTTGAGAAGGAAGTTATAACTAAGAAGAAGCAGAAATATAGGAGGGATCAACTTGATTTCAAAAATGGACGAGCCTATAGGTGGGTGCACAGGGGGAATAAGAGGCCCAGTGCACCTATAGGCACAGTGACTGCTAATTCTAACACCACGTCTGATGTACCATCAAGCGATGATTTTTTATCTTCGGAACTGAGCGACATCGAAGGCGCCACAGGAGGGGCCGCAGGAGGAGGCATGGCTCCAAAGAAACACATGAGAAATTACAAAGCTTGGCCACCCAGGAGTCAACGAGAGACCCGACAGAACAAGAAACGCCAATACTAGATATTGAAACACGGTGTCCACCATCTGTTGGTAAGCTACAAATTATCAATTTGTCAAATTATGTCCTGTCTGAGGCTGAGGTCTCGGTATTGGAAAAGGGTTTGTCCTTTTGCCCTACTAGTGGCTTGGACAAATTTACTTTTATTAAAGACGTGTATCTGTTTTGCAGACAGCTTACTTTTAAGGTTCTTTTTCATCGAACTTCGGATATGGATGACCTTTCCATCTGTGACAGACAAATCCTGCGGGACCTATTGGACTTATTGGACGAGGGAGAGGAAGGCCCTATTAGACGTAAGTTCACTGGCCGGTTACCATCCCAAGCCACTCCCCCGTTTACATTATGCCCAGCAGTTCAATGTTTTTTTGATGCTGTATATAGGGAGGTTTTACAACTTAAATTGGACCCCATTAGGGGTAGAAACATCAGCAGGGATGAACAGTCTATTATAACAAGATTGGGTTCCAATAGGGACTTTGTAATCCGGGAGGCGGACAAGGGGGGTAACCTGGTCATTTGGCCAGTTCACCTCTATATCCAGGAGGCTATGCGTCAGCTTGGTAACGCAGATTGTTACCAGATTCTCCCCTCTGACCCCACAGGTGTCTTTCAGGCAAAACTTAATCGGCTTTTGGACAGTGCATTTGCACATAACATCATTAACAAACGGGAGAAAGAGTTTTTAACCAATCAACATCCTAGGACTCCAACTTTCTACATGCTCCCCAAGGTCCACAAGTCCTTGGAGGCCCCACCAGGTAGGCCAATTGTGTCGGGGATAGGGGGATTACATGAGCGACCCTGCATCTATATTGATTTTTTTCTTCAACCCCTTGTCCTTAACCTGCAGTCTTATATTAGAGATTCAACTTCTCTTATTTCATTATTGCAGGATTTGGAGGTGCCAACCAATACATGGCTTGTCACTCTGGACGTAGAGTCTCTTTACACGTGCATAAGTCACGACTTGGGGACACAAGCTGTAGCATACTTTTTGGATTTGAATACATCAGGAGACAGGGGACATGATTCTTTTCTGTTGGACCTCTTGTTCTTTGTCTTGGATAGAAATTTCTTTACTTTCGACCGCGCCTTTTACAGGCAAGTGAGGGGGACTGCCATGGGGGCACGGTGTGCCCCGGCTTATGCCAACCTCTTTTTTGGGGTGGTGGGAGGCGACCAGGGTGTACTGTCTGGAGGGATATGCCAAGCATGTTATCAAATGGCTACGGTATATTGATGATATTTTGTTCCTCTGGACAGGCACCCTGGAAGAGTGTCAGGACTTTGTCAATACACTGAATGACAATCCTTGGAACATTCGACTGACATCCCAATACTCCCAAGGCGACATCGAATTTCTGGACCTTAAACTCAGTGTAATGGAAACAAGGATTGTGACTACTCTTTATCGGAAACCTACGGCCACTAACAGCCTTCTTCACTTCACTAGTTTCCATCCCCAACATCTCAAAAGAGGAATCCCCAAGGGACAGTTCTATAGAGTGAAGAGGAACTGCAGTCGTGTGGGGGACTTTGAGGAACATTCCCGGGAGCTCACTACACGGTTTCGTGAACGTGGTTACCCACACAAGGTAATATCACAGGCTTTTGTTGCGGCAAAAAGTAGTGACAGGGCGGGCCTGTTACAAACTCGGGCCAAAACCACCAACAAACCCCTTGGGGTAATTACTGCCTACAATAATCAATGGAAGGATGTAGGGAATATCCTCTCCAAGTATTGGGGCATTTTACGGAGCGAGTCCAAACTCCATCCCCACATTGCTGCTCAGCCTAGTTTAATAGCTAGGAGGGCAAGAAACCTGAGGGATTGTCTGAGCCACAGTCATTTTCAGCGGCCCACAAAAAGACTAAATAGGGGGGCCAGACTGGTGGGGACATTCCCTTGCGGGAATTGCAATATATGCCCTTTCATGGTTGGTAATGAGCCCATTACTGTATCCTCTTTGCCTTTACAGATCACCACCAAGGCATATTTCAACTGCAAATCCCGTAATCTGGTTTACGCACTTATTTGCCCTTGCCGCAAGGTGTATGTCGGTCAGACCACACAGGAACTGAGGAAACGTACCCAGCAGCACTTCTCAAATGTTCGTACCGCGAGGGCGGACAAAGCTAAAGGAAAGACTTTAACATCGGTGGCCGCACATTATCTGGCCGAACATGACTCCCAACTGGTGGACACCAGGATATTAGGATTGGAAGGTGTACGAACGAACATTAGAGGGGGAAATGTCACCCTGGAACTTTTGAGGCGTGAATCAAAATGGATTTTTCAACTGAATTGCCTAACCCCCTTGGGTTTGAATGAGGATCTTTTGTTTACTGGGTTCTATAAACAGATTTAAGATTTATGTTTCCTATTATTAGTGGCCTCCTCTGGACAAATCTATTGGTACACTTTTTTCAGCATGTTGGTACGATCGTTTATTCAACATTTAATTTGCTTTCTGTATCTTGTTGGCCTTATTTTGGCCAATTTTTCTGCTATATAATAACTGTTTGTAGATACTTGGTATTCTTTGAATATGTTCTTGGTAGTTCACCTGTACCTGCATCCATTTGGTGCCATAGGCAACTGTGCCCCATGATAAGTGGGCCTTCGGAGGCTAGGCTCGCCTCCTTTTTCATATGCTTCATATTGCACTGCTATGAGATACTGAGCGTTTGGCATTGGGTTGTATTACCCTAATAATCTTCTAAGTAACCTTTTTACCTGGTAGACCTTACATGTTTCTGAGGGTCTGATGTTACTAAACATATCATGGCACCCTATGTGGAAGCCTTGGTAAATTCGCTGCTCCAATGTGGGGACTACTCACCTGGTTATTGCTGACATACATGTCAGCACCTTCAGTTGTTGCATTTGATGCAATGTATCTGCAGGGGTGGCGCAGCTCAAGGGCCAGCACATTGGTGTGATTGTTGTCCTTAGTACATGTACTTTGCGTCGACCTCTTGTGCATCAAGAGTTCATTAAATCATTTGTGTTCAGCAGAAGTGCCCCTGTGTATTTTTTGCACGGTGTGAGTTTCAGCAACAAATGGTTTTTTTTTTTTTTTTTGTTTTTTTTTTTTTGTTTTTTTTCTTAAAAACTCAGTCATTACCGTATCTGCAGCACTACACCCATTGGGTTCAGTAATCCATTTGTATAGCAATTTAATAACTAATCGTGTGTGATTGCATACGTCTGGGTCCAGTACATTGGTAGTATCGCTCAATATTTTATTTCAGGTGCGCGCTTGGTCACTATGGCGTTCCGTGGCAGCATGCGGCATGTGTTTTATACACAAACTCCTTCGTCTGTGTACATAGAGCAGATTAGCGGCAATATTGGTACCATGACATGTGGGATGCACTGATATACAACATTGTCTGATAGTATTCCAGTGCAGTTCTGGTGGGATATCCACTTGATTGTAAATGCGTAACAGGAAGTATCATGGTCTCCTTGGAAACCCCTTTCATATACCAATAGCTGTCTGATGCTGCATTATGCACAGAACTCAGCGGGGTGGGGAATGTACCATTTACTATATTGGTTTTGAATTTATCGCACGGCTGTAAGTAGCAACACAGCCGTTCATGGTCTTTTTAGTATTTCAGTTGCTTATGGCAACGGATAGGAGTGTGTATAATACGGCATTTTGCGCTAATATGCACAGTGCGTTCCACTCATGTATTTCCATGGCGCTCTAGTGGCGCTATAGTCACCAAGACATGGTGGGCGCGCCGGTATTCAAGAATCTCTCACAATGTGTCTGTGTGACACTAGTGGGATCTCCGCTGTATTGTAAAACGTTAGACAGGAAGTATCACGGTCTCCTTGGTTACCTCTGTGCTGCTCCATTAGCTGCCTGACACTGGAGTATGTGCAGACATTTCTCCACTGTATTAGAAAACATTAGACAGGAAGTATCACGGTCTCCTTGGTTACCTCTGTGCTGCTCCATTAGCTGCCTGACACTGGAGTATGTGCAGACATTTCTCCACTGTATTAGAAAACACTAGACAGGAAGTATCACGGTCTCCTTGGTTACCCCTGTGCTGCTCCATTAGCTGCCTGACGCTGGAGTATGTGCAGACATTTCTCCACTGTATTAGAAAACACTAGACAGGAAGTATCACGGTCTCCTTGGTTACCTCTGTGCTGCTCCATTAGCTGCCTGACGCTGGAGCATGCGCAGACAGAGCACAGTGGGTAACAGATCACATGGCTCTGATTGAACCGTGCGGCTGGAAGCAGCAACACAGCTGAGGCTGGTAAGGACATTTTTCCATGTATATTTAAGTGGCACATATTTTGCTATGAGATTACCCCTGATGAAGCCGCCCAGTGCAGGTGGCGACACGCGTTGGGTCTCTCTCTAACCCACATTATGACCCACTCTGGAGGCTATTTCGGTTCTGGCTCTGCATGCCTTTAGGCAGTATTTTCACTGCCTTACCCTACAGGTTGCTTATATTTGCTTTGAATGGTCTGTATTATATCTTGACTGGTAGGTTATATTGGCTTGGTTATTACTGCCTTCAGGCAGTCTTCATTTTCAACTGTTATCCCATGTTGTGCACAGTCCACATGTTGCTCCTCTGGGCACTCTTACTGGCCATTTGTGGTTAACACTACTGTGGCCTCTCTACTTGTTCATAGTTTAACCCCATGAACCAGCTGTCCTTGCATGTACCTGCTCTGTATTACTAGGCATTACTAGTGCAGTGGGGTTCTTTACTTTGTATTACGTTACAGAGACATACAAGCTGGGGTTTGTTTCACAGGCAGTTTGGTGTTATATACACTGGGTTTTATGGTGTGTTTTTTTCATCTGCCATTTATGCCTTATTTAACTGCATTTTGTCCAGGGGAGAGCCTTGCATAGGGTCTAGTTACTCTCCAGCTGGGCCGTTCTGGCCATTAACAGAGTATTTTACCATCCTATTGTAGTGTGGAGTCATTTGTGGGTTATTTGCCTTATCAGGGGCGATGGTGTATTATTATATATGTTTTTAAATGTTTTTAACTGTGTTTTGTCCTTTGTATGTGTCACTTAATAAAGTTGTGTTTATACATTTCTGCCTCATCTGTATTATGGTGATCCCCTGTGATAGGGCCTTGTCTCTCTTTTGTTAGTAAAGCTTATCTCTTTTTAGGCCCTGGTGGTATCCCATATACCGTGGTGCCCCCGTTTTGTCTTATTTAAACAATGATTGATGCTAGTAAAAATATTCAGGGGCCCTGTCCTACATTTACACCAGTTAATACTTTGCGCCAACTACCACTGTCTGCAAGTCTGCAGAGGAGCCCACCCCTGTACCTAGGTATGCCACCTGTTTATTTGTGAAAAAAAATTTTTTGCCAGGCATTAACCTCACTTTATTATTTTGGCCTACTAACTGTGTCAGACACTCCTTACAGTTGTCCTCCACTGAACAAAGCTAGGCTCCTTGCGTACTCCTGTAACCTATTTTTAACTGCATTTTGCCTATTACTTTTTTGGCCCTACTAACTGTGTCTGCCCCTCCTTGCAATCGTCCTCCGCTGACCACACCAATGCTGCCTGTGTACCCCTGTAACCTATTTAAACCTGCATAGAGCCTACTTTTTTATTTTAGGCCTAGTAAGTCTGCGGTCCCTCCTTGCAATCGTCCTCCGCTGATCACACCAATGCTGCCTGTGTACCCCTGTAACCTATTTAATCCTGCATAGAGCCTACTTTTTTATTTTAGGCCTACTACCTGTGTCTGTCTGCGCCACTCAATACAGCTGTCCTCCTTTGAAAAAAGCTGAGCTTCAATTGTCAGGTTTTCAGCCTATAGGAATTTGAAAACTGCATTGGGGCTATTAGTTTGGTTGGGCCCTACTAACGGTGTCTGCCGCTCCTTGGTGTTGTCCTCCACGGAAAAAAGCTGAGCTTCAATCTTTAGGCTTTCATCCTGTATTTAGAATTTTAAACTGCATTTGGGATGCTAGTTTGGTTGGGCCTACTAACGGTGTCTTCCGCTCCTTGGTGTTCTGTTTTTTTTTCCTGACCTTCAATCTTCAGGCTTTCGGCATGTATTTAGAATTTTAAACTGCATTTGGGCTACTAGTTTGGTTGGGCATACTAACGGTGTCTGCCGCTCCTTGGTGTTCTCCTGCGCTTTTCTCCTGAGCTTCAATCTTCAGACTTTCGGCCTGTATTTAGAATTTTAAACTGCATTTGGGCTACTAGTTTGGTTGGGCCTACTAACGGTGTCTGCTGCTCCTTGGTGTTCTGTTTTTTTTTCCTGAACTTCAATCTTCAGGCTTTCGGCCTATATTTTAAATATGAAACTGCATTTGGGATACTAGTTTGGTTGGGCCTACTAACGGTGTCTGCCGCTCCTTGGTGTTGTCCTCCACGGAAAAAAGCTGAGCTTAAATCTTCAGGCTTTCGGCCTGCATTTAG
The DNA here is from genome assembly GCF_051348905.1 of Ranitomeya variabilis. Classification (NCBI taxonomy): domain Eukaryota; kingdom Metazoa; phylum Chordata; class Amphibia; order Anura; family Dendrobatidae; genus Ranitomeya; species Ranitomeya variabilis. The sequence goes on from NC_135235.1 coordinate 710,674,601, forward strand.
AATTTTAAACTGCATTTGGGCTACTAGTTTGGTTGGGCCTATTAACGGTGTCTGACGCTCCTTTGTGTTGTCCTCCACTGAACAAAGCAGTGCCGCCTGGTTAGTCCTGTTACCAATTTTGAACTGCATTTAGCCTACTTACTTATTTGGGCCTAATCACTGTGTCAGCCTCTCATTACAGTTGTCCTCCACTGAACAAAGCAATGCTGCCTGGTTAGTCCTGTTACCAATTTTGAACTGCGTTTAGCCCACTTTATTATTTGGGCCTATATCTATTCCAAAGACATACTGATAGGGAATTTAGATTGTGAGCCCCAACGGGGACAGTGACGATAATGTGTGTGCAACCTGTAAAGCGCTGCGGAATATGTTAGCGCTATATAAAAATAAAGATTATTATTATTATTATTATTATATCTGTGTTTCCTCCTCATCCTGCCCATTGCCCAGCCAGTGCTTGATGAGTCTGCTGGTACATTGACCCAGACCACTACATTCCCCTTGCACGCTACACAGCCAGATTTTGACCCTGCTGAAAGTCTGGTTCCCCTTCCCGCATACTATACCACCTTACACGGGGACAAAGAGGAAGGTGCAGATGAAAGTGCAGGTTCCTTCATCAGGTGGCATACTCGTTGGCGACGTCACTGGCACAGGGCCCCTCATAGTACGCAAAAGTGTCGCTGCCGGTGGGAGGCGCCCCCGCCATGCAAACACCACCGTACTTTGAGGGGCCCTGTGCCAGTGTCAATGCGAACGAGTGGGCCCCCCCTGCTTGCTCAGGATCACAGCACTTGCAAAGTTGAAATACTTACCTCTCCCTGCTCCACTGCCGTGACGTAGTCCACGTTTCCTGGGCCCACTAAAAACTTGAACCAGCCCTACCCCCCCACAACTTTAGCCAAATGACCCCCAATTTCCAATGCCTAACTATTATTATAAGGTAAATTAAGATTGACAAGCTTCAGTATCAAGAATGGATGTTTTTGGCATTAAAATGGGTACTGTAGGTGTTTTCCTGGCCTCCACTCACTGCCGACTATGCTTCCCCATTGACTTGCATTGGGTTTCGTGTTTCGGTTGATCCCCGACTTTTCGCAATAATCGGCCGATTTCATTCGACTTGATTTTTTAGAAAATCGGGTTTCGCGAAACCCGACTCGATCATAAAAAAGTAAAAGTCACTCATCCCTACTTAACAGCACTCCATTGGGAGCTTTTCTATACTGTGTGCTAATTATATGGTACCATTACTTATTCTCATTATCTGGTAAGCAGTATTTTATTTATCTTTCATTCTTTCTGTGTGTTTTTTTTTTTTACATTTTTTTTCCTTTTACCGTTTTTCCATAAAAATGTCTTTCTTTGAAAAAAAAATTTTCTACGTTAACCCCTTCATGACCCCAGCTTTCTTAGGTTTTGCGTTTTCGTTTTTTGCTCCCATACTTCCCAGAGCCATAACGTTTTATTTTTCTGTCAATATGGCCATGTGAGGGCTTATTTTTTGCGGAACCCATAGGGGTGGAGCCGCATATTCATTACTGTAATGAGCGGTACCATGTGACCGCTCAATACAGGAAGAAGCTGCTGGCATCGGGGAACCAGGGACTGCACTGTGCCAGTAGCAGGTGAGTATACGGGGGAGCGATATTCACCTGTCCTCCGTTCCATGGCCAGCCTCCGGTCCTTCTTCCCCATCCTCTGCAGTGACGCTCAGGTTAGAGGGCGCGGTGATGCGATTAGTGTGCACGCTGCCTTCTGCTTGAACAGTCACTGCGGAGGATGGAAGACAGAGCAGCGTGAAGCAGTGGAATAGAGGACAGGTGAATATATCAAGTGCCGGGGGCCTGAGCGACGAGAGGTGAGTATGTGATTTTTTTTTTTTTAATCGCAGCAACAGCATATGGGGCATAATAGTCTATGAAGCATCTTATGGGGCCATGTGCAGAATTATATGGGGCAAATATCTCTATGGAGCATCTTATGGGGCCATGTGCAGCATGATACGGGGCAAATATCTCTGGAGCATCTTATGGGGCCATGTGCAGCATTATATGGGGCAAATATCTTTATGGAGCATCTTGTGGGTCCATGTGCACATTATATGGGGCAAATATCTCTATGGAGCATCTTGTGGAGCCATGTGCAGCATTATATGGGGCAAATATCTCTATGGAGCATCTTGTGGGGCCATGTGCAGCATTATACAAGGCAAATATCTCTATGGAGCATCTTATGGGGCCATAATCTGCATTTGTGGAGCATTATACGGGGCAAATGTGTCTATGGAGCATCTTATGGGGCCATAATCAGCATTTGTGGAGCATTATATGGGGCAAATGTCTGTATGGAGCATCTTATGGGGCCATAATCAGCATTTGTGCAGCATTATATTTTAATATGGAGCATCTTATGGGGCCCATCATAAACTGTATGGAGCATTATATGGGGCTCCTAATTCAATATGGATATTCACTTAACCTACTGATGTTTCAATTCATTTAATTTTTATTGGTATCTATTTTTATTTTTGACATTTACCGGTAGCTGCTGCATTTTCCACCCTAGGCTTATACTCGAGTCATTAAGTTTTCCCAGTTTTTTGTTGCAAAATTAGGGGTCTCAGCTAATACTCGGGTCAGCTTATACTCGAGTATATACGGTAAGCGGTAAAAAAATATCTAAACTTTGCTAAAAAAAAATGGTGCAATTTTCCGATACCCGTAGCGTCTCCATTTTTCATGATCTCGGGTTGGGTGAGGGCTTATTTTTTGCATGCCGAGCTGACGTTTTTAATTATACCATTTTGGTGCAGACAGGTTCTTTTGATGGTCCATTACTGCATTTTAATGCAATGTTGCGGCGACCGAAAAAAATGTAATTCTGGAGATTCAAATTTTTTTCTCGCTACGCCTTTTAGCGATCAGCATAATCCTTTTTTTATTGATAGATCAAGCAATTCTGAACGCAGTGATACCAAATATGTGTATGCTTGATTTTTTTTTATTTTGAATTGGGCGAAAGGGGGTGATTTAAACTTTTTTTTCATATTTTTTAAAGCAATTTTTTTTACTTTTGCCATGCTTCAATAGCCTCCATGGGAGGCTAGAAGCTGGCATATCCTGATTGGCTCTGCTACTTAGGAGCGAAGCTCAGATCGCTCCTATGTAGCTGAATTACAGCATTCTGTCATCAACAACCATAGAGATCTTCAATAGACCTCTGATTGTCATGCCGATGCATTGCTGACCCCGATCACATGACGGAAGCTGTTATGGACCTGGTGGTTAGGAGCACCCGGAATGACCTGATGATTAAACCAGAAATAGGGACAAGCTCTGGGGAAGTGGGAACTCTGCTGACCGCAAACCCTACTCCTATCACACACACTAGAAATAGCCGTGGAGCGTACCTAACTCCCTAGACGCCTCTTCACAGCCTAAGAGCTAACTACCCCTAAAGATAGAAATAGAAGCCTTACCTTGCCTCAGAGAAATTCCCCAAAGGAAAAGGCAGCCCCCCACATATATTGACTGTGAGTTAAGAGGAAAGTCACAAACACAGGAATGAAACCGGTTTTAGCAAAGGAGGCCAGTCTTCACTAAATAGTCAGAGAATAGAAAAGGGAACTATGCGGTCAGCACAAAAAACTACAAAAAGCCACGCAGAGTATGCAAAAGACCTCCACACCGACTCACGGTGTGGAGGTGCAACTCTGCACCCCCAGAGCTTCCAGCTAGCAAGGAAATATCATGATAGCAAGCTGGACTAGAATTTAGCAGTACTAAGAAATATATTCAGCAAGCAGTAACAACAAATGAACTATCAGGGACTTAGCTTCTGCTGGAGTAGACAGGTCATCAGAGAAGTCCAAGAGAGATCTGAACCAATACTGAGACATTGACAGCTGGCATGAAGTAATGATCTGAGTGGAGTTAAATAGGGAATCCAGCATAGCAATAAACGAGGGCAGCTGAGAAAGCCAACCTCAAGGACCAGCAGTTCCACTCAAAGCCACCAGAGGGAGTCCAAGAACAGAACTCACCAAAGTACCATTCATGACCACAGGAGGGAGTCCAAGAACGGAATTCACAACAGTACCCCCCCTTGAGGAGGGGTCACCGAACCCTCACCAGGGCCCCCAGGCCGATCAGGACGAGCCAAATGAAAGGCACGAACTAAATCGGCAGCATGGACATCGGAGGCAACATTATCCTGACAATAGCCCTTCCACTTAACCAGGTACTGAAGCTTCCGTCTTGAAATACGAGAATCCAAAATCTTCTCTACCACATACTCCAACGCCCCTTCGACCAACACCGGAGCAGGAGGATCAACAGAGGGAACCATAGGCGCCACATATCTCCGCAACAACGACCTATGGAACACATTATGGATGGCAAAAGAAGCTGGAAGGACCAAACAAAATGACACAAGATTGAGAATTTCAGAAATCTTATAAGGACCAATGAAACGAGGCTTAAACTTAGGAGAAGAAACCTTCATAGGAACATAACGAGAAGACAACCAAACCAAATCCCCAACACGAAGTCGGGGACCAACACAGCGACGGCAGTTAGCGAAACGTTGAGCCTTCTCCTGGGACAATGTCAAATTGTCCACTACGTGAGTCCAAATTTGCTGCAACCTGTCCACCACAGAATCCACACCAGGACGGTCAGAAGGCTCAACCTGCCCTGAAGAAAAACGAGGGTGAAAACCAGAATTGCAAAAAAAAGGCGAAACTAAAGTAGCCGAACTAGCCCGATTATTAAGGGCGAACTCAGCCAAAGGCAAGAAGGTCACCCAATCATCCTGACCAGCAGAAACAAAGCATCTCAGATAGGTTTCCAAAGTCTGATTGGTTCGTTTGGTTTGGCCATTTGTCTGAGGATGGAAAGCCGAAGAAAAAGACAAATCAATGCCCATCTTAGCACAAAAGGACCGCCAAAACCTAGAGACAAACTGGGAACCTCTGTCAGACACAATGTTCTCCGGAATGCCATGCAAACGAACCACATGCTGAAAAAATAGTGGAACCAAATCAGAGGAGGAAGGCAATTTAGGCAAGGGTACCAAATGGACCATCTTAGAAAAGCGATCACAAAGCACCCAGATGACAGACATCCTTTGAGAGACAGGAAGATCTGAAATAAAATCCATGGAAACATGCGTCCAGGGCCTTTTCGGGACCGGCAAGGGCAAAAGTAACCCACTGGCACGAGAACAGCAGGGCTTCGCCCGAGCACAAGTCTCACAGGACTGCACAAAAGAAAGCACATCCCGTGACAAGGAAGGCCACCAAAAGGACCTAGCCACCAAATCTCTGGTACCAAAAATCCCAGGATGACCAGCCAACACCGAACAATGAACCTCAGAAATAACTCTGCTAGTCCATCTATCAGGGACAAACAGTTTCTTTGCTGGACAACGGTCAGGTCTATCAGCCTGAAACTCCTGCAGCACCCGCCGCAAATCAGGGGAGATGGCAGACAGAATTACCCCCTCTTTGAGAATACCAGCTGGCTCAGGGACTCCCGGAGAATCAGGCACAAAACTCCTAGAAAGGGCATCAGCCTTCACATTCTTAGAACCCGGAAGGTATGAGACCACAAAATCAAAACGGGAGAAAAACAGCGACCATCGAGCCTGTCTAGGATTCAACCGCTTGGCAGACTCTAGATAAGTCAGATTCTTGTGATCCGTCAAGACCACCACGCGGTGCTTGGCTCCCTCAAGCCAATGTCGCCACTCCTCGAATGCCCACTTCATAGCCAGCAACTCCCGATTGCCAACATCATAATTACGCTCAGCAGGCGAAAACTTTCTAGAAAAGAAAGCACATGGCTTCATCACAGAGCCATCAGAACTTCTTTGAGACAAAACAGCCCCTGCTCCAATCTCAGAAGCATCCACCTCGACCTGAAAAGGGAGCGAAACATCTGGCTGACGCAACACAGGGGCCAAAGAAAAATGACGTTTCAGCTCCTGAAAAGCCTCAACGGCCGCAGAGGACCAATTCACCACATCAGCACCTTTCTTGGTCAAATCAGTCAAAGGTTTAACCACACTAGAAAAATTAGCGATGAAGCGATGGTAAAAATTAGCAAAGCCCAGGAATTTCTGAAGGCTCTTCACAGATGTAGGCTGAGTCCAATCATAAATGGCCTGAACTTTAACAGGATCCATCTCGATAGTAGAAGGGGAAAAAATGAAGCCCAAAAAGGAAACCTTCTGAACTCTGAAGAGACATTTAGACCCCTTCACAAACAAGGAATTAGCACGAAGGACCTGGAATACCATTCTGACCTGCTTCACATGAGACTCCCAATCATCCGAAAAGACCAAAATATCATCCAAATATACAATCATGAATCTATCCAGATACTTTCGAAAGATGTCATGCATAAAGGACTGAAACACAGATGGAGCATTAGAAAGCCCGAATGGCATCACCAGGTACTCAAAATGGCCCTCGGGCGTATTAAATGCTGTTTTCCATTCATCGCCCTGGTTAATACGCACAAGATTATACGCCCCTCGAAGATCTATCTTGGTGAACCAACTAGCCCCCTTAATCCGAGCAAACAAATCAGACAGCAGAGGCAAAGGGTACTGAAATTTGACCGTGATTTTATTGAGAAGGCGGTAATCTATACAGGGTCTCAGAGAACCATCCTTCTTGGCCACAAAAAAGAACCCTGTTCCCAACGGTGACGAAGACGGGCGAATATGCCCTTTCTCCAAGGACTCCTTTATATAACTCCGCATAGCGGCGTGTTCTGGCACAGATAAATTGAAAAGTCGACCCTTAGGAAACTTACTACCAGGAATCAAATTAATAGCACAATCACAATCCCTATGAGGAGGTAGGGCACTGGATTTGGGTTCATTAAATACATCCCGGTAATCCGACAAAAACTCAGGGACTTCAGAAGGAGTGGAAGAAGAAATTGACATCAACGGAACATTGCCATGTACCCCTTGACAACCCCAACTAGACACCGACATTGATTTCCAATCCAATACTGGATTATGAACCTGTAGCCATGGCAAACCCAACACGACCACATCATGCAAATTATGCAACACCAAAAAGCGAATATCTTCCTGATGTGCAGGAGCCGTGCACATGGTCAACTGAGTCCAGTACTGAGGTTTATTCTTGGCCAAAGGCGTAGCATCAATTCCCCTCAATGGAATAGGATACTGCAAAGGCTCCAAGGAAAAACCACAGCGCCTGGCAAACTCCAAGTCCATTAAATTCAGGGCTGCGCCCGAATCCACAAATGCCATAACAGAGTAGGATGACAAAGAGCAAATCAGAGTAACAGACAAAAGAAATTTAGGCTGTACAGTACCAATGGTGACAGACCTTGCGAACCGCTTAGTGCGCTTAGGACAATCAGAGATAGCATGAGTGGAGTCACCACAGTAAAAACACAGCCCATTCTGACGTCTGTGTTCTTGCCGTTCAGTTCTGGTCAAAGTCCTATCACATTGCATAAGCTCAGGCCTCTGCTCAGAGGACACCGCCAAATGGTGCACAACTTTGCGCTCGCGCAAACGCCGATCAATTTGAATGGCCAAGGACATTGATTCATTCAGACCAGCAGGCGTGGGGAACCCCACCATAACATCCTTAAGGGCTTCAGAAAGACCCTTTCTAAAAATTGCTGCCAGGGCACACTCATTCCATTGAGTAAGCACAGACCATTTTCTAAACTTCTGGCAATATACCTCCGCTTCATCCTGACCCTGACACAAAACCAGCAAGATTTTCTCTGCCTGATCCACTGAATTCGGTTCGTCATAAAGCAATCCAAGCGCCAGAAAAAACGCATCTACATTAAGCAATGCAGGATCTCCTGGCGCAAGGGAGAATGCCCAGTCTTGATGGTCACCACGTAACAAAGAAATAATAATTTTTACTTGCTGAATGGGGTCACCAGAGGATCGGGGTTTCAAAGCCAGAAACAGTCTACAATTATTTTTGAAATTCAGAAACTTAGATCTATCCCCAGAAAACAAATCAGGAATTGGAATTCTAGGCTCTAACATCGGATTCTGAACTACATAATCTTGAATGCTTTGTACCCTTGCAGTGAGTTGATCCACACAAGAGGACAGACCTTGAATATCCATATCTACACCTCAGTCCTGAACCACCCAGAGGTTAAGGGGAAAAGAGAGACAAAACACACTGCAAAGAAAAAAAAATGGGTTCAGAACTTTTCTTATCCCTCTTTTGAGATGCATTAACACTTTGTGGGCCAGCTGTACTGTTATGGACCTGGTGGTTAGGAGCACCCGGAATGACCTGATGATTAAACCAGAAATAGGGACAAGCTCTGGGGAAGTGGGAACTCTGCTGACCGCAAACCCTACTCCTATCACACACACTAGAAATAGCCGTGGAGCGTACCTAACTCTCCCTAGACGCCTCTTCACAGCCTAAGAGCTAACTACCCCTAAAGATAGAAATAGAAGCCTTACCTTGCCTCAGAGAAATTCCCCAAAGGAAAAGGCAGCCCCCCACATATATTGACTGTGAGTTAAGAGGAAAGTCACAAACACAGGAATGAAACAGGTTTTAGCAAAGGAGGCCAGTCTTCACTAAATAGCCAGAGGATAGAAAAGGGAACTATGCGGTCAGCACAAAAAACTACAAAAAGCCACGCAGAGTATGCAAAAGACCTCCACACCGACTCACGGTGTGGAGGTGCAACTCTGCACCCCCAGAGCTTCCAGCTAGCAAGGAAATATGATAGCAAGCTGGACTAGAATTTAGCAGTACTAAGAAATATATTCAGCAAGCAGTAACAACAAATGAACTATCAGGGACTTAGCTTCTGCTGGAGTAGACAGGTCATCAGAGAAGTCCAAGAGAGATCTGAACCAATACTGAGACATTGACAGCTGGCATGAAGTAACGATCTGAGTGGAGTTAAATAGGGAAGCCAGCATAGCAATAAACGAGGGCAGCTGAGAAAGCCAACCTCAAGGACCAGCAGTTCCACTCAAAGCCACCAGAGGGAGTCCAAGAACAGAACTCCCCAAAGTACCATTCATGATCACAGGAGGGAGTCCGAGAACGGAATTCACAACAGGAAGCGCTAGTTAAATGCCATTGTCATCCGCTATGGAGCAGTGGGCAACAACTAACAGAATGATTTTTAACAGGGAAAAATGCAAAGTACTACATCTGGGCAATAAAAATTAAAAAAACATATACAGAATGGGAGGAATAGGGCTAAGCAACAGCACATGTTCAGTCTGTGATCTATTAGTATACCCAAGTCTTTTTCACATGAGTCAACAGTGTGATGCAGCAGCAAATAAGGCAAATGCAATTCTGGGATGTATTAACAGAAGCATACAATCTAGATAACGCAAAGTCATTATTGCCCTCTACTCCTCTTTGGTTAAACCGCACCTGGAGTACTGTGTCCAGTTTTGGGCACCACACTGTAAAAAAAGACATCAACAAACTGGAGCAAGTTCAGAGAAGAGCGACCAGAATGGTGCCCGGTCTGCAAACCATGTCCTATGAGGAACAGTTACAGGATTTGGGAATGTTTAGCTTGCCAAAAAGGAGACTGAGAGGAGACTTAATAGCTGTCTACAAATATCTCAAGGGATGTCACATTGTAGAAGGATCATCTTTATTCTCATTTGCACAAGGAAAGACTAGAAGCAATGGGATGAAACTGAACGGGAGGAGACACAGATTAGGTATTAGAAAAAACATTTTGACAGTTAGGGTGATCAATGAAAGGAACAGGCTGCCACGAGAGGTGGTGAGTTCTCCTTCAATGGAAGTCTTCAAACAGAGGCTGGACAGACATCTGTCTGGGATGATTTAGTGAATCTTGCTTTGAGCATGGGGTTGGACTAGATGACCCAGGAGGTCCCTTCCAACTCTAACATTCTATGATTCATTTAACTCTAGTTAATAGCGGCGGGTGGATCACCGCTGCTATTGTGGGCACATGTCAGCTGTTCAAAACAGCTGACATGTCCCAGCTTTGATGCGGGCTCATCGCCGGAGCCCGCATCAAAGCGGGGGTTCTGACTTCGGACGTACTATCCCGTCCCAGGTCAGAAAGAGGTTAAACCTTTTGGGTTTTTTTACTTTTCTTTCTATACATTTAAAAAAAAAAAATCTACACAATTTTTCCCCCTTTTTTATCCTTTATTTGCCCTGTTAAATTATACTATACACTAAGATTAAGACATCCATGATTGTGTGTGTGTATATATATATATATATATATATATATATATATATATATATCTATAATATAACGCTGGGAGCGTCACTCTGTCCGAAGCCTTTATAGACTGCGCAAGCGCCGGCGCAGTCTGGACCCCACAGAGCGACGCTCCCAGGAGATCGCGGTATGCGTAAGCGCTGAACGCACACCGCGATCTCCAACAGAGAAACAGGGACGAGCCAGGAGGCGGAGGGTGAGTATACTTACCTGTCCCGTTCCACCGACGCCATTCCGGGCCTGCTCCCGGAATCGGCGCCTGCGCAGTCCGCGCTTTCCGGCGCCATTTTCTTGAAGACACATTGCAGTGTGTCTTCAAGAAAATGGCGCCGGAAAGCGCGGACTGCGCAGGCGCCTTTTCCGGCACCAGGAGGACACAGAAAATCTGTCCCCCTGGTGCCGGAAAAGGCGCCTGCGCAGTCCGCGCTTTCCGGCGCCATTTTCTTGAAGACACACTGCAATGTGTCTTCAAGAAAATGGCGCCGGAAAGCGCGGACTGCGCAGGCGCCGATTCCGGGAGCAGGGGGATATTCATGGCCCGGAATGGCGTCGGTGGAACAGGACAGGTAAGTATACTCACCCTCCGCAAGTAACAAATTGCTGTGCCATGAGGCTGTGGCACTTCATGCCACAGCTATTTGTTACTTATGCCACTTACGTCCACAGCCGCCGCACCCAGCACAGCCGCCGCACCGAGCACAGCCGCAGCACCCAGCACAGCCACGCACAGCCGCCCACAGCCACGCACAGCCACCCACAGCCGCCACAGCCACCGCACCCAGCACAGCCGCCTACAGCCACGCACAGCCGCTGCACCCAGCACAGCCACGCACAGCCGCCCACAGCCACGCACAGGCGCCTACAGCCACGCACAGCCACCTGTTGTGAATTTGGTTTCTGGGCTCCCCCGGTGGTTTCTGGTGGTACTGCACTTGTGTGCTTCATCTCCTCTGTTCACCTTTTTTCCATCAGTATGTGGGAGTTTTCTATTTAGCCTTGCTCCTCAGTCATTTCTATGCCGGCCAACAATGTTACCAGAAGCCTTTCTGTTGCATGTTCCTGCTCCTAGACTACTATCAGCTAAGTTGGACTTGTTGTCCTAAGTTTGTTTTGCATTTTTGTTCCAGTTCTCTGTGATGGAATATTTCTGAGGCTGGAAGCTCTTGTGAGCTGAAATTGCCACTCTGGTGTCATGAGTTGATGTTAGAGTCTTAAAGTAATTTCAGGATGGTATTTTGAAAGGGTTTTCAGCTGACCGTGAAGTTCCCTTTTCTGTCTTCCTACTATCTAGTAAGCGGACCTCAATTTGCTAAACCTATCTTCATACTTCGTATGTCATTTTCCTCTAAAATCACCGCCAATATATGTGGGGGCTACTGTCTGCCTTTTGGGGAAAATTTCTCTAGAGGTAAGCCAGGTCTGTATTTTCCTCTGCTAGGGTCAGTCAGTTCTCCGGCTGGCGCTGGGCGTCTAGGGATAAAACGTAGGCACGCTACCCGGCCACTGTTAGTTGTGCGGTAGGTTTAGCTCATGGTCAGCTCGAGTTCCCATCTTCCAAGAGCTAGTCCTTTTGTATGCTTAATTACGTTCTCTTGCCATTGAGAACCATGACAGTTTGGCCGGCCAAGGGTTAAAATAATTGGCAGAAGAAAGGAGAGAAAGAAGTCTGCAGAGAATTTTTTTTTTTTTTCCTGAGTTTGCTCATTAGTTGATTCACTAGCATCTCTGCTTACTGCAGCCTTCGTCTCTCTCTCCTTCTAATCCTTGAATGGTTCTGATTTCACCTGATTAATATGGATCCACAGAGTTTAGCTACAGGTTTGAATAATCTCGCCATGAAGGTTCAAAGCTTACAGGATTTCGTTATTCATGCTCCTACATCTGAACCTGGAATTCCTTTACCTGAATTTTTCTCTGGGGATAGATCTCGCTTCCAGAATTTCAAGCATAATTGTAAATTATTTTTGTCTCTGAGATCTCGCTCCGCTGGAGATCCTGCACAGCAGGTCAGGATTGTAATTTCCTTGCTCCGGGGCGACCCTCAGGATTGGGCATTTGCTTTGGCACCAGGGGATCCTGCGTTGCTCAATGTGGATGCGTTTTTCCTGGCTTTGGGGTTGCTTTATGAGGAACCTCATTTAGAGATTCAGGCTGAAAAAGCCTTAATGACCCTGTCTCAAGGGCAAGATGAGGCTGAAATATACTGCCAAAAATTTCGTAAGTGGTCTGTGCTTACTCAGTGGAATGAGTGCGCCCTGGCGGCGAAATTCAGAGAGGGTCTCTCTGATGCCATTAAAGATGTTATGGTGGGGTTCCCTGTGCCTACAGGTCTGAATGAGTCCATGACAATGGCTATTCAGATTGATCGGCGTTTGCGGGAGCGCAAACCTGTGCACCATTTGGCGGTGTCTACTGAGAAGGCGCCAGAGATTATGCAATGTGATAGAATTCTGTCCAGAAGCGAACGACAGAATTTTAGGCGAAAAAATGGGTTATGCTTCTATTGTGGTGATTCAACTCATGTTATATCAGCATGCTCTAAACGTACTAAGAAAGTTGATAAGTCTGTTTCAATTGGCACTTTACAGTCTAAGTTTATTCTATTTGTGACCCTGATTTGCTCTTTATCGTCTATTACCGCGGACGCCTATGTCGACTCTGGCGCCGCTTTGAGTCTTATGGATTGGTCCTTTGCCAAACGCTGTGGGTTTGATTTAGAGCCTCTGGAAGTTCCTATACCTCTGAAGGGTATTGACTTCACGCCATTGGCTAGTAACAAACCACAATACTGGACACAAGTAACTATGCATATTAATCCGGATCACCAGGAGATTATTCGCTTCCTTGTGTTGTATAATCTACATGATGTGTTGGTGCTTGGATTGCCATGGCTGCAATCTCATAACCCAGTCCTCGACTGGAAAGCAATGTCTGTGTTAAGCTGGGGATGTCAGGGGACTCATGGGGACGTACCTTTGGTTTCCATTTCGTCATCTATTCCCTCTGAGATTCCGGAATTTTTATCTGATTATCGTGACGTTTTTGAGGAGCCTAAACTTGGTTCACTACCTCCGCACAGAGATTGCGATTGTACTATAGATCTGATTCCGGGCAGTAAGTTTCCAAAGGGTCGTTTATTTAATCTATCTGTGCCTGAACATGCTGCTATGCGGGAATATATTAAGGAGTCCTTGGAAAAGGGACATATTCGTCCTTCGTCATCTCCCTTAGGAGCCGGTTTTTTCTTTGTATCTAAAAAAGATGGCTCTTTGAGGCCGTGTATTGATTATCGGCTTTTGAATAAAATCACGGTTAAATATCAGTATCCTTTGCCACTGCTTACTGATTTGTTTGCTCGAATAAAGGGGGCCAAGTGGTTCTCTAAGATTGATCTTCGTGGGGTGTATAATTTGGTGCGAATTAAGCAGGGGGATGAGTGGAAAACCGCATTTAATACGCATGAGGGCCATTTTGAGTATTTAGTAATGCCTTTTGGTCTTTCAAATGCCCCTTCAGTCTTTCAGTCCTTTATGCATGACATTTTCCGTGATTATTTGGATAAATTTTTGATTGTGTATCTTGATGATATTTTGATTTTTTCGGATGACTGGGACTCTCATGTCCAACAGGTCAGGAGGGTTTTTCAGGTTTTGCGCTCTAATTCCTTGTGTGTAAAGGGTTCTAAGTGCGTTTTTGGGGTTCAAAAGATTTCGTTTTTGGGGTACATTTTTTCCCCCTCTTCCATTGAGATGGACCCTGTCAAGGTTCAGGCTATTTGTGATTGGACGCAACCCTCTTCTCTTAAGAGCCTTCAGAAGTTTTTGGGCTTTGCTAATTTTTATCGTCGATTTATAACTGGTTTTTCTGATGTTGCTAAACCGTTGACTGATTTGACTAAGAAGGGTGCTGATGTTGCTGATTGGTCCCCTGCTGCTGTGGAGGCCTTTCGGGAGCTTAAGCGCCGCTTTTCTTCCGCCCCTGTATTGCGTCAGCCTGATGTTACTCTTCCTTTTCAGGTTGAGGTTGACGCTTCAGAAATCGGAGCTGGGGCGGTTTTGTCGCAGAAAAGTTCCGACTGCTCCGTGATGAGACCTTGTGCGTTCTTTTCTCGTAAATTTTCGCCCGCTGAGCGAAATTATGATATTGGTAATCGGGAGCTCTTGGCTATGAAGTGGGCTTTTGAGGAGTGGCGTCATTGGCTTGAGGGGGCTAGACATCAGGTGGTGGTATTGACCGACCACAAGAATTTGATTTATCTTGAGTCTGCCAGGCGCCTGAATCCTAGACAGGCGCGCTGGTCGTTATTTTTCTCTCGGTTTAATTTTGTGGTTTCTTACCTACCAGGTTCTAAAAATGTGAAGGCGGATGCCCTTTCTAGGAGTTTTGAGCCTGATTCCCCTGGTAATTCTGAACCTACAGGTATCCTTAAGGATGGAGTGATATTATCTGCTGTTTCCCCAGACTTGCGACGGGTCTTGCAGGAGTTTCAGGCGAATAGACCTGATCGTTGCCCGCCTGGTAGATTGTTTGTTCCTGATGATTGGACCAGTAGAGTCATCTCGGAGGTCCATTCTTCTGCGTTAGCAGGTCATCCTGGAATCTTTGGTACCAGGGATTTGGTGGCTAGGTCCTTCTGGTTGCCTTCCCTGTCGCGAGATGTGCGAGGTTTTGTGCAGTCTTGTGATGTTTGTGCTCGGGCCAAGCCTTGTTGTTCTCGGGCTAGTGGATTGTTGTTATCTTTGCCTATTCCGAAGAGGCCTTGGACTCACATCTCCATGGATTTTATTTCTGATCTCCCTGTTTCTCAGAAGATGTCTGTCATCTGGGTGGTGTGTGACCGTTTCTCTAAGATGGTCCATTTGGTTCCCTTGCCCAAGTTGCCTTCCTCATCCGAGCTGGTTCCTCTGTTTTTTCAAAATGTGGTGCGCTTGCATGGTATTCCGGAGAATATCGTTTCTGACAGGGGAACCCAATTCGTGTCTAGATTTTGGCGAGCGTTCTGTGCTAGGATGGGCATTGATTTGTCTTTTTCGTCTGCTTTCCATCCTCAGACTAATGGCCAGACCGAGCGAACTAATCAGACCTTGGAGACTTATTTGAGGTGTTTTGTGTCTGCGGATCAGGATGATTGGGTTGCCTTTTTGCCCTTGGCGGAGTTTGCCCTCAATAATCGGGCTAGTTCTGCCACCTTGGTTTCTCCTTTCTTCTGTAATTCGGGGTTTCATCCTCGTTTCTCTTCCGGTCAGGTGGAGTCTTCGGATTGTCCTGGAGTAAATGCTGTGGTGGAGAGGTTGCATCAGATTTGGGGGCATGTGGTGGACAATTTGAAGTTGTCCCAGGAGAAGACTCAGCATTTTGCCAACCGCCGTCGTCGTGTTGGTCCTCGTCTTTGTGTTGGGGACTTGGTGTGGTTATCTTCTCGTTTTGTCCGTATGAAGGTTTCTTCTCCTAAGTTTAAGCCTCGGTTCATCGGCCCGTACAAGATATTGGAGATTCGTAACCCTGTGTCCTTTCGTTTGGACCTCCCTGCATCTTTTTCTATTCATAATGTCTTCCATCGGTCATTGTTGCGCAGGTATGAGGTACCGGTTGTGCCTTCCGTTGAGCCTCCTGCTCCGGTGTTGGTTGAGGGTGAGTTGGAGTACGTTGTCGAGAAGATCTTGGACTCCCGTGTTTCCAGACGGAGACTTCAGTATCTGGTCAAGTGGAAGGGCTACGGTCAGGAGGATAACTCTTGGGTGACTGCCTCTGATGTTCATGCCTCCGATTTGGTCCGTGCCTTTCATAGGGCTCATCCTGATCGCCCTGGTGGTTCTGGTGAGGGTTCAGTGCCCCCTCCTTGAGGGGGGGGTACTGTTGTGAATTTGGTTTCTGGGCTCCCCCGGTGGTTTCTGGTGGTACTGCACTTGTGTGCTTCATCTCCTCTGTTCACCTGTTTTCCATCAGTATGTGGGAGTTTTCTATTTAGCCTTGCTCCTCAGTCATTTCTATGCCGGCCAACAATGTTACCAGAAGCCTTTCTGTTGCATGTTCCTGCTCCTAGACTACTATCAGCTAAGTTGGACTTGTTGTCCTAAGTTTGTTTTGCATTTTTGTTCCAGTTCTCTGTGATGGAATATTTCTGAGGCTGGAAGCTCTTGTGAGCTGAAATTGCCACTCTGGTGTCATGAGTTGATGTTAGAGTCTTAAAGTAATTTCAGGATGGTATTTTGAAAGGGTTTTCAGCTGACCGTGAAGTTCCCTTTTCTGTCTTCCTACTATCTAGTAAGCGGACCTCAATTTGCTAAACCTATCTTCATACTTCGTATGTCATTTTCCTCTAAAATCACCGCCAATATATGTGGGGGCTACTGTCTGCCTTTTGGGGAAAATTTCTCTAGAGGTAAGCCAGGTCTGTATTTTCCTCTGCTAGGGTCAGTCAGTTCTCCGGCTGGCGCTGGGCGTCTAGGGATAAAACGTAGGCACGCTACCCGGCCACTGTTAGTTGTGCGGTAGGTTTAGCTCATGGTCAGCTCGAGTTCCCATCTTCCAAGAGCTAGTCCTTTTGTATGCTTAATTACGTTCTCTTGCCATTGAGAACCATGACAGCCACCGCACCCAGCACAGCTGCCACACCCAGCACAGCCACGCACAGCCGCCGCACCCAGCACAGCCGCCGCACCCAGCACAACCGCCGCACCCAGCACAGCCGCCGCACCCAGCACAGCCACGCACAGCCGCCCACAGCCACGCACAGCCGCCCACAGCCACGCACAGCCGCCGCACCCAGCACAGCCGCCGCACCCAGCACAGCCACCCACAGCCGCCGCACCCAGCACAGGCGCCGCACTCAGCACAGCCGTCCACAGGCGCCGCACCCAGCACAGCCACGCACAGCCGCGCACAGCCGCCCACAGCCACACACAGCCGCCACACCCAGCACAGCCACGCACAGCCACCCACAGCCGCCGCACCCACCACAGCCACCGGACCCAGCACAGCCGCCGCACCCAGCACAGCCGCCTACAGCCATGCACAGCCGCTGCACCCAGCACAGCCGCCCACAGCCACGCACAGGCGCCTACAGCCACGCACAGCCACCGCACCCAGCACAGCCGCCGCACCCAGCACAGCCACGCACAGCCGCCCACAGCCACGCACAGCCGCCCACAGCCACGCACAGCCGCCGCACCCAGCACAGCCGCCGCACCCAGCACAGCCACCCACAGCCGCCGCACCCAGCACAGCCGCCGCACTCAGCACAGCCGCCGCACCCAGCACAGCCACGCACAGCCGCGCACAGCCGCCCACAGCCACACACAGCCGCCGCACCCAGCACAGCCACGCACAGCCACCCACAGCAGCCGCACCCACCACAGCCACCGCACCCAGCACAGCCGCCGCACCCAGCACAGCCGCCTACAGCCACGCACAGCCGCTGCACCCAGCACAGCCACCCACAGCCGCCCACAGCCACGCACAGGCGCCTACAGCCACGCACATCCACCGCACCCAGCACAGCCGCCGCACCCAGCACAGCCACGCACAGCCGCCGCACCCAGCACAGCCGCCACACCCAGCACAGCCGCCGCACCCAGCACAGCCACGCACAGCCGCCCGCAGCCACGCACAGCCGCCCACAGCCACGCACAGCCGCCGCACCCAGCACAGCCGCCGCACCCAGCACAGCCGCCGCACCCAGCACAGCCACGCACAGCCGCCCACAGCCGCCGCACCCAGCACAGCCGCCGCACTCAGCACAGCCGTCCACAGCCGCCGCACCCAGCACAGCCATGCACAGCCGCCTACAGCCACGCACAGCCGCCGCACCCAGCACAGCCGCCGCACCCAGCACAGCCACGCACAGCCGCCCACAGCCACGCACAGCCGCCGCACCCAGCACAGCCACCGCACCCAGCACAGCCGTCCACAGCCGGCGCACCCAGCACAGCCACGCACAGCCGCCTACAGCCACACACAGCCGCCTACAGCCACGCACAGCCGCTGCACCCAGCACAGCCACCGCACCCAGCACAGCCATCCACAGCCGCCACACCCAGCACAGCCACCGCACCCAGCACAGCCGCCCACAGCCACGCACAGCCACCCACAGCCATGCACAGCCGCTGCACCTAGCACAGCCACCGCACCCAGCGCAGCCGTCCACAGCCGCCGCACCCAGCACAGCCACCCACAGCCGCCCACACCCAGCACAGCCACGCACAGCCGCGCCACATACACCCCCCCTCACTCAGCACAGCCGCAGCACTCAGCACAGCCACCGCACCCAGCACAGCCGCCCACAGCCACGCACAGCCGCCTACAGCCACGCACAGCCGCCGCACCCAGCACAGCCGCCGCACCCAGCACAGCCACGCACAGCCACGCACAGCCGCCGCACCCAGCACAGCCGCCGCACCCAGCACAGCCACGCACAGCCGCCGCACCCAGCACAGCCACGCACAGCCGCCCACAGCCGCCGCACCCAGCACAGCCGCCGCACTCAGCACAGCCGTCCACAGCCGCCGCACCCAGCACAGCCACGCACAGCCGCCCACAGCCACACACAGCCGCCTACAGCCACGCACAGCCGCCTACAGCCACGCACAGCCGCCGCACCCAGCACAGCCGCCGCACCCAGCACAGCCACCGCACCCAGCACAGCCGACCACAGCCGCCGCACCCAGCACAGCCACGCACAGCCGCCCACAGCCACGCACAGCCGCCTAGAGCCATGCACAGCCGCTGCACCCAGCAGAGCCACCCACAGCCGCCGCACCCAGCACAGCCGCCGCACCCAGCACAGCCACGCACAGCCGCCGCACCCAGCACAGCCGCCCACAGCCGCCACCCACAGCCACACACAGCCGCTGCACCCAGCACAGCCACCGCACCCAGCACAGCCACCCACAGCCGCCCGCACCCAGCAGCGCCACGCACAGCCGCCCGCACTCAGCACAGCCGCCCGCACTCAGCACAGCCGCCCGCACTCAGCACAGCCGCCCGCACTCAGCACAGCCGCCCGCACTCAGCACAGCCGCCCGCACTCAGCACAGCCGCCCGCACTCCGCACAGCCGCCCGCAATGATGGGGGCACAGGATGGAGCAGCACGTGATAGGATGGGGGCGCAGGATGGAGCACATGACACGATGGGGATGCAGGATGGAGCAACACATGACACGGTGGAGCAGCACATGACAGGATGGGGCGCAGGATGGAGCAGCACATGACACGGTGGAGCAGCACATGACAGGATGGGGATGCAGGATGGAGCAGCACATGACACGGTGGAGCAGCACATGACAGGATGGGGGCGCAGGATGGAGCAGCACATGACACGGTGGAGCAGCACATGACAGGATGGGGATGCAGGATGGAGCAGCACATGACACGGTGGAGCAGCACATGACAGGATGGGAGAGCAAGATGGGAGCAGCACATACCAGGATGGAGACCATATACCAATATAAATGCTCGCCACCCGGGCGTAGAACGGGTTCAATAGCTAGTATATATATATACATATGAATTCATATATCTAGTTCATCCCATTCTCCACACCCTGTTCTAATACAATAATGTACAACTTTGGTGATTTAGTTATTGTATAGCATTGTGAGCTGTCCAGTGTCATCAGTATAGACAAAAAGAACAAGAAAACCACCATAAAGAATGCACACCTCTGCTAAATACTATATACAAAGGTAAACTTTAATTTGACAAACCACATAAAAACAGTTAAAGACAATGGGAGCGAAAACACCAACAAACCCCCCATACATATACATGTGGCCCATAATACATGAAGGTATGGAATAATGCATAAATATATTAATGATAAGTAAGGTAGCCACAACAATATTACACACCTAATTACCACAATAACCCCTAAACCATCTAATAATGGAAGAAAGTCCCAAAACCCCAATGCAGAAAGCAGGGGGTAAATGTGCAATGATATTCAACAGTTACAGGGGAGACCAAAAGCCCACAATTAAGCAATATGCTCCTAATATTAAGGGCAATGACCCATGTGCAGAGCTATACCAGTCACGTGTCAGCCAATAAACAATACAAAAACAAAATGTTGTTGGCATTCACACAAGTAAGTGACCAGAACATAATAGCCAAGGGCTGCATAGAAAAATGTAAGATAGCCCTATAGACAGAACTCACACATGTGCAAAATGGCAGGGCATCAGTCTCTCAGGTGAGAGGACCAAGAGAAGGGGAGCGGAAAAGCGTGGGGGGAAAGAAGGAGCCCAACGCGTGTCGCCGTTACATGGATGGCTTCGTCAGGGGCAAAGCCGTCCTGGACCTGATGTCCAGTGTCATCAGGTCTTCATTCATTATAATATTTAGCCACGATGTTCTATTTCTGTATTAACTATTACCAAATATCAGAGACATGTTATAACTAATTGTATATTCTTTTTTGTTTTCTTTCATTAAATGTATCCCAGTCTGAAGAAGGTCCAAATTTAGACCGAAACGTTACATAATTTTGGGACTATCATATTTTCAGTAAATATCTTTCATTTTGATTCATTAAGGAGTGCCAGATCTCTCTTCAAATTTATTACTAGGATTGGTATCCTTCTTCTGACCGGACACACACAGGTATGTTTATGTTTATGTGTGTATTCTGAGATACGTGTGTATCCTGAGAGGACACACACAGGTATATATTGTATACAGGGGAGAGGACACACAGATATATACTATATACAGGGGAGATGACACACAGATATATACTACACTCACTGGCCACTTTATTAGGTACACCTGTCCAACTTCTTGTTAACACTTAATTTCTAATCAGCCAATCACATGGCGGCAACTCAGTGCATTTAGGCATGTAGACATGGTCAAGACAATCTCCTGCAGTTCAAACCGAGCATCAGTATGGGGAAGAAAGGTGATTTGAGTGCCTTTGAACGTGGCATGGTTGTTGGTGCCAGAAGGGCTGGTCTGAGTATTTCAGAAACTGCTGATCTACTGGGATTTTCACGCACAACCATCTCTAGGGTTTACAGAGAATGGTCCGAAAAAGAAAAAAAATCCAGTGAGCGGCAGTTCTGTGGGCGGAAATGCCTTGTTGATGCCAGAGGTCAGAGGAGAATGGGCAGACTGGTTCGAGCTGATAGAAAGGCAACAGTGACTCAAATCGCCACCCGTTACAACCAAGGTAGGCCTAAGAGCATCTCTGAACGCACAGTGCGTCGAACTCTGAGGCAGATGGGCTACAGCAGCAGAAGACCACACCGGGTACCACTCCTTTCAGCTAAGAACAGGAAACTGAGGCTACAATTTGTACAAGCTCATCGAAATTGGACAGTAGAAGATTGGAAAAAACGTTGCTTGGTCTGATGAGTCTCGATTTCTGCTGCGACATTCGGATGGTAGGGTCAGAATTTGGCGTAAACAACATGAAAGCATGGATCCATCCTGCCTTGTATGGAGCATCTTTGGGATGTGCAGCCGACAAATCTGCGGCAACTGTGTGATGCCATCATGTCAATATGGACCAAAATCTCTGAGGAATGCTTCCAGCACCTTGTTGAATCTATGCCATGAAGAATTGAGGCAGTTCTGAAGGCAACCCGTTACTAGCATGGTGTACCTAATAAAGTGGCCGGTGAGTGTATATACAGGGGAGATAACACAGGTATATACTGTACACAGGGGAGATGACACACAGATATATACTATATACAGGGGAGATAATACACAGGTATATACTGTATACAGTGGAAATGACACACAGGTATATACTGTATACAGGGGAGATGACACACAAGAATATACTATATAGAGGGGAGAGGACACAGGTATATACTATATACAGAGGGGATTACACACACAAGTATATACTATATACAGGGGAGATGACACACAGGAATATACTATATACAGGGGAGATGACACAGATATATACTTAATACAGAGGAGATGACACACACAGGTATATACTATATACAGGGGAGATGACACACAAGAATATACTATATAGAGGGGAGATGACACAGGTATATTCTATATACAGGGGAGGGCACATAGGTATATACTATATACAGAGGAGATGACACACACAGGTATATACTATATACAGAGGAGATGACACACACAGGTATATACTATATACAGGGGAGATGACACACAAGAATATACTATATAGAGGGGAGAGGACACAGGTATATACTATATACAGAGGGGATTACACACACAAGTATATACTATATACAGGGGAGATGACACACAGGAATATACTGTATACAGGGGAGATGACACACAGATATATACTTAATACAGAGGAGATGACACACACAGGTATATACTATATACAGGGGAGATGACACACAGGTATATACTATATACAGGGGAGATGACACACAGGTATATACCATATACAGAGGAGATGACACACACAGGTATATACTATATACAGAGGAGATGACACACAGGTATATACTATATACAGGGGAGATGACACACACAGGTATATACTATACACAGGGGAGATGACACACACAGGTATATACTATATACAGGGGAGATGATACACAGGTATATACTATATACAGGGGAGATGACACACATGTATATACTGTATACAGGAGAAATGACACACAGGTATAGACTGTATACAGGGGAGATGACACACAGGTATATACTATATACAGGGGAGAGGACACACAGGTATATACTATATACAGAGGAGATGACACACATGTATATACTGTATACAGGAGAAATGACACACAGGTATAGACTGTATACAGAGGAGATGACACACAGGAATATACTATATACAGGGGAGAGGACACACAGGTATATACTATATACAGAGGAGATGACACACACAGGTATATACTATATACAGGGGAGATGACACACGGGTATGTACTATATACAGGGAAGATAACACACAGGTATCTATATATATAAATGTCTAAGGGTTTTTCCTTCTGTCTGTCTGTCTTTCTGTCTGTCCTGGAAATCCCGCGTCTCTGATTGGTCGAGGCCGTCATGGCGACGATGATGTCATAATGGAAATCCCGCGTCTCTGATTGGATCAGCGACGGGCACAGTATCGACTTAGATGTCATAATGGTTGCCATGGTGACGATGATGTCATAAAGGTTGCCTCGACCAATCAGCGACGGGCACAGTCTGCCGCGAATTCTGGAATCATCATTGTCCATATACTACGGGGACATGCATATTCTAGAATACCCGATGCGTTAGAATCGGGCCACAATCTAGTATACTATAAACGGGGATAATACACAGGTATATACTATATACAGGGGAAAGGACACACAGGTATATACTATATACAGAGGAGATGACACACACAGGTATATACTATATGCAGGGGAGATAAGACACAGGTATATACTATATACAGGGGAGATCATACACAGGTATATACTATATACAGGGGAGATAAAACACACAGGTATATACTATATACAGGATAGATGATACACAGGTATATACTATATACAGGAGAGATGATACACAGGTATATACTATATACAGCGGAGATGACACTCAGGTATATACTATATACAGGGGAGATGACACAGCTATATTCTATATACAGGGGAGGGCACATAGGTATATACTATATACAGAGGAGATGACACACAGGTATATACTATATACAGAGGTGATGACACAGGTATATACTATATACAGGGGAGATGACACACAAGTATATGCTATATACAGGGGAGATGACACAGGTATATACTATATACAGGAGAGGACACACAGGTATATACTATATACAGAGGAAATGACACACAGGTATATACTATATACAGGGGAGATGACACACACACAGGTATATACTGTATACAGGAGAGATGACATACAGGTATATACTATATACAGGGGAGAGGACACGCAGGTATATGCTATATACAGAGGGAGATGACACACAGTTATATACTATATACAGGGGAGAGGATACACAGCTATACACTATATACAAGGGAGATGACACATAGGTTCATACTATATACAGGAGGAGATGACACACAGGTATATACTATATACAAAGGAGGGGATACACAGTTATATACTATATACAGGGGAGATGACACATAGGTATATACTGCATACAGGAGGAGATGACACACATGCATATACTATATACAGGGGAGAGAATACACTGGTATATACTATATACGGGAGAGATGACACAGGTATATACTATATACAGAGGAGAGGACACACGTATATACTATATACAGGAGAGATAACACACAGGTATATACTGTATACAGGAGAGATGACACACAGGTATATACTGTATACAGGAGGAGATGACACACAGGTATATACTATATACAGGGGAGATGGCATACAGGTATATGCTATATACAGGAGAGATGACACACAGGTATATACTATATACAGGAGGAGATGACACACAGTTACAGTATATACTATATACAGGGGAGACGACACACAGGTATATACTACATTGCCTTTCGAAAGTATTTGGCCCCCTGGAACTTTTCAACCTTTTCCCACATATCATGCCTCAAACATAAAAATACCAAATGTATATTTTTGGTGAAGAATCAACAACAAGTGGAACACAATTGTGAAGCTGAACGAAATTTATTGGTTATTTTAAATTTTTGTGGAAATTCAAAAAATGAAAAGTTGCAATATTATTCGGCCCCTTTACTTTCAGTGCAGCAAACTCACTCCAGAAGTTCATTGTGGATCTCTGAATGATCCAATGTTGTCCTAAATGCCTAATCATGATAAATATAATCCACCTGTGTGTAATCAAGTCTCTGTATAAATGCACCTGCTCTGTGATAGTCTCAGGATTCTGTTTTAAGCACAGAGAGCATCATGAAGACCAAGGAACACAACAGGCAGGTCCGTGATACTGTTGTGGAGAAGGTTAAAGCCGGATTTGGATACAAAATGATTTCCAAAACTTTAAACATCCCAAGGAGAACTGTGCAAGCGATCATATTGAAATGGAAGGAGTATCATACCACTGCAAATCTACCAAGACCCGGCCGTCCCTCTAAACTTTCATCTCAAACAAGGAGAAGACTAATCAGAGATGCAGCCAAGTGGCCCATGATCACTCTGGATAAACTGCAGAGATCTACAGCTGAGGTGGGACAGTCTGTCCATAGGACAACAATCAGTCGTACACTGCACAAATATGGCCTTTATGGAAGAGTGGCAAGAAGAAAGCCATTTATCAAAGATATCCATAAAAAGTGTCATTTAAAGTTTGCAACAGACCACCTGGGAGACACCCCAAACATGTGGAAGAAGGTGCTCTGGTCAGATGAAACCAAAATCGAACTTTTTGGCAACAATGCCAAACGATATGTTTGGCGTAAAGGCAACACAGCTCATCACCCTGAACACACCATCCCCACTGTCAAACATGGTGGTGGCAGCATCATGGTTTGGGCCTGCTTTTCTTCAGCAGGGACAGGGAAGATGGCTAAAATTGATGGGAAGATGGATGGAGACAAATACAGGACTACTCTTGAAGAAAACCTGTTGGAGTCTGCAAAAGACCTGAGACTGGGACGGAGATTTGTCTTCCAACAAGACAATGACCCCAAACAAAGCAAAATCTACAATGGAATGGTTCACAAATAAACATATCCAGGTGTTAGAATGGCCAAGTCAAAGTCCAGACCTGAATCCAAACGATCTCCATCAAACCTCACTAAGCTCAAGCTGTTTGCAAAGGAAGAATGGGAAAGAATTTCAGTCTCCCGATGTACAAAACTGCTAGACATACCCCAAGCGACTTGCAGCTGTAATCGCAGCAAAAGGTGGCGCAAATAGTATTAAGTTAAAGGGGCCGAATAATATTGCACGCCCCACTTTTCGAATTTCCACAAAAATTTAAAATACCAATAAATTTCGTTCAAATTCACAATTGTGTTCCACTTGTGTTAGGGGTCGAGTTCCTGCCTCTGCACAGGGGGAATCTCGGGCCATCTCCGCTGCGGTCTCCCATTTTTCTCCTGCCGCAGTGGAGCCTGCTCAGTGGACACGTCGGTCCCAGTGTCTCGCTCAGTCTGACTCTGTGCAAAGGGTTACTGCTGTTTTTCCAGCTTCTGCCATTGAAGCCAGTGCTGGGCAGCGGCAAGCAAACGCTTTTGGGACTAAGTCCTGCTTTTCTCCTTCTGAGCATGCCCAGGGTAAGATCTCTCATTGGAGATCGAGGGTCACATGCTTGGATACTGCAGCAAAGCCCATTGGTTCTCCAGGAAGGTCCTGAAGGTGCTCAGGCGCTGTGGCAGCCTCTCATTGGTCCTTCTAGGAAGGTCATGTACTTGCTGCAGCTATATAAGGTTTGCATGGCCGTACGGCCATGCGCTAGTATCAATTCATGTTATGAGTTTTGCGCCAATGTGGTCACGCTTGTGTGGATTCAGGAACCCGGCTGAAATAAGCCACTTAGAATACCGGCACCTCCGTGAGGAGATTGTGTGTGTGTGTGTGTGTGTGTATGGTTTCAGGGCCCCGGCTGAAATAAGCCACCTAGAATACCGGCTCCTCCAGTGAGGAGATTGTATGTTTGCCTCCTTGACTGCGTGACAACAAGCTATCTGCTCAGCAGTTACTGTGTATTCCTGTGGAGTTTAACAGGACACAGTCCTTCCTTTATAGCGACTCTGTGAAGCAACAGAGATCGCTTCTACCACTATATAGTGCCGCCGTTTGCCAGCAGCAGGTGCTTTTCCTGCACGATGGACCCCGGGCTGCGAACGCACCAAATAACATCTCTATATTTACTCGGTGCGTTCTGCAAGCCCTAACAACTTGTTGGTGATTCTTCACCAAAAATTTACATTTGGTATCTTTATGTTTGAAGCATGATATGTGGGAAAAGGTTCTAGGGGGCCGAATACTTTCGCAAGGCATTGTATATACTATGTACAGGAGGAGATGACACACACAAGTGTATACTATATACAGGAGGAGACGACACACAGGTATATATTATATACAGGAGGAGATGACACACAGGTATATACTATATACAGGGGAGATGACACACAGGTATATACTATATACAGGGAAAATGACATACAGGTGTATACTGTATACAAAGGAGATGACACAGGTATATACTATATACAGGAGGATATGAAATACAGGTATATGCAGCGCCCCAGAGTCCTGGTCGTTGCAGTACTGTGGCTCCGCCACTAAGGGGAGCCATGGTACGTTCGATGGCACTGAAGGAGTTCTTCCAATCAGGTATCACAGACACCAATATGTTTCACAGCAGGGCCTCCGGGGGGAGCTAAGGGTGCTATTCATTAGGCCACTCCCCACCATAGTGGGTAAACTGGGGGTCAGGCAGGAAGTTAGTTAGAACGCTGACGGGATTGAACGGAGCAACACCTGGTGGCAGAGGGTGTTGTGAAGGGAGAGACGGTAGGGTCTCTGCCAGGGGTGGGATCCTGGCAGAGGCTTGGCATTGAAAGAACGTAACGGGACCGTGCCTGCTCAGCATAGCGGCGGTGCCCAAGAAAGGACTAGAAGCGAGACAGATTGTGCTGAGTGAGAAACGAGATCAAGCAGATGGAGAATACCAGCAGGGGTTTTGTTGAAAGAGGCAGCACCTTGCTGAGGCGCATTACCGGTGGCCGGAACGCCGAGGGAGTGGAATAATATACAGCTTTAAGCCATACTCCAAACAGCGGCAGGACAGTCAGTCTCAGGCGGGCTGTCTACCACATATCACCTATGAAGTCTTGGGGGGCAATTGCGGGAGAGGGGCGTCTCTAGGGTCCCGGAAGAACTCCAGGCCTACCTGACAAACGGGTGCCGTTCTTACTGTAACATCAGGAAGGGACGGAAGATTAGCAGAAGACCAGTTAATCGAGTTGTGAGGGAACTTAAGAAACAGACACAACAGTTGTGGGGTACTTTCCGTAAGCACAGCAGGGAAGGACTACAACACAAAGCGCTAAGAAGGAAGGCACAGATTTCCACCTGTGAAGAGAACTCTGGAGGTGCCATTGGACCGGCCGGACTTGCGCAGCCTGGTGAACCGTATTCTGGACTGAGGACTCAGAGATCTCCAGTAAAGAGGTAAAAAGACTGCAACCTGGTGTCCTCGTTATTTACCGCGACCTGCACCCCACAACTGCACCGCTACACCACCATTAGCACCACTTATTTCACCGGACGTCCCCCACTGACGGACAGGGCCACGGACCGGGTCTAGCCACCGTGACAATCCCAGGACTGAGACCTAGAGGCCCGGCTCCGGGTACCCCTCGGCCCTGCGGCGGTGTGGGGGCGCCGCAACTTGGTGTCACGAACAGGATCTACTTAAGCCTGAAGAATCAGGTCATGTGTGCCTAGAGACTGTGATTTACTGTGCTTGGACTGTACTTTATTGCAAGACGGTGCTGCGCCATTAGCCGCCAAAAGTTCCCGCCAAAAGGCGCCGCCATTGCTGCCCCCGAGAGGAAGGAGGGTGTGTTATGGGCGGAGACTTTCAGTGTGGCGCGAGAAATGGCTACCGCCCCCTGCATTTCTGGCTGCAAGGGAATGACTTGCCCCAAAGCAGAAGAGAAACACCCCCTGATATGCAACGGCGGGAAGCGGGTGACGGAGAAGCCCGACCTCGGAGAAATGGTGGAGTCAGGTGCATGCACTGCCACCGATTATCGGGCAGCGATGATGAACAGCGAGTGCCTGAGCGAGGAGGAAGCGATTCCGGCTTGTCCTCCTTCACCAACGATGGACCGGAGGCCTGTGAAACTGACAGCGGAGCTACATCCACCAATCCCGACCTCGGAGTTAGAGGAGGAGGAACCACAGCAAGCGGAGCCGAATCCGAGAACTCCATTGGAGGAGCCGCGGTCCGGGCTGCAGCCGACTCCAGCACCCTTGTTAATGGACCAGATCGACATCGATGGAATCACATCAGGCGCAGGTACGGAAGACACCCCTGCCTCTCCGTTCGATTCCGCTCCTGCGACCGACCCCCTTCACAACAGTAGCCGCCTCTTCATGGCGGGAATGGTGGCATCATCCTCCGAAATGAAGAAGGGTCTGGTGCCCCTGCCACCGATCGCAATAGGAGAGTTCCTAGATGTGAGTTCGGAGGGAGTGATCCTCCGGTGGGAGGCCCCCCGGATTAAGTCGAATGGGGTTTGGAGAAGAAGTCACGCCGTTGCCGTGCTCACTTGGGAACAATATAAACAGTGCCTGATTTCCCAATGGAAAGATTGGAAAGAGATGGGACAAACCCCCGCTGCATCAGCCGTGAACCGGGGTCTGAAGCCTGCACGGTCAGGAGATACCCGCCATCGGAGTACCCGGGAAGAGTGTGCCCGCCACGTTCGCCGAGGTGGATCTGAGAGAGTGTCATCTACTACCTCAGCGGCGACTGAACTAAATGTAGTGGAGCTTACCAACATTGCCACCGCCCATATTATTGCAGCAACTGAGCTGGCAGCCAGGATCCGTCTTCAGGTTCAGGCATCAGGTGGTCCGACTGCACTGGGAAGATCCACCACGGACACTGGCACCACAGTGGCCGGGGGCCCGGAGCCCCAGCCACCCGAACAAGAATAAACCTCGGAAACCTGAAAATGTAAATAGTTGCTATTTTATTGTTTTAACTATTCCTGATTGTTTGCTGCTAAACCCGTTCAGGGTAAACTTTAAAAAGGTGACCCCTTGTTGACCCGGGGCCACTATTGTTGTTTTCCAGAAGTTTTACACAAACTGCAGTAATCATGGACTGTGCATGATTCGAACTCTTCTTGTAAATAGTTTGCACCTTCTTAAGGGTGCTTCCTACTGGTTTTAGTTAAAAGACACTTTGCGAAGATACCTTTCCTACTGGTTTTAGTTAAAAGACACTTTGCGAAGATACCTTTCCTACTGGTTTTAGTTAAAAGACACTTTGCGAAGATGCCATTCCAGAGCCTTTGCGTGGACTGGTAGGCTGAGAAGACGAGCTACCTCAGAAAGGCTTGATCCCCTCTTAAAGGGGATGTGTGGAATTGAACTTGAAAGCGATACTGTTTTAGAACAGTAATATGATGATGCTTTGAAAAGAATGTAACTGTTTTACATGAAAAGTTATATGTGTTTAATTTGTTTGAATTGTGAAATCTAAAAATAATGTTTTGTAAAAGGAAAAGATGCAGAGAGCCCGTAGGGGTAGAAGTAGAGATCTGCATAGCTGAAAGTAAAGAAGTAATGATGAAGGTGAGGATAGAAGGTAAACCCTGCGTCCCCATAGAAAGTTACTTTGTTACTAAGGACAGAAAGCGAACCCGTAGGGGTTAGAGAGTGAGTCCTTAAAGGAGCCGAGTAGAGCTGGCTCAGAGTTCTCTAAAACGAAAGGAATGTTATGTCTATACTATGTATAGTAGCGAAAGGCAGTAGGCCCCGGCTGAACGGGGCGGTCCTGTAAAAGAAAGGAGAGGCAGTAGGTCTGGTGCCATAGGGACAGGCGGTCCTGCAGGTTCAAAGTAGGAGAATGTGAAGTTACCTTGCCCTGTAATGTGATTATAGGAAGGCCTTTGATAGACTAAGAGTGTAAGTTTCTTAAAGGCAATGTTAATTTATTGTTCCAGTATTTGCACTAAGTAGAATACCCGGTTGGGTAACAGGGGTTATGTATAGCCTGTAATTTATAAAGTTGACTATGTTTGTAACGTTAAAAGTGTTCTCACCTCCCATAAAGGGAAGCCTGTTCAAGTATGCTTATTGTTTTGCACTCAACAAAATTGTATGTCTTTTTGCTAATCTGTATTGTTGTTTTTCTTCCCAGTCCCGGAGTACTGTGTTTAACCAGGGGGGAGTGCAGCGCCCCAGAGTCCTGGTCGTTGCAGTACTGTGGCTCCGCCACTAAGGGGAGCCATGGTACGTTCGATGGCACTGAAGGAGTTCTTCCAATCAGGTATCACAGACACCAATATGTTTCACAGCAGGGCCTCCGGGGGGAGCTAAGGGTGCTATTCATTAGGCCACTCCCCACCATAGTGGGTAAACTGGGGGTCAGGCAGGAAGTTAGTTAGAACGCTGACGGGATTGAACGGAGCAACACCTGGTGGCAGAGGGTGTTGTGAAGGGAGAGACAGTAGGGTCTCTGCCAGGGGTGGGATCCTGGCAGAGGCTTGGCATTGAAAGAACGTAACGGGACCGTGCCTGCTCAGCATAGCGGCGGTGCCCAAGAAAGGACTAGAAGCGAGACAGATTGTGCTGAGTGAGAAACGAGATCAAGCAGAAGGAGAATACCAGCAGGGGTTTTGTTGAAAGAGGCAGCACCTTGCTGAGGCGCATTACCGGTGGCCGGAACGCCGAGGGAGTGGAATAATATACAGCTTTAAGCCATACTCCAAACAGCGGCAGGACAGTCAGTCTCAGGCGGGCTGTCTACCACATATCACCTATGAAGTCTTGGGGGGCAATTGCGGGAGAGGGGCGTCTCTAGGGTCCCGGAAGAACTCCAGGCCTACCTGACAAACGGGTGCCGTTCTTACTGTAACATCAGGAAGGGACGGAAGATTAGCAGAAGACCAGTTAATCGAGTTGTGAGGGAACTTAAGAAACAGACACAACAGTTGTGGGGTACTTTCCGTAAGCACAGCAGGGAAGGACTACAACACAAAGCGCTAAGAAGGAAGGCACAGATTTCCACCTGTGAAGAGAACTCTGGAGGTGCCATTGGACCGGCCGGACTTGCGCAGCCTGGTGAACCGTATTCTGGACTGAGGACTCAGAGATCTCCAGTAAAGAGGTAAAAAGACTGCAACCTGGTGTCCTCGTTATTTACCGCGACCTGCACCCCACAACTGCACCGCTACACCACCATTAGCACCACTTATTTCACCGGACGTCCCCCACTGACGGACAGGGCCACGGACCGGGTCTAGCCACCGTGACAATCCCAGGACTGAGACCTAGAGGCCCGGCTCCGGGTACCCCTCGGCCCTGCGGCGGTGTGGGGGCGCCGCATATACACTGTATACAGGGGAGATTGACACACAGGTATATACTATATACAGGAGGATATATAAAGAAACCAGGAATATAAATTAAATGTAAATATACAAAACTCCAAAATAATCATATAAAAAAGGAGGAATCAAGAGTTTTTTTTGTATAAAAATATATATATCTTTTATTACATATAATATTAACAATTATTTATCATTATCATAATATTAAAGACAATATGTCAGTATGAAAAAAGATTGATCCAATATAGGTGATAGCGCAAGCGCGATCACTAGCAGAGACTTGACAATTTATAAGGGGTTCAAAATAAATACTAACTACCAAATAGGTATCCACTCACACACATAAGACAATGCAATTCTGTGTGAGTATAGGTGTGTCACACATCTACATGTAACAGTCTTTTATCACGCAAGCCAAATAGCAGCGCTAATGATTAAGCGGCACACCTAACATATATAAAAGAACCACATATAAGAATAAAGCAATAAACTAGTTAATTACCCATGTTGTAAGGACATCAGCTCTGCGGGTGATCGCTCTCCCCGACGCGCGTTTCGCGAGACCGAATCTCGCTTCCTCAAGGGGGCGTGGTCTTATGGGGGTGAGCGTCATCATTAAATATCACCTTGATCCGGTCACATGGAAAGAGACCGGCCAATAACATGACGCATCTGATCGTAAGTATTTAGAGCCGTTCACGGACTCACCGCTGCCAATCAGCGCTCCCCATGCACCCGCCGGTGAGCAGCGGCTAGCGCTAAAACGCATACACCCGGCAGGCAACAGGAGAGACCCGAGAGACAGCATAGAGGCAGACAACGGAAAAGTCATACAAAAATAGAGGACAATCCTCTCATATTAACATTATTTCCCTAAATATATATAAATTATATGAAAAACATTAAAAACAAACAAATCGGAGAGTATAAATAGCGACAGATTAATTAAAGTGCATAGTGAATAAATAGCAGCCACTTATATAAAACTGTTGAACATCAAAATACTGAATAAGATATAACAAAGTGCGATAAGGTGCAGGGTGATATTGACAACAAATATAATGCAACAATTATTTTGCCAAAAATTGTATTATGTAAATTATTACAAAAAGATACTATTAAGAATATATATACAGTAAATTGTGGAATGACAAAAATCAAATATACAGTGAAACACCAAATAAACTGTATAAACATACATATACAATTATAAAAAGAAATAATAAATAATAAATGTGGATTTAATAGATGAACATAATCTTCTTCATAACCGGTAATTAGTAGATGTGATGGATGACAGCCATAAATACTCAACGAACATAGTAAATCTAAAAAATGGAAAAAAGGAAACAATAAATAAAAACACATAAAAACAAGAACACCACCATTAAAAACCAACAAATAAGGAGGATGGTATGTTTTGAGAGGGTATCGCAAAAAAGAGGCAGGTCAATTTCTGTAATTAAAGAAATGATGAATAACCATTAGTTTCGTTTAGTCCATCAGGTACCATTGTACCTAAGGTGAAAATCCATCTGCACTCTTTTTGCGCTAGCAGACCTTTGATATTCCCACCTCTAATACCGCACTGCACATGCTCTATACCTCGAACTGCAAGATGACTAGGATTGCAGTTATGAAATTGACGAAAATGTCGGGGTAGTGTTTTCAAAAGGGAGATGTCCTTTTCTGTTTTTGCAGCTGAAATATCTCGGACATGTTCCCGAACACGAGTACCCAAACGTCTAGAGGTTAAACCCACGTAAATTTTGGGGCATGTGCAGGTCGCATAGTAAATGACCTGTGTGGTATTACAGGTTATATGTTGTTTGATATTGAATCGCTTCCCGTCTACCGAATGGAAATCTGAAGAGCGGGTAATGTTTTTACATGCTATACAGTTACCGCATGAAAAACAACCCTTAACAGGTCCACTTGAACCAAAATATGCACCCTCATGTGCGACATTGGGAATATAATGACTACTCATTAATAAATCTCCCAAGTTTTTACTCCGCCGAGAAGTCATAAGAGGTGAGCTTGTAAGGCTTTTAGCCAACACTGCATCAGTTTTTAAAACATGCCAATATTTTTGGATGCAGTTTCTCATTTCATGCCAATGTTCGTTATAGGTTGAAATATAACGAATTTTATTTTCCTTTTCTGTGCTTTTAGCCCTAGGGTGCAATAAATCCTCTCTAGAACAAAATTTTGCCCTATTGTACCCAGCTTTAATACATTTCTTAGAGTATCCTCTCTCCAAGAATCTTTCACGAAGATCATTGGCCTGGAGTTGAAAATTGGGTTCAGAAGAACAGATCCGCTTCACTCTGAGGAATTGACCAACTGGGATGGCTTTAATGGTACTGTAAGGATGACTAGAATTAGCATGCAGCAATGAATTTGTAGAAGTAGGTTTTCTATGTACATTTGTCTGCAAAAACAGATCTCTTTCTGTCTGAATATTAATGTCCAAAAATTCAACTGACTTCCTACTAAAAGAATATGTCAGCTTAATATTCAGATCATTACAATTCAATTGCTGCATGAATTTCTGTAAACAAATTTCAGTACCCTGCCAAATAATAAATAAATCATCAATATAACGTAACCAGCACTGCACATGGTCCGCGTCCCGGACGCCATCACCGCCGAACACTCCCCTTTCCCAGTAACCCAGGAAGAGGCCGGCGAACGATGGCGCACAGGCCGCGCCCATGGCAGTGCCTCGTTTCTGCAAATAAAAAATATCCTTGAACACAAAAAATTTTTTTGTTAAAATAAAATCCAATAATTCAAGAATGAGTTCACATGTATGGCCATCCCAGTTGCTGGTCCCCAGAAAGAAGCGGACCGCCTCCATACCGTCATCATGGCGGATACACGTATAAAGTGTTTCTATATCCGCAGTGACTAGAAACATATCCTCCTCCAGTTGTATACCATTGATTCTAGTGAGAACATCGGAGGTGTCTCTGGCATAGGAGGGAAGCGACTCAACTAAAGGTTTCAAATAATAATCAATAAATTTACAAATTGGGTCGCAAAGCCCCCCTATGCCAGAGACTATTGGACGACCAGGCGGGTTTAGTGGGTCTTTATGCACCTTAGGGATAAAGTACAGTGTGGGGATTTTAGGAAATTTGGTAAGAAGCCCATCAAACATTTTTCTAGGAATAATTCCCTGTTCTAGTGCCCTTTGGAGAATTTCTTCCAATTGATTCTGAAATTTATGGACAGGATTACCATCCAATCTGGTATAAGTATTAGTATCCTTCAAATGCCTACTGGCCTCCCGCTCGTACATCAAGCGAGGCCAGAGCACAACGTTTCCCCCCTTGTCGGCCTTTTTGATGACTATGTCATCAAAAGACTGTAATTCTTTCACAACTTGTCGCTGTCTAGCAGTCAAGTTATCAAACCTACGTTTTGTTGATATATGTCTGAATTCTTGAGCTACCAAGCGTGTGAAGATGTCCACGGCTGGAACGGTCGACAAGGGGGGAAAATTTTTTGATTTTGGATAAAGATTTTTTGGAAACCTACCCAGCACATCAGGTTCTTGTTCCTGTAAGAGATCCTCGAGGTCCCTCAAAGCCTCCCGTTCCACCTGGTCAGAGGTGGAAATAGTTGTTTTATCTTGAGACATGAGTTTTCTCATTACCAGTTTCCTAGAGAAGAGAAAGAGATCTTTTGTTGCCACAAATAAGTCAAAATTGTTAGTAGGTGAAAAATTCAAACCTTTTTGAAGAACTTCTAAATGTGTTTTTGTAAGAACATGGTTGGATAAATTAATTACCTCAGAACCATGTTTATTTCTCTTCTCCTGGAAACCGGGGCGAGATTTGTTATTCCTAGTTGTCATTCTCTGATAATTAAATTGTGTATTTCTTGGATTAGATTTAATAGTTGTTAATCCAATGGAGTCTTCACTTGATGCCAAAGAGACAGAGGAGGCAGATCGGGAACGTGAGGGTCTCCTATGGTGATTATACTTTTTAAAGTTTTTATTCCATTTATAGGTGGAATTAGTTTGGTGGTCAGAAACATCACGTTGAAATTTCTTTGCCTTGATCTCACAAATGGCTTTCTCCCACTTAGCAAATTCCACATCTAATTCATTATTCAAAGAAATTAAAGCTTCATTAGATAACTCCTGTTTCAATTTCATTTGTATGGATTCGATTTCCTTATCTAGTTCATCCAGAGATGTCTGGTTCATTTGGGCAAGCAAACCCATGAAACCCCGTGAACAGACATTGGCGTAATCTTCCCATTTTTCACGAAAAACGATATCTTCTATTTCAAAGGACGGAAATACTTGTATTCTCAAGCCCCTAGGTATGAGACCCCTCTCCAAATACTTATTTAAAAAAGCTCGATTCCACCAAGTACGTGTACGTTTGTTTAACAAATCTTTGAGCTTTTTAATTAATTCTTGTAAATCTTTACCACCTCCTGTAGATAACACCTTAGGATCATCATTAAACACATCTTTAAGTTGTGAAAGCCATGTTTGTTCTCGGGCCTTAAAATCCATACTGGAGCTGGATTTAACAGCTGTGAAAAACACACAGAAAATATGAACATATAAAGAAACCAGCAATATAAATTAAATGTAAATATACAAAACTCCAAAATAATCATATAAAAAAGGAGGAATCAAGAGAGTTTTTTTTGTATAAAAATATATATATCTTTTATTACATATAATATTAACAATTATTTATCATTATCATAATATTAAAGACAATATGTCAGTATGAAAAAAGATTGATCCAATATAGGTGATAGCGCAAGCGCGATCACTAGCAGAGACTTGACAATTTATAAGGGGTTCAAAATAAATACTAACTACCAAATAGGTATCCACTCACACACATAAGACAATGCAATTCTGTGTGAGTATAGGTGTGTCACACATCTACATGTAACAGTCTTTTATCACGCAAGCCAAATAGCAGCGCTAATGATTAAGCGGCACACCTAACATATATAAAAGAACCACATATAAGAATAAAGCAATAAACTTGTTAATTACCCATGTTGTAAGGACGTCAGCGTGAAGCGGATCTGTTCTTCTGAACCCAATTTTCAACTCCAGGCCAATGATCTTCGTGAAAGATTCTTGGAGAGAGGATACTCTAAGAAATGTATTAAAGCTGGGTACAATAGGGCAAAATTTTGTTCTAGAGAGGATTTATTGCACCCTAGGGCTAAAAGCACAGAAAAGGAAAATAAAATTCGTTATATTTCAACCTATAATGAACATTGGCATGAAATGAGAAACTGCATCCAAAAATATTGGCATGTTTTAAAAACTGATGCAGTGTTGGCTAAAAGCCTTACAAGCTCACCTCTTATGACTTCTCGGCGGAGTAAAAACTTGGGAGATTTATTAATGAGTAGTCATTATATTCCCAATGTCGCACATGAGGGTGCATATTTTGGTTCAAGTGGACCTGTTAAGGGTTGTTTTTCATGCGGTAACTGTATAGCATGTAAAAACATTACCCGCTCTTCAGATTTCCATTCGGTAGACGGGAAGCGATTCAATATCAAACAACATATAACCTGTAATACCACACAGGTCATTTACTATGCGACCTGCACATGCCCCAAAATTTACGTGGGTTTAACCTCTAGACGTTTGGGTACTCGTGTTCGGGAACATGTCCGAGATATTTCAGCTGCAAAAACAGAAAAGGACATCTCCCTTTTGAAAACACTACCCCGACATTTTCGTCAATTTCATAACTGCAATCCTAGTCATCTTGCAGTTCGAGGTATAGAGCATGTGCAGTGCGGTATTAGAGGTGGGAATATCAAAGGTCTGCTAGCGCAAAAAGAGTGCAGATGGATTTTCACCTTAGGTACAATGGTACCTGATGGACTAAACGAAACTAATGGTTATTCATCATTTCTTTAATTACAGAAATTGACCTGCCTCTTTTTTGCGATACCCTCTCAAAACATACCATCCTCCTTATTTGTTGGTTTTTAATGGTGGTGTTCTTGTTTTTATGTGTTTTTATTTATTGTTTCCTTTTTTCCATTTTTTAGATTTACTATGTTCGTTGAGTATTTATGGCTGTCATCCATCACATCTACTAATTACCGGTTATGAAGAAGATTATGTTCATCTATTAAATCCACATTTATTATTTATTATTTCTTTTTATAATTGTATATGTATGTTTATACAGTTTATTTGGTGTTTCACTGTATATTTGATTTTTGTCATTCCACAATTTACTGTATATATATTCTTAATAGTATCTTTTTGTAATAATTTACATAATACAATTTTTGGCAAAATAATTGTTGCATTATATTTGTTGTCAATATCACCCTGCACCTTATCGCACTTTGTTATATCTTATTCAGTATTTTGATGTTCAACAGTTTTATATAAGTGGCTGCTATTTATTCACTATGCACTTTAATTAATCTGTCGCTATTTATACTCTCCGATTTGTTTGTTTTTAATGTTTTTCATATCATTTATATATATTTAGGGAAATAATGTTAATATGAGAGGATTGTCCTCTATTTTTGTATGACTTTTCCGTTGTCTGCCTCTATGCTGTCTCTCGGGTCTCTCCTGTTGCCTGCCGGGTGTATGCGTCTTAGCGCTAGCCACTGCTCACCGGCGGGTGCATGGGGAGCGCTGATTGGCAGCGGTGAGTCCGTGAACGGCTCTAAATACTTACGATCAGATGCGTCATGTTATTGGCCGGTCTCTTTCCATGTGACCGGATCAAGGTGATATTTAATGATGACGCTCACCCCCATAAGACCACGCCCCCTTGAGGAAGCGAGATTCGGTCTCGCGAAACGCGCGTCGGGGAGAGCGATCACCCGCAGAGCTGACGTCCTTACAACATGGGTAATTAACTAGTTTATTGCTTTATTCTTATATGTGGTTCTTTTATATATGTTAGGTGTGCCGCTTAATCATTAGCGCTGCTATTTGGCTTGCGTGATAAAAGACTGTTACATGTAGATGTGTGACACACCTATACTCGCACAGAATTGCATTGTCTTATGTGTGTGAGTGGATACCTATTTGGTAGTTAGTATTTATTTTGAACCCCTTATAAATTGTCAAGTCTCTGCTAGTGATCGCGCTTGCGCTATCACCTATATTGGATCAATCTTTTTTCATACTGACATATTGTCTTTAATATTATGATAATGATAAATAATTGTTAATATTATATGTAATAAAAGATATATATATTTTTATACAAAAAAAACTCTCTTGATTCCTCCTTTTTTATATATACAGGAGGAGATGACACACAGGTATATACTATGTACAGGAGGAGATGACATACAGGTATATACTATATACAGAGGAGATGAGACACAGGTATACACTATATACAGGTGGTGATGACAGGTATATACTGTATACAGGGGAGATGACATACAGGTATATACATACAGGTATATACTATATACAGGGGAGATGACGTGCAGGTATATACTATATACAGGGGAGATGACACACAGGTATATACTATATACAGGGGAGATGACATACAGGTATATACTGTATACAGTAGAGATGACCTACAGGTATATACTATGTACAGGAGAAGATGTCATACAGTTATATACTATATACAGGGAAGATGACACACAGGTATATACTATATACAGGGGAGAGGATACACAGCTACACACTATATACAGGGGAGATGACACATAGGTATATACTATATACAGGAGGAGATGACACACAGGTATATACTATATACAAAGGAGGGGATACACAGTTATATACTATATACAGGGAGATGACACATAGGTATATACTGCATATAGGAGGAGATGACACACATGCATATACTATATACAGGGGAGAGGATACACCGGTATATACTATATACGGGAGAGATGACAGGTATATACTATATACAGAGGTGAGGACACACAGGTATATACTATATACAGGAGAGATGACACACAGGTATATACTGTATACAGGAGAGATGACACACAGGTATATACTGTATACAGGAGGAGATGACACACAGGTATATACTATATACAGGGGAGATGACATTCAGGTATATACTATATACAGGAGAGATGACACACAGGTATATACTATATACAGGGGAGACGACACACGGGTATATACTACATTGCCTTGCGAAAGTATTTGGCCCCCTGGAACTTTTCAACCTTTTTCCTCATATCATGCCTCAATCATAAAGATACTAAATGTAAATTTTTGGTGAAGAATCAACAAGTGGAACACAATTGTGAAGCTGAACGAAATTTATTGGTTATTTTAAATTTTTGTGGAAATTCAAAAACTGAAAAGTGGGGCGTGCAATATTATTCGGCCCCTTTACTTTCAGTGCAGCAAACTCACTCCAGAAGTTCATTGTGGATCTCTGAATGATCCAATGTTGTCCTAAATGTTTAATCATGATAAATATAATCCACCTGTGTGTAATCAAGTCTCTGTATAAATGCACCTGCTCTGTGATAGTCTCAGGATTCTGTTTTAAGCACAGAGAGCATCATGAAGACCAAGGAACACAACAGGCAGGTCCGTAATACTGTTGTGGAGAAGGTTAAAGCCGGATTTGGATACAAAATGATTTCCAAAACTTTAAACATCCCAAGGAGAACTGTGCAAGTGATCATATTGAAATGGAAGGAGTATCATACAACTGCAAATCTACCAAGACCCGGCCGTCCCTCTAAACTGTCATCTCAAACAAGGAGAAGACTGATCAGAAATGCAGCCAAGTGGCCCATGATCACTCTGGATGAACTGCAGAGATCTACAGCTGAGGTGGGACAGTCTGTCCATAGGACAACAATCAGTCGTACACTGCACAAATATGGCCTTTATGGAAGAGTGGCAAGAAGAAAGCCATTTATCAAAGATATCCATAAAAAGTGTCATTTAAAGTTTGCAACAGACCACCTGGGAGACACACCAAACATGTGGAAGAAGGTGCTCTGGTCAGATGAAACCAAAATCGAACTTTTTGGCAACAATGCCAAACGATATGTTTGGCGTAAAGGCAACACAGCTCATCACCCTGAACACACCATCCTCACTGTCAAACATGGTGGTGGCAGCATCATGGTTTGGGCCTGCTTTTCTTCAGCAGGGACAGGGAAGATGGCTAAAATTGATGGGAAGATGGATGGAGACAAATACAGGACTATTCTTGAAGAAAACCTGTTGGAGTCTGCAAAAGACCTGAGACTGGGACGGAGATTTGTCTTCCAACAAGACAATGACCCCAAACATAAAGCAAAATCTACAATGGAATGGTTCACAAATAAACATATCCAGGTGTTAGAATGGCCAAGTCAAAGTCCAGACCTGAATCCAAACGATCTCCATCAAACCTCACTAAGCTCAAGCTGTTTGCAAAGGAAGAATGGGAAAGAATTTCAGTCTCCCAATTAGTGTTGAGCATTCCGATACCGCAAGTATCGGGTATCGGCCGATACTTGCGGGTATCGGAATTCCGATACCGAGATCCGATACTTTTGTGATATCGGGAATCGGTATCAGGATTAATATCAATGTGTAAAATAAAGAATTAAAATAAAAAATATTGCTATACTCACCTCTCCGACGCAGCCTGCACCTTACCGAGGGAACCGGGAGCCTTCTTTGCTTAAAATGCGCGCGTTTACTGCCTTCCGTGACGTCACGGCTTCTGATTGGTCGCGTGCCGCCCATGTGACGGCGACGCGACCAATCACAACAAGCCGTGACGTAATTTCAGGTCCTGAATGCCTAATTCTAGGCATTCAGGATTTGAAAATTACGTCACGGCTTGTGATTGGTCGCGTCGCGGTCACATGGGCGGCACGCGACCAATCACAAGCCGTGACGTAATTTTCAAATCCTGAATGCCTAGAATTAGGCATTCAGGACCTGAAATTACGTCACGGCTTGTTGTGATTGGTCGCGTCGCCGTCACATGGGCGGCACGCGACCAATCAGAAGCCGTGACGTCACGGAAGGCAGTAAACGCGCGCATTTTAAGCAAAGAAGGCTCCCGGTTCCCTCGGTAATGTCCAGGCTGCGTCGGAGAGGTGAGTATAGCAATATTTTTTATTTTAATTCTTTATTTTACACAGTAATATGGATCCCAGGGCCTGAAGGAGAGTTTCCTCTCCTTCAGACCCTGGGAACCATCAGGGATACCGTCCGATACTTGAGTCCCATTGACTTGTATTGGTATCGGGTATCGGTATCGGATTAGATCCGATACTTTGCCGGTATCGGCCGATACTTTCCGATACCGATACTTTCAAGTATCGGACGGTATCGCTCAACACTACTCCCGATGTACAAAACTGCTAGACATACCCCAAGCGACTTGCAGCTGTAATCCTCTGCAAGATAGCATA
The DNA here is from genome assembly GCF_051348905.1 of Ranitomeya variabilis. Classification (NCBI taxonomy): domain Eukaryota; kingdom Metazoa; phylum Chordata; class Amphibia; order Anura; family Dendrobatidae; genus Ranitomeya; species Ranitomeya variabilis. The sequence continues at coordinate 710,717,272 of NC_135235.1, forward strand.
GGGGGTGGCAGAACTTATTGTCTCCCTTTTTGAGCACGTAGGCACTGACCTCTCTACACAAGCAGGTCCCCTGATGATTGGCTTGTAAGAAACGCGTCGGGACTGACCATATGGAGAGTGCAGGGTATGCTGTGACAGGGGTAGCTGTGGACTGCCCTTGTAAGGGCAGGAGCTTTTGGGGATAGCTTACCGGTAGCCCCATAGGGATTGACAGGGTATTGTCGTTTCCCTCTATCAAGTCCCGGTTCACTCCATGACCAGAAGTCTTCCGGTGCTCCTGCTCATTCGTAATGGAATTGGTGAGATTGTTCCTTTTTATTTCACCTTAATAACTATTAGTGACACCACTTTGTAGGTGTTGTTTTGTTATTGAGTGATGACTGTTTACATGCGATCAATTGTATGGAGTTATATTGTGCCATTCATATGTACATGATTAGGTCAGTTATGGTTTGAACCATAATTTGGTCTGTCTTAATTCGCTAGAGCCTCTACAGGCGTTGCTTATTTAATCCTATTGGGGGTGCTATAGGTCTCTTGGTGGGACCTTACCCCATGTTTTTATAACACTTTGGGTGATATTGTTTCTACTTTTATCTATGTATATTTAGTAAAAGTTATGTTTTATTTCCACTTGTACTGTATTTTCTAATATTATTTAGTGGATCTATCTGTTGGATTGATAAACCAAATACAGATTTTGCTATTACAGCTGTAATCACAGCAAAAGGTGGCGCAAATAGTATTAAGTTAAAGGGGCCGAATAATATTGCACGCCCCACTTTTCAGTTTTTGAATTTCCACAAAAATTTAAAATACCAATAAATTTCGTTCAAATTCACAATTGTGTTCCACTTGTGTTAGGGGTCGAGTTCCCGCCTCTGCACAGGGGGAATCTCGGGCCATCTCCGCTGCGGTCTCCCATTCTTCTCCTGCCACAGTGGAGCCTGCTCAGCGGAGACGTCGGTCCCAGCGTCTCGCTCAGTCTGACTCTGTGCAAAGGGTTACTGCTGTTTTTCCAGCTTCTGCCATTGAAGCCAGTGCTGGGCAGCGGCGAGCAAACGCTTTTGGGACTAAGTCCTGCTTTTCTCCTTCTGAGCATGCCCAGGGTATGATCTCTCATTGGAGATCGAGGGTCACATGCTTGGATACTGCAGCAAAGCCCATTGGTTCTCCAGGAAGGTCCTGAAGGCGCTCAGGCGCTGTGGCAGCCTCTCATTGGTCCTTCTAGGAAGGTCTTGTACTTGCTACAGCTATATAAGGTTCGCATGGCCGCACGGCCATGCGCTAGTAACAATTCATGTTATGAGTTTTGTGCCAATGTGGTCACGCTTGTGTGGATTCAGGGACCCGGCTGAAATAAGCCACTTAGAATACCGGCACCTCCGTGAAGAGATTGTGTGTGTGTGTGTATGGTTTCAGGGCCCCGGCTGAATTAAGCCACCTAGAATACCGGCTCCTCCGGTGAGGAGATTGTATGTTTGCCTCCTTGACTGCGTGACCACAAGGTATCTGCTCAGCAGTTACTGTGTATTCCTGTGGAGTTTAACAGGACACAGTACTTCCTTTATAGCGACTCTGTGCAGCAACAGAGATCGCTTCTACCGCTATATAGTGCCGCCGTTTGCTAGCAGCAGGTTCTTTTCCTGCACGATATACCCCGGGCTGCGAACGCACCAAATAACATCTCTATATTTACTCGGTGCGTTCCGACAGCCCTAACAACTTGTTGTTGATTCTTCACCAAAAATTTACATTTGGTATCTTTATGTTTGAAGCATGATATGTTGGAAAAGGTTGAAAAGTTCTAGGGGGCCGAATACTTTCGCAAGGCACTGTATATACTATGTACAGGAGGAGATGACACACACAAGTGTATACTATATACAGGAGGAGACGACACACAGGTATATATTATATACAGGAGGAGACGACACACAGGTATATATTATATACAGGAGGAGATGACACACAGGTATATACTATATACAGGGGAGATGACACACAGGTATATATACTATATACAGGGAAGATGACATACAGGTATATACTGTATACCAGGGAGATGACACAGGTATATACTATATACAGGAGGATATGATATACAGGTATACACTGTATACAGGGAAGATTGGCACACAGGCATATACTATATACAGGAGGAGATGACACACAGGTATATACTATGTACAGGAGGAGATGACATACAGGTATATACTATATACAGAGGAGATGAGACACAGGTATACACTATATACAGGTGGAGATGACAGGTATGTCGTAGCTGTTTTCATTCTGACCCAAATGTCAGCATGCCAGATCACCAGTGAGGCCTAATTGTGGAATTACGCCCGTTATTTTACAAGCGCGCTTGGAGACAAAGGACACCTCACACATATATACTGTGAGCAAGTCACTTTTATCTGATATATTAAAAGCCAAAGCAATGTTTTATACCATTTACACAAAATGTATTTCAATGTAACTCATGTAGCCCCCACCATCACCCAGGGTCATACTGACCTTTATTCCTCACAACGTACCAAAAACATGTTGTGACTGACTATTGAGAACATACATGATAAGAAGTGTAGTCTCCTTGAAGCGGAGACCATCAGACTACTGCGTTAACAGATTCTAGTAATTCTAGCAATTAAAGGCAAGAGGCACTTAAAGGCAAACTCTTAACCCTTCTATAACAATTTCCCCCTTTTGTAAATGGTATAACCTTTGCTACGGGGTCAGCTGATGTCCACAAAGGAGCTACTGTCTCATGGGTCTAGTACCCACAAGGGGGCTTTCTACCTGCTTCACCCATCCACCCTCAGTGTGGACACTCAACTCCCCCGTCAGCAGTGGCCATATGGGGCCTATGATATACTACAGAAGGTTCAGCCTTAGGTAATACATATATTAGCGCTTTTACGGCTACATAAAACAATAAGCAAAGCAACAAAATTTGCATACAAGTCTGTCAAGTCAAGTCAAAAATAATCCCTCCCTCTAGGCCGCTAAGCCAATTGGCTGGATTTAAAAAGAAGTCTCTATATTTTATTAGTCTTATTAAGAACCTTAAGGAACCAAGAAAATCTGAGTCCAAGTCTCATTGTGTATGCAGTGTGGTGTTAATACCCTCCTTGGCTCCTGGGGTATGGCAAAGTACAGCATAGTCCTTGCAGATACTGGGCTGTGTGTACAGATCCAACAGTCCAGCAGTTTTTGTCCTTGTCGACATTTAAAAGTGTATTCAGTGTCTCTGTAAGGTGCAAACATCCTACCACTGCCAGCAAGGTGATTGGAACAACAGTCTTTCTGCTAGTGAAAAGATCTTTTTGCAGTGACTAGCATGGATCCAGGTGGGCGTTCCCTCAAGTGAATGTGGTCAGCTGGACTTTACAATGGGCCGTCAAACCAAGGATATAGACTCCTTCTCACGTGTCTGTGTATGACCACTCAATCACCTGGATTCAGCAGATGTGCGTCCGCACTGGCATTAAGATCTGGAATGGATGAAAACACATGTTTATGCACCACATTAAGTCTTTTCTGCAAGGCCTGGACATGGGCTGTCATAGCACCGTGTTGCATTTGTAGCACCTATGGGAAGTACAGACCAGTCTCTGGCAAACTACTAAACAGAACTTCAAAAGGAGACAAGCCTGTCTTCCTATTTTGAGTGTGTCTGACTGAGAAGAGTGCAAGAGACAAGCACTCTACCCCGCTCTTTCCTGTGTCTGCCATGGCCTCTGAATTTTCAGTTTAAGTGTCCCATTTAGTCTCTCCACTTTCCCACTACTTTGTTGTCTATATGGTGCATGATATGCTTGCTGTACTCCCAGGGCCTGCATGACTTCCCTCATTATTTCTCCCGTGAAGTGTGTACCCCTATCGCTCTCTGTGGTTTCTGGGACACCATACCTGCAGATCAGTTCTTTCATTAGTTTGTCTGCAGTCGATTTAGCATTTGCACATTTTACCAGAGAGGCTTCCAGCCAACCAGAGAATAGATCTACACATTCTAGGACTAGGACATTTTTCACACACTCCTACCTTTGGTAGCTGTATGTAGTCAGTCTGCAGTCTCTGAAACGGGTAGAGAGGCCTGGGTGTCGCTTTCTTAGGGATTTTTACTGTTTTACCAGGGTTGTGCTGTGCACAGATGAGGCATGACCGTACGAGGTTTGCTGCTGCGTAACTGAAACCAGGAGCGATCCGGAAGGCATCTACCATGGACACATGTGACATTTTGAGGTGTGAGTGGGGCCAGGTGTTGCTTGCGCCATTATTAGGAACAGGGACCTTGGTATATACAATTTATCCTTATTCTCCCAAAACTCCTTTTGAGTTCAGCTCAGCTCCCATTCTCCCCCGTGTTCCTTCTCTGTTTGGGCAGCTGGAGGGATTTCAGGACATCTAGGCTCAGTGTGGCTGGAATACGCTGACTCTCCGCCACCGTCCACTGCTCCCTAGGCCGCCTTGCTGCTACTTTAGCAGCCCCATCCGCCCTTCTGTTGCCCTCTACCTCCACAGAGTCACCATCCGTGTGTGCTGTTACCTTGACGATGCCAACCTAGACTGGTAACGTCGATGCCTCCACTAATTGTTTCACCAGCTCTGCATTTTTAATGGGCTTACCGGCTGATGTAAGAAACATTCTGCTTCTCCAGACAGGGTGATAATCATGGGATATTCCCCATGCATAATTCGAATCTATAAATATTAGCGACTTTACCTGCAGCAGCTCTACACGCCTCAGTGAGTGCCTTCAACTCTGCCTCCTGCACCGACATGTGAGGAGGGAGTGGTTCAACTCGGATTACCTCATGTGAGGATACTACTGCATGTCCAGTGTAGAATCGCCCATCCTGGTGGTATCTGGAGCCATCTACAAAATAAAACTTCAAAATATGCATTAGGAACAGGTTTTTCACGAACATATGTAAAACATACTGTCTCCTGACTGATCAGTTCCTATGCAGTCATGTTTGTGCGTCAACGTACCAGAGTACTTTTTTTTTTTTTCTAATGCTGTCACCAATTCCCCCTTTTCTGAATCCACAGGCAGATGAGTGGCTGGATTCAGAACATTATGTCTTTTGAGGGTGACGTATTTATTAAATTAGTATTAGAGCACATTCAAGTTTGATCTGTCTATCCATAGACAGGTGTTTTGGTTGAACTTGTACGAGTATGGCATTAATGTCATGTGGGGAACAAATTGTCAAACGAAAAAGTCAGTGTGAGCTCACATGCCTAGCACTAATACAGCAGCTCTTACAACACGGACACACGTAGGAGACCCTCTAATCACTGGGTCTAATTGTGCTGAGTAGTAAGCTATTGGTCTCTGTTTCTCTCCATGCTGTTGTGTCAGTACTGCGGTAGCATGTCCTCCCTGCGCTGTGCAAAATAAGAAAAATGGCTGATCATAGTTTGGAATGCCTAAGGCCGGGGCTTGACACAATGAGCAGCTTCAGAGAATAGAAGGAATCAATTGCTTCTTGAGTGAGATTGTAGGGGTCTGATGACAACCTGTCATAGAGTGGTTGCATCATTTGTGAAGCAAACCTTATCCAAGACCTACAGTAGGTCACCAAACCCAGGAAAATACATAAATGCTGGTGTGACCTGGGTAAAGGGAGATTTTGTATTGCCTGTTTTCTGTCTTCAGTCAGGTGTCTTGTACATTCAGCAATACAATGTCCTAAAAATGTCACCTTTTGTTTGCAATACTGTAATTTGTCACGTGAGACCTTGCAACCCCTCTCTGCCAAAAAAAAACACAGCAAGGAAACTGCTGTCTGGTCCGCGCAGCAGAGCAAGAGTTCATCCACGTACTGCAATAGTACAGTCTGTGGATGAGGTGGTTGCCACTGCTCAAGAATCCCTGCCATTGCTGTTGAATAGATGGTTGGGGAGTTCTTTCCCCCTTGTGGGAGGACCGTCCAACAGTATTGTTTACCTTCGTAAGTAAAAGAGAAAAGATACTGACAGTCAGAGTGCAGCGGTACAGAGAAGAATGCATTTGCCAAATTAATGACTGTGAAACATTTTGTGACCGTACGGTGTGTGTATTAGGGACAATTGAGATTACACTCACTGTAACATGATTAATGGCCTGTAAGTCCTGAACTATTCTGTGTCGGGGAACCCTTGGGTCCTTTTTTTTTTTTCTTAATGGGATACAAAGGGGTGTTGCAGGGGGAAGATCTTTGCACCAGAACCCCTGCCCTAACATACTCTTTAATATCCCTGCTCAGGGACATTGATTTGACTAGACTTAAGGGGGTATTGCTTTAACTGGAGAGTAGTGGTTCCTTCTTTTAATTTAATCATGACAGGGGGAATGGGCAGCCGACCCACATCAGATTTCCCCTTGCCCAAACGGTGTCTGGTACCTGACTCTTTTCCCTGTCCTCAGACATTCTGGTGTCAGGTGTTACTGTCACTACTTTTGCCATATACACCAGTTCTGCAATATTACACAAGTGTTTATATAAGTCACACATTAATGTCCAAATATTATTTAAACCCGTATTTGATTGGGTAAAGTACCCCTTAAGAAAACTAAATTTGATTCACAGAATATGTTACCAAAAGAAAATTATATATATGAAAATATATATTTACGAAATATATTGAGTTGTAAAATGGGAGAGCACAATGCCATAGGCCACAGCAAAGCTCAAGCTTATTCTAAGAACGTAGCAGCCCTATATAAATCCATAACTAACAGTTCCAAATATAAAAAGAAGGGATTTGAAAAATACCAAATATTAATACCAGTTGCTTGCAATAAGGTATAGGAAGTGGAAAAGACAAATAAACAGTGACTATGGTTTGAGCCAATATAATGAATGGCTAAAAAACTATATATCATATGAAGACAACCTAGAAATACACGGTAACTATACCATCTTGTGTAAGGAAACTACTAAACTGGCAAATGAATGGAATTAAGTGTAACTATAATTGGGCATGATTTACCTGTGGTATAATGTGCACATGGAAGACCCTGGCGTCCCTCTGCCCCAAGTGTTTATATGAAAGGGGACATGTGACTGTAATACCCTCAGGAGAGTACTGTATGGTGACCTAGACAGCACTCATCTCTGCTCCCAGCAAAATCATAGGGGTATTGTCACTAACAATAAGTTTGTAAGCACCTCTTGGCTGTCTCGTGATTCTAGTCTTATTTGTTTAGTCATAGGGGCTTCAGTCGCTTGTCCTTCTACACTCACACATTCCACAGTATCGTCAGTAATCATGTCTGGCATTATCAAGTCTTTGTGTACCACAGTTCCGGCTGCCCCAGTGTCAATCAAGAATTCTGTCTCCTTCCCTCCCGGCATTGTTATGGTGGCCATCAAGGCAGGACCAGGTCCGGAGGGAACAAGAACAGGGCACACATTTGTCACTGGGTTGTCAGTTTCCTAGTCTGGAGGTGAAGGAAGTGGTAAATTGGTCTGAGTGTCCATTTTCTCCACAATTTCAGCACTTTACTGTTTCTAAGTCCTTAGGTCCCTCACTGCGTCTCTACTGTTTTCCTTGTACTCCAGCATACATGACACGTCGTCTTATTGTCCTAATTTGTTCAACTCTTTTAGCAACCTTCAGGTCTTTTGGATCTACATTTCTCCATTCAGGTCTTTTGGATCTCTGTATTTGCGTCTCGTAAGTCTTTGGTCATACCGGCAATGAATGTATTTACCAATAATTTAACATCAAGTGGGTTTACTGGACTGTACCCCATGTCTTCCCATTTCAGCTGTAACTGTCCAAAGTACATCTCTACACTCTCTCCTTTTGTCACATCTGTATGTGTCTTAATTATGTGTCCTAGCAAGTCACCTGCTTTTGTGCTCACTAACTCCCTAGGCCTGCCCAGGTGCACTTATACGTCCATCATATTGTCTTTATCTGAAAAATGGGAAAGGTTGGTTCTCAGGGTCAGCCAATTGTTTTGCATGTTGTAGCGTAGCTAGCTAGTCAGAGGGCCTCCAGGGATAATACTCCTGTATCTGTCTTACCCTACCTGATGTGGTTGGTTCTCTGGTGGTGGGGGCTACTAGATGACCGGTTGGGGGTGACTAGACATGCTGGTCTATAGCTCCTTCCCAAAAGGATTACTGTCAGCCTACTCCCAAAAGTTAATGTCCCCACTATCTACCAACCACAATCCTGTGTCAGCTTCTTAAGTCACTACATGTGATCTTGTCTGGACAGGATTCAGTGCAATTCTCTTAGGTCGGGTTGCAGCACAGATCATACAAGTCCATCTGTCTTGTCTGGGTCTCTGGTTATACAAAGGTATAACGGTAGCAGTAATGTGTCAGTCATAGTCGACTTTTAAGCATCAAAACATTCATAATACACCTTACTTTCGTCCTGCTGCACTCTCTCAGATGCCATTTATTCACTTGCTATTTTCCTCCTTTGTCTGTGCCTTTTTGAACAACCAAACATCCACTCACTGGCATTTTTGCCTTTTTCAATATTGGTTTTACATCTTTCACTGCTTCCTTTTTCAATCTGTACAGCGGCTTTGGATCCCATTGGGGGCCCTGACTGCACACAGAATAAGTTGCCCATGGCTTCAACTTATCCGCTCAACAACACAGGTTACTCCGTACACTACATCAGCCGTGCAGTTGGCTACCTCCTCTGTTGATCCTCAATTTGCTATATCAATCACTCAACTTGAAACAGGTGAATCTTTTACCAATCTTTTCAATCACTTACAAGTTTCCTCTAAAATAGGCACAGTTCTTTTTCACTTTCAATTTCATACAGTACTTATTGCTTTAAACACAAATCTCTCAGCGTGTACTAAACCAAGGACAGAGAAATTTAGAATGCAGCTACATGGCCCCCCTTCCTCTGGCCCACAGCGCAAAGGGGAGAAATCTCAAGCAAGTCGCGCAGGGGCTCAACTCCCTCCTCCCATCAAGTATTTAGTAGAGATAAGAGCTCAGTGTCTTACACACACAGAAACAGAATACAGCAGTTTACAAAACATTCATTAAAAACAATTTCTCTATAAAGGCAAATCACTGCACAACTTGAATAAGCTGATTCTGACCGCGTCCGGCCAAAACACACATATAGACACATATAGAAACCTATCCAATGTCAAACCATATATAACATAGGTTTCACTGAATCTCAGATTTAAATTAAATGTACATTAAAAATATCCACAACTCATTCATCTGGACCCTCAACAACAGTTAGATAAGTAATGATACTTATGTGATCACTCATTCATACGTGCTCATTCAGGGATTGTTTTTTATTTCTTTCTCCTTGCACTTTTCAGTTGATTTTTACAAGAAGAAAATCCCTTATCTCAATCATAGGTTCTCATAGACAGACATACATACATACATACAAGGCTCACACAGCCTGCCTATTTTGCACTTTGGAATTAACACAACTCTATATAAATAAAACTGCAGCAGTGTCCACTGACACTCTGAAAGCACTTTAAGGCCAAACAACAAAAACCATGGCCTTATACAAAATACAGCTTCATATAATGTACTGCCAATCCAAAATGACCAAAATAACAACACCGCACAGAGTCTATCCCAGCTCTGTATTACACACTTACACACTAAACAAATACACAACCAATTAGGATATTGACAAATAATACAGATAACAATTATCATCTTATATCTCTATTATTCAACTCTCATACCGACATAAACAGACAAAACACACAAAACTCACTGGTGATGTGGATTCTTTGAACCGTATTCGCAGCCTTTTACCCAGAGGTATGGACAGATCCAGAAGAGATTGCAGGTGCAAACCAAATTGTAAGAATAACATTTCTCACCTTGCTGCAGCTGTTGTTTGCATGTCCAATCTCTCAGGAAGCTCCCACATACGGATTCCGAATAGGCTGGTTACACGGTCCCGGTTCGGGCGCCAAACTGTTGTAGCTGTTTTCATTCTGACCCAAATGTCAGCACGCCAGATCACCAGTGAGGCCTAATTGTGGAATTACACCCGTTATTTTACAAGCGCGCTTGGAGACAAAGGACACCTCACACATATCCTGTGAGCAAGTCACTTTTATCTGATATATTAAAAGCCAAAGCAATGTTTTATACCATTTACACAAAATGTATTTCAATGTAACTCATGTAGCCCCCACCATCACCCAGGGTCATACTGACCTTTATTCCTCACAACGTAACAAAAACATGTTGTGACTGACTATTGAGAACATACATGATAAGAAGTGTAGTCTCCTTGAAGGGGAGACCATCAGACTACTGCGTTAACAGATTCTAGTAATTCTAGCAATTAAAGGCAAGAGGCACTTAAAGGCAAACTATTAACCCTTCTATAACAGGTATATACTGTATACAGGGGACATGACATACAGGTATATACATACAGGTATATACTATATACAAGCGAGATGACGTACAGGTATATACTATATACAGGGGAGATGACACACAAGTATATACTATATACAGAGGAGATGACACAGGTATATACTATATACAGGGGAGATGACATACAGGTATATACTGTATACAGTAGAGATGACATACAGGTATATATTATATACAGGGGAGATTGCATACAGGTTTACACTATATACAGGAGGAGATGACATACAGGTATATACTATATACAGGGGAGCTGACACACAGGTATTTACTATATATAGGGGAAGGTGACACAGGAATATACTATATACAGGGAAGATGACACAGGCATATACTATGTACAGGAGGAGATGACAGGTATATACTATATACAGGGGAGATGACACAGGTATATACCTGTGTAAACAGGGGAGATGACACAGGTATATACTATATACAGGGGAGATGACACACAGGAATATATTATATACAGGGGAGATGACACACAGGTATATACTATGTACAGGAGGAGATGACACACATATATATACTATATACAGGGGAGATGACACACAGGTATATACTATATGCAGGAGGAGATGACAGGGGTATATACTATATACAGGAGAAGATGACACACAGTTATATACTATATACAGGAGGAGATGACACAGGTATACAGTCATGGCCAAAAGTATTCACACCCCTGCAATTCTGTCAGATAATACTCAGTTTCTTCCTGAAAATGATTGCAAACACAAATTCTCTGGTATTATTATCTTCATTTAATTTGTCTTAAATGAAAAAAACAAAAAAAGAATTGTTCTAAGGCCAAATTGGATATAATTCCACACCAAACATAAAAAAGGGGGTGGACAAAAGTATTGGCACTGTCCGAAAAATCATGTGATGCTTTTCTAATTTGTGTAATTAACAGCACCTGTAACTTACCTGTGGCACCTAACAGGTGTTGGCAATAACTAAATCACACTTGCAGCCAGTTGACATGGATTAAAGTTGACTCAACCTCTGTCCTGTGTCCTTGTGTGTACCACATTGAGCATGGAGAAAAGAAGACCAAAGAAATGTCTGAGGACTTGAGAAACCAAATTGTGAGGAAGCATGAGCAATCTCAACGCTACAAGTCCATCTGCAAACACCTGAATGTTCCTGTGTCTACCGTGCGCAGTGTCATCAAGAAGTTTAAAGCCCATGGCACTGTGGCTAACCTCCCTAGATGTGGACGGAAAAGAAAAATTAACAAGAGATTTCAACGCAAGATTGTGCGGATGTTGGATAAAGAACCTCGACTAACATCCAAACAAGTTCAAGCTGCCCTGCAGTCCGAGGGTACAACAGTGTCAACCCTTACTATCCGTCAGCGTCTGAATGAAAAGGGACTGTATGGTAGGAGACCCAGGAAGACCCCACTTCTTACCCCGAGACATAAAAAAACCAGGCTGGAGTTTGCCAAAACTTACCTGAAAAAGCCTAAAACGTTTTGGAAGAATGTTCTCTGGTCAGATGAGACAAAAGTAGAGCTTTTTGGGCAAAGGCATCAATATAGAGTTTACAGGAGAAAACAAGAGGCATTCAAAGAAAAGAACACGGTCCCTAAAGTCAAACATGGCGGAGGTTCCCTCATGTTTTGGGGTTGCTTTGCTGCCTCTGGCACTGGACTGCTTGACCGTGTGCATGGCATTATGAAGTCTGAAGACTACCAACAAATTTTGCAGCATAATGTAGGGCCCAGTGTGAGAAAGCTGGGTCTCCCTCAGAGGTCATGGGTCTTCCAGCAGGACAATGACCCAAAACACACTTCAAAAAGCACTAGAAAATGGTTTGAGAGAAAGCACTGGAGACTTCTAAGGTGGCCAGCAATGAGTCCAGACCTGAATCCCATAGAACACCTGTGGAGAGTTCTAAAAATGGCAGTTTGGAGAAGGCACTCTTCAAATATCAGGGACCTGAAGCAGTTTGCCAAAGAAGAATGGTCTAAAATTCCAGCAGAGCATTGTACGAATCTCATTGATGGTTACTGGAAGCGGTTGGTCGCAGTTATTTTGGCTAAAGGTTGTGCAACCAAGTATTAGGCTGAGGGTGCCAATACTTTTGTCTGGCCCATTTATGGAGTTTTGTGTGAAATGATCAATGTTTTGCTTTTTGCTTCATTCTCTTTTGTGTTTTTTCATTTAAGACAAATTAAATGAAGCTAATAATACCAAAGAATTTGTGTTTGCAATCATTTTCAGGAAGAAACTGAGCATTATCTGACTGAATTGCAGGGGTGTGAATACTTTTGGCCATGACTGTACACTATATACAGGGGAGATGACACACAGGTATATACTATATACAGGGGGAGATGTGTTATGGGCCTGGTGGTTAGGAGAACTTGGACTGACCTGATAGTCAAACTGCAAAATAGGACGAGCTCTGGGAAGTGGGAGCTCTGCTGACCGCAACCCTAATCCTATTATCACACACACTAGAATTAGCCGTGGATCGTGCCTGACTCTGCCTAGACGACTCTTCACAGCCTGAGAGGTAACTACCCCTAAAGAGAAACAAAGCCTCACTTGCCTCAGAGAAATTCCCCAAAGGAAAAGGCAGCCCCCACATATATTAACTGTGAGTTAAGAGGAAGGTACAAACACAGAGATGAAAAACAGGTTTCAGCAAAGGAGGCCAGTCTTACTAAATAGACAGAGTATAGATAAAGGGAACTTTGCGGTCAGCACAAAAATCTACAAAAGCCACACAGAGAGAGCAAAAAGACCCCCGCACCGACTCACGGTGCGGTGGTGCCCCTCTGCCACCCAGAGCTTCCAGCTAGCAAAACAAAATCATGATAACCAGCTGGACAGAAACTTAACAGGTACTAAGAAATATATTCAGTACACAAATGAACAACAAATGAGCTTAGCAGGGACTTAGCTTCTGTTGAAGTAAACAGGACATCAGAAAGATCCAGGAGAGATCTGAACCAGTACTGATACATTGTGTAAACAAAAAAGTGTGAAACAACTGAAAATATGTCTTATATTCTAGGTTCTTCAAAGTAGCCACCTTTTGCTTTGATAACTGCTTTGCACACTCTTGGCATTCTCCTGATGAGCTTCAAGAGGTAGTCACCGGGAATGGTCTTCCAACAATCTTGAAGGAGTTCCCAGAGATGCTTAGCACTTGGTGGCCCTTTTGCCTTCACTCTGCGGTCCAGCTCACCCCAAACCATCAGGTCATCTGGCATAGCACCCCATCACTCTCCTTCTTGGTCAAATAGCCCTTACACAGCCTGGAGGTGTATTTGGGGTCATTGTCCTGTTGAAAAATAAATGGTGGTCCAACTAAACGCAAACCGGATGGAATAGCATGCCGCTGCAAGATGCTGTGGTAGCCATGCTGGTTCAGTATGCCTTCAATTTTTAATAAATCCCCAACAGTGTCACCAGCGAAGCACCCCCTCACCATCACACCTCCTCCTCCATGCTTCACGGTGGGAACCAGGCATGTAGAGTCCATCCGTTCACCTTTTCTGCGTCACACAAAGACACGGTGGTTGGAACCAAAGACCTCAAATTTGGACTCATCGGACCAAAGCACAGATTTCCACTGGTCTATTGTCCATTCCTTGTGTTCTTTAGCCCAAACAAGTATCTTCTGTTTGTTGCCTGTCCTCAGCAGTGGTTTCCTAGCAGCTGTTTTACCATGAAGGCCTGCTGCACAAAGACTCCTCTTTACAGTTGTAGAGATGTGTCTGCTGCTAGAACTCTGTGTGGCATTTACCTGGTCTCTAATCTGAGCTGCTGTTAACCTGCGATTTCTGAGGCTGGTGACTCGGATAAACTTATCCTCAGAAGCAGAGGTGACTCTTGGTCTTCCTTTCCTGGGGCGGTCCTCATGTGAGCCAGGTTCTTTGTAGCGCTTGATGGTTTTTGCAACTGCACTTGGGGACACTTTCAAAGTTTTCCCAATTTTTTGGACTGACTTACCTTCATTTCTTAAAGTAATGATGGCCACTCGTTTTTCTTTACTTAGCTGCTTTTATCTTACAATAATACAAATTCTAACAGTCTATTCAGAAGGACTATCAGCTGTGTATCCACCAGACTTCTGCTCAACACAACTGATGGTCCCAACCCCATTTATAAGGTAGAAAATCCCACTTATTAAACCAGACAGGGCACACCTGTGAAGTGAAAACCATTTCCGGTGACTACCTCTTGAAGCTCATCAAGAGAATGCCAAGAGTGTGCAAAGCAGTCATCAAAGCAAACGGTGGCTACTTTGAAGAACCTAGAATATAAGACATATTTTCAGTTGTTTCACACTTTTTTGTTAAGTATATAATTCCACATGTGTAAATTCATAGTTTTGATGCCTTCAGTGTGAGTTTACAATTTTCATAGCCATGAAAATATGGAAAAATCTTTAAGTGAGAAGGTGTGTCCAAACTTTTGGTCTGTACTGTATATACTGTATACAGGAGGAGATGACACAGGTGTATATATTATATACAGGGGAGATGACACATAGGTATATACAGTTAGGTCCCTATATTTGGACAGAGACAACATTTTTCTAATTTTGGTTATAGACATTACCACAATGAATTTTAAACAAAACAATTCAGATTCAGTTGAAGTTCAGACATACAGCTTTCATTTGAGGGTATCTACATCTAAAATTGGATGAAGGGTTTAGGAGTTTCAGCTCCTTAACATGTGCCACCCTGTTTTTAAAGGGACTAAAAGTAATTGGACAGATTCAATAATTTTAAATAAAATGTTCATTTTTAGTACTTGGTTGAAAACCCTTTGTTGGCAATGCATGCCTGAAGTCTTGAACTCATGGACATCACCAGACGCTGTGTTTCCTCCTTTTTGATGCTCTGCCAGGCCTTCACTGTGGTGGTTTTCAGTTGCTGTTTGTTTGTTGGCCTTGCTGTCTGAAGTTTATTCTTTAACAAGTGAAATGCATGCTCAATTAGGTTGAGATCAGGTGACTGACTTGGCTATTCAGGAATATTCCACTTTGCTTTTATATACTCTTGGGTTGCTTTGGCTTTATGTTTGGGTCATTGTCCATCTGTAGTATGAAACGACGACCAATCAGTTTGGCTGCATTTTGCTGGATCTGAGCACACAGTATGGCTCTGAATACCTCAGAATTCATTCGGCTGCTTCTGTCCTGTGTCACATCATCAATAAACACTAGTGACCCAGTGCCACTGGCAGCCATGCATGCCCAAGCCATCACACTGCCTCTGCCGTGTTTTACAGATGATGTGGTATGCTTTGGATCATGAGCTGTACCACGCCTTCGCCATACTTTTCTTTTTCCATCATTCTGGTAGAGGTTGATCTTGGTTTCATCTGTCCAAAGAATGTTCGTCCAGAACTGTGCTGGCTTTTTTAGATGTTTTTTTTAGCAAAGTCCAGTCTAGCCTTTTTATTCTTGATGCTTATGAGTGGCTTGCACCGTGCAGTGAACCCTCTGTATTTACTTTCATGCAGTCTTTTCTCTTTATGGTAGATTTGATTATTGATACACTGACCTCCTGGAGAGTGTTGTTCACTTGGTTGGCTGTTGTGAAGGGGTTTCTCTTCACCATGGAGATTATTCTGCGATCATCCACCACTGTTGTCTTTCGTGGGCGCCCAGGTCTTTTTGCATTTATGAGTTCACCAGTGCTTTTTTTCTTTCTCAGGATGTACCAAATTGTAGATTTTGCCACTCCTAATATTGTAGCAATTTCTCGGATGGTTTTTTTCTGTTTTTGCAGCTTAAGGATGGCTTGTTTCACCTGCATGGAGAACTTCTTTGACCGCATGTTTATGTCACAACAAAACCTTCCAAATGCAAGCACCACACCTCAAATCAACTCCAGGCCTTTTATCTGCTTAATTGAGAATGACATAACGAAGGGATTGCCCACACCTGTCCATGAAATAGCCTTGGAGTTAATTGTCCAATTACTTTTGGTCCCTGTGATGAGGGAGCAGCCGCCATCTTGGATATGGGCATACTAACAGAGATTGGCGTGACTCCATTTTGTCTCCTGGTCACAGGTCTGCAGAGATGAGCACTCCTGGGCCCAATTTTTCTCATGAATAAAGTTCCTTTTAGCATGGTAATGTAATTAAGCTCAGTGTAGCAGGCAGAAGGTACTTCAAAGCTCAATGAGGAAGCCACACCAGCAGGGGACAAGGAGGTGCCTGGAGGCTCAATTAAAGCACTCATGTCAAGTGGCCACAGGATACACGTCTATTGTGGCTTTCCAGTCGAACTGTCTCCAACATGGAATCATGAACTTTGGACGCATCGTCCGAGGTACAGGATAATAAAAAATATCCCCCTCGCCATAAAGAAATTGCGCATCTGACAGTGCAACTCCCGGATCCGTGGGAGTTCTGGAACCTGAGATATGGAGATCTGCCTCCCACAGCGACTGAATGGGTCCGGGTTTGGTCCCTGGGCGACCAACAGAACAAACCTTGTACGCTGGTACCGCCCATGTGCTGATCCGATCATCCTGAGAGAAGTTATCCCATTTATTAGATATTGGATACAGATCTTGCAGGGAAGCTGAGGGGTGGAGATTCTTAGCCCACCCAGGTACAGGGGGGAGGGACACAGCAGGGTTAAGAGCTGGGACCCTTGGAGAGTGGGGCAGAACAGAGGAAGATGACTAACTATGTAACTAAGGGAGAGGGTATGCCAGCCAGAGGGGAGCAAGCGCATGCTTTATGGGGGCCACCCGGCAACTAAGTCTTGGACCTGCAGAACGTTGAGCCCCCCAGCTTCCACAAGCGACCTTCAACCTGGTAAATTGACCTCCAGCTTTATACCTCTAAGCCTTGTCTTATAATTGTTATATTTTACTCTGACTGTAACTCTTGATATATTTTGACTGTATATTTCTTGTAATTACCTAGTGCGCCCCTAAGGCAATTAAATTATAAATTAATTTTGGGCTGATCCTTTTACTCTGATTGCGAATCTTAGAATACCCAGCGTCGGTAACAGGGCAGTCTCACTGGCGGTCATTTGTTCAGGTGCAGTTCCCTTATTGACCTGAGAGACAAAGGGGGTGCCGGAGAGCTGTGCCTTTGTAGTTACGTCACGGATTGGTGACGTGGGAGGAACTGGGTTTCCTTCACATTGGTTGCAGCAGTGAGACCAGAGTAATAGTGTGCGTTGGACCCCTTCTCCCAGACACTAAAGACTACCAGTGGTAACTTTCACTGCTGGGGTCTTAAGGTCAGCCCAGCACTAGACGGTCAGAGTGTAGATTTAAGTTGTGTGCAAGGTCAGGGTTACAACTGTGTGAGTAACCAGAGGTTCCTAAGATGACGGATGGCACCAGGAGTGCAGTGAGGGCGCAGGCCAGTGCTCTGGTCTATGAGGAGGTGGTGGTGGAGGGTTCCGTTCAAGGCAAGGAGGAGCTCAGCCCGGACTCCCCAAGGAGCCAGCCACCCGTGCTTAGTCCGGCAAGGGACTACCCACCACCTACTCGCCCCAGCCTGTCCACATCAGAGGCCCTTGTTGCAGCGGCAGTGGCACGTCTCGAGGCGGGTAATGAAGATGCCTATATGAGACTCATGGCAGTTGCAGAGAAAGCAGCGGAGGCCGAGCGTGCAGAACGCCATGAAGCGGCGGAGCGAGAGCGTGCAGAACGCCATGAAGCAGAGGAGTGAGAGTGGGCAGAACGCTGTGAGGCAGTGGAGCAAGCAGAGAAATCTGCAGAGAGGGCAGCAGAGCAAGCAGCGGCAGAGAGAGCAGCGGAGCGCCAGCACCGACTGGAGATGGCTCAACACGGGCTCCCGCTGGATGCCCCAGCACCACCAGAGTCCAGGTCTTCCAAAGTCCGGGCCGAGGACTTCCCTCTGCTTGAGAAGGATGGAGACCTGGATTCCTTCTTGCTGGCCTTTGAAAGGACCTGCCTTCAACACCATCTGGCCCCGGATCAGTGGGCAAAATATCTGACCCCCGTTTGAGGGGTAAGTCCCTGGAAGTTTTGGGGGACTTACCTGCCGGGGCGGAGCAGGACTACAGCAGCATCAAGCGGGCCCTGATTCAGCACTACAACCTCACCCCGAAGTCCTACCGCAAGAAGTTCCGAAGCCTGCAGCGGGGCCCAAAGGACACCTGGACCGACCACATGCGGGCTTTGCTGAGAGCTGCAGAGCACTGGACCTCGGGTCTAGCGCTCACCACCCACCAGGAGGTCCAGGAACTGTTCGTCTCGGAGCAGTTCTTGTGGAACTGCCCAGAGGACCTCCAGCAGTTCCTTCATGACCGGAAACCGAAGGGGGCTTCTACAGCTGCCCTGGCAGACGAGTATGCCAATAACAGGGCGCCTGAGCCGAAGAACCCTGCCAGCAGCACCTGGAGAAGGGGGTAAGCCCAACCCTGCCCCTGTTTCCCCAGCCCCCAGAGTGCAAGGGGTGTACCCCCTGCTGCCCTCTCCAGGCCAGCTGCAGAACCCAGACATTGTCATCACTGCAACCAGCTGGGACACTTCAAGGCTGTATGTCCCCAGCGTCTTAAGGCCCCACCCCTGTCCCCAAAACCGTCCACTGTTTTATGTGTGGGAGGGGGTGGTGGGAGGTCCCTGGACAATTACCAACCCATCACCATTGGCTGCTCAGCGGTCATGGGACTGCGGGACACAGGTGCTGAACGAACCCTGGTATGTCCTGAGGTGGTGTCCCCTCAAGAATTGGTACCAGGGAAAACCCTTTCTGTCTCCGGAATTGGAGGCGTGGAACCGGCGCTGCCTGACGCCAAGGTGATTTTGGACTGGGGTGCCAGGAGGGGAATGCGGGAGGTGGGAGTAACGTCAAATATTCCTGCCAATGTATTACTTGGGACCGATTTGGGGGGCTAGTGTCTCAGTATGTGGCCACTGAACTCCCAAGTTCGGCTCCTCAAGAACGTCATGACTCTACTGTGAATGTTGATGTGTTGAATGTGCCTCTAACAGTGGAGGAGGGAGTGAAACCTGAGGGTAATCCATGCACTGACACCACACACACAGGGCTCACAGGGAGGACAGGTGAGGAGACTGTGGGGCAGAGTTCAGAGGTGGAGGGAGGAGCTGCTATGGGCAGTGTAGAGCCCCTAAGTGAATCCAGCCTGCTGAGTCTAGGGCAACTGTAGGAAGAGGAACAGGCCATGGGGGGAGGGGGCGTTCCGGGAGAGGAGCCACCAGGTAAGACCCCAGGGCAGGAGTTCCCAACACCCGGGATGTCAGGAGTGCAGGGAAGTCTGCCTGACCCGGCGACTTGGTCACGAGCTAGGGGGAAGCAGGCGCTACCTGTGGGCACAGCAGTCGTGGCCGCTGTCACCAGGAGTGGGAGCGCCGGAGCCCAAGGAGCCTTGCAGAGGTCAGACGGCTTCCCCCTCTCTGACCAAGTGGCTGCCAAGTCAGACAGCGGCCAGGAGACAGATCCCGGGGAGCTGACAGTGGATGTGGCAGTGTCGTACATTCTTGCCACATCGAGTCAGGGATTTCTGGCAGCGTTGGAAGCTGACGCTAGCCTGAAAGCTCTCAAGGAGCAGGCGGCACAGCCTCCCAGGGAGTTAGACTGCGAGTGGGTGGTCTGGGACCAGGGACGGCTGTACCGGGTAACGGTCCAGCAGGGTTCACCAGAGGCATGGCCCAGGGACTGACAGTTAGTGGTAGCCTATCCTTTCAGGGTGGAATTGTTGCGGATAGCACACGAGATTCCAATGGCCGGACACCTAGGGATCGCTAAAACCAGGGCCAGGCTAGTGCAGCATTTCTACTGGCCTGGAATGAGGACCGAGGTAATTGCCTATTACCATTCGTGTGACACCTGTCAGAGGGTGGGGAAGGCGGGGCGGCGCCCCAAAGCCCCACTGGTAACTCTGCCCATCATTGAAGAGCCTTTCTCGAGGGTGGCTGTGGATCTCATTGGACCTCTGTCCACTCCCAGCCACTCCGGAAAATGCTTCATATTAACGGTAGTGGACTATGCCACTCGGTACCCGAGGTGGTAGCTTTGTCATCCATTCGGGCTGACAAAGTGGCCACTGCCTTACTGGAGATCTTCTCCAGAGTGTGGTTTCCCCAGGAAATGCTCACCGACCCAGTTCATGTCACAGCTGATGGAGTCTCTCTGTAAGCAGATACAGGTGCAACATCTGGTAGCCAGCCCGTATCACCCACAAACCAATGGCCTGTGCGAACGGTTCAACAGCACCTTAAAGCAGATGCTTAAGATATTGGTCGACTCCCACGGGAGAGACTGGGAGCGGTATCTCCCACACCTTCTATTTGCCTACCAGGAGGATCGACAGGCCTCAACGGGGTTCTCCCCCTTTGAGCTCCTGTATGGGCGATGTGTATGGGGGCCCCTTGCCCTGGTGAAGGAAGTGTGGAAAGGAGATTTGGCCACCTTGACATGGCTGGTGCATGACAATATGGCCCAGGCACAAGCTGACCAGAAGCGGTGGTACGACCAGAATGCTTGTGAGAGGACCTACCAGGCGGGTCAAAAGGTGTGGGTACTGGTCCCCGTCCCACAAAACAAGCTTCAGGCAGCCTGGGAGGGTCCATACCTCGTGCACCAGCAGCTCAACGCCGTTACCTATCTGGTCACCCTGGACCATGCCCATGGAAGGAGGAAGGCCTTCCACATGAACATGATGAAGGCACATCATGAGCGGGAGGCTTGTGCCCACCTAGTGTGCAACCTTCCCAAGGAAGGTGAGGTAGAAACCCTCCTGGATCTGCTCACCCAAGCTAATATGGGTGGATCCATCGAGGATGTGGGGGTTGGCCACCAGCTCTCAGAGGACCAACGTTCCCAGCTGGGGGTGACCCTACACCCCTTTTGGGGGCTGTTCAGCCTGCCTGGAAGGAATGAGGCAGCCATCCATGAGGTGGACAATCACCCCCAGATCGCGTTCAGCATATCGGGTCTGTCTCGAGGTGCAGCAGCACATGCGCCAAGAGATAGACGAGATGCTGAAGCTGGGGGTGATCCAAGCATCCAACAGCACGTGGGCTTCGCCTGTAGTCCTTGTCCCTAAAACGGACCGAACTACGCGGTTCTGCGTGGACTACCGGGGGCTCAACGCTGTGATGGTCACCGATGCGTACCCAATGCCGCGCAACAATGACCTGCTAGATCAGCTGGCCGGGGACAAGTACCTGACCATCATGGATCTGAGCAGGGGATATTGGCAAATTCCCCTGACCCCTAAGGCACGGGAACGCTCTGCCTTTATCACCCCATTTGGACTGTACGAGTGCACGGTGATGCCCTTCGGCACTTTTCAGCGGATGGTCAACACGCTGTTCAAGGGACTGGAAGGGTATGCGACCGCATACCTGGATTACATTGCCATCTTCAGTCCCACCTGGGAGGATCACCTACAGCACCTGGCACAGGTGTTAGGGTGGATCCAGAGAGCAGGGCTCACCATTAAGCCGGAAAAGTGCCAGCTGGGTATGAGTGAGGTCCACTACCTGGGACACCGGGTAGGTGGGGGAACTCTGAAGCCAGAGCCCGGGAAGGTGGATGCCATCATCTCCTGGCCCTCCCCCAGGACCAAGAAGCAGGTGATCTCCTTGGGGACTGCCGGGTACTATAGGAGGTTTGTTCCACACTATAGCACCCTGGCCAAGCCCCTGACGGACCTCACCAAGAAGAAGCTGCCTGTCGCAGTCGACTGGACAGTCGCCTGTGAGACAGCCGCTCAAAACCACCCTTTCTAGCTCTCCCGTACTACAGGCAGCCGACTTCACGCGGCCATTCGTAGTACAGACCGACGCCAGTGACTTTGGCCTCGGTGCTGTGCTCAGTCAGATCGACACTACGGGACATGAACACCCCATTTTCTACCTGAGTCGGAAGCTCCTGCCGAGGGAAGTGGCCTATTCCACGATGGAGAAGGAATGTCTGACAATTTTTTGGGCCCTGCAGCGTCTACAGCCATACTTGTACAGATGCCACTTCACCATGGATAAAGACCACAACAGCTGTGTTACGCCATCCTATACTTACCTTTCCGGCCGGCACGCTCCCGATGCTCCTCCTCGCTCCTCTGTCTCTGCTTTCCGGGGTGCTCGTCCCTTTGCCGGTCCGCGCATGCACAGACGGGCTTCTCGTACCGCTGGGGCTTCTGGGAGTTCGTGACCTGTTGGCTCCGCCCCCAATATGGCGGCGCCCATCGGGTATTTCACTCCTGCACTTGCCCTGGTTAGACGCCTTTGCGTCTATCGTGTTTGTCGGTTCCTTGCCGGCATCTCTTTAGTTTCCTAGGCTCCACCAGCGTTTACTCTGTGTTGTTCCTTGTCTCATTGTCGCCTTCCTCCGTGCCAGCCCTGTGTTCCAGTCTCCGTGCCAGTCCTGCGTTCCAGCCTCCGTGCCAGTCCTGTGTTCCAGTCTCCGTGCCAGTCCTGTGTTCCAGTCTCCGTTCCAGTCCTGTGTTCCAGTCTCCGTGCCAGCCCTGTGTTCCAGTCTCCGTGCCAGTCCTGTGTTCCAGCCTCTGTGCCAGTCCTGTGTTCCAGCCTCCGTGCCAGTCCTGTGTTCCTGCCTCCGTGCCAGTCCTGTGTTCCTGCCTCCGTGCCAGTCCTGTGTTCCAGCCTCCGTGCCAGTCCTGTGTTCCTGCCTCCGTGCCAGTCCTGTGTTCCTGCTTCTGTGCCAGTCCTGTGTTCCTGCCTCTGTGCCAGTCCTGTGTTCGTGCCTCCGTGCCAGTCCTGTGTTCCAGTCTCCATGCCAGTCCTGTGTTCCAGTCTCCGTGCCAGTCCTGTGTTCCTGCCTCCGTGCCAGTCCTGTGTTCCAGCCTCCGTGCCAGTCCTGTGTTCCAGTCTCCGTGCCAGTCCTGTGTTCCAGCCTCCGTGCCAGTCCTGTGTTCCTGCCTCCGTGCCAGTCCTGTGTTCCTGCCTCCGTGCCAGTCCTGTGTTCCAGTCTCCGTGCCAGTCCTGTGTTCCTGCCTCCGTGCCAGTCCTGTGTTCCAGCCTCCGTGCCAGTCCTGTGTTCCAGTCTCCGTGCCAGTCCTGTGTTCCAGCCTCCGTGCCAGTCCTGTGTTCCTGCCTCCGTGCCAGTCCTGTGTTCCTGCCTCCGTGCCAATCCTGAATTCCTGCCGTCTTGCCAGCCCAGTGTTCCAGCCTTCCTAGCCGGTCCTGTGTTTCCGACGTTCCCCATCTATCGTGGGTCTCCTTCATACTGGTCAGTACCTTTCCCTTACATACTGAGCTCGTTACTCTTCTGATCTGTTTGCCTCGGTGACACCACCTCTCCTTTATCCTCTGACCCATCTCTGGTTCCTATATCAGTCGTCCCTTTGGCTCCGGCAGTCGCGGGCTCACCCTCCTTGGGCCTGTCCCAAACACTCCCTGTATAGGGGGTGGTTCCATGTGGTCCGCTCGCCTTCGGGGGCTCTGTAGCCGTGACCCAGAGGGTCCACTTCTCTAGTCGTGATAGTACGCAAAGGCCATGGATCCCGCTGGAGCCGCAGCCGCTCAGAAAGAGCTTGTTTTCTTTTGGGAGAATCAGTCTCGGATGATGTCCTTCATGAAGTCTATGGACTCCCGTCTCTCTGCCCTCCAGTCCTCTGATCCGGGAAATGCCTCTCAGCTGGCCAGCTTGCAACAAGAACTGGCACAGCAGCGTGACGCTCAGTCCCATATTTTGGGGTATATGGCTTCCGTTGATAGTCGCCTTCTTTCTCTCCAGGCTGCCGCGTCCGTTCCCTCACCAGCTCTTGCTCCTCATCCCACTCCCCGTTTGGCTAAACCCCCTCGCTTTAATGGAGATCCCAAACAATGTCGGGGATTTCTCAACCAGTGCCGTCTTCACATTGAGCTCCTTCCCTTGCAGTATCCCACGGATTGGGCCAAGGTGGCGTTTATTGTTTCACATTTGGAGGGGGATGCCTTAGCATGGGTTAATCCACTTTGGGAGCGGGATGATCCAGTGGTTCTTCAGCTCACTCCATTTTTAGAGACCTTTCGTCGAGTGATCGATGAACCAGTTCGTTTGGCTTCTACCACAGAAGCCCTGTTTAATTTACAGCAGGGGTCCCTAACTGTTGGGCAATATACAATTCAGTTCCGAACTTTATCTACCGATTTAGGTTGGAATAATGAGGCATTAGTCGGGGCTTTCTGGTGGGGGCTTTCCATTCGTATCAAGGATGAATTAGCTGGCCGGGATACTCCTACTATTTTGGAGGATTTAATTTCTTTAGCTACGCGAATTGATCTTCGCTTTCAGGAGCGAGCTCGGGAGAGAAAATTTCTGCGTTCTTCCATGACTTCCCGCAGACCTCTCAGTCCTCGTCCCAGGGTCGCTGCTTCAATTTCTGCTCCTGAACCGATGCAGGTGGATCGTGTTAGACTCTCCGAACAACGTCACAAGGAGAGGCATACCCAGGGTCTCTGTTTTTACTGTGGCAGTTCCTCACATCTTCTTCGTGCCTGCCCTGACCGTCCGGAAAACTCCGCCTAGGTCAGGTAAGAGAGGCCTCCCTAGGTACAAGTGAAACCTCTCAACCCCTCACTTTGCCCGTTTTATTGCACATTCATGACAAACGTTTCTCTCTTGAGGCTTATTTAGACTCGGGTGCAGCAGGAAATTTTATTAGGTTAGAGGAGGTAATTAAATTCTCAGTTCCCGTTAGACCGTTAGAGAACCCGCTTCTTCTCGCTTCTGTAGACGGGAGACCCCTGCAGGAGACTATTACTCAAGTCACGCACTTGGTGGAGCTTCAGGTTGGGGCTCTTCATAGAGAGAGAATTTCGTTTTTAGTTCTGGCCAACATCTCTCACCCTATTCTTCTCGGTCTCCCGTGGTTGCGTCTCCACGAACCTTTCTTGGACTGGCATGTGGGCAATATTCTTCGTTGGGGAGATTCCTGTCGGTCTCGTTGTCTGCTGCCGGTGCGTCCTGTTGGTGTTCCTTGTCCTTCTCCCATCCCCTCCGGGTTGCCCTCTGCTTATTCTTCTTTTTCTGATGTTTTTGACAAAAAGGAGGCGGAGTTTCTTCCGCCGCACCGACCTTACGACTGTCCCATAGACCTTGTTCCTGGTGCCATGCCACCTAGGGGAAGAATCTATCCGCTCTCGCCTGCAGAAACACAAGCTATGTCGGACTATGTTCAAGAGAATCTTGCTAGAGGCTTTATTCGGAAATCTTCTCCAGCCGGAGCGGGCTTCTTTTTTGTGAAGAAGAAGGATGGTTCCCTTCGTCCGTGTATTGATTACAGAGGGTTAAACAACATCACTGTGAAGAACAAATACCCTTTACCGCTTATCTCTGAACTCTTCGACCGACTGAGAGGTGCACAAATTATCACCAAGCTTGATCTTCGGGGAGCTTACAACCTGGTTCATATCCGTGCGGGAGACAAGTGGAAGACCGCATTCAATACCCGGGACGGTCACTACGAGTATCTGGTAATGCCGTTTGGGCTTTGTAATGCTCCAGCGGTGTTCCAGGAGTTCGTCAATGACATCTTTCGTGACTGTCTCTATACCAGTGTTGTAGTCTACTTGGATGACCTCCTCGTCTTCTCTCCTGATCTTTCCACCCATCGCCGAGACGTTCGCCGAGTCTTACTTCGCTTAAGAGAGAATCATCTCTTCGCAAAGTTTGAAAAATGTGTATTTGAGCAGTCTTCTGTGCCTTTCCTGGGATATATTGTTTCAGAGGATGGTCTAAGAATGGATCCTGAGAAGGTGTCTGCCGTTTTGAATTGGCCCCATCCTTCGGGAATAAAAGCTATCCAGCAATTCCTTGGCTTTGCCAATTACTACAGACAATGTATCCCTCATTTCTCCTCTTTGTCAAAACCAATCTCTGCTCTGGTCCGTAAAGGGGTTGATCCAAATCTTTGGCCTCCAGAGGCAGAAACAGCTTTCCAAACTCTGAAACAAGAGTTTGCTTCTGCCACGGCGCTTCATCGTCCTAATACCAATAGGCCTTTTATTCTTGAAGTGGATGCGTCATCTATTGGAGCCGGAGCTGTGCTTTTACAGAGATCTAATTCTGGACGATTAGTTTCCTGTGGCTTTTTCTCCAAAGCTTTTTCTCCTCCGGAACGCAATAATTCCATCGGTGACAAAGAATTGTTAGCCATCAAATTGGCCTTGGAGGAGTGGCGGTACCTTCTTGAAGGGGCTGTTCATCCTTTTGTTATTTTTACTGACCACAAGAATCTAGCCTATGTTCAACCAGCCCAAAGGCTGAATCCTCGACAAGCCAGATGGTCCTTGTTCTTCGGACGCTTCGATTTTGAGCTACATTTCTGACCTGGAGATAAGAACATCAGAGCTGACGCCCTGTCTCGGTCTTTTCAACCGTCAGATGTAGAGAAGAGACCTGCGCACATTCTTGACCCAGCTAAGATTGTCTCTTTGGCTCCTCTCGATGTAATCTCACCGCCTCCAGGAAAGACCCTCGTTTCTAATTGTGACAAGTTGAAGGTCTTACGTTGGGGTCATTCCTCCCAGTTCGCCGGACATGTCGGAGGTAAGAAGACCCTCTTCCTGATTTCTCGCCATTATTGGTGGCCTTCTCTTCGCCAGGATGTGTTAGATCTTGTTGCTTCCTGTTCCACGTGTGCTCGGAATAAGGTTCCTCGACAGCTGCCTTCTGGGTCTCCGCTTCCACTTCCACTTCCACTTCCTGTGCCATCTGTTCCCTGGACTCATATCGCTATGGACTTTGTCACCGATTTACCGAGGTCCTCTAATTGCACGGCAATTCTGGTGGTGGTAGACAGATTTTTCAAGATGGCCCACTTCATCTCTCTACCTGGACTTCCATCTGCTCCTGACCTTGCGAAGATTTTTTTACTTCAAGTTTTTCGGCTTCACGGATTCCCTCAGCATATCGTCTCTGACCGAGGAGTCCAGTTAACCTCCCGTTTTTGGAGAGCGCTTTGTGGTCTTATGAAGGTATCGCTAGATTTTTCTTCTGCTTATCATCCCCAGTCCAACTGTCAGGTGGAGCATGTTAATCAAATCCTCATCTCTTATCTTCGTCACTTTACCAATGCTCACCATGATGACTGGGTGTCTCTTCTTCCTTGGGCAGAATTCGCCTACAATAACCATACTAGCGAATCTTCATCTAAATCTCCCTTTTTTATTGTTTTTGGGCAACATCCTGGCATTCCTCTCCCTGTTCTCCCCACCTCAGGTGTACCGGCGGCAGATTCCTTGTCCCAGGAGTTTTCCCAAATTTGGCAGGAGACTAAGGAGGCGCTAGTAAAAGCTAGTAGCAGAATGAAAAGGTTTGCCGACAAAAGGTGGTTAGTTTCCTAGGCTCCACCAGCGTTTACATTGTGTTGTTCATTGTCTCATTGTCACCTTCCTCCGTGCCAGTCCTGTGTTCCAGTCTCCGTGCCAGTCCTGTGTTCCAGTCTCCATGCCAGTCCTGTGTTCCAGTCTCCGTGCCAGCCCTGTGTTCCAGTCTCCGTGCCAGCCCTGTGTTCCAGTCTCCGTGCCAGTCCCGTGTTCCAGCCTCCGTGCCAGTCCTGTGTTCCTGCCTCCGTGCCAGTCCTGTGTTCCTGCCTCCATGCCAGCCCTGTGTTCCTGCCTCCGTGCCAGCCCTGTGTTCCAGTCTCCGTGCCAGTCCTGTGTTCCAGCCTCCGTGCCAGTCCTGTGTTCCAGTCTCCGTGCCAGTCCTGTGTTCCTGCCTCCGTGCCAGTCCTGTGTTCCTGCCTCCGTCATCAGAGAAGTCCAAGAGAGATCTGAACCAATACTGAGACATTGACAGCTGGCATGAAGTAACGATCTGAGTGGAGTTAAATAGGGAAGCCAGCATAGCAATAAACGAGGGCAGCTGAGAAAGCCAACCTCAAGGACCAGCAGTTCCACTCAAAGCCACCAGAGGGAGTCCAAGAACAGAACTCCCCAAAGTACCATTCATGACCACAGGAGGGAGTCCGAGAACGGAATTCACAACAGGAAGCGCTAGTTAAATGCCATTGTCATCCGCTATGGAGCAGTGGGCAACAACTAACAGAATGATTTTTAACAGGGAAAAATGCAAAGTACTACATCTGGGCAATAAAAATTAAAAAAACATATACAGAATGGGAGGAATAGGGCTAAGCAACAGCACATGTTCAGTCTGTGATCTATTAGTATACCCAAGTCTTTTTCACATGAGTCAACAGTGTGATGCAGCAGCAAATAAGGCAAATGCAATTCTGGGATGTATTAACAGAAGCATACAGTCTAGATAACGCAAAGTCATTATTGCCCTCTACTCCTCTTTGGTTAAACCGCACCTGGAGTACTGTGTCCAGTTTTGGGCACCACACTGTAAAAAAAGACATCAACAAACTGGAGCAAGTTCAGAGAAGAGCGACCAGAATGGTGCCCGGTCTGCAAACCATGTCCTATGAGGAACAGTTACAGGATTTGGGAATGTTTAGCTTGCCAAAAAGGAGACTGAGAGGAGACTTAATAGCTGTCTACAAATATCTCAAGGGCTGTCACATTGTAGAAGGATCATCTTTATTCTCATTTGCACAAGGAAAGACTAGAAGCAATGGGATGAAACTGAACGGGAGGAGACACAGATTAGGTATTAGAAAAAACATTTTGACAGTTAGGGTGATCAATGAAAGGAACAGGCTGCCACGAGAGGTGGTGAGTTCTCCTTCAATGGAAGTCTTCAAACAGAGGCTGGACAGACATCTGTCTGGGATGATTTAGTGAATCTTGCTTTGAGCATGGGGTTGGACTAGATGACCCAGGAGGTCCCTTCCAACTCTAACATTCTATGATTCATTTAACTCTAGTTAATAGCGGCGGGTGGATCACCGCTGCTATTGTGGGCACATGTCAGCTGTTCAAAACAGCTGACATGTCCCAGCTTTGATGCGGGCTCATCGCCGGAGCCCGCATCAAAGCGGGGGTTCTGACTTCGGACGTACTATCCCGTCCCAGGTCAGAAAGAGGTTAAACCTTTTGGTTTTTTTTACTTTTCTTTCTATACATTTAAAAAAAAAAAATCTACACAATTTTTCCCCCTTTTTTATCCTTTATTTGCCCTGTTAAATTATACTATACACTAAGATTAAGACATCCATGATTGTGTGTGTATATATATATATATATATATATATATATATATATATATATATACATATGAATTCATATATCTAGTTCATCCCATTCTCCACACCCTGTTCTAATACAATAATGTACAACTTTGGTGATTTAGTTATTGTATAGCATTGTGAGCTGTCCAGTGTCATCAGTATAGACAAAAAGAACAAGAAAACCACCATAAAGAATGCACACCTCTGCTAAATACTATATACAAAGGTAAACTTTAATTTGACAAACCACATAAAAACAGTTAAAGACAATGGGAGCGAAAACACCAACAAACCCCCCATACATATACATGTGGCCCATAATACATGAAGGTATGGAATAATGCATAAATATATTAATGATAAGTAAGGTAGCCACAACAATATTACACACCTAATTACCACAATAACCCCTAAACCATCTAATAATGGAAGAAAGTCCCAAAACCCCAATGCAGAAAGCAGGGGGTAAATGTGCAATGATATTCAACAGTTACAGGGGAGACCAAAAGCCCACAATTAAGCAATATGCTCCTAATATTAAGGGCAATGACCCATGTGCAGAGCTATACCAGTCACGTGTCAGCCAATAAACAATACAAAAACAAAATGTTGTTGGCATTCACACAAGTAAGTGACCAGAACATAATAGCCAAGGGCTGCATAGAAAAATGTAAGATAGCCCTATAGACAGAACTCACACATGTGCAAAATGGCAGGGCATCAGTCTCTCAGGTGAGAGGACCAAGAGAAAGGGAGCGGAAAAGCGTGGGGGGAAAGAAGGAGCCCAACGCGTGTCGCCGTTACATGGATGGCTTCGTCAGGGGCAAAGCCGTCCTGGACCTGATGTCCAGTGTCATCAGGTCTTCATTCATTATAATATTTAGCCACGATGTTCTATTTCTGTATTAACTATTACCAAATATCAGAGACATGTTATAACTAATTGTATATTCTTTTTTGTTTTCTTTCATTATATGTATCCCAGTCTGAAGAAGGTCCAAATTTAGACCGAAACGTTACATAATTTTGGGACTATCATATTTTCAGTAAATATCTTTCATTTTGATTCATTAAGGAGTGCCAGATCTCTCTTCAAATTTATTACTAGGATTGGTATCCTTCTTCTGACCGGACACACACAGGTATGTTTATGTTTATGTGTGTATTCTGAGATACGTGTGTATCCTGAGAGGACACACACAGGTATATATTGTATACAGGGGAGAGGACACACAGATATATACTATATACAGGGGAGATGACACACAGATATATACTACACTCACTGGCCACTTTATTAGGTACACCTGTCCAACTTCTTGTTAACACTTAATTTCTAATCAGCCAATCACATGGCGGCAACTCAGTGCATTTAGGCATGTAGACATGGTCAAGACAATCTCCTGCAGTTCAAACCGAGCATCAGTATGGGGAAGAAAGGTGATTTGAGTGCCTTTGAACGTGGCATGGTTGTTGGTGCCAGAAGGGCTGGTCTGAGTATTTCAGAAACTGCTGATCTACTGGGATTTTCACGCACAACCATCTCTAGGGTTTACAGAGAATGGTCCGAAAAAGAAAAAAAATCCAGTGAGCGGCAGTTCTGTGGGCGGAAATGCCTTGTTGATGCCAGAGGTCAGAGGAGAATGGGCAGACTGGTTCGAGCTGATAGAAAGGCAACAGTGACTCAAATCGCCACCCGTTACAACCAAGGTAGGCCTAAGAGCATCTCTGAACGCACAGTGCGTCGAACTTTGAGGCAGATGGGCTACAGCAGCAGAAGACCACACCGGGTACCACTCCTTTCAGCTAAGAACAGGAAACTGAGGCTACAATTTGTACAAGCTCATCGAAATTGGACAGTAGAAGATTGGAAAAACGTTGCTTGGTCTGATGAGTCTCGATTTCTGCTGCGACATTCGGATGGTAGGGTCAGAATTTGGCGTAAACAACATGAAAGCATGGATCCATCCTGCCTTGTATGGAGCATCTTTGGGATGTGCAGCCGACAAATCTGCGGCAACTGTGTGATGCCATCATGTCAATATGGACCAAAATCTCTGAGGAATGCTTCCAGCACCTTGTTGAATCTATGCCACGAAGAATTGAGGCAGTTCTGAAGGCAACCCGTTACTAGCATGGTGTACCTAATAAAGTGGCCGGTGAGTGTATATACAGGGGAGATAACACAGGTATATACTGTACACAGGGGAGATGACACACAGATATATACTATATACAGGGGAGATAATACACAGGTATATACTGTATACAGTGGAAATGACACACAGGTATATACTGTATACAGGGGAGATGACACACAAGAATATACTATATAGAGGGGAGAGGACACAGGTATATACTATATACAGAGGGGATTACACACACAAGTATATACTATATACAGGGGAGATGACACACAGGAATATACTATATACAGGGGAGATGACACAGATATATACTTAATACAGAGGAGATGACACACACAGGTATATACTATATACAGGGGAGATGACACACAGGTATATACCATATACAGAGGAGATGACACACACAGGTATATACTATATACAGGGGAGATGACACACAAGAATATACTATATAGAGGGGAGATGACACAGGTATATTCTATATACAGGGGAGGGCACATAGGTATATACTATATACAGAGGAGATGACACACACAGGTATATACTATATACAGAGGAGATGACACACACAGGTATATACTATATACAGGGGAGATGACACACAAGAATATACTATATAGAGGGGAGAGGACACAGGTATATACTATATACAGAGGGGATTACACACACAAGTATATACTATATACAGGGGAGATGACACACAGGAATATACTATATACAGGGGAGATGACACACAGATATATACTTAATATAGAGGAGATGACACACACAGGTATATACTATATACAGGGGAGATGACACACAGGTATATACTATATACAGGGGAGATGACACACAGGTATATACCATATACAGAGGAGATGACACACACAGGTATATACTATATACAGAGGAGATGACACACAGGTATATACTATATACAGGGGAGATGACACACACAGGTATATACTATACACAGGGGAGATGACACACACAGGTATATACTATATACAGGGGAGATGATACACAGGTATATACTATATACAGGGGAGATGACACACATGTATATACTGTATACAGGAGAAATGACACACAGGTATAGACTGTATACAGGGGAGATGACACACAGGTATATACTATATACAGGGGAGAGGACACACAGGTATATACTATATACAGAGGAGATGACACACATGTATATACTGTATACAGGAGAAATGACACACAGGTATAGACTGTATACAGAGGAGATGACACACAGGAATATACTATATAAAGGGGAGAGGACACACAGGTATATACTATATACAGAGGAGATGACACACACAGGTATATACTATATACAGGGGAGATGACACACGGGTATGTACTATATACAGGGAAGATAACACACAGGTATCTATATATATAAATGTCTAAGGGTTTTTCCTTCTGTCTGTCTGTCTTTCTGTCTGTCTGTCTGTCCTGGAAATCCCGCGTCTCTGATTGGATCAGCGACGGGCACAGTATCGACTTAGATGTCATAATGGTTGCCATGGTGACGATGATGTCATAAAGGTTGCCTCGACCAATCAGCGACGGGCACAGTCTGCCGCGAATTCTGGAATCATCATTGTCCATATACTACGGGGACATGCATATTCTAGAATACCCGATGCGTTAGAATCGGGCCACAATCTAGTATACTATAAACGGGGATGATACACAGGTATATACTATATACAGGGGAAAGGACACACAGGTATATACTATATACAGAGGAGATGACACACACAGGTATATACTATATGCAGGGGAGATAAGACACAGGTATATACTATATACAGGGGAGATCATACACAGGTATATACTATATACAGGGGAGATAAAACACACAGGTATATACTATATACAGGATAGATGATACACAGGTATATACTATATACAGGAGAGATGATACACAGGTATATACTATATACAGCGGAGATGACACTCAGGTATATACTATATACAGGGGAGATGACACAGCTATATTCTATATACAGGGGAGGGCACATAGGTATATACTATATACAGAGGAGATGACACACAGGTATATACTATATACAGAGGTGATGACACAGGTATATACTATATACAGGGGAGATGACACACAAGTATATGCTATATACAGGGGAGATGACACAGGTATATACTATATACAGGAGAGGACACACAGGTATATACTATATACAGAGGAAATGACACACAGGTATATACTATATACAGGGGAAATGACACACAGGTATATACTATATACAGGGGAGATGACACACACACAGGTATATACTGTATACAGGAGAGATGACATACAGGTATATACTATATACAGGGGAGAGGACACGCAGGTATATGCTATATACAGAGGGAGATGACACACAGTTATATACTATATACAGGGGAGAGGATACACAGCTATACACTATATACAAGGGAGATGACACATAGGTTCATACTATATACAGGAGGAGATGACACACAGGTATATACTATATACAAAGGAGGGGATACACAGTTATATACTATATACAGGGGAGATGACACATAGGTATATACTGCATACAGGAGGAGATGACACACATGCATATACTATATACAGGGGAGAGAATACACTGGTATATACTATATACGGGAGAGATGACACAGGTATATACTATATACAGAGGAGAGGACACACGTATATACTATATACAGGAGAGATAACACACAGGTATATACTGTATACAGGAGAGATGACACACAGGTATATACTGTATACAGGAGGAGATGACACACAGGTATATACTATATACAGGGGAGATGGCATACAGGTATATGCTATATACAGGAGAGATGACACACAGGTATATACTATATACAGGAGGAGATGACACACAGTTACAGTATATACTATATACAGGGGAGACGACACACAGGTATATACTACATTGCCTTGCGAAAGTATTTGGCCCCCTGGAACTTTTCAACCTTTTCCCACATATCATGCCTCAAACATAAAAATACCAAATGTATATTTTTGGTGAAGAATCAACAACAAGTGGAACACAATTGTGAAGCTGAACGAAATTTATTGGTTATTTTAAATTTTTGTGGAAATTCAAAAAATGAAAAGTTGCAATATTATTCGGCCCCTTTACTTTCAGTGCAGCAAACTCACTCCAGAAGTTCATTGTGGATCTCTGAATGATCCAATGTTGTCCTAAATGCCTAATCATGATAAATATAATCCACCTGTGTGTAATCAAGTCTCTGTATAAATGCACCTGCTCTGTGATAGTCTCAGGATTCTGTTTTAAGCACAGAGAGCATCATGAAGACCAAGGAACACAACAGGCAGGTCCGTGATACTGTTGTGGAGAAGGTTAAAGCCGGATTTGGATACAAAATGATTTCCAAAACTTTAAACATCCCAAGGAGAACTGTGCAAGCGATCATATTGAAATGGAAGGAGTATCATACCACTGCAAATCTACCAAGACCCGGCCGTCCCTCTAAACTTTCATCTCAAACAAGGAGAAGACTAATCAGAGATGCAGCCAAGTGGCCCATGATCACTCTGGATAAACTGCAGAGATCTACAGCTGAGGTGGGACAGTCTGTCCATAGGACAACAATCAGTCGTACACTGCACAAATATGGCCTTTATGGAAGAGTGGCAAGAAGAAAGCCATTTATCAAAGATATCCATAAAAAGTGTCATTTAAAGTTTGCAACAGACCACCTGGGAGACACCCCAAACATGTGGAAGAAGGTGCTCTGGTCAGATGAAACCAAAATCGAACTTTTTGGCAACAATGCCAAACGATATGTTTGGCGTAAAGGCAACACAGCTCATCACCCTGAACACACCATCCCCACTGTCAAACATGGTGGTGGCAGCATCATGGTTTGGGCCTGCTTTTCTTCAGCAGGGACAGGGAAGATGGCTAAAATTGATGGGAAGATGGATGGAGACAAATACAGGACTACTCTTGAAGAAAACCTGTTGGAGTCTGCAAAAGACCTGAGACTGGGACGGAGATTTGTCTTCCAACAAGACAATGACCCCAAACAAAGCAAAATCTACAATGGAATGGTTCACAAATAAACATATCCAGGTGTTAGAATGGCCAAGTCAAAGTCCAGACCTGAATCCAAACGATCTCCATCAAACCTCACTAAGCTCAAGCTGTTTGCAAAGGAAGAATGGGAAAGAATTTCAGTCTCCCGATGTACAAAACTGCTAGACATACCCCAAGCGACTTGCAGCTGTAATCGCAGCAAAAGGTGGCGCAAATAGTATTAAGTTAAAGGGGCCGAATAATATTGCATGCCCCACTTTTCGAATTTCCACAAAAATTTAAAATACTAATAAATTTCGTTCAAATTCACAATTGTGTTCCACTTGTGTTAGGGGTCGAGTTCCTGCCTCTGCACAGGGGGAATCTCGGGCCATCTCCGCTGCGGTCTCCCATTTTTCTCCTGCCGCAGTGGAGCCTGCTCAGTGGACACGTCGGTCCCAGTGTCTCGCTCAGTCTGACTCTGTGCAAAGGGTTACTGCTGTTTTTCCAGCTTCTGCCATTGAAGCCAGTGCTGGGCAGCGGCAAGCAAACGCTTTTGGGACTAAGTCCTGCTTTTCTCCTTCTGAGCATGCCCAGGGTAAGATCTCTCATTGGAGATCGAGGGTCACATGCTTGGATACTGCAGCAAAGCCCATTGGTTCTCCAGGAAGGTCCTGAAGGTGCTCAGGCGCTGTGGCAGCCTCTCATTGGTCCTTCTAGGAAGGTCATGTACTTGCTGCAGCTATATAAGGTTTGCATGGCCGTACGGCCATGCGCTAGTATCAATTCATGTTATGAGTTTTGCGCCAATGTGGTCACGCTTGTGTGGATTCAGGAACCCGGCTGAAATAAGCCACTTAGAATACCGGCACCTCCGTGAGGAGATTGTGTGTGTGTGTGTGTGTGTGTGTATGGTTTCAGGGCCCCGGCTGAAATAAGCCACCTAGAATACCGGCTCCTCCAGTGAGGAGATTGTATGTTTGCCTCCTTGACTGCGTGACAACAAGCTATCTGCTCAGCAGTTACTGTGTATTCCTGTGGAGTTTAACAGGACACAGTCCTTCCTTTATAGCGACTCTGTGAAGCAACAGAGATCGCTTCTACCACTATATAGTGCCGCCGTTTGCCAGCAGCAGGTGCTTTTCCTGCACGATGGACCCCGGGCTGCGAACGCACCAAATAACATCTCTATATTTACTCGGTGCGTTCTGCAAGCCCTAACAACTTGTTGGTGATTCTTCACCAAAAATTTACATTTGGTATCTTTATGTTTGAAGCATGATATGTGGGAAAAGGTTCTAGGGGGCCGAATACTTTCGCAAGGCATTGTATATACTATGTACAGGAGGAGATGACACACACAAGTGTATACTATATACAGGAGGAGACGACACACAGGTATATATTATATACAGGAGGAGATGACACACAGGTATATACTATATACAGGGGAGATGACACACAGGTATATACTATATACAGGGAAAATGACATACAGGTGTATACTGTATACAAGGGAGATGACACAGGTATATACTATATACAGGAGGATATGAAATACAGGTATACACTGTATACAGGGGAGATTGACACACAGGTATATACTATATACAGGAGGATATATAAAGAAACCAGGAATATAAATTAAATGTAAATATACAAAACTCCAAAATAATCATATAAAAAAGGAGGAATCAAGAGATTTTTTTTTGTATAAAAATATATATATCTTTTATTACATATAATATTAACAATTATTTATCATTATCATAATATTAAAGACAATATGTCAGTATGAAAAAAGATTGATCCAATATAGGTGATAGCGCAAGCGCGATCACTAGCAGAGACTTGACAATTTATAAGGGGTTCAAAATAAATACTAACTACCAAATAGGTATCCACTCACACACATAAGACAATGCAATTCTGTGTGAGTATAGGTGTGTCACACATCTACATGTAACAGTCTTTTATCACGCAAGCCAAATAGCAGCGCTAATGATTAAGCGGCACACCTAACATATATAAAAGAACCACATATAAGAATAAAGCAATAAACTAGTTAATTACCCATGTTGTAAGGACATCAGCTCTGCGGGTGATCGCTCTCCCCGACGCGCGTTTCGCGAGACCGAATCTCGCTTCCTCAAGGGGGCGTGGTCTTATGGGGGTGAGCGTCATCATTAAATATCACCTTGATCCGGTCACATGGAAAGAGACCGGCCAATAACATGACGCATCTGATCGTAAGTATTTAGAGCCGTTCACGGACTCACCGCTGCCAATCAGCGCTCCCCATGCACCCGCCGGTGAGCAGCGGCTAGCGCTAAGACGCATACACCCGGCAGGCAACAGGAGAGACCCGAGAGACAGCATAGAGGCAGACAACGGAAAAGTCATACAAAAATAGAGGACAATCCTCTCATATTAACATTATTTCCCTAAATATATATAAATTATATGAAAAACATTAAAAACAAACAAATCGGAGAGTATAAATAGCGACAGATTAATTAAAGTGCATAGTGAATAAATAGCAGCCACTTATATAAAACTGTTGAACATCAAAATACTGAATAAGATATAACAAAGTGCGATAAGGTGCAGGGTGATATTGACAACAAATATAATGCAACAATTATTTTGCCAAAAATTGTATTATGTAAATTATTACAAAAAGATACTATTAAGAATATATATACAGTAAATTGTGGAATGACAAAAATCAAATATACAGTGAAACACCAAATAAACTGTATAAACATACATATACAATTATAAAAAGAAATAATAAATAATAAATGTGGATTTAATAGATGAACATAATCTTCTTCATAACCGGTAATTAGTAGATGTGATGGATGACAGCCATAAATACTCAACGAACATAGTAAATCTAAAAAATGGAAAAAAGGAAACAATAAATAAAAACACATAAAAACAAGAACACCACCATTAAAAACCAACAAATAAGGAGGATGGTATGTTTTGAGAGGGTATCGCAAAAAAGAGGCAGGTCAATTTCTGTAATTAAAGAAATGATGAATAACCATTAGTTTCGTTTAGTCCATCAGGTACCATTGTACCTAAGGTGAAAATCCATCTGCACTCTTTTTGCGCTAGCAGACCTTTGATATTCCCACCTCTAATACCGCACTGCACATGCTCTATACCTCGAACTGCAAGATGACTAGGATTGCAGTTATGAAATTGACGAAAATGTCGGGGTAGTGTTTTCAAAAGGGAGATGTCCTTTTCTGTTTTTGCAGCTGAAATATCTCGGACATGTTCCCGAACACGAGTACCCAAACGTCTAGAGGTTAAACCCACGTAAATTTTGGGGCATGTGCAGGTCGCATAGTAAATGACCTGTGTGGTATTACAGGTTATATGTTGTTTGATATTGAATCGCTTCCCGTCTACCGAATGGAAATCTGAAGAGCGGGTAATGTTTTTACATGCTATACAGTTACCGCATGAAAAACAACCCTTAACAGGTCCACTTGAACCAAAATATGCACCCTCATGTGCGACATTGGGAATATAATGACTACTCATTAATAAATCTCCCAAGTTTTTACTCCGCCGAGAAGTCATAAGAGGTGAGCTTGTAAGGCTTTTAGCCAACACTGCATCAGTTTTTAAAACATGCCAATATTTTTGGATGCAGTTTCTCATTTCATGCCAATGTTCGTTATAGGTTGAAATATAACGAATTTTATTTTCCTTTTCTGTGCTTTTAGCCCTAGGGTGCAATAAATCCTCTCTAGAACAAAATTTTGCCCTATTGTACCCAGCTTTAATACATTTCTTAGAGTATCCTCTCTCCAAGAATCTTTCACGAAGATCATTGGCCTGGAGTTGAAAATTGGGTTCAGAAGAACAGATCCGCTTCACTCTGAGGAATTGACCAACTGGGATGGCTTTAATGGTACTGTAAGGATGACTAGAATTAGCATGCAGCAATGAATTTGTAGAAGTAGGTTTTCTATGTACATTTGTCTGCAAAAACAGATCTCTTTCTGTCTGAATATTAATGTCCAAAAATTCAACTGACTTCCTACTAAAAGAATATGTCAGCTTAATATTCAGATCATTACAATTCAATTGCTGCATGAATTTCTGTAAACAAATTTCAGTACCCTGCCAAATAATAAATAAATCATCAATATAACGTAACCAGCACTGCACATGGTCCGCGTCCCGGACGCCATCACCGCCGAACACTCCCCTTTCCCAGTAACCCAGGAAGAGGCCGGCGAACGATGGCGCACAGGCCGCGCCCATGGCAGTGCCTCGTTTCTGCAAATAAAAAATATCCTTGAACACAAAAATTTTTTTTGTTAAAATAAAATCCAATAATTCAAGAATGAGTTCACATGTATGGCCATCCCAGTTGCTGGTCCCCAGAAAGAAGCGGACCGCCTCCATACCGTCATCATGGCGGATACACGTATAAAGTGTTTCTATATCCGCAGTGACTAGAAACATATCCTCCTCCAGTTGTATACCATTGATTCTAGTGAGAACATCGGAGGTGTCTCTGGCATAGGAGGGAAGCGACTCAACTAAAGGTTTCAAATAATAATCAATAAATTTACAAATTGGGTCGCAAAGCCCCCCTATGCCAGAGACTATTGGACGACCAGGCGGGTTTAGTGGGTCTTTATGCACCTTAGGGATAAAGTACAGTGTGGGGATTTTAGGAAATTTGGTAAGAAGCCCATCAAACATTTTTCTAGGAATAATTCCCTGTTCTAGTGCCCTTTGGAGAATTTCTTCCAATTGATTCTGAAATTTATGGACAGGATTACCATCCAATCTGGTATAAGTATTAGTATCCTTCAAATGCCTACTGGCCTCCCGCTCGTACATCAAGCGAGGCCAGAGCACAACGTTTCCCCCCTTGTCGGCCTTTTTGATGACTATGTCATCAAAAGACTGTAATTCTTTCACAACTTGTCGCTGTCTAGCAGTCAAGTTATCAAACCTACGTTTTGTTGATATATGTCTGAATTCTTGAGCTACCAAGCGTGTGAAGATGTCCACGGCTGGAACGGTCGACAAGGGGGGAAAATTTTTTGATTTTGGATAAAGATTTTTTGGAAACCTACCCAGCACATCAGGTTCTTGTTCCTGTAAGAGATCCTCGAGGTCCCTCAAAGCCTCCCGTTCCACCTGGTCAGAGGTGGAAATAGTTGTTTTATCTTGAGACATGAGTTTTCTCATTACCAGTTTCCTAGAGAAGAGAAAGAGATCTTTTGTTGCCACAAATAAGTCAAAATTGTTAGTAGGTGAAAAATTCAAACCTTTTTGAAGAACTTCTAAATGTGTTTTTGTAAGAACATGGTTGGATAAATTAATTACCTCAGAACCATGTTTATTTCTCTTCTCCTGGAAACCGGGGCGAGATTTGTTATTCCTAGTTGTCATTCTCTGATAATTAAATTGTGTATTTCTTGGATTAGATTTAATAGTTGTTAATCCAATGGAGTCTTCACTTGATGCCAAAGAGACAGAGGAGGCAGATCGGGAACGTGAGGGTCTCCTATGGTGATTATACTTTTTAAAGTTTTTATTCCATTTATAGGTGGAATTAGTTTGGTGGTCAGAAACATCACGTTGAAATTTCTTTGCCTTGATCTCACAAATGGCTTTCTCCCACTTAGCAA
Organism: Ranitomeya variabilis; assembly: GCF_051348905.1. NCBI lineage: Eukaryota > Metazoa > Chordata > Amphibia > Anura > Dendrobatidae > Ranitomeya > Ranitomeya variabilis. Next base: position 710,758,620 of record NC_135235.1, read on the forward strand.
ATTCCACATCTAATTCATTATTCAAAGAAATTAAAGCTTCATTAGATAACTCCTGTTTCAATTTCATTTGTATGGATTCGATTTCCTTATCTAGTTCATCCAGAGATGTCTGGTTCATTTGGGCAAGCAAACCCATGAAACCCCGTGAACAGACATTGGCGTAATCTTCCCATTTTTCACGAAAAACGATATCTTCTATTTCAAAGGACGGAAATACTTGTATTCTCAAGCCCCTAGGTATGAGACCCCTCTCCAAATACTTATTTAAAAAAGCTCGATTCCACCAAGTACGTGTACGTTTGTTTAACAAATCTTTGAGCTTTTTAATTAATTCTTGTAAATCTTTACCACCTCCTGTAGATAACACCTTAGGATCATCATTAAACACATCTTTAAGTTGTGAAAGCCATGTTTGTTCTCGGGCCTTAAAATCCATACTGGAGCTGGATTTAACAGCTGTGAAAAACACACAGAAAATATGAACATATAAAGAAACCAGCAATATAAATTAAATGTAAATATACAAAACTCCAAAATAATCATATAAAAAAGGAGGAATCAAGAGAGTTTTTTTTGTATAAAAATATATATATCTTTTATTACATATAATATTAACAATTATTTATCATTATCATAATATTAAAGACAATATGTCAGTATGAAAAAAGATTGATCCAATATAGGTGATAGCGCAAGCGCGATCACTAGCAGAGACTTGACAATTTATAAGGGGTTCAAAATAAATACTAACTACCAAATAGGTATCCACTCACACACATAAGACAATGCAATTCTGTGTGAGTATAGGTGTGTCACACATCTACATGTAACAGTCTTTTATCACGCAAGCCAAATAGCAGCGCTAATGATTAAGCGGCACACCTAACATATATAAAAGAACCACATATAAGAATAAAGCAATAAACTTGTTAATTACCCATGTTGTAAGGACGTCAGCGTGAAGCGGATCTGTTCTTCTGAACCCAATTTTCAACTCCAGGCCAATGATCTTCGTGAAAGATTCTTGGAGAGAGGATACTCTAAGAAATGTATTAAAGCTGGGTACAATAGGGCAAAATTTTGTTCTAGAGAGGATTTATTGCACCCTAGGGCTAAAAGCACAGAAAAGGAAAATAAAATTCGTTATATTTCAACCTATAATGAACATTGGCATGAAATGAGAAACTGCATCCAAAAATATTGGCATGTTTTAAAAACTGATGCAGTGTTGGCTAAAAGCCTTACAAGCTCACCTCTTATGACTTCTCGGCGGAGTAAAAACTTGGGAGATTTATTAATGAGTAGTCATTATATTCCCAATGTCGCACATGAGGGTGCATATTTTGGTTCAAGTGGACCTGTTAAGGGTTGTTTTTCATGCGGTAACTGTATAGCATGTAAAAACATTACCCGCTCTTCAGATTTCCATTCGGTAGACGGGAAGCGATTCAATATCAAACAACATATAACCTGTAATACCACACAGGTCATTTACTATGCGACCTGCACATGCCCCAAAATTTACGTGGGTTTAACCTCTAGACGTTTGGGTACTCGTGTTCGGGAACATGTCCGAGATATTTCAGCTGCAAAAACAGAAAAGGACATCTCCCTTTTGAAAACACTACCCCGACATTTTCGTCAATTTCATAACTGCAATCCTAGTCATCTTGCAGTTCGAGGTATAGAGCATGTGCAGTGGGGTATTAGAGGTGGGAATATCAAAGGTCTGCTAGCGCAAAAAGAGTGCAGATGGATTTTCACCTTAGGTACAATGGTACCTGATGGACTAAACGAAACTAATGGTTATTCATCATTTCTTTAATTACAGAAATTGACCTGCCTCTTTTTTGCGATACCCTCTCAAAACATACCATCCTCCTTATTTGTTGGTTTTTAATGGTGGTGTTCTTGTTTTTATGTGTTTTTATTTATTGTTTCCTTTTTTCCATTTTTTAGATTTACTATGTTCGTTGAGTATTTATGGCTGTCATCCATCACATCTACTAATTACCGGTTATGAAGAAGATTATGTTCATCTATTAAATCCACATTTATTATTTATTATTTCTTTTTATAATTGTATATGTATGTTTATACAGTTTATTTGGTGTTTCACTGTATATTTGATTTTTGTCATTCCACAATTTACTGTATATATATTCTTAATAGTATATTTTTGTAATAATTTACATAATACAATTTTTGGCAAAATAATTGTTGCATTATATTTGTTGTCAATATCACCCTGCACCTTATCGCACTTTGTTATATCTTATTCAGTATTTTGATGTTCAACAGTTTTATATAAGTGGCTGCTATTTATTCACTATGCACTTTAATTAATCTGTCGCTATTTATACTCTCCGATTTGTTTGTTTTTAATGTTTTTCATATCATTTATATATATTTAGGGAAATAATGTTAATATGAGAGGATTGTCCTCTATTTTTGTATGACTTTTCCGTTGTCTGCCTCTATGCTGTCTCTCGGGTCTCTCCTGTTGCCTGCCGGGTGTATGCGTCTTAGCGCTAGCCACTGCTCACCGGCGGGTGCATGGGGAGCGCTGATTGGCAGCGGTGAGTCCGTGAACGGCTCTAAATACTTACGATCAGATGCGTCATGTTATTGGCCGGTCTCTTTCCATGTGACCGGATCAAGGTGATATTTAATGATGACGCTCACCCCCATAAGACCACGCCCCCTTGAGGAAGCGAGATTCGGTCTCGCGAAACGCGCGTCGGGGAGAGCGATCACCCGCAGAGCTGACGTCCTTACAACATGGGTAATTAACTAGTTTATTGCTTTATTCTTATATGTGGTTCTTTTATATATGTTAGGTGTGCCGCTTAATCATTAGCGCTGCTATTTGGCTTGCGTGATAAAAGACTGTTACATGTAGATGTGTGACACACCTATACTCGCACAGAATTGCATTGTCTTATGTGTGTGAGTGGATACCTATTTGGTAGTTAGTATTTATTTTGAACCCCTTATAAATTGTCAAGTCTCTGCTAGTGATCGCGCTTGCGCTATCACCTATATTGGATCAATCTTTTTTCATACTGACATATTGTCTTTAATATTATGATAATGATAAATAATTGTTAATATTATATGTAATAAAAGATATATATATTTTTATACAAAAAAAACTCTCTTGATTCCTCCTTTTTTATATATACAGGAGGAGATGACACACAGGTATATACTATGTACAGGAGGAGATGACATACAGGTATATACTATATACAGAGGAGATGAGACACAGGTATACACTATATACAGGTGGTGATGACAGGTATATACTGTATACAGGGGAGATGACATACAGGTATATACATACAGGTATATACTATATACAGGGGAGATGACGTGCAGGTATATACTATATACAGGGGAGATGACACACAGGTATATACTATATACAGGGGAGATGACATACAGGTATATACTGTATACAGTAGAGATGACCTACAGGTATATACTATGTACAGGAGAAGATGTCATACAGTTATATACTATATACAGGGAAGATGACACACAGGTATATACTATATACAGGGGAGAGGATACACAGCTACACACTATATACAGGGGAGATGACACATAGGTATATACAGGAGGAGATGACACACAGGTATATACTATATACAAAGGAGGGGATACACAGTTATATACTATATACAGGGAGATGACACATAGGTATATACTGCATATAGGAGGAGATGACACACATGCATATACTATATACAGGGGAGAGGATACACCGGTATATACTATATACGGGAGAGATGACAGGTATATACTATATACAGAGGTGAGGACACACAGGTATATACTATATACAGGAGAGATGACACACAGGTATATACTGTATACAGGAGAGATGACACACAGGTATATACTGTATACAGGAGGAGATGACACACAGGTATATACTATATACAGGGGAGATGACATTCAGGTATATACTATATACAGGAGAGATGACACACAGGTATATACTATATACAGGGGAGACGACACACGGGTATATACTACATTGCCTTGCGAAAGTATTTGGCCCCCTGGAACTTTTCAACCTTTTTCCTCATATCATGCCTCAATCATAAAGATACTAAATGTAAATTTTTGGTGAAGAATCAACAAGTGGAACACAATTGTGAAGCTGAACGAAATTTATTGGTTATTTTAAATTTTTGTGGAAATTCAAAAACTGAAAAGTGGGGCGTGCAATATTATTCGGCCCCTTTACTTTCAGTGCAGCAAACTCACTCCAGAAGTTCATTGTGGATCTCTGAATGATCCAATGTTGTCCTAAATGTTTAATCATGATAAATATAATCCACCTGTGTGTAATCAAGTCTCTGTATAAATGCACCTGCTCTGTGATAGTCTCAGGATTCTGTTTTAAGCACAGAGAGCATCATGAAGACCAAGGAACACAACAGGCAGGTCCGTAATACTGTTGTGGAGAAGGTTAAAGCCGGATTTGGATACAAAATGATTTCCAAAACTTTAAACATCCCAAGGAGAACTGTGCAAGCGATCATATTGAAATGGAAGGAGTATCATACAACTGCAAATCTACCAAGACCCGGCCGTCCCTCTAAACTGTCATCTCAAACAAGGAGAAGACTGATCAGAAATGCAGCCAAGTGGCCCATGATCACTCTGGATGAACTGCAGAGATCTACAGCTGAGGTGGGACAGTCTGTCCATAGGACAACAATCAGTCGTACACTGCACAAATATGGCCTTTATGGAAGAGTGGCAAGAAGAAAGCCATTTATCAAAGATATCCATAAAAAGTGTCATTTAAAGTTTGCAACAGACCACCTGGGAGACACACCAAACATGTGGAAGAAGGTGCTCTGGTCAGATGAAACCAAAATCGAACTTTTTGGCAACAATGCCAAACGATATGTTTGGCGTAAAGGCAACACAGCTCATCACCCTGAACACACCATCCTCACTGTCAAACATGGTGGTGGCAGCATCATGGTTTGGGCCTGCTTTTCTTCAGCAGGGACAGGGAAGATGGCTAAAATTGATGGGAAGATGGATGGAGACAAATACAGGACTATTCTTGAAGAAAACCTGTTGGAGTCTGCAAAAGACCTGAGACTGGGACGGAGATTTGTCTTCCAACAAGACAATGACCCCAAACATAAAGCAAAATCTACAATGGAATGGTTCACAAATAAACATATCCAGGTGTTAGAATGGCCAAGTCAAAGTCCAGACCTGAATCCAAACGATCTCCATCAAACCTCACTAAGCTCAAGCTGTTTGCAAAGGAAGAATGGGAAAGAATTTCAGTCTCCCAATTAGTGTTGAGCATTCCGATACCGCAAGTATCGGGTATCGGCCGATACTTGCGGGTATCGGAATTCCGATACCGAGATCCGATACTTTTGTGATATCGGGAATCGGTATCAGGATTAATATCAATGTGTAAAATAAAGAATTAAAATAAAAAATATTGCTATACTCACCTCTCCGACGCAGCCTGCACCTTACCGAGGGAACCGGGAGCCTTCTTTGCTTAAAATGCGCGCGTTTACTGCCTTCCGTGACGTCACGGCTTCTGATTGGTCGCGTGCCGCCCATGTGACGGCGACGCGACCAATCACAACAAGCCGTGACGTAATTTCAGGTCCTGAATGCCTAATTCTAGGCATTCAGGATTTGAAAATTACGTCACGGCTTGTGATTGGTCGCGTCGCGGTCACATGGGCGGCACGCGACCAATCACAAGCCGTGACGTAATTTTCAAATCCTGAATGCCTAGAATTAGGCATTCAGGACCTGAAATTACGTCACGGCTTGTTGTGATTGGTCGCGTCGCCGTCACATGGGCGGCACGCGACCAATCAGAAGCCGTGACGTCACGGAAGGCAGTAAACGCGCGCATTTTAAGCAAAGAAGGCTCCCGGTTCCCTCGGTAATGTCCAGGCTGCGTCGGAGAGGTGAGTATAGCAATATTTTTTATTTTAATTCTTTATTTTACACAGTAATATGGATCCCAGGGCCTGAAGGAGAGTTTCCTCTCCTTCAGACCCTGGGAACCATCAGGGATACCGTCCGATACTTGAGTCCCATTGACTTGTATTGGTATCGGGTATCGGTATCGGATTAGATCCGATACTTTGCCGGTATCGGCCGATACTTTCCGATACCGATACTTTCAAGTATCGGACGGTATCGCTCAACACTACTCCCGATGTACAAAACTGCTAGACATACCCCAAGCGACTTGCAGCTGTAATCCTCTGCAAGATAGCATAGGGGGTGGCAGAACTTATTGTCTCCCTTTTTGAGCACGTAGGCACTGACCTCTCTACACAAGCAGGTCCCCTGATGATTGGCTTGTAAGAAACGCGTCGGGACTGACCATATGGAGAGTGCAGGGTATGCTGTGACAGGGGTAGCTGTGGACTGCCCTTGTAAGGGCAGGAGCTTTTGGGGATAGCTTACCGGTAGCCCCATAGGGATTGACAGGGTATTGTCGTTTCCCTCTATCAAGTCCCGGTTCACTCCATGACCAGAAGTCTTCCGGTGCTCCTGCTCATTCGTAATGGAATTGGTGAGATTGTTCCTTTTTATTTCACCTTAATAACTATTAGTGACACCACTTTGTAGGTGTTGTTTTGTTATTGAGTGATGACTGTTTACATGCGATCAATTGTATGGAGTTATATTGTGCCATTCATATGTACATGATTAGGTCAGTTATGGTTTGAACCATAATTTGGTCTGTCTTAATTCGCTAGAGCCTCTACAGGCGTTGCTTATTTAATCCTATTGGGGGTGCTATAGGTCTCTTGGTGGGACCTTACCCCATGTTTTTATAACACTTTGGGTGATATTGTTTCTACTTTTATCTATGTATATTTAGTAAAAGTTATGTTTTATTTCCACTTGTACTGTATTTTCTAATATTATTTAGTGGATCTATCTGTTGGATTGATAAACCAAATACAGATTTTGCTATTACAGCTGTAATCACAGCAAAAGGTGGCGCAAATAGTATTAAGTTAAAGGGGCCGAATAATATTGCACGCCCCACTTTTCAGTTTTTGAATTTCCACAAAAATGTAAAATACCAATAAATTTCGTTCAAATTCACAATTGTGTTCCACTTGTGTTAGGGGTCGAGTTCCCGCCTCTGCACAGGGGGAATCTCGGGCCATCTCCGCTGCGGTCTCCCATTCTTCTCCTGCCACAGTGGAGCCTGCTCAGCGGAGACGTCGGTCCCAGCGTCTCGCTCAGTCTGACTCTGTGCAAAGGGTTACTGCTGTTTTTCCAGCTTCTGCCATTGAAGCCAGTGCTGGGCAGCGGCGAGCAAACGCTTTTGGGACTAAGTCCTGCTTTTCTCCTTCTGAGCATGCCCAGGGTATGATCTCTCATTGGAGATCGAGGGTCACATGCTTGGATACTGCAGCAAAGCCCATTGGTTCTCCAGGAAGGTCCTGAAGGCGCTCAGGCGCTGTGGCAGCCTCTCATTGGTCCTTCTAGGAAGGTCTTGTACTTGCTACAGCTATATAAGGTTCGCATGGCCGCACGGCCATGCGCTAGTAACAATTCATGTTATGAGTTTTGTGCCAATGTGGTCACGCTTGTGTGGATTCAGGGACCCGGCTGAAATAAGCCACTTAGAATACCGGCACCTCCGTGAAGAGATTGTGTGTGTGTGTGTATGGTTTCAGGGCCCCGGCTGAAATAAGCCACCTAGAATACCGGCTCCTCCGGTGAGGAGATTGTATGTTTGCCTCCTTGACTGCGTGACCACAAGCTATCTGAAAAACACCAAAAAAGGAACAATCCAAGAAAAAACACCAAAAACAGGCAGAGATGCTTACCTGTCTGAATAGGCCTCAATACTAATGCACAAGCAGGATGCAGCGGACCCAAATGAAATAGCAAATGCACAGGTGCAATACCTGATAAGACAGCCAGCCTTCAATAAGGGTTTGGCCGTGTGGTGCACCCGTGCACTAAGATAAAAACTGTATGTGGCGTGTTCACACAGGGAATGCAGGCATCTGGCTCCAGCCTATTAATAACGCCCTATGGCGGGCTGCCCAGTGCCAAAATGCATCCCGTGTGAACAGAGGCCACAGTGTACAGAACCAATTGGGCCCAGCTGCACCCTGCAAAAAGATATACGTGCAAAAACAAAACATATAAATATATGTAAGGTATTGGTTGATATTCTGGCCATAATATGGAAGCTGGCAACCCACGTCAAGGGTCCTTACTTATTGCCAGTCCTACACTAACATGAAAAACACCAAAAAAGGAACAATCCAAGAAAAAACACCAAAAACAGGCAGAGATGCTTACCTGTCTGAATAGGCCTCAATACTAATGCACAAGCAGGATGCAGCGGACCCAAATGAAATAGCAAATGCACAGGTGCAATACCTGATAAGACAGCCAGCCTTCAATAAGGGTTTGGCCGTGTGGTGCACCCGTGCACTAAGATAAAAACTGTATGTGGCGTGTTCACACAGGGAATGCAGGCATCTGGCTCCAGCCTATTAATAACGCCCTATGGCAACAAGCCGTGACGTAATTTCAGGTCCTGAATGCCTAATTCTAGGCATTCAGGATTTGAAAATTACGTCACGGCTTGTGATTGGTCGCGTCGCGGTCACATGGGCGGCACGCGACCAATCACAAGCCGTGACGTAATTTTCAAATCCTGAATGCCTAGAATTAGGCATTCAGGACCTGAAATTACGTCACGGCTTGTTGTGATTGGTCGCGTCGCCGTCACATGGGCGGCACGCGACCAATCAGAAGCCGTGACGTCACGGAAGGCAGTAAACGCGCGCATTTTAAGCAAAGAAGGCTCCCGGTTCCCTCGGTAATGTCCAGGCTGCGTCGGAGAGGTGAGTATAGCAATATTTTTTATTTTAATTCTTTATTTTACACAGTAATATGGATCCCAGGGCCTGAAGGAGAGTTTCCTCTCCTTCAGACCCTGGGAACCATCAGGGATACCGTCCGATACTTGAGTCCCATTGACTTGTATTGGTATCGGGTATCGGTATCGGATTAGATCCGATACTTTGCCGGTATCGGCCGATACTTTCCGATACCGATACTTTCAAGTATCGGACGGTATCGCTCAACACTACTCCCGATGTACAAAACTGCTAGACATACCCCAAGCGACTTGCAGCTGTAATCCTCTGCAAGATAGCATAGGGGGTGGCAGAACTTATTGTCTCCCTTTTTGAGCACGTAGGCACTGACCTCTCTACACAAGCAGGTCCCCTGATGATTGGCTTGTAAGAAACGCGTCGGGACTGACCATATGGAGAGTGCAGGGTATGCTGTGACAGGGGTAGCTGTGGACTGCCCTTGTAAGGGCAGGAGCTTTTGGGGATAGCTTACCGGTAGCCCCATAGGGATTGACAGGGTATTGTCGTTTCCCTCTATCAAGTCCCGGTTCACTCCATGACCAGAAGTCTTCCGGTGCTCCTGCTCATTCGTAATGGAATTGGTGAGATTGTTCCTTTTTATTTCACCTTAATAACTATTAGTGACACCACTTTGTAGGTGTTGTTTTGTTATTGAGTGATGACTGTTTACATGCGATCAATTGTATGGAGTTATATTGTGCCATTCATATGTACATGATTAGGTCAGTTATGGTTTGAACCATAATTTGGTCTGTCTTAATTCGCTAGAGCCTCTACAGGCGTTGCTTATTTAATCCTATTGGGGGTGCTATAGGTCTCTTGGTGGGACCTTACCCCATGTTTTTATAACACTTTGGGTGATATTGTTTCTACTTTTATCTATGTATATTTAGTAAAAGTTATGTTTTATTTCCACTTGTACTGTATTTTCTAATATTATTTAGTGGATCTATCTGTTGGATTGATAAACCAAATACAGATTTTGCTATTACAGCTGTAATCACAGCAAAAGGTGGCGCAAATAGTATTAAGTTAAAGGGGCCGAATAATATTGCACGCCCCACTTTTCAGTTTTTGAATTTCCACAAAAATTTAAAATACCAATAAATTTCGTTCAAATTCACAATTGTGTTCCACTTGTGTTAGGGGTCGAGTTCCCGCCTCTGCACAGGGGGAATCTCGGGCCATCTCCGCTGCGGTCTCCCATTCTTCTCCTGCCACAGTGGAGCCTGCTCAGCGGAGACGTCGGTCCCAGCGTCTCGCTCAGTCTGACTCTGTGCAAAGGGTTACTGCTGTTTTTCCAGCTTCTGCCATTGAAGCCAGTGCTGGGCAGCGGCGAGCAAACGCTTTTGGGACTAAGTCCTGCTTTTCTCCTTCTGAGCATGCCCAGGGTATGATCTCTCATTGGAGATCGAGGGTCACATGCTTGGATACTGCAGCAAAGCCCATTGGTTCTCCAGGAAGGTCCTGAAGGCGCTCAGGCGCTGTGGCAGCCTCTCATTGGTCCTTCTAGGAAGGTCTTGTACTTGCTACAGCTATATAAGGTTCGCATGGCCGCACGGCCATGCGCTAGTAACAATTCATGTTATGAGTTTTGTGCCAATGTGGTCACGCTTGTGTGGATTCAGGGACCCGGCTGAAATAAGCCACTTAGAATACCGGCACCTCCGTGAAGAGATTGTGTGTGTGTGTGTATGGTTTCAGGGCCCCGGCTGAAATAAGCCACCTAGAATACCGGCTCCTCCGGTGAGGAGATTGTATGTTTGCCTCCTTGACTGCGTGACCACAAGGTATCTGCTCAGCAGTTACTGTGTATTCCTGTGGAGTTTAACAGGACACAGTACTTCCTTTATAGCGACTCTGTGCAGCAACAGAGATCGCTTCTACCGCTATATAGTGCCGCCGTTTGCTAGCAGCAGGTTCTTTTCCTGCACGATATACCCCGGGCTGCGAACGCACCAAATAACATCTCTATATTTACTCGGTGCGTTCCGACAGCCCTAACAACTTGTTGTTGATTCTTCACCAAAAATTTACATTTGGTATCTTTATGTTTGAAGCATGATATGTTGGAAAAGGTTGAAAAGTTCTAGGGGGCCGAATACTTTCGCAAGGCACTGTATATACTATGTACAGGAGGAGATGACACACACAAGTGTATACTATATACAGGAGGAGACGACACACAGGTATATATTATATACAGGAGGAGACGACACACAGGTATATATTATATACAGGAGGAGATGACACACAGGTATATACTATATACAGGGGAGATGACACACAGGTATATATACTATATACAGGGAAGATGACATACAGGTATATACTGTATACCAGGGAGATGACACAGGTATATACTATATACAGGAGGATATGATATACAGGTATACACTGTATACAGGGAAGATTGGCACACAGGCATATACTATATACAGGAGGAGATGACACACAGGTATATACTATGTACAGGAGGAGATGACATACAGGTATATACTATATACAGAGGAGATGAGACACAGGTATACACTATATACAGGTGGAGATGACAGGTATGTCGTAGCTGTTTTCATTCTGACCCAAATGTCAGCATGCCAGATCACCAGTGAGGCCTAATTGTGGAATTACGCCCGTTATTTTACAAGCGCGCTTGGAGACAAAGGACACCTCACACATATATACTGTGAGCAAGTCACTTTTATCTGATATATTAAAAGCCAAAGCAATGTTTTATACCATTTACACAAAATGTATTTCAATGTAACTCATGTAGCCCCCACCATCACCCAGGGTCATACTGACCTTTATTCCTCACAACGTACCAAAAACATGTTGTGACTGACTATTGAGAACATACATGATAAGAAGTGTAGTCTCCTTGAAGCGGAGACCATCAGACTACTGCGTTAACAGATTCTAGTAATTCTAGCAATTAAAGGCAAGAGGCACTTAAAGGCAAACTCTTAACCCTTCTATAACAATTTCCCCCTTTTGTAAATGGTATAACCTTTGCTACGGGGTCAGCTGATGTCCACAAAGGAGCTACTGTCTCATGGGTCTAGTACCCACAAGGGGGCTTTCTACCTGCTTCACCCATCCACCCTCAGTGTGGACACTCAACTCCCCCGTCAGCAGTGGCCATATGGGGCCTATGATATACTACAGAAGGTTCAGCCTTAGGTAATACATATATTAGCGCTTTTACGGCTACATAAAACAATAAGCAAAGCAACAAAATTTGCATACAAGTCTGTCAAGTCAAGTCAAAAATAATCCCTCCCTCTAGGCCGCTAAGCCAATTGGCTGGATTTAAAAAGAAGTCTCTATATTTTATTAGTCTTATTAAGAACCTTAAGGAACCAAGAAAATCTGAGTCCAAGTCTCATTGTGTATGCAGTGTGGTGTTAATACCCTCCTTGGCTCCTGGGGTATGGCAAAGTACAGCATAGTCCTTGCAGATACTGGGCTGTGTGTACAGATCCAACAGTCCAGCAGTTTTTGTCCTTGTCGACATTTAAAAGTGTATTCAGTGTCTCTGTAAGGTGCAAACATCCTACCACTGCCAGCAAGGTGATTGGAACAACAGTCTTTCTGCTAGTGAAAAGATCTTTTTGCAGTGACTAGCATGGATCCAGGTGGGCGTTCCCTCAAGTGAATGTGGTCAGCTGGACTTTACAATGGGCCGTCAAACCAAGGATATAGACTCCTTCTCACGTGTCTGTGTATGACCACTCAATCACCTGGATTCAGCAGATGTGCGTCCGCACTGGCATTAAGATCTGGAATGGATGAAAACACATGTTTATGCACCACATTAAGTCTTTTCTGCAAGGCCTGGACATGGGCTGTCATAGCACCGTGTTGCATTTGTAGCACCTATGGGAAGTACAGACCAGTCTCTGGCAAACTACTAAACAGAACTTCAAAAGGAGACAAGCCTGTCTTCCTATTTTGAGTGTGTCTGACTGAGAAGAGTGCAAGAGACAAGCACTCTACCCCGCTCTTTCCTGTGTCTGCCATGGCCTCTGAATTTTCAGTTTAAGTGTCCCATTTAGTCTCTCCACTTTCCCACTACTTTGTTGTCTATATGGTGCATGATATGCTTGCTGTACTCCCAGGGCCTGCATGACTTCCCTCATTATTTCTCCCGTGAAGTGTGTACCCCTATCGCTCTCTGTGGTTTCTGGGACACCATACCTGCAGATCAGTTCTTTCATTAGTTTGTCTGCAGTCGCTTTAGCATTTGCACATTTTACCAGAGAGGCTTCCAGCCAACCAGAGAATAGATCTACACATTCTAGGACTAGGACATTTTTCACACACTCCTACCTTTGGTAGCTGTATGTAGTCAGTCTGCAGTCTCTGAAACGGGTAGAGAGGCCTGGGTGTCGCTTTCTTAGGGATTTTTACTGTTTTACCAGGGTTGTGCTGTGCACAGATGAGGCATGACCGTACGAGGTTTGCTGCTGCGTAACTGAAACCAGGAGCGATCCGGAAGGCATCTACCATGGACACATGTGACATTTTGAGGTGTGAGTGGGGCCAGGTGTTGCTTGCGCCATTATTAGGAACAGGGACCTTGGTATATACAATTTATCCTTATTCTCCCAAAACTCCTTTTGAGTTCAGCTCAGCTCCCATTCTCCCCCGTGTTCCTTCTCTGTTTGGGCAGCTGGAGGGATTTCAGGACATCTAGGCTCAGTGTGGCTGGAATACGCTGACTCTCCGCCACCGTCCACTGCTCCCTAGGCCGCCTTGCTGCTACTTTAGCAGCCCCATCCGCCCTTCTGTTGCCCTCTACCTCCACAGAGTCACCATCCGTGTGTGCTGTTACCTTGACGATGCCAACCTAGACTGGTAACGTCGATGCCTCCACTAATTGTTTCACCAGCTCTGCATTTTTAATGGGCTTACCGGCTGATGTAAGAAACATTCTGCTTCTCCAGACAGGGTGATAATCATGGGATATTCCCCATGCATAATTCGAATCTATAAATATTAGCGACTTTACCTGCAGCAGCTCTACACGCCTCAGTGAGTGCCTTCAACTCTGCCTCCTGCACCGACATGTGAGGAGGGAGTGGTTCAACTCGGATTACCTCATGTGAGGATACTACTGCATGTCCAGTGTAGAATCGCCCATCCTGGTGGTATCTGGAGCCATCTACAAAATAAAACTTCAAAATATGCATTAGGAACAGGTTTTTCACGAACATATGTAAAACATACTGTCTCCTGACTGATCAGTTCCTATGCAGTCATGTTTGTGCGTCAACGTACCAGAGTACTTTTTTTTTTTTTCTAATGCTGTCACCAATTCCCCCTTTTCTGAATCCACAGGCAGATGAGTGGCTGGATTCAGAACATTATGTCTTTTGAGGGTGACGTATTCATTAAATTAGTATTAGAGCACATTCAAGTTTGATCTGTCTATCCATAGACAGGTGTTTTGGTTGAACTTGTACGAGTATGGCATTAATGTCATGTGGGGAACAAATTGTCAAACGAAAAAGTCAGTGTGAGCTCACATGCCTAGCATTAATACAGCAGCTCTTACAACACGGACACACGTAGGAGACCCTCTAATCACTGGGTCTAATTGTGCTGAGTAGTAAGCTATTGGTCTCTGTTTCTCTCCATGCTGTTGTGTCAGTACTGCGGTAGCATGTCCTCCCTGCGCTGTGCAAAATAAGAAAAATGGCTGATCATAGTTTGGAATGCCTAAGGCCGGGGCTTGACACAATGAGCAGCTTCAGAGAATAGAAGGAATCAATTGCTTCTTGAGTGAGATTGTAGGGGTCTGATGACAACCTGTCATAGAGTGGTTGCATCATTTGTGAAGCAAACCTTATCCAAGACCTACAGTAGGTCACCAAACCCAGGAAAATACATAAATGCTGGTGTGACCTGGGTAAAGGGAGATTTTGTATTGCCTGTTTTCTGTCTTCAGTCAGGTGTCTTGTACATTCAGCAATACAATGTCCTAAAAATGTCACCTTTTGTTTGCAATACTGTAATTTGTCACGTGAGACCTTGCAACCCCTCTCTGCCAAAAAAAAACACAGCAAGGAAACTGCTGTCTGGTCCGCGCAGCAGAGCAAGAGTTCATCCACGTACTGCAATAGTACAGTGTGTGGATGAGGTGGTTGCCACTGCTCAAGAATCCCTGCCATTGCTGTTGAATAGATGGTTGGGGAGTTCTTTCCCCCTTGTGGGAGGACCGTCCAACAGTATTGTTTACCTTCGTGAGTAAAAGAGAAAAGATACTGACAGTCAGAGTGCAGCGGTACAGAGAAGAATGCATTTGCCAAATTAATGACTGTGAAACATTTTGTGACCGTACGGTGTGTGTATTAGGGACAATTGAGATTACACTCACTGTAACATGATTAATGGCCTGTAAGTCCTGAACTATTCTGTGTCGGGGAACCCTTGGGTCCTTTTTTTTTTTTCTTAATGGGATACAAAGGGGTGTTGCAGGGGGAAGATCTTTGCACCAGAACCCCTGCCCTAACATACTCTTTAATATCCCTGCTCAGGGACATTGATTTGACTAGACTTAAGGGGGTATTGCTTTAACTGGAGAGTAGTGGTTCCTTCTTTTAATTTAATCATGACAGGGGGAATGGGCAGCCGACCCACATCAGATTTCCCCTTGCCCAAACGGTGTCTGGTACCTGACTCTTTTCCCTGTCCTCAGACATTCTGGTGTCAGGTGTTACTGTCACTACTTTTGCCATATACACCAGTTCTGCAATATTACACAAGTGTTTATATAAGTCACACATTAATGTCCAAATATTATTTAAACCCGTATTTGATTGGGTAAAGTACCCCTTAAGAAAACTAAATTTGATTCACAGAATATGTTACCAAAAGAAAATTATATATATGAAAATATATATTTACGAAATATATTGAGTTGTAAAATGGGAGAGCACAATGCCATAGGCCACAGCAAAGCTCAAGCTTATTCTAAGAACGTAGCAGCCCTATATAAATCCATAACTAACAGTTCCAAATATAAAAAGAAGGGATTTGAAAAATACCAAATATTAATACCAGTTGCTTGCAATAAGGTATAGGAAGTGGAAAAGACAAATAAACAGTGACTATGGTTTGAGCCAATATAATGAATGGCTAAAAAACTATATATCATATGAAGACAACCTAGAAATACACGGTAACTATACCATCTTGTGTAAGGAAACTACTAAACTGGCAAATGAATGGAATTAAGTGTAACTATAATTGGGCATGATTTACCTGTGGTATAATGTGCACATGGAAGACCCTGGCGTCCCTCTGCCCCAAGTGTTTATATGAAAGGGGACATGTGACTGTAATACCCTCAGGAGAGTACTGTATGGTGACCTAGACAGCACTCATCTCTGCTCCCAGCAAAATCATAGGGGTATTGTCACTAACAATAAGTTTGTAAGCACCTCTTGGCTGTCTCGTGATTCTAGTCTTATTTGTTTAGTCATAGGGGCTTCAGTCGCTTGTCCTTCTACACTCACACATTCCACAGTATCGTCAGTAATCATGTCTGGCATTATCAAGTCTTTGTGTACCACAGTTCCGGCTGCCCCAGTGTCAATCAAGAATTCTGTCTCCTTCCCTCCCGGCATTGTTATGGTGGCCATCAAGGCAGGACCAGGTCCGGAGGGAACAAGAACAGGGCACACATTTGTCACTGGGTTGTCAGTTTCCTAGTCTGGAGGTGAAGGAAGTGGTAAATTGGTCTGAGTGTCCATTTTCTCCACAATTTCAGCACTTTACTGTTTCTAAGTCCTTAGGTCCCTCACTGCGTCTCTACTGTTTTCCTTGTACTCCAGCATACATGACACGTCGTCTTATTGTCCTAATTTGTTCAACTCTTTTAGCAACCTTCAGGTCTTTTGGATCTACATTTCTCCATTCAGGTCTTTTGGATCTCTGTATTTGCGTCTCGTAAGTCTTTGGTCATACCGGCAATGAATGTATTTACCAATAATTTAACATCAAGTGGGTTTACTGGACTGTACCCCATGTCTTCCCATTTCAGCTGTAACTGTCCAAAGTACATCTCTACACTCTCTCCTTTTGTCACATCTGTATGTGTCTTAATTATGTGTCCTAGCAAGTCACCTGCTTTTGTGCTCACTAACTCCCTAGGCCTGCCCAGGTGCACTTATACGTCCATCATATTGTCTTTATCTGAAAAATGGGAAAGGTTGGTTCTCAGGGTCAGCCAATTGTTTTGCATGTTGTAGCGTAGCTAGCTAGTCAGAGGGCCTCCAGGGATAATACTCCTGTATCTGTCTTACCCTACCTGATGTGGTTGGTTCTCTGGTGGTGGGGGCTACTAGATGACCGGTTGGGGGTGACTAGACATGCTGGTCTATAGCTCCTTCCCAAAAGGATTACTGTCAGCCTACTCCCAAAAGTTAATGTCCCCACTATCTACCAACCACAATCCTGTGTCAGCTTCTTAAGTCACTACATGTGATCTTGTCTGGACAGGATTCAGTGCAATTCTCTTAGGTCGGGTTGCAGCACAGATCATACAAGTCCATCTGTCTTGTCTGGGTCTCTGGTTATACAAAGGTATAACGGTAGCAGTAATGTGTCAGTCATAGTCGACTTTTAAGCATCAAAACATTCATAATACACCTTACTTTCGTCCTGCTGCACTCTCTCAGATGCCATTTATTCACTTGCTATTTTCCTCCTTTGTCTGTGCCTTTTTGAACAACCAAACATCCACTCACTGGCATTTTTGCCTTTTTCAATATTGGTTTTACATCTTTCACTGCTTCCTTTTTCAATCTGTACAGCGGCTTTGGATCCCATTGGGGGCCCTGACTGCACACAGAATAAGTTGCCCATGGCTTCAACTTATCCGCTCAACAACACAGGTTACTCCGTACACTACATCAGCCGTGCAGTTGGCTACCTCCTCTGTTGATCCTCAATTTGCTATATCAATCACTCAACTTGAAACAGGTGAATCTTTTACCAATCTTTTCAATCACTTACAAGTTTCCTCTAAAATAGGCACAGTTCTTTTTCACTTTCAATTTCATACAGTACTTATTGCTTTAAACACAAATCTCTCAGCGTGTACTAAACCAAGGACAGAGAAATTTAGAATGCAGCTACATGGCCCCCCTTCCTCTGGCCCACAGCGCAAAGGGGAGAAATCTCAAGCAAGTCGCGCAGGGGCTCAACTCCCTCCTCCCATCAAGTATTTAGTAGAGATAAGAGCTCAGTGTCTTACACACACAGAAACAGAATACAGCAGTTTACAAAACATTCATTAAAAACAATTTCTCTATAAAGGCAAATCACTGCACAACTTGAATAAGCTGATTCTGACCGCGTCCGGCCAAAACACACATATAGACACATATAGAAACCTATCCAATGTCAAACCATATATAACATAGGTTTCACTGAATCTCAGATTTAAATTAAATGTACATTAAAAATATCCACAACTCATTCATCTGGACCCTCAACAACAGTTAGATAAGTAATGATACTTATGTGATCACTCATTCATACGTGCTCATTCAGGGATTGTTTTTTATTTCTTTCTCCTTGCACTTTTCAGTTGATTTTTACAAGAAGAAAATCCCTTATCTCAATCATAGGTTCTCATAGACAGACATACATACATACATACAAGGCTCACACAGCCTGCCTATTTTGCACTTTGGAATTAACACAACTCTATATAAATAAAACTGCAGCAGTGTCCACTGACACTCTGAAAGCACTTTAAGGCCAAACAACAAAAACCATGGCCTTATACAAAATACAGCTTCATATAATGTACTGCCAATCCAAAATGACCAAAATAACAACACCGCACAGAGTCTATCCCAGCTCTGTATTACACACTTACACACTAAACAAATACACAACCAATTAGGATATTGACAAATAATACAGATAACAATTATCATCTTATATCTCTATTATTCAACTCTCATACCGACATAAACAGACAAAACACACAAAACTCACTGGTGATGTGGATTCTTTGAACCGTATTCGCAGCCTTTTACCCAGAGGTATGGACAGATCCAGAAGAGATTGCAGGTGCAAACCAAATTGTAAGAATAACATTTCTCACCTTGCTGCAGCTGTTGTTTGCATGTCCAATCTCTCAGGAAGCTCCCACATACGGATTCCGAATAGGCTGGTTACACGGTCCCTGTTCGGGCGCCAAACTGTTGTAGCTGTTTTCATTCTGACCCAAATGTCAGCACGCCAGATCACCAGTGAGGCCTAATTGTGGAATTACACCCGTTATTTTACAAGCGCGCTTGGAGACAAAGGACACCTCACACATATCCTGTGAGCAAGTCACTTTTATCTGATATATTAAAAGCCAAAGCAATGTTTTATACCATTTACACAAAATGTATTTCAATGTAACTCATGTAGCCCCCACCATCACCCAGGGTCATACTGACCTTTATTCCTCACAACGTAACAAAAACATGTTGTGACTGACTATTGAGAACATACATGATAAGAAGTGTAGTCTCCTTGAAGGGGAGACCATCAGACTACTGCGTTAACAGATTCTAGTAATTCTAGCAATTAAAGGCAAGAGGCACTTAAAGGCAAACTATTAACCCTTCTATAACAGGTATATACTGTATACAGGGGAGATGACATACAGGTATATACATACAGGTATATACTATATACAAGCGAGATGACGTACAGGTATATACTATATACAGGGGAGATGACACACAAGTATATACTATATACAGAGGAGATGACACAGGTATATACTATATACAGGGGAGATGACATACAGGTATATACTGTATACAGTAGAGATGACATACAGGTATATATTATATACAGGGGAGATTGCATACAGGTTTACACTATATACAGGAGGAGATGACATACAGGTATATACTATATACAGGGGAGCTGACACACAGGTATTTACTATATATAGGGGAAGGTGACACAGGAATATACTATATACAGGGAAGATGACACAGGCATATACTATGTACAGGAGGAGATGACAGGTATATACTATATACAGGGGAGATGACACAGGTATATACTGTAAACAGGGGAGATGACACAGGTATATACTATATACAGGGGAGATGACACACAGGAATATATTATATACAGGGGAGATGACACACAGGTATATACTATGTACAGGAGGAGATGACACACATATATATACTATATACAGGGGAGATGACACACAGGTATATACTATATGCAGGAGGAGATGACAGGGGTATATACTATATACAGGAGAAGATGACACACAGTTATATACTATATACAGGAGGAGATGACACAGGTATACTGTACACTATATACAGGGGAGATGACACACAGGTATATACTATATACAGGGGGAGATGTGTTATGGGCCTGGTGGTTAGGAGAACCTGGACTGACCTGATAGTCAAACTGCAAAATAGGACGAGCTCTGGGAAGTGGGAGCTCTGCTGACCGCAACCCTAATCCTATTATCACACACACTAGAATTAGCCGTGGATCGTGCCTGACTCTGCCTAGACGACTCTTCACAGCCTGAGAGGTAACTACCCCTAAAGAGAAACAAAGCCTCACTTGCCTCAGAGAAATTCCCCAAAGGAAAAGGCAGCCCCCACATATATTAACTGTGAGTTAAGAGGAAGGTACAAACACAGAGATGAAAAACAGGTTTCAGCAAAGGAGGCCAGTCTTACTAAATAGACAGAGTATAGATAAAGGGAACTTTGCGGTCAGCACAAAAATCTACAAAAGCCACACAGAGAGAGCAAAAAGACCCCCGCACCGACTCACGGTGCGGTGGTGCCCCTCTGCCACCCAGAGCTTCCAGCTAGCAAAACAAAATCATGATAACCAGCTGGACAGAAACTTAACAGGTACTAAGAAATATATTCAGTACACAAATGAACAACAAATGAGCTTAGCAGGGACTTAGCTTCTGTTGAAGTAAACAGGACATCAGAAAGATCCAGGAGAGATCTGAACCAGTACTGATACATTGTGTAAACAAAAAAGTGTGAAACAACTGAAAATATGTCTTATATTCTAGGTTCTTCAAAGTAGCCACCTTTTGCTTTGATAACTGCTTTGCACACTCTTGGCATTCTCCTGATGAGCTTCAAGAGGTAGTCACCGGGAATGGTCTTCCAACAATCTTGAAGGAGTTCCCAGAGATGCTTAGCACTTGGTGGCCCTTTTGCCTTCACTCTGCGGTCCAGCTCACCCCAAACCATCAGGTCATCTGGCATAGCACCCCATCACTCTCCTTCTTGGTCAAATAGCCCTTACACAGCCTGGAGGTGTATTTGGGGTCATTGTCCTGTTGAAAAATAAATGGTGGTCCAACTAAACGCAAACCGGATGGAATAGCATGCCGCTGCAAGATGCTGTGGTAGCCATGCTGGTTCAGTATGCCTTCAATTTTTAATAAATCCCCAACAGTGTCACCAGCGAAGCACCCCCTCACCATCACACCTCCTCCTCCATGCTTCACGGTGGGAACCAGGCATGTAGAGTCCATCCGTTCACCTTTTCTGCGTCACACAAAGACACGGTGGTTGGAACCAAAGACCTCAAATTTGGACTCATCGGACCAAAGCACAGATTTCCACTGGTCTATTGTCCATTCCTTGTGTTCTTTAGCCCAAACAAGTATCTTCTGTTTGTTGCCTGTCCTCAGCAGTGGTTTCCTAGCAGCTGTTTTACCATGAAGGCCTGCTGCACAAAGACTCCTCTTTACAGTTGTAGAGATGTGTCTGCTGCTAGAACTCTGTGTGGCATTTACCTGGTCTCTAATCTGAGCTGCTGTTAACCTGCGATTTCTGAGGCTGGTGACTCGGATAAACTTATCCTCAGAAGCAGAGGTGACTCTTGGTCTTCCTTTCCTGGGGCGGTCCTCATGTGAGCCAGGTTCTTTGTAGCGCTTGATGGTTTTTGCAACTGCACTTGGGGACACTTTCAAAGTTTTCCCAATTTTTTGGACTGACTTACCTTCATTTCTTAAAGTAATGATGGCCACTCGTTTTTCTTTACTTAGCTGCTTTTATCTTACAATAATACAAATTCTAACAGTCTATTCAGAAGGACTATCAGCTGTGTATCCACCAGACTTCTGCTCAACACAACTGATGGTCCCAACCCCATTTATAAGGTAGAAAATCCCACTTATTAAACCAGACAGGGCACACCTGTGAAGTGAAAACCATTTCCGGTGACTACCTCTTGAAGCTCATCAAGAGAATGCCAAGAGTGTGCAAAGCAGTCATCAAAGCAAACGGTGGCTACTTTGAAGAACCTAGAATATAAGACATATTTTCAGTTGTTTCACACTTTTTTGTTAAGTATATAATTCCACATGTGTAAATTCATAGTTTTGATGCCTTCAGTGTGAGTTTACAATTTTCATAGCCATGAAAATATGGAAAAATCTTTAAGTGAGAAGGTGTGTCCAAACTTTTGGTCTGTACTGTATATACTGTATACAGGAGGAGATGACACAGGTGTATATATTATATACAGGGGAGATGACACACAGGTATATACAGTTAGGTCCCTATATTTGGACAGAGACAACATTTTTCTAATTTTGGTTATAGACATTACCACAATGAATTTTAAACAAAACAATTCAGATTCAGTTGAAGTTCAGACATACAGCTTTCATTTGAGGGTATCTACATCTAAAATTGGATGAAGGGTTTAGGAGTTTCAGCTCCTTAACATGTGCCACCCTGTTTTTAAAGGGACTAAAAGTAATTGGACAGATTCAATAATTTTAAATAAAATGTTCATTTTTAGTACTTGGTTGAAAACCCTTTGTTGGCAATGCATGCCTGAAGTCTTGAACTCATGGACATCACCAGACGCTGTGTTTCCTCCTTTTTGATGCTCTGCCAGGCCTTCACTGTGGTGGTTTTCAGTTGCTGTTTGTTTGTTGGCCTTGCTGTCTGAAGTTTATTCTTTAACAAGTGAAATGCATGCTCAATTAGGTTGAGATCAGGTGACTGACTTGGCTATTCAGGAATATTCCACTTTGCTTTTATATACTCTTGGGTTGCTTTGGCTTTATGTTTGGGTCATTGTCCATCTGTAGTATGAAACGACGACCAATCAGTTTGGCTGCATTTTGCTGGTTCTGAGCACACAGTATGGCTTTGAATACCTCAGAATTCATTCGGCTGCTTCTGTCCTGTGTCACATCATCAATAAACACTAGTGACCCAGTGCCACTGGCAGCCATGCATGCCCAAGCCATCACACTGCCTCTGCCGTGTTTTACAGATGATGTGGTATGCTTTGGATCATGAGCTGTACCACGCCTTCGCCATACTTTTCTTTTTCCATCATTCTGGTAGAGGTTGATCTTGGTTTCATCTGTCCAAAGAATGTTCGTCCAGAACTGTGCTGGCTTTTTTAGATGTTTTTTTTAGCAAAGTCCAGTCTAGCCTTTTTATTCTTGATGCTTATGAGTGGCTTGCACCGTGCAGTGAACCCTCTGTATTTACTTTCATGCAGTCTTTTCTCTTTATGGTAGATTTGATTATTGATACACCGACCTCCTGGAGAGTGTTGTTCACTTGGTTGGCTGTTGTGAAGGGGTTTCTCTTCACCATGGAGATTATTCTGCGATCATCCACCACTGTTGTCTTTCGTGGGCGCCCAGGTCTTTTTGCATTTATGAGTTCACCAGTGCTTTTTTTCTTTCTCAGGATGTACCAAATTGTAGATTTTGCCACTCCTAATATTGTAGCAATTTCTCGGATGGTTTTTTTCTGTTTTTGCAGCTTAAGGATGGCTTGTTTCACCTGCATGGAGAACTTCTTTGACCGCATGTTTACGTCACAACAAAACCTTCCAAATGCAAGCACCACACCTCAAATCAACTCCAGGCCTTTTATCTGCTTAATTGAGAATGACATAACGAAGGGATTGCCCACACCTGTCCATGAAATAGCCTTGGAGTTAATTGTCCAATTACTTTTGGTCCCTGTGATGAGGGAGCAGCCGCCATCTTGGATATGGGCATACTAACAGAGATTGGCGTGACTCCATTTTGTCTCCTGGTCACAGGTCTGCAGAGATGAGCACTCCTGGGCCCAATTTTTCTCATGAATAAAGTTCCTTTTAGCATGGTAATGTAATTAAGCTCAGTGTAGCAGGCAGAAGGTACTTCAAAGCTCAATGAGGAAGCCACACCAGCAGGGGACAAGGAGGTGCCTGGAGGCTCAATTAAAGCACTCATGTCAAGTGGCCACAGGATACACGTCTATTGTGGCTTTCCAGTCGAACCGTCTCCAACATGGAATCATGAACTTTGGACGCATCGTCCGAGGTACAGGATAATAAAAAATATCCCCCTCGCCATAAAGAAATTGCGCATCTGACAGTGCAACTCCCGGATCCGTGGGAGTTCTGGAACCTGAGATATGGAGATCTGCCTCCCACAGCGACTGAATGGGTCCGGGTTTGGTCCCTGGGCGACCAACAGAACAAACCTTGTACGCTGGTACCGCCCATGTGCTGATCCGATCATCCTGAGAGAAGTTATCCCATTTATTAGATATTGGATACAGATCTTGCAGGGAAGCTGAGGGGTGGAGATTCTTAGCCCACCCAGGTACAGGGGGGAGGGACACAGCAGGGTTAAGAGCTGGGACCCTTGGAGAGTGGGGCAGAACAGAGGAAGATGACTAACTATGTAACTAAGGGAGAGGGTATGCCAGCCAGAGGGGAGCAAGCGCATGCTTTATGGGGGCCACCCGGCAACTAAGTCTTGGACCTGCAGAACGTTGAGCCCCCCAGCTTCCACAAGCGACCTTCAACCTGGTAAATTGACCTCCAGCTTTATACCTCTAAGCCTTGTCTTATAATTGTTATATTTTACTCTGACTGTAACTCTTGATATATTTTGACTGTATATTTCTTGTAATTACCTAGTGCGCCCCTAAGGCAATTAAATCATAAATTAATTTTGGGCTGATCCTTTTACTCTGATTGCGAATCTTAGAATACCCAGCGTCGGTAACAGGGCAGTCTCACTGGCGGTCATTTGTTCAGGTGCAGTTCCCTTATTGACCTGAGAGACAAAGGGGGCGCCGGAGAGCTGTGCCTTTGTAGTTACGTCACGGATTGGTGACGTGGGAGGAACTGGGTTTCCTTCACATTGGTTGCAGCAGTGAGATCAGAGTAATAGTGTGCGTTGGACCCCTTCTCCCAGACACTAAAGACTACCAGTGGTAACTTTCACTGCTGGGGTCTTAAGGTCAGCCCAGCACTAGACGGTCAGAGTGTAGATTTAAGTTGTGTGCAAGGTCAGGGTTACAACTGTGTGAGTAACCAGAGGTTCCTAAGATGACGGATGGCACCAGGAGTGCAGTGAGGGCGCAGGCCAGTGCTCTCGTCTATGAGGAGGTGGTGGTGGAGGGTTCCGTTCAAGGCAAGGAGGAGCTCAGCCCGGACTCCCCAAGGAGCCAGCCACCCGTGCTTAGTCCGGCAAGGGACTACCCACCACCTACTCGCCCCAGCCTGTCCACATCAGAGGCCCTTGTTGCAGCGGCAGTGGCACGTCTCGAGGCGGGTAATGAAGATGCCTATATGAGACTCATGGCAGTTGCAGAGAAAGCAGCGGAGGCCGAGCGTGCAGAACGCCATGAAGCGGCGGAGCGAGAGCGTGCAGAACGCCATGAAGCAGAGGAGTGAGAGTGGGCAGAACGCTGTGAGGCAGTGGAGCAAGCAGAGAAATCTGCAGAGAGGGCAGCAGAGCAAGCAGCGGCAGAGAGAGCAGCGGAGCGCCAGCACCGACTGGAGATGGCTCAACACGGGCTCCCGCTGGATGCCCCAGCACCACTAGAGTCCAGGTCTTCCAAAGTCCGGGCCGAGGACTTCCCTCTGCTTGAGAAGGATGGAAACCTGGATTCCTTCTTGCTGGCCTTTGAAAGGACCTGCCTTCAACACCATCTGGCCCCGGATCAGTGGGCAAAATATCTGACCCCCGTTTGAGGGGTAAGTCCCTGGAACTTTTGGGGGACTTACCTGCCGGGGCGGAGCAGGACTACAGCAGCATCAAGCGGGCCCTGATTCAGCACTACAACCTCACCCCGAAGTCCTACCGCAAGAAGTTCCGAAGCCTGCAGCGGGGCCCAAAGGACACCTGGACCGACCACATGCGGGCTTTGCTGAGAGCTGCAGAGCACTGGACCTCGGGTCTAGCGCTCACCACCCACCAGGAGGTCCAGGAACTGTTCGTCTCGGAGCAGTTCTTGTGGAACTGCCCAGAGGACCTCCAGCAGTTCCTTCATGACCGGAAACCGAAGGGGGCTTCTACAGCTGCCCTGGCAGACGAGTATGCCAATAACAGGGCGCCTGAGCCGAAGAACCCTGCCAGCAGCACCTGGAGAAGGGGGTAAGCCCAACCCTGCCCCTGTTTCCCCAGCCCCCAGAGTGCAAGGGGTGTACCCCCTGCTGCCCTCTCCAGGCCAGCTGCAGAACCCAGACATTGTCATCACTGCAACCAGCTGGGACACTTCAAGGCTGTATGTCCCCAGCGTCTTAAGGCCCCACCCCTGTCCCCAAAACCGTCCACTGTTTTATGTGTGGGAGGGGGTGGTGGGAGGTCCCTGGACAATTACCAACCCATCACCATTGGCTGCTCAGCGATCATGGGACTGCGGGACACAGGTGCTGAACGAACCCTGGTATGTCCTGAGGTGGTGTCCCCTCAAGAATTGGTACCAGGGAAAACCCTTTCTGTCTCCGGAATTGGAGGCGTGGAACCGGCGCTGCCTGACGCCAAGGTGATTTTGGACTGGGGTGCCAGGAGGGGAATGCGGGAGGTGGGAGTAACGTCAAATATTCCTGCCAATGTATTACTTGGGACCGATTTGGGGGGCTAGTGTCTCAGTATGTGGCCACTGAACCCCCAAGTTCGGCTCCTCAAGAACGTCATGACTCTACTGTGAATGTTGATGTGTTGAATGTGCCTCTAACAGTGGAGGAGGGAGTGAAACCTGAGGGTAATCCATGCACTGACACCACACACACAGGGCTCACAGGGAGGACAGGTGAGGAGACTGTGGGGCAGAGTTCAGAGGTGGAGGGAGGAGCTGCTATGGGCAGTGTAGAGCCCCTAAGTGAATCCAGCCTGCTGAGTCTAGGGCAACTGTAGGAAGAGGAACAGGCCATGGGGGGAGGGGGCGTTCCGGGAGAGGAGCCACCAGGTAAGACCCCAGGGCAGGAGTTCCCAACACCCGGGATGTCAGGAGTGCAGGGAAGTCTGCCTGACCCGGCGACTTGGTCACGAGCTAGGGGGAAGCAGGCGCTACCTGTGGGCACAGCAGTCGTGGCCGCTGTCACCAGGAGTGGGAGCGCCGGAGCCCAAGGAGCCTTGCAGAGGTCAGACGGCTTCCCCCTCTCTGACCAAGTGGCTGCCAAGTCAGACAGCGGCCAGGAGACAGATCCCGGGGAGCTGACAGTGGATGTGGCAGTGTCGTACATTCTTGCCACATCGAGTCAGGGATTTCTGGCAGCGTTGGAAGCTGACGCTAGCCTGAAAGCTCTCAAGGAGCAGGCGGCACAGCCTCCCAGGGAGTTAGACTGCGAGTGGGTGGTCTGGGACCAGGGACGGCTGTACCGGGTAACGGTCCAGCAGGGTTCACCAGAGGCATGGCCCAGGGACTGACAGTTAGTGGTAGCCTATCCTTTCAGGGTGGAATTGTTGCGGATAGCACACGAGATTCCAATGGCCGGACACCTAGGGATCGCTAAAACCAGGGCCAGGCTAGTGCAGCATTTCTACTGGCCTGGAATGAGGACCGAGGTAATTGCCTATTACCATTCGTGTGACACCTGTCAGAGGGTGGGGAAGGCGGGGCGGCGCCCCAAAGCCCCACTGGTAACTCTGCCCATCATTGAAGAGCCTTTCTCGAGGGTGGCTGTGGATCTCATTGGACCTCTGTCCACTCCCAGCCACTCCGGAAAATGCTTCATATTAACGGTAGTGGACTATGCCACTCGGTACCCGAGGTGGTAGCTTTGTCATCCATTCGGGCTGACAAAGTGGCCACTGCCTTACTGGAGATCTTCTCCAGAGTGTGGTTTCCCCAGGAAATGCTCACCGACCCAGTTCATGTCACAGCTGATGGAGTCTCTCTGTAAGCAGATACAGGTGCAACATCTGGTAGCCAGCCCGTATCACCCACAGACCAATGGCCTGTGCGAACGGTTCAACAGCACCTTAAAGCAGATGCTTAAGATATTGGTCGACTCCCACGGGAGAAACTGGGAGCGGTATCTCCCACACCTTCTATTTGCCTACCAGGAGGATCGACAGGCCTCAACGGGGTTCTCCCCCTTTGAGCTCCTGTATGGGCGATGTGTACGGGGGCCCCTTGCCCTGGTGAAGGAAGTGTGGAAAGGAGATTTGGCCACCTTGACATGGCTGGTGCATGACAATATGGCCCAGGCACAAGCTGACCAGAAGCGGTGGTACGACCAGAATGCTTGTGAGAGGACCTACCAGGCGGGTCAAAAGGTGTGGGTACTGGTCCCCGTCCCACAAAACAAGCTTCAGGCAGCCTGGGAAGGTCCATACCTCGTGCACCAGCAGCTCAACGCCGTTACCTATCTGGTCACCCTGGACCATGCCCATGGAAGGAGGAAGGCCTTCCACATGAACATGATGAAGGCACATCATGAGCGGGAGGCTTGTGCCCACCTAGTGTGCAACCTTCCCAAGGAAGGTGAGGTAGAAACCCTCCTGGATCTGCTCACCCAAGCTAATATGGGTGGATCCATCGAGGATGTGGGGGTTGGCCACCAGCTCTCAGAGGACCAACGTTCCCAGCTGGGGGTCACCCTACACCCCTTTTGGGGGCTGTTCAGCCTGCCTGGAAGGAATGAGGCAGCCATCCATGAGGTGGACAATCACCCCCAGATCGCGTTCAGCATATCGGGTCTGTCTCGAGGTGCAGCAGCACATGCGCCAAGAGATAGACGAGATGCTGAAGCTGGGGGTGATCCAAGCATCCAACAGCACGTGGGCTTCGCCTGTAGTCCTCGTCCCTAAAATAGACCGAACTACGCGGTTCTGCGTGGACTACCGGGGGCTCAACGCTGTGATGGTCACCGATGCGTACCCAATGCCGCGCAACAATGACCTGCTAGATCAGCTGGCCGGGGACAAGTACCTGACCATCATGGATCTGAGCAGGGGATATTGGCAAATTCCCCTGACCCCTAAGGCACGGGAACGCTCTGCCTTTCTCACCCCATTTGGACTGTACGAGTGCACGGTGATGCCCTTCGGCACTTTTCAGCGGATGGTCAACACGCTGTTCAAGGGACTGGAAGGGTATGCGACCGCATACCTGGATTACATTGCCATCTTCAGTCCCACCTGGGAGGATCACCTACAGCACCTGGCACAGGTGTTAGGGTGGATCCAGAGAGCAGGGCTCACCATTAAGCCGGAAAAGTGCCAGCTGGGTATGAGTGAGGTCCACTACCTGGGACACCGGGTAGGTGGGGGAACTCTGAAGCCAGAGCCCGGGAAGGTGGATGCCATCATCTCCTGGCCCTCCCCCAGGACCAAGAAGCAGGTGATCTCCTTGGGGACTGCCGGGTACTATAGGAGGTTTGTTCCACACTATAGCACCCTGGCCAAGCCCCTGACGGACCTCACCAAGAAGAAGCTGCCTGTCGCAGTCGACTGGACAGTCGCCTGTGAGACAGCCGCTCAAAACCGCCCTTTCTAGCTCTCCCGTACTACAGGCAGCCGACTTCACGCGGCCATTCGTAGTACAGACCGACGCCAGTGACTTTGGCCTCGGTGCTGTGCTCAGTCAGATCGACACTACGGGACATGAACACCCCATTTTCTACCTGAGTCGGAAGCTCCTGCCGAGGGAAGTGGCCTATTCCACGATGGAGAAGGAATGTCTGACAATTTTTTGGGCCCTGCAGCGTCTACAGCCATACTTGTACAGATGCCACTTCACCATGGATAAAGACCACAACAGCTGTGTTACGCCATCCTATACTTACCTTTCCGGCCGGCACGCTCCCGATGCTCCTCCTCGCTCCTCTGTCTCTGCTTTCCGGGGTGCTCGTCCCTTTGCCGGTCCGCGCATGCACAGACGGGCTTCTCGTACCGCTGGGGCTTCTGGGAGTTCGTGACCTGTTGGCTCCGCCCCCAATATGGCGGCGCCCATCGGGTATTTCACTCCTGCACTTGCCCTGGTTAGACGCCTTTGCGTCTATCGTGTTTGTCGGTTCCTTGCCGGCATCTCTTTAGTTTCCTAGGCTCCACCAGCGTTTACTCTGTGTTGTTCCTTGTCTCATTGTCGCCTTCCTCCGTGCCAGCCCTGTGTTCCAGTCTCCGTGCCAGTCCTGTGTTCCAGCCTCCGTGCCAGTCCTGTGTTCCAGTCTCCGTGCCAGTCCTGTGTTCCAGTCTCCGTTCCAGTCCTGTGTTCCAGTCTCCGTGCCAGCCCTGTGTTCCAGTCTCCGTGCCAGTCCTGTGTTCCAGCCTCTGTGCCAGTCCTGTGTTCCAGCCTCCGTGCCAGTCCTGTGTTCCTGCCTCCGTGCCAGTCCTGTGTTCCTGCCTCCGTGCCAGTCCTGTGTTCCAGCCTCCGTGCCAGTCCTGTGTTCCTGCCTCCGTGCCAGTCCTGTGTTCCTGCTTCTGTGCCAGTCCTGTGTTCCTGCCTCTGTGCCAGTCCTGTGTTCGTGCCTCCGTGCCAGTCCTGTGTTCCAGTCTCCGTGCCAGTCCTGTGTTCCAGTCTCCGTGCCAGTCCTGTGTTCCTGCCTCCGTGCCAGTCCTGTGTTCCAGCCTCCGTGCCAGTCCTGTGTTCCAGTCTCCGTGCCAGTCCTGTGTTCCAGCCTCCGTGCCAGTCCTGTGTTCCTGCCTCCGTGCCAGTCCTGTGTTCCTGCCTCCGTGCCAGTCCTGTGTTCCAGTCTCCGTGCCAGTCCTGTGTTCCTGCCTCCGTGCCAGTCCTGTGTTCCAGCCTCCGTGCCAGTCCTGTGTTCCAGTCTCCGTGCCAGTCCTGTGTTCCAGCCTCCGTGCTAGTCCTGTGTTCCTGCCTCCGTGCCAGTCCTGTGTTCCTGCCTCCGTGCCAATCCTGAATTCCTGCCGTCTTGCCAGCCCAGTGTTCCAGCCTTCCTAGCCGGTCCTGTGTTTCCGACGTTCCCCATCTATCGTGGGTCTCCTTCATACTGGTCAGTACCTTTCCCTTACATACTGAGCTCGTTACTCTTCTGATCTGTTTGCCTCGGTGACACCACCTCTCCTTTATCCTCTGACCCATCTCTGGTTCCTATATCAGTCGTCCCTTTGGCTCCGGCAGTCGCGGGCTCACCCTCCTTGGGCCTGTCCCAAACACTCCCTGTATAGGGGGTGGTTCCATGTGGTCCGCTCGCCTTCGGGGGCTCTGTAGCCGTGACCCAGAGGGTCCACTTCTCTAGTCGTGATAGTACGCAAAGGCCATGGATCCCGCTGGAGCCGCAGCCGCTCAGAAAGAGCTTGTTTTCTTTTGGGAGAATCAGTCTCGGATGATGTCCTTCATGAAGTCTATGGACTCCCATCTCTCTGCCCTCCAGTCCTCTGATCCGGGAAATGCCTCTCAGCTGGCCAGCTTGCAACAAGAACTGGCACAGCAGCGTGACGCTCAGTCCCATATTTTGGGGTATATGGCTTCCGTTGATAGTCGCCTTCTTTCTCTCCAGGCTGCCGCGTCCATTCCCTCACCAGCTCTTGCTCCTCATCCCACTCCCCGTTTGGCTAAACCCCCTCGCTTTAATGGAGATCCCAAACAATGTCGGGGATTTCTCAACCAGTGCCGTCTTCACATTGAGCTCCTTCCCTTGCAGTATCCCACGGATCGGGCCAAGGTGGCGTTTATTGTTTCACATTTGGAGGGGGATGCCTTAGCATGGGTTAATCCACTTTGGGAGCGGGATGATCCAGTGGTTCTTCAGCTCACTCCATTTTTAGAGACCTTTCGTCGAGTGTTCGATGAACCAGTTCGTTTGGCTTCTACCACAGAAGCCCTGTTTAATTTACAGCAGGGGTCCCTAACTGTTGGGCAATATACAATTCAGTTCCGAACTTTATCTACCGATTTAGGTTGGAATAATGAGGCATTAGTCGGGGCTTTCTGGTGGGGGCTTTCCATTCGTATCAAGGATGAATTAGCTGGCCGGGATACTCCTACTATTTTGGAGGATTTAATTTCTTTAGCTACGCGAATTGATCTTCGCTTTCAGGAGCGAGCTCGGGAGAGAAAATTTCCGCGTTCTTCCATGACTTCCCGCAGACCTCTCAGTCCTCGTCCCAGGGTCGCTGCTTCAATTTCTGCTCCTGAACCGATGCAGGTGGATCGTGTTAGACTCTCCGAACAACGTCGCAAGGAGAGGCATACCCAGGGTCTCTGTTTTTACTGTGGCAGTTCCTCACATCTTCTTCGTGCCTGCCCTGACCGTCCGGAAAACTCCGCCTAGGTCAGGTAAGAGAGGCCTCCCTAGGTACAAGTGAAACCTCTCAACCCCTCACTTTGCCCGTTTTATTGCACATTCATGACAAACGTTTCTCTCTTGAGGCTTATTTAGACTCGGGTGCAGCAGGAAATTTTATTAGGTTAGAGGAGGTAATTAAATTCTCAGTTCCCGTTAGACCGTTAGAGAACCCGCTTCTTCTCGCTTCTGTAGACGGGAGACCCCTGCAGGAGACTATTACTCAAGTCACGCACTTGGTGGAGCTTCAGGTTGGGGCTCTTCATAGAGAGAGAATTTCGTTTTTAGTTCTGGCCAACATCTCTCACCCTATTCTTCTCGGTCTCCCGTGGTTGCGTCTCCACGAACCTTTCTTGGACTGGCATGTGGGCAATATTCTTCGTTGGGGAGATTCCTGTCGGTCTCGTTGTCTGCTGCCGGTGCGTCCTGTTGGTGTTCCTTGTCCTTCTCCCATCCCCTCCGGGTTGCCCTCTGCTTATTCTTCTTTTTCTGATGTTTTTGACAAAAAGGAGGCGGAGTTTCTTCCGCCGCACCGACCTTACGACTGTCCCATAGACCTTGTTCCTGGTGCCATGCCACCTAGGGGAAGAATCTATCCGCTCTCGCCTGCAGAAACACAAGCTATGTCGGACTATGTTCAAGAGAATCTTGCTAGAGGCTTTATTCGGAAATCTTCTCCAGCCGGAGCGGGCTTCTTTTTTGTGAAGAAGAAGGATGGTTCCCTTCGTCCGTGTATTGATTACAGAGGGTTAAACAACATCACTGTGAAGAACAAATACCCTTTACCGCTTATCTCTGAACTCTTCGACCGACTGAGAGGTGCACAAATTATCACCAAGCTTGATCTTCGGGGAGCTTACAACCTGGTTCATATCCGTGCGGGAGACAAGTGGAAGACCGCATTCAATACCCGGGACGGTCACTACGAGTATCTGGTAATGCCGTTTGGGCTTTGTAATGCTCCAGCGGTGTTCCAGGAGTTCGTCAATGACATCTTTCGTGACTGTCTCTATACCAGTGTTGTAGTCTACTTGGATGACCTCCTCGTCTTCTCTCCTGATCTTTCCACCCATCGCCGAGACGTTCGCCGAGTCTTACTTCGCTTAAGAGAGAATCATCTCTTCGCAAAGTTTGAAAAATGTGTATTTGAGCAGTCTTCTGTGCCTTTCCTGGGATATATTGTTTCAGAGGATGGTCTAAGAATGGATCCTGAGAAGGTGTCTGCCGTTTTGAATTGGCCCCATCCTTCGGGAATAAAAGCTATCCAGCAATTCCTTGGCTTTGCCAATTACTACAGACAATGTATCCCTCATTTCTCCTCTTTGTCAAAACCAATCTCTGCTCTGGTCCGTAAAGGGGTTGATCCAAATCTTTGGCCTCCAGAGGCAGAAACAGCTTTCCAAACTCTGAAACAAGAGTTTGCTTCTGCCACGGCGCTTCATCGTCCTAATACCAATAGGCCTTTTATTCTTGAAGTGGATGCGTCATCTATTGGAGCCGGAGCTGTGCTTTTACAGAGATCTAATTCTGGACGATTAGTTTCCTGTGGCTTTTTCTCCAAAGCTTTTTCTCCTCCGGAACGCAATAATTCCATCGGTGACAAAGAATTGTTAGCCATCAAATTGGCCTTGGAGGAGTGGCGGTACCTTCTTGAAGGGGCTGTTCATCCTTTTGTTATTTTTACTGACCACAAGAATCTAGCCTATGTTCAATCAGCCCAAAGGCTGAATCCTCGACAAGCCAGATGGTCCTTGTTCTTCGGACGCTTCGATTTTGAGCTACATTTCTGACCTGGAGATAAGAACATCAGAGCTGACGCCCTGTCTCGGTCTTTTCAACCGTCAGATGTAGAGAAGAGACCTGCGCACATTCTTGACCCAGCTAAGATTGTCTCTTTGGCTCCTCTCGATGTAATCTCACCGCCTCCAGGAAAGACCCTCGTTTCTAATTGTGACAAGTTGAAGGTCTTACGTTGGGGTCATTCCTCCCAGTTCGCCGGACATGTCGGAGGTAAGAAGACCCTCTTCCTGATTTCTCGCCATTATTGGTGGCCTTCTCTTCGCCAGGATGTGTTAGATCTTGTTGCTTCCTGTTCCACGTGTGCTCGGAATAAGGTTCCTCGACAGCTGCCTTCTGGGTCTCCGCTTCCACTTCCACTTCCACTTCCTGTGCCATCTGTTCCCTGGACTCATATCGCTATGGACTTTGTCACCGATTTACCGAGGTCCTCTAATTGCACAGCAATTCTGGTGGTGGTAGACAGATTTTCCAAGATGACCCACTTCATCTCTCTACCTGGACTTCCATCTGCTCCTGACCTTGCGAAGATTTTTTTACTTCAAGTTTTTCGGCTTCACGGATTCCCTCAGCATATCGTCTCTGACCGAGGAGTCCAGTTAACCTCCCGTTTTTGGAGAGCGCTTTGTGGTCTTATGAAGGTATCGCTAGATTTTTCTTCTGCTTATCATCCCCAGTCCAACTGTCAGGTGGAGCGTGTTAATCAAATCCTCATCTCTTATCTTCGTCACTTTACCAATGCTCACCATGATGACTGGGTGTCTCTTCTTCCTTGGGCAGAATTCGCCTACAATAACCATACTAGCGAATCTTCATCTAAATCTCCCTTTTTTATTGTTTTTGGGCAACATCCTGGCATTCCTCTCCCTGTTCTCCCCACCTCAGGTGTACCGGCGGCAGATTCCTTGTCCCAGGAGTTTTCCCAAATTTGGCAGGAGACTAAGGAGGCGCTAGTAAAAGCTAGTAGCAGAATGAAAAGGTTTGCCGACAAAAGGTGGTTAGTTTCCTAGGCTCCACCAGCGTTTACATTGTGTTGTTCCTTGTCTCATTGTCACCTTCCTCCGTGCCAGTCCTGTGTTCCAGTCTCCGTGCCAGTCCTGTGTTCCAGTCTCCATGCCAGTCCTGTGTTCCAGTCTCCGTGCCAGCCCTGTGTTCCAGTCTCCGTGCCAGCCCTGTGTTCCAGTCTCCGTGCCAGTCCTGTGTTCCAGCCTCCGTGCCAGTCCTGTGTTCCTGCCTCCGTGCCAGTCCTGTGTTCCTGCCTCCATGCCAGCCCTGTGTTCCTGCCTCCGTGCCAGCCCTGTGTTCCAGTCTCCGTGCCAGTCCTGTGTTCCAGTCTCCGTGCCAGTCCTGTGTTCCTGCCTCCGTGCCAGTCCTGTGTTCCTGCCTCCGTGCCAGTCATGTGTTCCAGCCTCCATGCCAGTCCTGTGTTTCAGTCTTCATGCCAATCCTGTGTTCCAGCCTCCGTGCCAGTCCTGTGTTCCTGCCTCCGTGCCAGCCCTGTGTTTCTGCCATCTTGCCAGCCCAGTGTTCCAGCCTTCCTAGCCGGTCCTGTGTTTCCGACGTTCCCCATTTATTGTGGGTCTCCTTCATACTGGTCAGTACCTGTCCCTTACATACTGAGCTCGTTACTCTTCTGATCTGTTTGCCTCGGTGACACCACCTCTCCTTTATCCTCTGACCCATCTCTGGTTCCTATATCAGTCGTCCCTTTGGCTCCGGCAGTCGCGGGCTCACCCTCCTTCGGCCTGTCCCAAACACACCCTGTATAGGGGTGGTTACATCTGGTCCGCTCGCCTTCGGGGGCTCTGTAGCCATGACCCAGAGGGTCCACTTCTTTAGTCGTGATAAGCTGGTTACTCGGTCTCTGGGATGAATGGGAGGTTGCTACGCTGGAGACTCGCTCTCCAGCAGTATCACTTCACCATTCGCCACTGAAGAGGCAGCAACCATGGTAATGCTGATGGGTTGTCCCGGCAAGGAGAAGGTGCGTATGGGGGAACACAGGAATGTGATGCCCCCTAGCGCCCTCTAAAGCAGGGAGGTGTGATGAGAGAGCAGCTGCCATCTTGGATACGGGCATACTAACAGAGATTGGCGTGACTCCATTTTGTGTCCTGGTCACAGGTCTGCAGAGATGAGCACTCCTGGCCCCTACCTTTTCTCATGAATAAAGTTCCTTTTAGCATGGTAATGGAATTAAGGTCAGTGTAGCAGGCAGAAGTGTTGTGAACTCTATTTTTGGGCTCCCTCTAGTGGTCACAAGCGGTACTGTGTAGTGTTGTCTTTCTGCAGGTTGGCTGCATCAGCTGGTTCGTTATCCTTGGTTGGTTTCCTATTTAACTCACCTGGATACTCAGTTCCTTGCCTGCTATCAATGTATTCAGAGCTCTTCAGATTCCTTGTGACTACCTTGCTCCCAGTCTCTCCAAGACAAGCTAAGTTCTTGTTTGTTCATTTTCTGATTATCAGCGTTCATCATGTTTTTTGTCCAGCTTGCTAAAATGTGAATTCTTCTTGCTGGTTGCTCTAGGGGACTGAGTTTCTCCCCCCACACCGTTAGTTGGTGCGGGGGTTCTTGAAATCTCAGTGTGGATATTTTGTAAGGGTTTTTTACTGACCGGATAGACCCCTTTTGTATTTTCTGCTATCTAGAATTAGTGTGCCTCTTTTGCTGAATCTGCTTTCACCCCTATGTATGTGCCTTCCTCTTACCTCACCGTTATTATCTGTTGGGGGCTTCTATATCTTTGGGGATTATTTCTCTGGAGGCAAGAGAGGTCTTTCTTTCTCTCTAGGGGTAGTTAGTTCCTCAGGCTGGCTCGAGACGTCCAGGAATTTTAGGCACGTTCACCGGCTACCTCTAGTGTGTTTGGATAGGTTCAGTTTTGCGGTCAGTCCAGTTTACCACCTCCCTAGAGCTTGTCCTATGTTTAGTCATCTTGCTGGAGTAATTTGTGATCCTCAACCACTAAGGATCATAACACAGAAGGTACTTCAAAGCTCAATGAGGAAGCCACACCAGCAGGGGACAAGGAGGTGCCTGGGGGCTCAATTAAAGCACGCATGTCAAGTGGCCACAGGATACACGTCTATTGTGGCCTTCCAGCCGAACCGTCTCCAACATGGAATCATGAATTATGGACGCATCGTCCGAGGTACAGGCTCATAAAAATATCCCCCTCACCCTAAAGAAATTGCGCATCTGACAGTGCAACTCCTGGGTCTGTGGGAGTTCTGGAACCTGAGATATGGAGATCAGCCTCCCACAGCGACCGAATGGCTCCGGGTCTGGTCCCTGGGCGACTGGCAGAACAAACCTCGTGCACTGGTACCGCCCGTGTGCTGATCCGATCATCCTGAGAGAAGTTATCCCATTTATTAGATATTGGATACAGATTGTGCATGGAAGCTGAGCGGTGGAGATTCTTAGCCCACCCAGGAACAGGGGGGAGGGACACAGCAGGGTTAAGAGCTGGGACCCTTGGAGAGTGGGGCAGAACAGAGGAAGATGACTAACTATGTAACTAAGGGAGAGGGTATGCCAGCCAGAGGGGAGCAAGCACACGCTTTCTGGGGGCTGCCCAGCAACTAAGTCTTGGACCTGCGGAACATTGAGCCCCCCGGCTTCCACAAGCGACCTTCAACCTGGTAAATTGACCTCCAGCTTTATACCTCTAAGCCTTGTCTTATGATTGTTATATTTTACTCTGACTGTAACTCTTGATATATTTTGACTGTATATTTCTTGTAATTACCTAGTGCGCCACTAAGGCAATTAAATCATAAATTAATTTTGGGCTGATCCTTTTACTCTGATTGCGAATCTTAGAATACCCAGCGTGGGTAACAGGGCAGTCTCACTGGCGGTCATTTGTTCAGGTGCAGTTCCCTTATTGACCTGAGAGACAAAGGGGGCGCCGGAGAGCTGTGCCTTTGTAGTTACGTCACGGATTGGTGACGTGGGAGGAACTGGGTTTCCTTCACAGTCCCTTTAAAAACAGGGTGGCACATGTTAAGGAGCTGAAACTCCTAAACCCTTCATCCAATTTTAATGTGGATACCCTCAAATGTAAGATGAAAGTCTGAACTTCAACTGCATCTGAATTGTTTTGTTTAAAATTCATTGTGGTAATGTCTATAACCAAAATTAGAAAAATGTTGTCTCTGTCCAAATATATATGAACCTAACTACTATATACAGGAGGAGATGACACAGGTATATACTATATAGAGGGGAGAGGACACACAGGTATATACTATATACAGGGGAGAGGATACACAGGTATATACTATATACAGGGGGAGATGACACATAGGTATATACAGGAGAAGATGACACAGGTATATACTATATACAAGGGATTTGACACAGGTATATACTATATACAAGAGGAGATGACACACAGGTATATACTATATACAGGGGAGATGACACACATATATACTATATACAGGAGGAGATGACACACAGGTATATACTATATACAGGAGGAGATGACACACAGGAATATACTATATACAGGGGAGATGACACGTATATACTATATACAGGAGAAGATGACACAGGTATATACTATTTACAGGAGGATATGACACAGGTATATACTATATACAGGGGAGATGACACAGGTATATACTATATACAGGGGAGATGACACACAGGTATATACTATATACAGGAGGAGATGACAAACAGGTATATACTATATACAGAAGATAACACACAGGTATATACTATATACAGTGGAGATGACATACAGGTATACACAACCCCTGGCAAAATTATGTAATCTCCAGCCTTGGAGGATGTTCGTTCAGTTATTTAATTTTGTAGAAAAAAAGCAGATCACAGACATGGCACAAAACTAAAGCCATTTCAAATAACAACTTTCTGGCTTTAAGAAACACTAAAAGAAATCAAGAACAAAAAATGTTGTAGTCACTAATGGTTACCTTTTTTTAACCAAGCATAGGGGAAAAATTGTGAAGTCACTCAATTCTGAGGAAAAAATTATTGAATCATGAAAAACAAACAAAAAAAACCACTCCAACACATCATTAGTATTTTGTTGCACCACCTCTGGCTTTTATAACAGCTTGCAGTGTCTGAGGCATGGACTTAATGATTGTAAACAGTACTCTTCATTAATGTGGCTACAACTTTATCTGATTGCTGTTGCCATATCAGCTTTGCAGGTTGGAGTGTTGGAGTCTTGTCATGGACCTTTTTCTTCAACTTCCAGCAAAGATTTTCAATTGAATTGAGATCCGGACTAGTTGCAGGCCATGACATTGACCTTATGTGTCTTTTTTCAAGGAATGTTTTCACAGTTTTTGCTCTATGTCAGGAATCAGGATGCATTATCATCTTGAAACATGATTTCATCATCCCCAAACATCCTTTCAATTGATGGGATAAGAAAAGTGTCCAAAATATCAACATAAACTTGTGCATTTATTGAAGATGTAATGACAGCCATCTCCCCAGTGGCTTTACCTGACATGCAGCCCCATATCATCAATGACTGTGGAAATTTGCATGTTCTCTTCAGGCAGTCATCTTTATAAATCTGATTGGAATGGCACCAAACAAAAGTTCCAGCATCATCACCTTGCCCAATGCAGATTCGAGATTCATCACTGAATATGACTTTCATCCAGTCACCCACAGTCCACGATTGCTTTTCCTTAGCCCATTGTAACCTTGTTTTTTTCTGTTTAGCTGTTAATGATGGTTTTCGTTTAGCTTTTCTGTAAATCCCATTTCCTTTAGGCGGTTTCTTACAGTTCAGTCACAAACGACTTCAGTTTCCTCCCATTCGTTCCTCATTTGTTTTGTTGTGCATTTCCTGTTTTGGAGACATATTACTTTAAGTTTCTGGTCTTGACGCTTTGATGTCTTCCTTGGTCTACCAGTATGTTTGCCTTTAGCAACCTTCCCATGTTGTTTGTATTTGGTCCAGATTTTAGCTGACTGTGAACAACCAACATATTTTGCCATATTGCGTGTTGATTTACCCTCTTTTAAGAGTTTGATAATCCTCTCCTTTGTTTCAATTGACATTTCTCGTATTGGAGCTATGATTCATGTCAGTCCCCTTGGTGCAACAGCTCTCCAAGGTGTGATCATTCCTTTTTAGATGCAGACTAACGAGCAGATCTAATTTGATGCAGGTGTTATTTTGGGGTATGAAAATTTACAGGGTGATTCCATATTTTTTTCCTCAGAATTGAGTGATTCCACAATTTTTTCCCTATGCTTGGTTGAAAAAGTAACCATTACTGACTACTACATTTTTTGTTCTTGATTTCTTTTAGTGTTTCTTAACCCCTTAATCTCATATGACGTACTATGCCATCCAGGTGACCTGGGACTTAATTCCTAGGGACGGGATAGTACGTCATATGCGATCGGCCGCGCTCATGGGAGGAGCATGGCCAGGTGTCAGCTGACTATAGCAGCTGACATCTGGCACTATGTGCCAGGAGCGGTCACCGACCACTCATAGCACATTAACCCCCGGAACACCGCGATCAAACCTGATCGCAGTGTTCCGGTGGCATAGAGAAGCATCGCGCAGGGAGGGGGCACCCTGCGTGCTTCCCTAAGACCCTCGGAGCAACGCGATGTGATCACGTTGCTCCGAGTGTCTCCTCCCTGCAGGCCCCGGATCCAAAATGGCCGTGGGGCTACTTCCGGGTCCTGCAGGGAGGTAGCTTGCAAGCGCCTGCCCAGAGCTAATCTGACAAAGTGCTCTACAAAGTGTCAGATCAGCGATCTGACATTATAACGTGATGTCTCCCCCTGGGACAGTGTTATAATGTAAAAAAAATATTTACATATGTAAAAAAAAATAAATCCCTAAATATAGAAAAAAAATATTGTTCCCATAAACACATTTCTTTATCTAAATAAAAAAAACAATTTAAGTACACATATTTAGTATCGTCGCGTCCGTAACGACCCGACCTATAAAACCGTCTCACTAGTTAACCCCTTCAGTGAACACCGTAAAAAAACCCCGAAAAACGAGGCAATTAACAACGCTTTATTATCATACCGCCGCACAAAAAGTGGAATAACACGCGATCAAAAATACGGATATAAATAACCATGCTACCGCTGAAAATGCCATCTTGTCCCGTAACGAGCTGCCATACAGCATCATCAGCGAAAAATTTAAAAAGTTATAGACCTCACAATAAA
Organism: Ranitomeya variabilis; assembly: GCF_051348905.1. NCBI lineage: Eukaryota > Metazoa > Chordata > Amphibia > Anura > Dendrobatidae > Ranitomeya > Ranitomeya variabilis. The sequence goes on from NC_135235.1 coordinate 710,800,104, forward strand.
GCGATGTAAAAATAATTATTTTTTCTATAAAATAGTTTTTATCGTATAAAAGTGCCAAAACATAAAAAAATGATATAAATGAGGTATCGCTGTAATCGTACTGACCCAAAGAATAAAATTGCTTTATCAATTTTAAAAACACCAAAAAGGAAAAATTCAAGAAAATACACCAAAAACAGGTAGAGATGCTTACCTGTCTGAATGGGCCTCAATACAAATGCACAAGCAGGGTGCAGCGGACCCAAATAAAATAACAAATGCACAGGTGCAATACCTAATAAAACAGCCAGCCTTCAATCAGGGTTTGGCCGTGTGGTACACCAATGCACTAAGATAAGAACTCTGTATGTGGCATGTTCACACAAGGAATGCAAGCATCTGGCTCCAGCCTATTAATGACGCCCTATGGCGGGCTGCCCAGTGCTAAAATGCATCCTGTGTGAACAGAGGCCACAGTGTACAGAACAATTTGGGCCCAACTGCACCCTGCAAAAAATATACGTGCAAAACAAAACATATAAATATATGTAAGGTATTAGTTGATATTCTGGCCATAATATGCAAGCTGGCAACCCGCACCAAGGGTCCTTACGATTTGCCAGTCCTACTCTAACATGAAAAACACCAAAAAGGAAAAATTCAAGAAAATACACCAAAAACAGGTAGAGATGCTTACCTGTCTGAATGGGCCTCAATACAAATGCACAAGCAGGGTGCAGCGGACCCAAATAAAATAGCAAATGCACAGGTGCAATGCCTAATAAAACAGCCAGCCTTCAATCAGGGTTTGGCCGTGTGGTACACCAATGCACTAAGATACATACTCTGTATGTGGCGTGTTCACACAAGGAATGCAAGCATCTGGCTCCAGCCTATTAATGACACCCTATGGCGGGCTGCCCAGTGCTAAAATGCATCCTGTGTGAACAGAGGCCACAGTGTACAGAACAATTTGGGCCCAACTGCACCCTGCAAAAAATATACGTGCAAAACAAAACATATAAATATATGTAAGGTATTAGTTGAAGGCTGGCTGTTTTATTAGGTATTGCACCTGTGCATTTGTTATTTTATTTGGGTCTGCTGGTAAGACAGGTAAGCATCTCTACCTGTTTTGGTGTATTTTCTTGAATTTTTCCTTTTTGGTGTTTTTCATGTTAGAGTAGGACTGGCAAATCGTAAGGACCCTTGGTGCGGGTTGCCAGCTTGCATATTATGGCCAGAATATCAACTAATACCTTACATATATTTATATGTTTTGTTTTGCACGTATATTTTTTGCAGGGTGCAGTTGGGCCCAAATTGTTCTGTACACTGTGGCCTCTGTTCACACAGGATGCATTTTAGCACTGGGCAGCCCGCCATAGGGCGTCATTAATAGGCTGGAGCCAGATGCTTGCATTCCTTGTGTGAACATGCCACATACAGAGTTTTTATCTTAGTGCATTGGTGTACCACACGGCCAAACCCTGATTGAAGGCTGGCTGTTTTATTAGGTATTGCACCTGTGCATTTGTTATTTTATTTGGGTCCGATGCACCCTGCTTGTGCATTTTTATTGAGGCCCATTCAGACAGGTAAGCATCTCTACCTGTTTTTGGTGTATTTGCTTTATCAATTTTACCAAACATGGAATGGTATAAACGCCCCGCCAAAAAGAAGTTCATGAATAGCTGGTTTTGGTCATTCTGCCTCACAAAAATTTGGAATAAAAAGCGATCAAAAAATGTCACGTGCCCGAATATGGTACCAATAAAAACATCAACTTGTCCCGCAAAAAACAAGACCTCACATAACTCATTGGACCAAAATATGGAAAAATTATAGCTCTCAAAATGTGGAGAGGCAAAAACTATTTTTTGCAATAAAAAGCGTCTTTTAGTGTGTGACAGCTGCCAATCATAAAAATCCGCTAAAAAGCCCGCTATAAATAGGAAATCAAACCCCCTTCATGACCCCCTTAGTTAGGGAAAAAATAATACAATTTAAAAAATGTATTTCCATTTTCCCATTAGGGTTAGGGTTGGGGCTAGGGTTAGGGTTAAGGTTGGGGTTAGGGTTGGGGCTAAGGTTAGGGTTGGGGCTAGGGTTAAGGCTAGGGCTAGGGTTAAGACTAGGGTTAGGGCTAGGGTTGGGGCTAGGGTTAGGGCTAGGGTTGGGGCTAAAGTTAGGGTTGGGGCTAAAGTTAGGTTTTGGATTACATTTATGGTTGGGATTAGGGTTAGGGGTGTGGTATAGGTTATTGTTGGGATTAGGGTTAGGGGTGTGTTGGAGTTAGGGGTGTGGTTAAGGTTGGGATTAGGGTTAGGGATGTGTTGGGGTTAGGGGTGTGGTTGGGATTAGGGTTAAGGGCATGTTCTGGTTAGGGGTTTGGTTAGAGTTATGGTTAGAGTTGAGATTAGGGTTAGGGGTGTGTTTGGGTTAGGGGCATGTTCGGGTTAGGTGTGTGGTTAGAGGTTATGGTTACTGTTAGCGGTGTGTTTGGGTTAGGGTTTCAGTTAGAATTGGGGGTTTTCACTGTTTAGGCACATCAAGGGCTCTCCAAACGTGACATGGCGTCCGATCTCAATTCTAGCCAATTCTGTGTTGAAAAAGTAAACAAGTGCTTCTTCCCTTCCGAGCTCTTCCGTGTGCCCAAACAGGGGTTTACCCCAACATAAGGGGTATCAGCGTACTCAGGACAAATTGGAAAACAATGTTTAAGGTCCAATTTCTCTTGTTACACTTTGGAAAATAAAACTTTGGGGGGCTAAAAAAAACATTTTTGTGGGAAAAAATGATTTTTTATTTTCACGGCTCTGAGTTATAAACTGTAGTGAAACACTTGGGGGTTCAAAGTTCTCTCAATACATCTAGATAAGTTCCTTGGTGGATCTTGTTTCCAATGTGGGGTCACTTGTGGGGGGTTTCTACTGTTACGGTACATCAGGGGCTCTGCAAATGCAATGTGACGCCTGCAGATCAATCCATCTAAGTCTGCATTCCAAATGGCGCTCCTTCCCTTCCGAGCTCTGCCATGCACCCAAACGGTGGTTCCCCCCACATATTGGGTATCAGCGTACTCAGAACAAATTGGACAACAACTTTTGTGGTCCAATTTCTCCTGTTACCCTTGGGAAAATACAAAACTGGGGGTAAAAAATAATTTTTGTGGAAAAAAAAAAGGATTTTTTATTTTCACGGCTCTGCGTTATAAACTGTAGTGAAACACTTTGTTTTTAAAGCTCTTACAACACATATAGATAAGTTCCTTAGGGGGTCTACTTTCCAAAATGGTGTCACTTGTGGGGGGTTTCAATGTTTAGGCACATCAGGGGCTCTCCAAACGCAACATGGCGTCCCATCTCAATTCCAGTCAATTTTGCATTGAAAAGTCAAATGGCGCTCCTTACCTTCCAAGCTCTGCCATGCACACAAACAGTGGTTTAGCCCCACATATGGGGTATCAGCGTACTCAGGGCAAATTGCTCAACAACTTTTGGGGTCCAATTTCTTCTCTTACCCTTGGGAAAATAAAAAATTGGGGGCGAAATGATCATTTTTGTGAAAAAATATGATTTTTTATTTTTACAGCTCTACATTTTAAACTTCTGTGAAGCACTTGGTGGGTCAAAGTGCTCACCACACATCTAGTTAAGTTCCTTAGGGGGTCTCCTTTTCAAAATGGTGTCACTTGTGGGGGGTTTCAATGTTAAGGCACATCAGGGGCTCTCCAAATGCAACATGGCGTCCCATCTCAATTCCAGTCAATTTTGCTTTGAAAAGTCAAACGGTGCTCCTTCCTTTCCGAGCTCTGCCATGAGCCCAAACAGTGGTTTACCCCCACATATGGGGTATCGGCTTACTCAGGACAAATTGTACAACAACTTTTGTGGTCCATTTTCTCCTTATACCCTTGGTAAAATAAAACAAATTGGAGCTGAATTAAATTGTTTGTGAAAAAAAGTTAAATGTTATTTTTTTTTTAAACATTCCAAAAATTCCTGTGAAACACCTGAATGGTTAATAAACTTCTTGAATGTGGTTTTGAGCATCTTGAGGGGTGCAGTTTTTAGAACGGTGTCACACTTGGTTATTTTCTATCATATAGACCCCTCAAAATGACTTCAAATGTGATGTGGTCCCTGAATAAAATGGTGTTGTAAAAATGAGAAATTGCTGGTCAACTTTTAACCCTTATAACTCCCTAACAAAAACAATTTTGGCTCCAAAATTGTGCTGATGTAAAGTAGACTTGTGGGAAATGTTACTTATTAAGTATTTTGTGTGACATATCTCTGTGATTTAAGGGCATAAAAATTCAAAGTTGGAAAATTGCAAAATTTTCAAAATTTTCGCCAAACTTCCATTTTTTTTCACAAATAAACGCAGGTAATATCAAATAAATTTTACCACTATCATGAAGTACAATCTGTCACGAGAAAACAGTGTCAGAATCATCAGGACCTGTTGAAGCGTTCCAGAGTTATAACCTCATAAAGGGACATTGGTCAGAATTGTAAAAATTGGCCCGGTTATTAACGTGCAAACCACCCTTGGGGGTTAAGGGGTTGAAGCCAGAAAGTTGTTATTTGAAATTACTTTAGTTTTGTGCCATGTCTGTGATATGCTTTTTTCTACAAAATTAAACAACTGAATGAACTTGCTCCAAGGCCGGTGATTCTATTATTTTTGGTAGGGGTTGTATATACTCACATAGAGTGCCTGAATGCCTTGCACTGATATGTATAGAGCCACATAAACTACCCTGCCTACCTAGCACTGCAATTTGTGTATTATATGATGGTAGACCCACACTAACTGAAAACCCCCCACATCTGACCCTATCTCGGCAGCAACTCTCCCTACACTGTCTGAATCCAGAGCTGAATGCGACAAGCAGGGCGGGGCGAGGTCTCTTATAGACCTGATGATGCTGTGCGGCCAGCCAATCACTGTAATGCCACAACCAACATGGCTACGGCATTACAGTGCATGGCAGACAATCCCTGCATATTTATTTGCTCTCTAAAGAGCACCAAACATGCAGGGCGGGGACCCAAACGTCCGCCGAGCAAACCCGGAAATGCTCGGTGCTTGCCGAGTACAGCGATGCTCGACGAGCATTACCGAGTATGCTCACTCATCACTAGTGTAGTTCGGTCCCCCAGTGTTTTTGTTGTCTCTGACATCCAGAGTGCTCCTCCAATGGATCCTCCATTCTGTAGCCTGAGTGATCAGCCGACGCTCTTGTATCGCATTATTCACCTCATCAACAACATCTCTCTCATTTTCCCTTACTCCTATTCACTACACATTCTATCAGCTTCCACCATAGTAGCTTGACCCCGATATATGCTCACTAGGTTTATGTCTCCTGTTACCAAAACAGCCGCAATCAGGAACCAACACGCGCTCTTCTAATAGACAGCCGTCACATACAAGATTCAATCACATTCTTGTTTTGTCAGCACTTCCATTTCTCACTATGTAACACCCCATTCATTCGTATTACTTATTAACCATTGGGTTACGTGTTTGTCTTCGGTGTCATAAATCCCACCATATACATCAGGGATCCCACTGTGCTGCCACCAATATGTCACAGATCCCACTAATACATCAGGGATCCTGGGGAGGATACCTTTATCGTCCTCACTACTCACACCAATTGATCACTAACCGGGGTTGTTTTGGTTGCCCCTGGTTCCTTCTGAAGGGGATTTATCTATATCCCACTTCCCAGTTCTTATTTGGAATTTGCAGCTCTCTGGCTCCCCCCTTACCCTCAGGTCAGATCAGGTACTGCACATAGGGTAATTAGACACCAGTAAGGTTGTCTGCTATGTACTGGCTATTGGGCACGCTGTAGTGAGGGCAATATAACTACTCCAACTCAGGCAGGAATAATAATTATCAATTCCACCGGTCACTACAGAGATTCCCAGCGGCACAGGACAAGTTATGCTGCCACCACCTCCAATTTCCTAAGGATTAACGGGTCTGGAGCCAACCCAAATCAGTAGCGCAATTTACTTCAGTGGACGCAACAGTTCATACAGAGCATGAAGAGACAAGCTAGTAATTGAACATTTTACTCCATAAAAAGGTAGGCAGTGTTTACAAAGTATTAAAAAGATATTATGAAGAAGACAAATATATTAGAATGCAATTACAATAAAAGAAGGATTAAAATTGAAAGAACACTTACATGTTGTTATGTCATTCTATCTCATGACTGGCCATGGGTTGAGGAGGAGAAGGATGTCCATATATATCTAGATGCATGAGGGCAGCTTGCCGAACCATTGTTGGCTTGCTTGCTGGACCAATACTACTCCCAACTCAGCATTGGTAAGATATGCCCTCTCGTCGTGACATCACTGAGAGGGCTGAGTAATGAACATGCACTCCTCTTTCTACTATTTACGTTTTGGAGTCACCAAACAAAGACATTCCTGGGGGGGGACAATGAGTGGCTAGAATTTCACTGTGCTGCTGGCAGAGAAGAGAAGGTGGTCGAATGGCCCACAGTGTGTCTTGTAAAGTTAGGTAGATACTCCAACATGGCATATTCACATTATCGTGACCTCCCCCTTTTAGACGGCACTATGGAGGCAGGACCTCTTGGTATTCATCCATGAGCACCTCGGCAGGTTCAACCCATCTGCTTTGCCATGCTCCCTGCCTGTCTTGTGTTTGATTGTAAAGTCGTACTGCTGGAGGGCTAGGCTCCAGCGTAGCAACCTTCTTTTAGTTCCACTCATGGCTTGTAGCCAGCGCAGAGGGTTGTGGTCCTTCACCATAGTGAAGGTGCCACCGTACATGTAGGGCTGCAAACGTTGCAGGGAACAGACTATGGCCAGGCACTCCTTCTTGATGGTGAAATAGGCCACTTCCCTCAGCAGAAGTTTCCTGCTTAGGTACAACACGGGGTGCTCCTGGTTCCCCGAGTCGACCTGGCTGAGCACAGCACCGAGGCCAAACTCACTGGAGTCGGTCTACACCAAGAACGGTCAACTGCTTTCAACACAGGAGCATTGCAAAGGGCTGTTTTCAATGCCTGGAAGGCCCCCTCACAGCCGTCGGTCCAGTCGACTATGTGGGGTAGCCTCTTCCTGGAGAAGTCCACCAAGGGTTTTGCCAGGCTACTATAGTTCTGTACGAAGAGCCTATAGTACACTGCAGTGCCTGTTTCTTGGTCCAGGGGGTGGGCCAGGACACGATCGCGTCCACTTTCTCAGGCTCTGGCTTTATGGAGCCCCTGTCTACCCGGTGCCCCAGGTAGTGGACCTCACTCAAGCCCATCTGGCACTCTCCCGGCTTGATCGTTAGACCGGCTCAGCGAATTCACCTGAGCACCTCCTGAAGATGCTGCAGGTGTTCGTCCCAGGAGGAACTGAAGATGGCAATGTCATCCAAGTGTGCCACCATGTACTTCTACAGTCCCTGAAGCAGGTGACTGACCATTTGCTGGAAAGTGGCAGGGGCATTCTTCATGCCGACGGGCATGACCATGGACTTGTACAGTCCAAAGGGTGTGATAAAGGCATACTTCTCCTGCACCTCGGGGCTCAGGGGAATCTGCCAGTATCCTTGACTCAGATCCATTATGGTTAGATATTGTGCGTCAGCTAACCGCTCAAGCAGCTCCTTGATGGGCGGCATTTGGTGCGCGTCAGAGGCTGTGATAGCATTGAGCCCCCTGTAGTCCATGCGGAACTGAGTTGTCCAATCCTTCTTTGGCACGAGAAATACAGGTGAGGCCCATGCGCTCTTTGATCTTTGAATCACCCCCCAAATCTCATCGATTTCCTGGTACATAACCCGCTGCACCTTGTTGGAGATCCGATAGGGTGTTCGCCATAGTGGGGCATGATTCCCGGTGCCCACCTCGTGGACCACTAACTCAATCCTTCCAGATCGGTTGGAGAACTTGGCCCGGAAGGATTCCAGCGTGGTCTGCAACTGTGACCGCTGGGGTTCGGTTGGCAAGGCGCTTACCTCTACGTCCTCTGTGGACCCACCAGCCTTGGCTTGGGCCAGCATGTCCAGGAGGGGGTCTTCCTCCCCAACTATGAGCAGGCTACAGACCGGTAGGACATAAGCTTCATGTTCCTGATGAGCCTTCATCATGTTGTCGTGAAAGGCCTTTCGCCTACCCCGAGTATGGTCAAGCGTGACCACATAGGTGACTGGGTTGAGCTGTTGGTGAACGACGTATGGGCCTTCCCAGGCTACCTGAAGCTTATCCTTTGGTACAGGGACCAGCACCCACACCTTTTGACCTAGGTGGTAGGTCCGCTCCTGGACTTTCTGGTCGTACCAGTGTTTCCGATCAGCCTGAGCCTGCGTCATGTTGTCATGCACCAACTGTGTCAATGTCTGCATTTTGTCATGGAAGCGCATGACATACTCCACTATGGACACTTCAAGAGGATTTGGCTTCTCTTCCCAGGATTCCCTTATCAACCCAAGGAGTCCCAGGACTCGCCTGCCGTACAGGAGCTCGAAGGGGGAGAACCCCGTCAAGGTCTGCGGGACCTCTCAGTAAGCGAATAGCAGGTGTGGGAGTTGCCACTTCCTGTCGCATCCTTGGTCTCAAACAACATGCATAGCATCTGTTTCAGGGTACCGTTGAAGCGCTCACACAAGCCATTGGTCTGTGGGTGATACGCACTCGATACCAGATGCTTGAACTGCATTCTCTTACAGAGAGCCTCCATTAGGCGAAACATGAATTGGGCCCCTTGATCTGTAAGCATCTCCCTGGGAAGTCCTACCCGTGAAAAGATAGCCAACAGTGCATCCACCACCTTATCTGCCCTAGTTTAGGACAGAGCCACTGCCTCTGGGTACTGGGTAGCGTAGTCTACAACAGTGAGGACATATTGCTTTTCAGAGCTGCTTGGGACTGCCAGGGGGCCCACAATGTCCACCGCGATCCTCTGGAAAGGCTCTTCTATCACTGGCAAAGGGATCATGGGAGCCATAAGAGCAGGCCCACTCTTTTGCAGGTGATACAGGAGTGGCAGTAGTTTGTCACATCTGTCCCCATCTTGGGCCAATAGAAGTGTTGAGATAGCCGGGCCTTAGTTTTGCTGATCCCCAAGTGTCCAGCGAGCGGGATCTCATGGGCAATTGACAAGCATCTTTCCCTCAACCACTCCTTTTGGGATTTTCCGGGTACTGTCTCCCGTTACAACCTCCCTTGTTACCAGAACACCCTCTCTTTATCAGTCACAGAGGTGGGCGTCTCGGTGAGATGTCTCAAATTCTCCAGGCTCGCATCTGAGTGCAGAGCAGCCTGGAACTCCTGGCTAGGGGCAGCCAGAAGCGACGTCAGGGTCCCTTCCCTACGGGAACCCTCTAGGACCTGCTCAGGGTCCATCTCTGGTTCAGTCATGCCTGTCACTGAGGAGAGTCCAGAAGGCAGAACGTTATCTGTGGGCACTCTGACTGTGGGTGACAGCAGCTACGTAGGTTGTCTCCCCAAGGATTTCCACAGAACCATCAGCCAGTGCTGCTATGGGTGCTACCTCCCCATCCACCTCCAACATTCCAGGAGCAGTGCTAGTTATGGGGCAGTTACCTTCCTCTGTAGCACTGATCAGTTGCACGGCATCACCTTCCTCATGGTTTCCATGCATCTCCCCATTTCCCTTTTCCCTTAGCACCATAGCTTGCTCCTGTTAGGGGTTCCTCAGCCACCCCACCCCGCAGAGTGACGTGGCTGAGCACTCCTGCACCTGTGAACACATCATTCCTAGGAAACAAATGGTTATCAGGTAAAACATGCATATTTTCATCATCCGCATCATCAGTATTACCCTCGGCATTTTCGGAAAAATGATTGTCAGGTACATCAATAACCGGTAAAACATTGTCAGGTAACACATGCAATTTCCCATTGCTATCATCAGCATTCGATCAGAGAGGGAATTCAGGGGCATAATATGCAGCCTTCTTCCCTAAATCAGTCCCCAATAAAACATCAGTGGGCAACTTATCGGACAATCCCACTTCCTTCACCCGCTCCCGGCACCCCAATCTATTGTAATAATTATAGGGGATAACTCAGGAGACTCTTTGCGTGGAACAAGACAACTACAGGACACAGTTTTATAAGTGGTAACGTCTATATTCTCACATAATGATTCAAACAGGTGCAGAGAGAAACTCAAGTCCACAACACTTGGTGTAAATATTAAACGCAGTTTAACAGTCTATAGGGAACTTCAGAGGAAAATGCAATCACGCAGAAAATCTATGAAGCATAATTATTCTTGAGGATACTTGACATGAATAAGTCCTTGTTTAGTCCAAACACAGATAGCTATGCTTATAAGGCAGTTCAAATAATATCTTAGCTCAACCAGGGAGGCCTGGGTAATAGTCTCAGGTTTTTGCAGAGCAGCAACAGCTTACATGTCCAACAAATGCAGATGGAAGAAAACACAAGCAGCAGATGAAGGAGGATTACTGGAAACTGGTGTATGCAGCAGGAACTCAGAGCAGAGTAGCAGGATCACCACACAGGCTCACAGGAGCAGGTATATAGCCAGGGAGTCACCATGGTCAGGAGCTGGATGCAAGGCAGAATACTCTAGCACAGACTGAAGGCTGAGGTGGAGTTTTATAGCAGGAAGACACAGTGCACATGAGACCAAAGACGCCATATTGGAAAAGGGCAGTAATGCACAAAAGGTAATAAAAAATGTTCAGAGTCCTGACATTACTCCCTCCTTAGAAGCGGCCTCAGGATGATCCTGGACCTGGTTTCTCAGGGAATCTCTGATGAAAACGAGAAATCTTCTGTTGGGCATTGACGTTTTCCACAGATTCCCAAGTCTTCCTCAGGGGGATATCCCTGCCATCTTATCAGATATTGGAGCCGATTCCTGTGAATCCTGGAATCAATAATTTCCTCCACCACAAATTATTCTTGCCCATCAATCACCACAGGCTGCGGTGGTGGCACAACACATCCCTGGAAGGTATTAGGAGATACAGGCTTTAGTAAAGATACATGAAAAACTGGGTGTACCTTCATAGTCCTAGGCAGCTTCAGCCGGCAGGCCACTGATCTCACAATACCGTTGATCTTGAAAGGGCCAATGACTTTATGTCCAAGTTTTTGTGAAGGAACGTTTAACTTCAGATTCTTAGTTGCTAACCACACGGAATCTCCTACCTTGAACATGGGTGCAGGTTTACGAAATCTATCAGCCGATCTCTTATAACGCTCTTGAGCTGTGGTCAGGGATTCCTTCAGAACTTCCAGATTTTGCCTCATCATAGTCAGCATTTCCTCCACTGCCGGAACTGGAGAATTAATTGGAGACCTAGGTAAGATACACGGATGATAACCCAGATTGGCAAAGAAAGGTGTAAATTTAGTGGAGGCGCTCTGAGAATTGTTATATGAAAATTCAGCTAATGGCAGCCACTCCAACCAATCATCCTGGAGATGGCTGACATAGCATCTTAGATATTGTTCCAGCATATGGTTGGTACGCTCAGTCTGACCATTTGTCTGGGGAAGGTAAGCGGAAGAAAGATAGACATTAATATTGAGTGCAGAGCAAAACCCCTTCCAGAATCATCAGAGATGATCTCATCCGGGACCCCATGCAACCGAAAGACATTATGTATAACAAGTTCACTGTATCTTTAGCTGAGGGGAGGCCGGTGCACGGAACAAAATGAGCAGCTTTAGTCAGGCGATCAACTACCACCATGATTGTATTCATGCCCCCCGATGTAGGCTTCTCCACAATAAAGTCCATTGATATAGACCCCCAAGGTCAGGACGGAACAGGTAATGGTTGTAGAAGACCCGTAGGTGCCACATGAGGAGTCTTGTAATGAGCAAATACCTTGCAAGAGATAACATAGACCTTGTTATCCTTCGGGCAAGTTGGCCACCAGAAGAATCGGCTTAGGAACTCTTGTGTCTTCTGTACCCCCCAGCCAACTTGGAGTCATGTACCAACTTCAGGATCTGCAGACGGACGGCCTCAGGGACGTAGGTACGTCGATCTCTGAACCACATGCCACCCTTAAAGACAAGATTAATATCCACAGGTGGGTTGGCCAGAAATACATCACCGTCATAAGCCTCCCTGCACTCCTTCCACAAGTCCTGATCATGGCTAACTCCGATGAAATTGGCATCAGATAGAATGGTCTTGGACGGGGCTCAAGGTACGGAATCCGCAGCATGGATTCGGGATAAAGCATCAGCCTTCCCATTACGAGAACCTGGACGGTACGAGATAACAAAGTTAAAAATAAGTTCCAATGAGCCTGACGAGGAGAAAGACATCTAGCGGATCTAAGGAACTCTAAATTGCGATGGTCAGTTAGCACTATGATCTGTTGTGCAGCATCCTTGCAGATGATGCCTCCATTCTTTGAAAGCGGCAATAATAGCCAGCAATTCCTTGTCTCCCACGTCCTAATACTTCTCTGCTGAGGTTAGTCTACGGGAAAAGAAAGCACAAGGATGTAGCAGACCCTTCTCTCCAGTTCTTTGGGAGAGAATAGCCCCAAAGCATTAGAAGCATCCACCTCCACAATGAAAGAAAGTGTTGGATCTGGGTGTATCAACAGCGGTGCTGAGGTGAAACAGATCTTAAGCCGATCAAAAGCGTCTTGAGCCTGTGATGACCACTTAAAGGGCTTTTCCTTCTTTGTCAAGGAAGAAATAGGACGGACAATATCAGAAAAATTTCGAATAAAGCGTCTGTAGAAATTTGCAAAACCAATAAAACGTTGGACCTCCTTAACGTTCTTGGGTACCGGCTTGTCAAGGATAGCCTGAATCTTACCAGATTCCATGTTCAGCCCCAGGGGAGAGATGATATAACCTAAGAACTGTATCTCAGAACGATAGAACTCGCATTTCTCTGGCTTTAATATAAAGATGGTTCTCTTTCAGACGTCTTAAAACAGTTTTGACATGTTCTTCATGTTCCTGTAGAGAGTCAGAAAAGATTAGTATATCGTCCAAATAGATCACCACAAACTGGTCCAACAAATCTCTGAAAATGTCATTAGCAAGGTGTTGAAACGTTGTAGGGGTGTTACAAAGCCCGAAGGGCATCACAAGATATTCAAAGTGTCCATACCAGCATCTGAATGCTGTCTTCCACTCATCCCCTGGACGAATACGCACCAAATTATAAGCCCCACGAAGATCCAGTTTAGAGAACACCTTAGCATGGCGGATTCTTTCCAGTAATTTGGGAATCGGAGGCAAAGGGTAACGGTTTCGTATGGTTACCTTATTGAGTTCTCGATAGTCAACACAGGGTCTCAGGGTCCCATCCTTCTTTTTTGCAAAAAATATAGGTGCCCCTGCTGGTGAGGAAGAAGGACGTATGAAGCCTTTGGCCAGATTTTCATCAATATACTCCTTTAAGGCTTGAAGATCAGGTGCCGCCAAAGGGTATACGTTACCAAAAGGAATAGCTGCCACAGGAAGCAGCTCAATGGGACAGTCATAATGCCTGTGTGGAGGAAGCTGATCTGCATTCTTCTTGTCACAGATATCAGAGAACTCTTTATATGCTGAAGGTAAAGTAAATACTTATACATGTGGTTCTGTAGCCGTGGACTCAGGAGCAGCTTCTGTTAACGCTGAGTTGCTCCTTGTTGGAAAGATAATCTCTTTGGTCTCCCAGTTGATAATTGGGTTCTGAGAACGCAACCAAGGAATGCCTAAAATCACAGGAAAATGAGAAGAAATTAGCAAGAAAGAAAGTTGCTCCTGATGATTAGGCTCCAACAAACTTTCAAGGGGTACGGTCTCCCGATCCACAGGCCCAGAGATTAAAGGTGACCCATCCACTGTTTCCATGGTAATTGGAGAGGCTCTTTGCTGAATTTCAATACCATGTTCCTTGGCAAATGTGATATCCATGAAATTGCCACCTGCACCAGAGTCAATCATAGCTGCACTGGAAATCCACTGTCCTGAACACAGGATCTTAATAGGGAGAGAACAGTGAGAGTTCTTTTCCTTAAGCTCCTTGGGGGGTGAAGTCATAGAAAGTGAATGGAATACAGCGTTTAAAGGCAGGCTACATTCAGAGATGTCAGATTCATCATCACAGTTGTCATACTCCCCTACCGCTGCTAGCACCTTGTTAGGCCGCCTGGGACACTTAGGACAATTGATCAGAAAGTGGTCAGACTGGCCGCAGTAGAAACATAGACTTTCACGAAGGCGATGCTCTCAGCGCTCATTAATCTCGCGCCTCTGAACGGAATCATTTTCCTGGGCTGCCATGCGGGTGCTTAAGTCCTACAAAGTTTGTCCAAACACTTGTTGATTGTGTTCAATGCTTCCAAACTTCTTTTGCAGACCTTCCACATTTTTCTGCAGTGATCTAATTATGGAAAACACCTGCTCTAATCTGCTTTCTGCAGTCATTGTTCCAGCAGTCTCTTTTTTTTTAGGCTAGCGTATCCTGTAATAATTATAGGGGATAACTCAGGAGACTCTTTCCGTGGAACAAGACAACTACAGGACACAGTTTTATAAGTGGTAAAGTCTATATTATCACACAGTGATTCAAACAGGTGCAGAGAGAAACTCAAGTCCACAACACTTGGTGTAAATATTAAACGCAGCTCAACAGTCTATAGGGAACTTCAGAGAAAAATGCAATCACGCAGAAAGTCTATGAAGCATAATTATTCTTGAGGATACTTGACACGATTAAGTCCTTGTTTAGTCCAAACACAGATAGCTATGCTTATAAGGTGGTTCAAATAATATCTTAGCTCAACCAGGGAGGCCTGGGTAATAGTCTCAGGTTTTTGCAGAGCGGCAACAGCTTACATGTCCAACAAATGCAGATGGAAGAAAACACAAGCTGCAGATGAAGGATGATTACTGGAAACTGGTGTATGCAGCAGGAACTCAGAGCAGAGTAGCAGGATCACCACACAGGTTCACAGGAGCAGGTATATAGCCAGGAAGTCACCAGGGTCAGGAGCTGGATGCAAGGCAGAATACTCTAGCACAGACTGAAGGCTGAGGTGGAGTTTTATAGCAGGAAGACACAGTGCACATGAGACCAAAGACGCCATATTGGAAAAGGGCAGTAATGCACAAAAGGTAATAAAAAATGTTCAGAGTCCTGACATCTATATGCAACCATTCCATTGGCAAGGGACAGCTGATGCCCCCAATCCCGGTGACAGTCAGGGTCTTCCCCAGAATAATCTCTTCAGGGGCCACCAGTTCGGGTCGGATGAGGGTTCGTTCAACCCCAGTGTCCTTGAGGCCTTGAGCGACATGGCCAACCGCCCCACCCACCAAAATAACTGCTACATTAGGCCCTGGGGCCTTGGCTGGGGTTATTCTGCTTTTCTGGACACGGTGCTAATGTGACCAGTCCGCTTGCAGGAAAAACACTGGCGAGGGTCGGTGGTAGGTCTGATGCTGTTGGCAAAGAAGAACAGGGCCTCTGGTGCGTTGGCTGGCAGGGGTACTGGCGTTGAATGCAGGCTTACCCCCTCTCCACCTGGCAGTGACTGGCTTCCGGACTTAAGATTTACGGTTGGCCTCATAGGCATCGGCAATCTGTGCTGCTTTAGTCACATCTTTGGGTTCTCTGTCCATCAGGAACTGTCACACCTCAGCTGGGCAAAGATGTAAGAACTTGTCTTTGATCATCAGGTCTCGCAGCTGTGCAAAGGTGGTCACTGACAGTCCTTGGGTCCACTGGTCAAAGTGAGTCCCGAGTCCATGCGCCACATCGCTATAACTATCTTGTGGGCCACGTTGGAGATTCCAGAACTTTCTACGATAAACCTCAGATGTAAGCTGGTACTTGGTTATCAGGGCCTGCTTGATGACCTCATAGTCGTCATCTTGATCTGGTGGGAGAGAAGCAAATGCCTCCAGAGCTTTGCCTTTTAGCCCTGGGGTTAGGTATAGGGCCCATTGGTCCTCAGGCAGCCAGTACTGTCTGCAGGCTTTCTCAAATGCCCGCATAAAAGTGTCCAAGTCCCCATCCTTTTCCATCACAGGAAAGTGCTCTGGCTGTGGTTTTGGAATCTGAGCACTGCTGGGCTCGCCGCTGGACTGGCACGACCTCTGCACCTGGAGTCAGGCTTAGGGTATGTTTCCACCTTCAGGATGGCCGGCAGTTTGGATGAAGCGGCAAACCCGCTCCTCCCTAAGCCCCGCCCCCTTCTGTGATGCGATAATGCCGGATGTGTTCATTGCACACATCCGGCATCATCGCACCCCACACATAGGGCTCTGTGATATACCTTGCGGCGGCGCAGCGTCGCCGCAAGGTACATGGACATGCTGCGATCTTAAAAGATGCGCAGCATGTCCGGAATCGCAGGGCCGCCGGGTGCGTGTTACCACGCATAGTGTAGACAGGATTTCATAAAATCCCCTCCACTATGCTGTAACATCTGGACGCTGCATGTTTGACGCTGCAGCTCTGCGCAGCATCAAACACGCAGCGTTTCTTGAACATGGACACATACCCTAACTCCAGCTGGTACTCCCGGTCTGCTTGCCCCTCGGCTCTCTCAGCCTCCTGCTGGGCTTTCTTCGCCTCCCGCTTTCTCTTGGTATTGCTGGATCAACTGCAGATGTCCATCACGGTCATTGGTGGAGAGTTGTTCCAAGGCCGCGTGCAGGTGGGGGTCCAATCCGCCCTGGTTGCTAGTAGGGCCGGCATTCAGTGGTTGGACCTCTGCTGCAGCAGCACCATTTTCGTTTGTGCCAGCTTCTGCATCCACTGGGTTCTGAGTGAGTTCCCGTTGCACCAGAGCCACAACCAGTCGGCTTTTGTTTTTGCCCGTGGTGTTATGATCCGGTGGTAGGATCTCAAAACTGACCTGATACATATAACCAGAATGTTAGGACAAGTTCTGGGGATGTGGAAGCTATACTGACCGCTATCCTGATCCTATCCAACACACTAAAGGCAGCCGTGGAGCGTTACTTAAAAACCTAGATGCCTCTTCACAGCCTGAGAAACTGACTGCCTCTAGAGAGAAAGCAAAGACCTCACTTGCCTCAGAGAAATAACCCCAAAGTTATAGACAGCCCCCCACAAATAATAACGGTGAGTTAAGGGGAAAATACAAACGTAGAAATGAAACAGGTTTAGCAAATGAGGTCCGCTAACACTAGATAGACAGAAAATAGATAGTTTTTGTACTGACCGCACAGATTCCTATCAAAAATAAACCACGCAGAGAATACAAGAACCCCCACACCGACTCACGATGTGAGGGGTGCACTCTGCACCCCAGAACTAACAGGAAAAAAGGAGAAGATCCAGCTCAACGATACAGTGAAAAGTCCATAGTTTTATTTCACCTCGAACATAGCATGGTGTAAGGACAAAACATCAGCATACAAAAGGGTCAAAAACCAAGATCAACGCGTTTCCGGTGACCAAGCACCCTTAATTAAGGGTGCTTGGTCACCGGAAACGCGTTGATCTTGGTTTTTGACCCTTTTGTATGCTGATGTTTTGTCCTTACACCATGCTATGTTCGAGGTGAAATAAAACTATGGACTTTTCACTGTATCGTTGAGCTGGATCTTCTCCTTTTTTCCTGTTTGTTCACGCCCTGACACAGCGGTTCCGTGCTCCGAGACCTGGGGAATGTCGGTATGGTGAGCTGGACTTTGTTCCTTTACCCCAGAACTAACCAGCAAGCAAAAAATCACATAAAAGCAAGCTGGACTGAACTCATCATATACTGAGAAACGTTTTCAAGGAAATAATGAGCAAAATGAACAAGCAAACTTAGCTTCTCCAGCAGGAGACTGGTCACAAGGAATATTCAGGAGAGCTCAGAATCAGGACTGAATACACCGACAGCAGACAACAAATGAAGGTCCAGGTGAGTTAAATAGGCCCAGCATAGAAGGAAATGAAGCAGCTGAGCCCAGCCATATCGCTAAAGGCCACCAGAGGGAGCCCAAGAACAAACTCACACAGTACCACTCATGACCACAGGAGGGAGCCCGAGAACGGAATTCACAACAGTACCCCCCCCTTGAGGAGGGGTCACCGAACCCTCACCAGAGCTCCCAGGCCGATCAGGACGAGCCGAATGAAAGGCACGAACCAAATCGGCCGCATGGACATCGGAGGCGACAACCCAGGAATTATCCTCCTGACCATAGCCCTTCCATTTAACTAAGTACTGAAGCTTCCGTCTCGAAATACGAGAATCCAAGATCTTCTCCACCACATACTCCAACTCCCCCTTGACCAAGACATGAGCAGGAGGATCAGCAGAAGGGACCACAGGCACCACATATCTCCGCAACAATGACCTATGGAACACATTATGAATGGCAAACGATGTTGGGAGGTCCAACCGAAAAGACACAGGGTTGAGGATTTCCAAAATCTTATAAGGACCGATGAAACGAGGCTTGAACTTAGGAGAGGAAACCTTCATCAGGACATAATGAGAAGACAACCACACCAAATCCCCCTCACGAAATCGGGGACCCACACAGCGACGGCGGTTAGCAAAGCGCTGAGCCTTCTCTTGGGACAACGTCAAATTGTCCACCACATGGTTCCAAATCTGCTGCAACCTATCCACCACAGAATCCACCCCAGGACAGTCAGAGGGCTCAACCTGACCCGAGGAAAAACGAGGATGAAAACCAGAATTGCAAAAGAAAGGTGAAACCAAAGTAGCATAACTAGCCCGATTATTGAGAGTGAACTCAGCCAATGGCAAAAAAGTCACCCAATCATCCTGATCAGCAGAAACAAAACATCTGAAATAAGTTTCCAAGGTCTGATTAGTTCGTTCGGTTTGGCCATTCGTCTGAGGATGGAAGGCCGACGAAAAAGACAATTCAATGCCCATCTTAGCACAAAAGGACCGCCAAAATCTGGACACAAACTGGGATCCTCTGTCAGACACAATGTTCTTCGGAATACCATGTAAACGAACCACATTCTGAAAAAACAGTGGCACCAAATCGGAGGAGGAAGGCAGCTTAGGCAAAGGTACCAAATGGACCATTTTAGAAAAACGATCACAAACCACCCAGATGACAGACATCCTCTGAGAGACAGGAAGATCCGAAATAAAATCCATGGAAATATGCGTCCAAGGCCTCTTCGGGACAGGCAAAGGCAAAAGCAATCCACTGGCACGAGAACAGCAAGGCTTGGCCCGAGCACAAATCCCACAGGACTGCACAAAGGAACGCACATCCCGCGACAAGGAAGGCCACCAAAAGGACCTTGCCACCAAATCCCTGGTACCAAAAATCCCAGGATGACCCGCCAACACCGAAGAATGAACCTCGGAAATAACTCTACTGGTCCATCTGTCCGGGACAAACAGTCTCTCCGGTGGACAACGGTCAGGTCTATTGGCCTGAAACTCCTGCAACACCCATCGCAGATCAGGAGAGATGGCAGACAAAATCACCCCCTCTTTGAGGACACCAGTCGGTTCAGAAACTTCCGGGGAGTCAGGTACAAAACTCCTAGAAAGGGCATCAGCCTTCACGTTTTTCGAACTCGGAAGATATGAAACCACGAAATTGAAACGAGAGAAAAACAGCGACCATCGAGCCTGTCTCGGATTCAACCGTTTGGCAGACTCGAGATAAGTCAAATTCTTGTGATCCGTCAAGACCACCACACGATGCTTCGCTCCCTCAAGCCAATGTCGCCACTCCTCAAATGCCCACTTCATTGCCAACAACTCACGATTACCAACATCATAATTCCGCTCGGCAGGCGAAAACTTTCTTGAAAAGAAAGCACATGGTCTCATCACAGAGCCATCAGAGCTTCTCTGCGACAAGACAGCCCCTGCTCCAATCTCAGAAGCATCAACCTCGACCTGAAAGGGAAGAGAGACATCGGGCTGGCGCAAGACAGGAGCCGAAGAAAATCGATGTTTCAGCTCCTGAAAGGCCTCCACGGCCACAGGAGACCAATTCGTCACATCAGAACCCTTCTTGGTCAAATCCGTCAAAGGCTTAACCACACTAGAAAAATTAGTGATGAAGCGACGGTAAAAATTAGCAAAACCCAAGAACTTCTGAAGACTCTTCACCGATGTAGGTTGAGTCCAGTCATAAATAGCCTGGACCTTGACTGGATCCATCTCAATAGTAGAAGGAGAAAAAATAAAGCCCAAAAAGGAAACCTTCTGGACTCCGAAGAGACATTTAGAGCCCTTCACAAACAAGGCATTGGCACGCAGGACCTGAAATACCATCCTGACCTGCTTCACATGAGACTCCCAATCATCAGAAAAGACCAAAATATCATCCAGGTACACAATCATAAATCTATCCAGATACTCTCGGAAGATGTCATGCATGAAGGACTGAAACACAGAGGGGGCATTAGAAAGCCCAAAAGGCATCACCAAGTACTCAAAATGGCCTTCGGGCGTATTAAATGCTGTTTTCCATTCATCGCCCTGCTTTATGCGCACAAGATTATACGCTCCTCGAAGATCTATCTTGGTGAACCAACTGGCCCCCCTAATCCGGGCAAACAGATCGGACAACAGTGGCAAGGGGTACTGAAATTTGACCGTGATGTTATTTAGAAGGCAATAATCTATACAGGGTCTCAGAGAACCATCCTTCTTGGCCACAAAAAAGAACCCCGCACCCAAAGGGGATGAGGACGGGCGAATATGCCCCTTCTCCAAGGACTCCTTTATATAATTCCGCATAGCGGCATGTTCTGGTACAGATAAATTAAAAAGTCGTCCCTTAGGGAACTTACTACCAGGAATCAGATTTATAGCACAATCACAATCCCTATGAGGAGGTAGGGCACTGGATTTGGGCTCATCAAATACATCCTGGTAATCCGACAAAAATTCAGGGACTTCAGAAGGAGTAGAAGAAGCAATTGACACCAAAGGAACATCGCCATGTACCCCTTGACAACCCCAACTTGACACAGACATTGCTTTCCAATCCAGGACTGGATTATGAACCTGCAGCCATGGCAGACCCAACACGACAACGTCATGCAAATTATGTAATACCAGAAAGCGAATAACCTCCTGATGTGCAGGAGTCATGCACATGGTCACTTGAGACCAGTACTGAGGCTTATTCTTGGCCAATGGCGTAGCATCAATTCCCTTTAGTGGAATAGGGAATTGCAAAGGCTCCAAGATAAAACCACAGCACCTGGCAAATGCCAAATCCATCAAATTCAGGGCAGTGCCTGAATCCACAAAAGCCATAACTGAATAGGATGACAGAGAGCAAATCAAAGTAACAGACAAAATTAATTTAGGCTGTACAGTACCAATGGTGACAGACTTAGGGAACCTTTTTGTGCGCCTAGAACAATCAGAGATAACATGAGTGGAGTCACCACAGTAAAAACACAACCCATTCTGGCGTCTGTGATTTTGCCGTTCAATTCTGGTCAGAATCCTGTCACATTGCATAGACTCAGGCTTCTGCTCAGAAAACACCGCCAGATGGTGCACAGGTTTGCGCTCCCGCAAACGCCGATCAATCTGAATGGCCAAAGACATTGACTCATTCAGACCCGCAGGCGTGGGGAACCCCACCATAACATCCTTAAGGGCTTCAGAAAGGCCCTTTCTGAAAATTGCTGCCAGGGCACACTCATTCCATTGAGTGAGTACAGACCACTTCCTAAACCTCTGACAGTAAACCTCCGCTTCATCCTGACCCTGAGACAGAGCCAGCAAAATCTTTTCTGCCTCGTCTACTAAATTAGGTTCCTCATAAAGCAATCCAAGTGCCAGAAAAAACGCATCCACATTTAGCAATGCAGGATCTCCTGGCGCCAGGGAGAATGCCCAATCTTGAGGGTCACCACGTAACAAAGAAATAATAATTTTAACTTGCTGAGCAGGATCACCAGAGGAGCGGGGTCTCAGAGCAAGAAACAATTTGCAATTATTTTTGAAATTCAAAAACTTAGATCTATCTCCAGAGAACAAATCAGGAATTGGTATTTTAGGCTCGGACATAGGACTGTGAACTACATAATCCTGAATGCTTTGTACCCTTGCAGTGAGATGATCCACACTAGAGGACAGGCTTTGAATGTCCATATCTGCAGCTGAGTCCTGAACCACCCAGAGATTAAGGGGAGGAGAGAGGCTAAACACACTGCAGAGAAAAAAAATGAGCTCAGAACTTCTCTTATCCCTCTTTTGCGATGCATTAACACTTTATAGGCCAGCTGTACTGTTATGGACCTGGTGGTTAGGAGCACTTGAAATGACCTGATAGGTAAACCAGAAATATTGGACAAGCTCTGGGAATGTGGGAACTTTACTGACCGCAACCCTGATCCTATCAACACACACTATAGGCAGCCGTGGGACGTTCCTGACTCTGCCTAGATGCCTCTTCACAGCCTGAGAGCTAGCTACCCCTAGAGAGAAACAAAGCCTCACTTGCCTCAGAGAAATTTCCCCAAAGTATAGACAGCCCCCCACAAATAATAATGGTGAGTTAAGGGGAAAACACAAACATAGAAATGAAAACAGGTTTTAGCAAATGAGGCCCGCTAATAACTAAATAGTCAGAAGATAGCAAGGGAACTGTGCGGTCAGTATAAAATACTACAAAATTATCCACGCAGAGAATACAAAAAGACCCCCACACCGACTCACGATGTGAGGGGCGCAACTCTGCACCCCAGAGCTTCCAGCTAGCAAGGAAATAGCATATAAGCAAGCTGGACTGAACTGATCAAATACTGAGAAACATTTTCCAAAAGCAATGAGCAAAAATGAACAAGCATAAACTTAGCTTCTCCAGGAGGAGACAGGTCACAAGTGAAGTCCCAGAGAGATCTGAACCAATACTGAATACAACGACAGCTGGCAACAAGTAAAGGTCCAGGTGGAGTTAAATAGGCAGCCAGCACAGCAGAAAACGAGGCAGCTGGAGCCCAGCTACAGACCAGCCATATCACTCAAAGCTACCAGAGGGAGCCCATGAACAGAACTCAACAAAGTACCACTCATGACCACAGAAGGGAGCCCGAGAACGGAATTCACAACAGGCTATTTAGTTTGGAAAAACGAAGGCTAAGGGGTGATCTTACATTAATGTATAAATATATGAGGGGACAGTACAAAGACCTTTCTGATGATCTTTTTAATCATAGACCTGAGACAGGGACAAGGGGGCATCATCTACATCTGGAGGAAAGAAGGTTTAAGCAAAATAACACGCGGATTCTTTACTGTAAGAGCAGTGAGATTATGGAACTCTCTGCCGTGTGATGTAATGAGTAGTGTTGAGCGATACCGTCCGATACTTGAAAGTATCGGTATCGGAAAGTATCGGCCGATACCGTCACAGTATCGGAATCCAATCCGATACCGATACCCGATACCAATACAAGTCAATGGGACTCATGTATCGGACAGTATCCCTGATGGTTCCCAGGGTCTGAAGGAGAGGAAACTCTCCTTCAGGCCCTGGGAACCATATAAATGTGTAAAAGAAAGAATTAAAATAAAAAATATCGCTATACTCACCTGTCCGACGCAGCCGGGACTTCAGCGAGGGAACCGGCAGCGTTGTTTGTTTAAAAATCGCGCTATTACTTGGTTACGTGAATTCCCGGCTTGTGATTGGTCAGGTCGGCCATGTTGCCGGGACGCGGACCAATCACAGCAAGCCGTGACGAAATTACGTCACGGCTTGCTGTGATTGGTCCGCGTCCCGGCAATATGGCCGCCCTGACCAATCACAAGCCGGGACGTCACGGGAGGCTGGACACGCGCTCATTTTAAAATGGGCGCGTGTCCAGCCTCCCGTGACGTCACGGCTTGTGATTGGTTGCGCCGCGATCAACCAATCACAAGCCGGGAGGCTGGACGCGCTCATTTTGAAATGGGCGCGTGTCCAGCCTCCCGTGACGTCACGGCTTGTGATTGGTTGCGCCGCGATCAACCAATCACAAGCCGGGAGGCTGGACGCGCTCATTTTGAAATGGGCGCGTGTCCAGCCTCCCGGCTTGTGATTGGTTGACCGCGACGCAACCAATCACAAGCCGTGACGTCACGGGAGGCTGGACACGCGCCCTTTTTAAAATGAGCGCGTTTCCAGCCTCCCGTGACGTCACGGCTTGTGATTGGTTAATGGCGGCCATGTTGCCGGGACGCGGACCAATCACAGCAAGCCGTGACGTATTTTCGTCACGGCTTGCTGTGATTGGTCCGCGGCCCGGCAACATGGCCGCCCTGACCAATCACAAGCCGGGACTTCGCGTAACCATGTAAAAGCGGGAATTTTAAACAAACAACGCTGCCGGTTCCTGCGCTGAGGTCCCGGCTGCGTCGGACAGGTGAGTATAGCGATATTTTTTATTTTAATTCTCTATTTTACACATTTTAACATTAATGTTGTTCCGATACCCGATACCCGATACCACAAGAGTATCGGAATCCCGGTATCGGAATTCCGATACAGCAAGTATCGGCCGATACCCGATACTTGCAGCATCGGAATGCTCAACACTAGTAATGAGTGATTCATTACTAAAATTTAAGAGGGGACTGGATGCCTTTTGAAAGGTATGTTACAGGTTATATATACTAGTTTCCTTGATATGGCGTTGATCCAGGGAACTAGTCTGATTGCCGTATGTGGAGTCGGGAAGGAATTGTATTCCCCAATGTGGAGCTTACTCTTACCACATTGGTTTTTTTGCCTTCCTCTGGAACAACATGTTAGGGCAAGTTTGGTTAGGCTATGGGTTGAACTAGATGGACTTAAAGTCTTCCTTCAGCCTTAATAACTATGTTACTAGTTGTTAGTGGCCAGTTGAAGAGGTTGGTTAGGCTTGGGATGAATCATAGAATGGTAGAGTTGGAGGGGACTTCCTGGGTCATCTGGTCCAACCCCCTGCTCAAAGCAGGATTCACTAAATCATCCCAGACAGATGTCTGTCCAGCCTCTGCTTGAAGACTTCCATTGAAGAACTCACCACCTCTCTTGGCAGCCTGTTCCACTCATTGATCACCCTAACTGTCAAAAAGTTTTTTCTAATATCTAATCTGTGTCTCCTCCCATTCAGTTTTATAACATTGCTTCTAGTCTTTGCTTGTGCAAACGAGAATAAAGATGATGGTGATTGGCACCCCAATTACATTTGTTTTCCACCACGTCACAACTCTATAACCGCTCAACTGACTGATGGGAACCACAGATGGCTGAGTGTGCAGATCTGTTCATACATTGTACTCCATGGGCATCTGAAGTGTTCTCCAAAGATTCACAGAGTCAAGAGAAAGAAACGATCTGCACTGATGGCCAAATTTTTCTCAGTTTAATCCAAAGCCGGATGAAGTTAGGTCCGAGCAGAATCCAAACCCTCGTCAACAGACGTTTACCCCGTTGGGTGAAGGTGATCCATTAGTGAACAGATTCAGATACTTGAGGTGCCCGTGGACTATACTGTGCTGTCAGGGCAGGAAGAGGGTGACTCTCAGGGTGAGGAGTGGGACAACAAAGAGCATGACAATGAAGTTGTAGATCACACTTGGTGTAAACCCAGAAGAATGCAGCTGAGTAGCTCAGTAGAGGGGGAGAGGTTACGCAGACACAGAGTTATACAACCACTACAACAGATGCATCCTGAGCCTCAAATCTTGCAGTGGACAGCAGTGTTCACGGTTCCGCAGTTGCCTACCTTAGGTGATTTTTTCAGGCTGAGGACAATCTAAAAAAATCATGTTATCTGTCAACCTTTTAAAAATGACAGCGTTTACAAATAATTTGAGTACTACATGCATAAATTGGCACATGCGTAATCAACATGCGTTAATCTGGTAATGTCACTGTGCTAAAATGCAGGCTAGCGGACCTTTCCAATTACCATCCACTCCGTCAACCGCATCTTCCGATTCTTACTATTCCTACCTCACCGGTGTAAGTGTTGTCACACAGGTCTCCGGCCACAGAACCTCCACTTGTTTACCACCTGCAGTTGGAGTGACTGAGAGCCTGTCAGCTGATACGGACGTGAACATGCCTGCTCTTTTTTACTGATCTTAGATACCAAGCACATCCCGTCTTTCTCAATCCACCGTAACATCTCTTCCTGCACCTCTTTCACAGTCCAGCAGCTTGTCGTGTTTTCACCCTACTCCACCCTGTGTCAGCACAGCAGCGAACCCTCGTTTGTGCAGTTGTGATCACATAAAATACTATTTCCTCCTACATATGGCAAAGCTAAGAGCTTGAACTTCACCATCTTCAATCTACTACTAATAATAACCTTTATTTATATATCGCAAACATATTCCGCATAACTTTACAAGTCAGTAGTTCATATAAAATAGTCAAAAGTTATGAAGTTTAAGATAATTCAACAATTTAAGCAAAGATAATGACGACTGCTCTTCAGAGCTTACAATCTACAATGAGGTGGTGGTGACAAGGTACAGGTGCTTATTTACAATGATTGTACAACCATCTTGAGGAAATGGGGGGTAGATAAATGTTGCATGAGCCTTTTGGGTACGGTTGAGTTTGATGGCAAATAATGTGCGAAGAAGAGAATAGGAGATATATACACACACACATACAGATACACACATATATATATCTTGTATGAAAGCACAACCAACATTCAAAAGAGACCAAAACAACAGCCAGAAAGCATTGGAACTGAGATGTGGTCTGTGGTCCCCACCTGCAGAACCACTCCTTTATAGGGGGTGTCTTGATAATTGCCAATAATTTTCATCTGTTGTCTATTCCATTTGCAAACAGCATGTGAAATTGATTGTCAAACAGTGTTGCTTCCTAAGTGGACGTTTTGATTTACTTGGAGTTATATTCTGTTTAAGTGCTCCCTTTATTTTTTTGAGCAGTGTATATAGGACTTTAATTAGGAAACGTGATAGGCCTAAACAGATGTGTTTTTAGGGCGTGCCTAAAATGTCTAAGTTGTGGTTATACTCCTAATTTCATGGGGGACAAAGGGTAACAGGTGAGTTATCTAGGTAGGAGATTAGTCTGAGCCGGACAAAGTCCAGATTAGGGGTGTTACTGTCTTTGTGTGTCTCAGAGGTTGAAAGTTGTGAGAGGCCACAAGAAGTGGCTAGAGATAGAAGCTGACCGTGTTAGGGTTTGCGGAACGCACCAAATATATTTATTGAGGTGATTGGTGCGTTCACAACCCGGGATCCACCGTGCAGGAATATCCTGCTGCTAAGTGGATGGCGGCGCAAGGTGGCGGTAATAACCAGCTCTGTTAGCTTCACAGAGTGGCCGAGAAGACAAAGCTCTGTGCCCTGTTAACTCTCACAGAGACACAGGCTAACTACCCAGACGAGAGCAGTCAGTGGTCATTCATGCATACTACACTCCTCGCCGGAGGTGCCAGCATTCTAGGGGCTTGTTACAGCCGGGTCCCTGAATACTCTCACACACAAACTCCTCGCCGGAGGTGCCAGCATTCTAGGGGCTATGTCAGCCGGGTCCCTGAACACATTCACACAAATGACCACAATGGCGCAAAGCATGTAGCATATGAAGATATTAGCGCATGGCCGTGCGGCCATGCGAGCCTTAAATAGCTGCAGCACATATAGGACCTTAAAGAAGAGGACCAATGAGAGATTGCCATACCTGAGCATGTGACCCTAGATCTCCACTGAGAGATCTTGCCCTGGGCATGCTCAGTGTGTGCAGAGCAGGACTTAGTCCAAGCACCTATAGGACCTTCCTGAAAGGACCAATGGACTTGGCTGCAGAAGCTGAACATGTGACCCCTGATCTCCAGTGAGAGATCTTACCCTGGGCATGCTCAGTATGTGCAAAGCAGGACTTAGTCCCAGGAAAGCCTGTTCGCCGTAGATCAGTGCAGGGTACAATAGTAGAGCCTGGAGAGGCAGCAATAACCCTATGCACTGAATCAGACTCAGTGAGACGCTGGGACCGACGTCTCCGCTGAGCAGGCTCCACTGTGGCCGATGGAGAATGAGAGACCGCAGCAGAGACGGATCGAGATTCCCCCTGTGCAGCAGAGGAAACTCGACTCCTAACATTACCCCCCCTCCTAGGGCCCCCCCTCCTTGAGCCTCGCTACGCTCAAAAGCTGCAATGAGCAGCGGAGCCCGAATGTGCTCCACAGGTTCCCAGGTTCTATCCTCAGGACCGTGACCCTTCCAATCCACCAGATAAAATTTCTTGCCACGTACCACCTTGCACCCCACGATAGCATTCACCTCAAACTCATCCGTGGATGAACCCGATGTCCCGGCAGATGACTCAGAAAACCGGGACAAATGAACGGGCTTTAAGAGGGAAACGTGAAAGGTATCGGTGATACCAAGGCGTGGAGGAATAGCCAAACGGTAGACCACAGGGTTCACCTGTTCCAGAACCTTGAACGGGCCAATGTAGCGAGGCGCAAACTTAGTGGACTCAACTCGCAGCCTGATGTTACGGGCGGAGAGCCACACTAAGTCGCCAGGAGCAAAGGTCGGAGCGGGGCGTCGGTGTGTATCGGCCGAGACCCTCATTCTCTCCTTGGAGGCCCGGATGGCATCCTGTGTGCGGTCCCAGATGTCACGTGCCTCCACCGCCCAGTCTGCCACCCTAGAATCGGTGGATGACACGGGCATGGGCACAGGGACACGCGGATGCTTGACGTAATTAAGGAGAAAAGGAGTCTGACCAGTGGAATCGGCTACGGCATTATTCAAGGCAAATTCCACCCAAGGTAGCAAAGATGCCCAGTCATCCTGCCTGGCAGAGACAAAATGTCGTAAGTATGTCACCAGAGTCTGATTGGTTCTCTCTACCAACCCATTCGTCTCGGGATGATATGCGGAGGAGAGGTTCAGCTCTATGCTGAGTAAACGGCAGAGCTCTCTCCAAAACCGAGACGCAAACTGGGGACCCCGGTCGCTGACAACTTTATCAGGCATACCATGTAAGCGGAAAATATGCTTAATGAACAACGCCGCCAAGGCCCGTGCAGAAGGTAACTGTGGTAGTGGCACCAAATGCACCATTTTCGAGAAATGATCGGTGATGACCCAAATGATGGTACAGCCGCGAGACTTGGGCAAACCCACCACAAAGTCCATCCCGACCATCTCCCAAGGCCTGTCTGCCACCGGCATGGGGTAAAGTAACCCGGCAGGCCGTTGCCGTGAAGACCGATTCTGGGCGCAGGAGACACACGCCCGAATATAGTCCCCGACATCACGGGCCATATGCGGCCACCAGTACGTCCTCGCCAAAAGCTCAGATGTCCTCTTGGTTCCAAAATGTCCACCCACTCTGGACGAGTGAGCCCAAGAGAGAACCTCCGGTCGCAAATTTGCTGGTACGAAAGTCTTGCCCGGGGGCACGGACTCTAGTGAAACCGGGGCCACAGTTCTCAGTATTACGAGCAGGAACAAAACAAGAGTGGACCCTCTGGACCGTGGGGGAACTACCCCTGGGCGAGCGGACCTAGAGAGGAACCAACCCCTATACAGGGATCGTTTAGGAGCAAGCCCAGAGGTCACTTACCCACGGTGGAGTACCAAGAGGGACGGCTCCAGGAAGGAAGGCTGACCAGGCTGGAGAGGCGATGAGGCTGGGGATTGTGGAAGGCTGAGGAAACAAAAAGAACAGTAAGACTAGGGGAAGGAAAGGAGCAGGTACTGGAAGGGAGCAGGGAGCGAACCAAGAGACAAGGCAAGGAACCAAACGGAGAAGGTACACAGCTTAGTAACGGGAGGGGCCAGACGCACAAGCAAAGGCTAATGACAATCAGGCACTGAGGAAGAGGTGAACCTGCCTTTTATAGCAGGAGCAAGAACAGGATAGGATGAGGGAAGGTCCCATGACCTCAGGGGGCGGTAGCTGGGAGGCTGGATCTTCGTCCAGGAGGGAAGCTAGAGTGCCTGCGCAGAGACAGGAAACCAGCTGAGGACCTGGACACCGGAAGTGCTGGGGAGACAGAGGAGCGAGCAAATCGGGACGTAGCAGCGGTGGAATGAGAACGCAGGAGCGCAACGGACGCAACGCTGGAGCGGTGAGAACCGCGCCGCAGGAGAGCGGCGTTTGTAACAGTACCCCCCTTCTTACACCCCCCTGTTGTGAATTTGGATTCTGGGCTCCCCCGGTGGCCGCTTGTGGAATTGGACTTGTCATCCTCTTTCCTGTTTCACCTGGTTCCATCAGTAGTGGGTGTCGCTATTTAAGCTCATTTCTCTGGTGGTTTCTTGCCGGTCAACAATGTTATCTGATGCCTCTCAGTGCTTGTTCCTGCTTCTGACAACTACTAGATAAGTTGGACTTTGTCCATGTTTCGTTTTGCCTATTTGTTCCAGTTCACAGCTGAAGTTTTGTTACTGTGTCTGGAAAGCTCTCGTTGATCAGGGATTGCTACTCTGGCGTTATGAGTTAATGCCAGAGTTTAAGGTAATCTCTGGATGGTGTTTTGTTAGTGTTTTTCTGCTGACCATGAAAGTATACTATCTGTCTTCTGCTATCTAGTAAGCGGACCTCAAATTTGCTAAGACTATTTTCCTGCTGCGTTTGTTGTTTCATCTGAACTCACCGTCATTATATGTGGGGGGCTACTGTCTTCTTTGGAATATTTCTCTAGAGGTGAGCCAGGTCTTATATTTCCATCTGCTAGCTATTTAGGTCTTAGGCCAGAGCTGGGCATCTAGCAATAAATAGGAAATGCTACCTGGCTATTTCTAGTTGCGCGGCAGGCTTAGTTCATGGTCAGTATAGTTCCATCTTCCGAGAGCTTGTCCCTCTATAGGCTTGCTATGATCTCTGCCTGCAGAGATCATGACAGTTTGACCGGCCAATAAATTGTTAAAGACCCAGGTTCAGAAAGGAGAGTTATAAGAAGTCTGCTGGAATTTTTTTTTTTTTTTTTTTTTTTTTTTCCTCCAGTTTGCCTTGCTGCAGTCTTTTTTCTCTCTCTCCTCCTAATCTCTGTATGGCTCTGTGTGCACCTGACAATAATGGATCTTCAGAGTGTAACTGCGGGTTTGAATAATCTCATCACGAAAGTACAAAATTTACAAGATTTTGTGGTACATGCTCCAGTATCTGAGCCGAGAATTCCTTTGCCGGAGTTCTTCACAGGGAATAGAGCTAGCTTCCAGAATTTCCGAAATAATTGTAAGCTTTATTTGTCCCTGAAGTCTCGTTCAGCTGGAGACCCTGCTCAGCAGGTTAGGATTGTGATTTCCTTGCTCAGGGGTGACCCTCAAGATTGGGCCTTCTCATTGCCAGCAGGGGATCCTGCGTTGCGCGATGTGGATGCGTTTTTTCTGGCCTTGGGCTTGCTTTATGAGGAACCTCATTTGGAACTTCAGGCAGAAAAAACTTTGATGGCACTATCTCAGGGGCAAGACGAAGCTGAGGTTTACTGCCAAAAATTCCGTAAATGGTCTGTGCTTACTCAGTGGAATGAGTGCGCCTTGGCGGCAACTTTCAGAGAAGGTCTCTCTGATGCCGTTAAGGATGTTATGGTGGGGTTCCCTGTGCCTGCAGGTCTGAATGAGTCCATGACAATGGCTATTCAGATTGATAGGCGTCTGCGGGAGCGCAAACCGGTGCACCATCTGGCGGTGTCTATGGAAAAGACGCCAGAAAGTATGCAGTGTGATAGAATTCTGTCCAGGAGCGAGCGACAGAATTTTAGACGGAAGAATGGATTGTGCTTCTATTGTGGGGATTCTACTCATGTTATATCAGCATGCTCTAGGCGTACAAAGAAGCTTGATAAGTCTGTTTCCATTGGCACCATTCAGTCTAAGTTTATTTTGTCTGTAACCCTGATTTGCTCTTTGTCATCCATTGCCGCGGACGCCTATGTTGACTCTGGCGCCGCTCTGAGTCTTATGGATTGGTCCTTTGCCAATCGTTGTGGTTTTGATTTAGAGCCTTTGGAGACTCTTATTCCTCTGAAGGGGATTGACTCCACCCCATTGGCTAATAATAAACCACAATACTGGACACAAGTAACCATGCGTATCAATCCGGATCACCAGGAGATTATTCGTTTCCTGGTGCTGTATAATTTACATGACGATTTGGTACTGGGATTGCCATGGTTGCAGTCTCACAATCCAGTCTTGGACTGGAGAGCAATGTCTGTGTTGAGCTGGGGATGTAAGGGTATTCATGGGGACTTACCTTTGGTTTCTATTTCGTCGTCCATTCCCTCTGAAGTCCCTGAGTTCCTCTCTGATTATCAAGACGTCTTTGACGAACCCAAGCTTGGGTCGTTACCTCCGCACCGTGAGTGCGATTGTGCCATAGATTTGATACCGGGTTGCAAATATCCAAAGGGTCGTTTGTTTAATCTGTCTGTGCCGGAACATGCTGCTATGCGGGAATATATAAAGGAGTCTTTGGAAAAGGGACATATTCGTCCATCTTCTTCTCCCTTGGGAGCTGGGTTTTTCTTTGTCTCAAAAAAGGACGGCTCTTTGAGACCATGTATTGATTATCGGCTTCTGAATAAGATCACTGTTAAGTACCAATACCCATTGCCATTGCTTACTGATTTGTTTGCTCGTATAGAGGGTGCTAAGTGGTTCTCTAAAATTGATCTTCGTGGGGCGTATAATTTGGTGCGGATCAGGCAGGGGGATGAGTGGAAGACCGCATTTAATACGCCCGAGGGCCACTTTGAGTATTTGGTCATGCCTTTTGGTCTTTCTAATGCCCCTTCAGTTTTCCAGTCTTTTATGCATGATATTTTCCGCGATTTTCTGGATAAATTTATGATAATATATCTGGATGATATTCTGATTTTTTCTGATGACTGGGACTCTCATGTCCAGCAGGTCAGGAGAGTTTTTCAGGTTCTGCGGTCTAATTCTTTATGTGTGAAGGGGTCTAAGTGCGTTTTTGGGGTCCAGAAAATTTCCTTTTTGGGGTATATTTTTTCTCCCTCTTCCATTGAGATGGATCCCGTCAAGGTGCAAGCTATTTGTGACTGGACTCAGCCCTCCTCTCTTAAGGGTCTTCAGAGATTTTTGGGCTTTGCCAACTTTTACCGCCGATTTATTGCTGGTTTTTCGGATGTCGTTAAACCACTGACTGATTTGACCAGACATGGCGCTGATGTTGCTAATTGGTCCCCTCATGCTGTAGAGGCCTTTCAGGAGCTTAAGCACCGTTTTGCCTCTGCCCCTGTGTTACGTCAGCCTGATGTGAATCTGCCTTTTCAGGTTGAGGTTGACGCTTCGGAGATCGGAGCTGGGGCAGTGTTGTCGCAGAGAGGTTCCGACTGCTCCGTCATTAGGCCTTGTGCCTTCTTTTCTCGTAAATTTTCGCCCGTAGAGCGGAATTATGATGTTGGGAATAGGGAGCTTTTGGCCATGAAGTGGGCGTTTGAGGAGTGGCGCCATTGGCTAGAGGGGGCTAAGCATCAGGTGGTGGTATTGACTGACCACAAAAATTTGATTTATCTTGAGACTGCCAGGCGCCTGAATCCTAGACAGGCGCGCTGGTCTTTATTTTTTTCTCGCTTTAATTTTGTGGTGTCATACCTACCGGGTTCTAAGAATGTTAAGGCAGATGCCCTTTCTAGGAGTTTTGACCCGGACTCTCCTGGTAATGCTGAACCCACAGGTATCCTTAGGGAGGGAGTAATTTTGTCGGCCGTTTCTCCTGATCTGCGGCGGTCCTTGCAAGAGTTTCAGGCGGATAGACCGGATCGTTGTCCGCCTGATAGACTGTTTGTTCCGGATGATTGGACCAGTAGAGTCATCTCTGAGGTACATTCTTCTGCATTGGCAGGTCATCCCGGAATTTTTGGTACCAGGGATTTGGTGGCAAGATCCTTCTGGTGGCCTTCCCTGTCACGAGATGTGCGAGTCTTTGTGCAGTCATGTGACATTTGTGCTCGGGCCAAGTCTTGTAGTTCTCGGGCTAGCGGACTGCTGTTGCCCTTGCCTATTCCTAAGAGGCCTTGGACACACATCTCGATGGATTTTATTTCAGATCTGCCTGTTTCCCAGAAGATGTCTGTCATCTGGGTGGTCTGTGACCGTTTCTCTAAAATGGTCCATTTGGTTCCTCTGCCCAAGTTGCCTTCTTCTTCTGAGTTGGTTCCTCTGTTTTTTCAGAATGTTGTCCGATTGCACGGTATTCCTGAGAATATTGTTTCTGACAGAGGTACCCAATTTGTGTCTAGATTTTGGCGGGCATTCTGTGCTAGGATGGGCATAGATTTGTCTTTTTCATCTGCTTTTCACCCTCAGACTAATGGCCAGACCGAGCGGACTAATCAGACCCTGGAGACATATCTGAGGTGTTTTGTCTCTGCTGACCAGGATGATTGGGTTGCTTTTTTGCCATTGGCAGAGTTCGCCCTCAATAATCGGGCCAGCTCTTCCACCTTGGTGTCCCCGTTTTTCTGTAATTCGGGGTTTCACCCTCGATTTTCCTCCGGTCAGGTGGAATCCTCGGATTGTCCTGGAGTGGATGCGGTGGTGGAGAGATTGCATCACATCTGGGGGCAGGTTATGGATAATTTGAAGTTGTCCCAGGAGAAGACTCAGCGTTTTGCCAACCGTCATCGTCGTGTTGGTTCTCGGCTTTGTGTTGGAGATTTGGTGTGGTTGTCTTCTCGTTTTGTCCCTATGAGGGTCTCTTCTCCTAAGTTTAAACCTCGGTTCATCGGCCCTTATAGAATATTGGAGATTCTTAATCCTGTTTCTTTCCGTTTGGACCTCCCTGCGTCCTTTTCCATTCATAACGTTTTTCATCGGTCGTTATTGCGCAGGTATGAGGTACCTGTTGTACCTTCAGTTGAGCCTCCTGCTCCGGTGTTGGTTGAGGGTGAGTTGGAGTACGTTGTGGAGAAAATTTTGGACTCTCGTGTTTCCAGACGGAGACTCCAGTATCTGGTCAACTGGAAGGGTTACGGCCAGGAGGATAATTCTTGGGTCAATGCATCTGATGTTCATGCTTCTGATCTTGTTCGTGCCTTCCATAGGGCTCATCCTGGTCGCCCTGGTGGATCTGGTGAGGGTTCGGTGCCCCCTCCTTGAGGGGGGGGTACTGTTGTGAATTTGGATTCTGGGCTCCCCCGGTGGCCGCTTGTGGAATTGGACTTGTCATCCTCTTTCCTGTTTCACCTGGTTCCATCAGTAGTGGGTGTCGCTATTTAAGCTCATTTCTCTGGTGGTTTCTTGCCGGTCAACAATGTTATCTGATGCCTCTCAGTGCTTGTTCCTGCTTCTGACAACTACTAGATAAGTTGGACTTTGTCCATGTTTCGTTTTGCCTATTTGTTCCAGTTCACAGCTGAAGTTTTGTTACTGTGTCTGGAAAGCTCTCGTTGATCAGGGATTGCTACTCTGGCGTTATGAGTTAATGCCAGAGTTTAAGGTAATCTCTGGATGGTGTTTTGTTAGTGTTTTTCTGCTGACCATGAAAGTATACTATCTGTCTTCTGCTATCTAGTAAGCGGACCTCAAATTTGCTAAGACTATTTTCCTGCTGCGTTTGTTGTTTCATCTGAACTCACCGTCATTATATGTGGGGGGCTACTGTCTTCTTTGGAATATTTCTCTAGAGGTGAGCCAGGTCTTATATTTCCATCTGCTAGCTATTTAGGTCTTAGGCCAGAGCTGGGCATCTAGCAATAAATAGGAAATGCTACCTGGCTATTTCTAGTTGCGCGGCAGGCTTAGTTCATGGTCAGTATAGTTCCATCTTCCGAGAGCTTGTCCCTCTATAGGCTTGCTATGATCTCTGCCTGCAGAGATCATGACACCCCCCCTTACGAAGAGTAGCAAGGAATTTATTAAGAATACGAGGGGCATCAATGTTCTCCAAGGGTTCCCAAGACCTCTCCTCTGGACCAAACCCTTTCCAGTCTACTAGAAAAAATTCTTTGCCCCGAACCTTTTTGACAGCCAAAATATCCTTCACCTCAAAGACGTTGTCAGAGCTAACTGGTAGAGGGGACGTGCGAGAAGAGGGATGAAAGCGGTTAAAGACAGTGGGTTTGAGAAGAGAAACATGAAAAGTATTGGGTATACGGAGCGAGGCAGGCAATTTCAGCTTGTAAGCGACTTCGTTGACTCGACGCAGAATCTCGAAAGGACCTATGAATCGTGGCCCAAGTTTGTAGGACGGGATCTTGAGTCTGATGTATCTTGAGGAAAGCCAGACCTTGTCACCTGGTAGAAAAGAAGGTGGATCTAGACGTCTTTTGTCCTCTTGCCTTTTCATTCTTGAAGATGCTTTGTCGAGCGACTCCTTGACTTCATTCCAGATAGTGGAAAACTCGCAGATCAGAGAATCGGCTGCCGGAACACCGGAGGTAGAGGAGACTGGTAGAGGCACTCCAGGATGTTGTCCGAATACGATGAAGAAGGGGGTTCTCGCAGAGGCTTCGCTGGAATGGTTATTGTAGGCAAACTCAGCCCAAGGAAGAAGGTTTACCCAGTCATTATGATGAGCATTAGTGAAATGCCGTAGATAGGCAGCTAGAGTCTGATTGGTTCGTTCTACTTGACCGTTAGTCTGAGGGTGATATGCGGAAGAAAAGTCCAGAGTCACCCCAAGAAGTTTGCACATAGCTCTCCAGAAACGGGAAGTAAATTGTACACCTCTGTCAGACACAATGTGTAGTGGTAAACCATGTAGTTTAAAGATGTTCAGGATAAAAATGTCCGCTAACTCAGGAGCAGAAGGTAAACCGGGCAGCGGAATAAAGTGAGCCATCTTCGAGAACCTGTCCACCACAACAAGAATGACTGTACATCCGGAAGAGGTAGGTAAGTCGGTAATGAAATCCATGGCGATATGGAGCCAAGGTGCTGATGGCACAGGAAGAGGAAGCAGATTTCCATACGGTAGTTGCCTAGGCACCTTGTTCCTGGCACACGAGGGACAAGAAGCGACAAATTCTTTGACGTCTTGACGCAGGGTAGGCCACCAGTAGTACCGAGAGATGAGGAGGAACGTCTCTTTGGAACCAGCATGCCCCGCCAGTTTAGAAGAATGACCCCAAGTTAACACTCTTCTTGTGTTTGCCTCCGAGACTAAGGTTTTTCCTGGTGGAGGGTGAATCAACTGTACAGGGGCAACAGTTAAGACCTTAGAAGGGTCTATGATGTATGTAGGTTCTTCCTCAGTATCAGGTGGCTGAAAAGACCTAGACAAAGCATCTGCTCTAATGTTCTTAAAGCCAGGCCGGAAGCGCAGCTCGAACTCGAAACGGGCGAAAAACAGGGACCACCTGGCTTGTCGGGGGTTTAATCTTTGCGCAGTCTGCAGATATGCAAGATTCTTATGATCAGAATAGATTATGAACGGATGTACAGATCCTTCAAGAAGATATCTCCATTCCTCCAAGGCCAACTTGATGGCTAACAACTCTCGATCTCCTATGGTATAGTTCCGTTCTGAAGTCGAAAAGGCCTTAGAGAAGAAACCACAGGGAACCATCTGACCTTCGGAAGTCTTTTGAGAGAGCACAGCTCCAGCACCTGAGGAAGAGGCGTCCACTTCCAGGACGAAGGGCTTGTTTACCTCTGGGTGATGCAAAACTGGAGCGGAGGAAAACGATTCTTTAAGCAAAAGAAAAGATTTTTCAGCTTCTGGAGACCACTTCTTGGAGCCGGAATTTTTTCGAGTAAGAGCAGAAAGAGGACTGATGATTGAAGAGAAATGCGGAATGAATTGCCTGTAGTAGTTGGCAAAACCAATAAAGTGTTGAATGGCTTTTACTCCGCAGGGCTGTGGCCAGTTGAGAATGGCATTCACCTTCTCGGGATCCATCTTGAGACCAGAATCCGAAACGATGTATCCAAGAAAAGGCAAGGAAGTTTGCTCGAAGACGCATTTCTCGTACTTGGCATACAGATGGTTATCCCGCAGACGTTGCAGAACTTGGCGCACACTCCTTCGATGAGATGGAAGGTCTGGAGAAAATACGAGAATGTCATCCAAATAAACCACTACACATATGTAGAGAAGGTCTCGGAAGATATCATTAACGAATTCTTGAAAAACTGCGGGAGCATTACACAGGCCGAAAGGCATGACCAGGTACTCGTAGTGTCCATCCCGAGTGTTAAAGGCGGTTTTCCACTCGTCACCGGAGCGAATTCGGACTAAATTGTAAGCTCCACGCAAGTCAAGTTTTGTAAAGATGCGGGCTCCTCGAAGACGGTCAAAGAGCTCGGGTATCAGAGGCAGAGGATACCTATTCTTGACTGTGATGTTGTTTAGCCCACGATAGTCTATACAAGGTCGTAGAGTACCATCTTTTTTCTTTACAAAGAAAAAACCTGCTCCTGCAGGGGAGGAAGATTTTCGGATGAATCCTTTTGCAAGATTTTCTTGAATATACTCGGACATGGACTTAGTTTCTGCAGCAGAGAGGGGGTAGATTCTTCCTCTTGGAGGAGAACAGCCGGGAAGGAGATCAATCGGACAGTCGTAGGAGCGATGTGGCGGAAGACTTTCAGCTTCCCTCTTGTCGAAGACATCAGCATACGACCAATAGGGTGAAGGTAGGCCGACCGGAACACAAGTGGATTGAGTAAGGAACACAGGACGCACAGAACGTAGACACCGATCATGGCAAGTAGGACCCCATCGCAGAACATCTCCGGATCGCCAATTAAGAGTGGGCTCATGAAGTCTGAGCCACGGAAGACCAAGCAAAAAGGCGTGGGAAAGACTCGGTAGAACATAAAAGGCAATTTTTTCATGATGAAGAGCGCCGATCTGTAGCTCAACTTCTTCTGTGACTAAAGAAATAGCATCCTGCAGAGGTCTTCCATCCACTGATGCAACCAGGCGTGGGGAGTCCAACGAGATTACTAGGATGCGAAGCCTCCGAACCGCCTCAAGGCTGATAAAATTGCCTGCCGCGCCCGAATCCACATACGCGACCTCGGAGAAACGAACCTGGTTGGAAACAAGTAAAACTGAAAGAGTCAAAGGTTGAGAGGAGACAGGATCACCTAGGGAGGCCTCTCTTACCTGCCCTAGGCGGAGGAGTTTTCCGGCCTATCCGGACAACTGCGAAGCAAATGAGCGGCACTACCACAATAAAAACAGAGACCCTGGGTACGTCTCTCCTTACGGCGCTGCTCTGCCATCCTTAATCGATCTACCTGCATAGGTTCAGGGGCAGGAGAGGAAGAAGTAGTAGAGACAGAAACACGAGGACTACTAGGCTGGCGAAAGGTGGAAGCAGAAGAATTAGGTCTCCTCTCTCTTGCGGACTCACGAGACCGCTCTTGGAAGCGGAGATCAATCCGAGTGGCGAGGGAGATAAGATCCTCGAGAGTAGTCGGAGTGTCACGTCCGGCAAGCTCATCTTTAATTCGGCTGGACAAACCCCGCCAGAAGGCACCCACTAGAGCCTCATTGTTCCACCCAAGCTCTGATGCCAAAGTCCGAAAACGGATGGCATATTGTCCGACGGATAAGGATCCCTGACGTAGATTAAAGAGGGACTCCGTAGTAGAGACCAAACGTCCAGGTTCATCAAAGACCTTACGAAAGGTCTCGAGAAAATTCTCTAAATGGGAGACTACGGGATCATCACGTTCCCATAATGGATTAATCCAAGCTAGGGCCTCTCCTTCCAGATGAGATACAATAAACGCCACTTTGGCTAGATCAGAGGGGTACTGCTGGGGAAGAAGCTCAAAATGGAGACGGCATTGGTTCAAAAACCCTCTGCAGAGTTTAGGCTCGCCACCGTACCTAGGAGGTTTACCCAGACGAGGAGGGGGATGAGGAGTGGCAGAAGGGCCGGAGTCAAGAGGGGATGTTTGAACAGAGGCAGAGGGAGCGGACTGTAAATTAAACAGGCGGTCATCAATCGACGCCATATAGCTCAGCATGCGGGACTGAGTATCTCGCTGCTGCAAGAGCTCCTGTTGGAGGCTAGTAAGCTGAGCGGCATTTACGGGATCAGCAGTTTGTAGAGAGGTTAAGCGTGACTCCATAGTTTTCATGAAAGCCATGATACGCTGCTGGTTGTCACGTAAATGGGCCAGTTCCTTCTGAGCCGAAAAAGAGGTACCTGCGGGGTCCATGGCCTGATTGTACTATTACGAGCAGGAACAAAACAAGAGTGGACCCTCTGGACCGTGGGGGAACTACCCCTGGGCGAGCGGACCTAGAGAGGAACCAACCCCTATACAGGGATCGTTTAGGAGCAAGCCCAGAGGTCACTTACCCACGGTGGAGTACCAAGAGGGACGGCTCCAGGAAGGAAGGCTGACCAGGCTGGAGAGGCGATGAGGCTGGGGATTGTGGAAGGCTGAGGAAACAAAAAGAACAGTAAGACTAGGGGAAGGAAAGGAGCAGGTACTGGAAGGGAGCAGGGAGCGAACCAAGAGACAAGGCAAGGAACCAAACGGAGAAGGTACACAGCTTAGTAACGGGAGGGGCCAGACGCACAAGCAAAGGCTAATGACAATCAGGCACTGAGGAAGAGGTGAACCTGCCTTTTATAGCAGGAGCAAGAACAGGATAGGATGAGGGAAGGTCCCATGACCTCAGGGGGCGGTAGCTGGGAGGCTGGATCTTCGTCCAGGAGGGAAGCTAGAGTGCCTGCGCAGAGACAGGAAACCAGCTGAGGACCTGGACACCGGAAGTGCTGGGGAGACAGAGGAGCGAGCAAATCGGGACGTAGCAGCGGTGGAATGAGAACGCAGGAGCGCAACGGACGCAACGCTGGAGCGGTGAGAACCGCGCCGCAGGAGAGCGGCGTTTGTAACACTCAGGCTCTCAGAGGGGACAATAAGCCGAGGCTCCTCATCCTCCTCCTCAGATGACACTACAGAGCGAAAGAGAGCATCGGCACGAATGTTCTTCTCTCCAGAAAGAAAATGGAGAGTAAAATGGAACCGGGAGAAGAACAGGGACCATCTGGCCTGGCGAGAATTCAGCTGCTGGGCCGTCTGTATATACACCAAGTTTTTGTGGTCGATGAATACTTGGAAGGGAAATCAAGCTCCCTCCAAGAGGTGTCTCCACTCAGAAAAAGCCAACTTCATTGCTAGCAACTCCCTGTCCCCAATGGAATAATTCCTCTCCGCTGGTGTGAAGGTCTTGGAGAAGAAGAAGCAAGGATGCTTCCGACCTTGAGCATCCTTTTGGAAAAGGACTGCTCCAGCACCAACGGATGAGGCATCCACCTCCATAGTAAATGGTTTATCTACATCGGGACGATGTAGAATTGGAGCGCTAGCAAAGTATGACTTAATCAAAAGGAATGCCTTGGAGACATCCTCCGACCACAACTTGGGATTTGCTCCCTTCTTGGTGAGGGCAACCAAGGGAGCTACCAAAGTTGAAAAGTGTGGAATGAACTGGCGATAGTAATTGATGAACCCCATAAAGCGCTGCACCGCTTTAAGTGAATGGGGTTCCTGCCAGTCCATCACAGCTTGTAGTTTGGCAGGATCCATAGCCAAACCCTGGGCAGAGATGATATAACCAAGGAATGGCAAGGACTCCTGCTCAAACACACACTTCTCCAACTTGGCATAGAGGGAGTTTGCCCGTAAGAGGTCGAACATCTCTCCGGTGGGAGTCAATATCTGGAGAGTAGATGAGAATATCATCCAGATAGACTACGACCGAGGTGGTGAGCATCTCCCGGAAGATGTCGTTCACAAAGTCTTGGATAACGGCTGGGGCATTACAAAGCCCGAAGGGCATCACCAGATATTCATAGTGCCCATCCCTGGTGTTAAAAGCCGTCTTCCACTCGTCCCCCTCACGGATGCGGATCAGGTTATAAGCACCCCACAGATCTAATTTAGTAAAAACCTTTGCTCCCCGTAGCCTATCAAAGAGCTCAGATATCAGGGGTAGTGGGTACTTGTTTTTAACGGTGATGGCGTTAAGACCCCTGTAGTCAATGCATGGACGCAATTCTCCACTCTTCTTCTGTACGAAGAAGAACCCAGCCCCAGCAGGTGACACTGACTTCCTAATAAAACTTCTTGCCAGATTTTCTTGGATATACTGAGACATTGCCTCCGTCTCTGGG
Source organism: Ranitomeya variabilis (assembly GCF_051348905.1). Lineage (NCBI taxonomy): Eukaryota > Metazoa > Chordata > Amphibia > Anura > Dendrobatidae > Ranitomeya > Ranitomeya variabilis. Next base: position 710,842,127 of record NC_135235.1, read on the forward strand.
AGAGATAACAGATAGACTCGACCCCGGGGAGGCTCAGCTCCAGGCAAGAGATCGATAGGACAGTCATAGGGGTGGTAAGGCGGAAGGGTCTCCACAGCCCTTTTGAAGAATACGTCCGCATAAGGCCAATAGTGCTTGGGGAGAGAGGAAAGATCTGCAGGTACCTCAGTTGTAGCAACCTGAATGCACTCCCTCTGACATCTACCCTCACAGGATTTACTCCATCCCAAAATTTTCCCTGAGGACCACTCTATATGAGGAGAATGAAAACGAAGCCAGGGTATCCCCAACAGGACCTCATCAACTCCCTCAGGAAGGACCAAAAAAGAAATAATCTCCTGATGTGATGGAGATAACGAGAGAGTGAAAGGCATGGTTTGGTGTGTAATCTGTAAAGGTAGTGTCGACCCATTTACCACTCGAATGGTTATTGGCTTGGCGAGCATCACCAGGGGTATTGCATGTCGCTGGGCGAAAGTGGATGACATAAAATTACCCTCCGCTCCAGAGTCCACGCAAAGCTCTACCATAAGAGTGGATGGGCCTATGGTAATTGTCCCCTTGAAGGACAATTTTGAGGTAAACGTCGCCGTGTCTAATGTACCTCCTCCAACTGCCACTAGACACTGACGTTTCCTCGACCGCTGCGGACACTTGGAGGCAAGATGTCCGGACTGCCGGCAAACATGACAGACCTTAGGGGCATGAGCAGCCTGGGACTTAGACCCTGCTCGTGACCCCTCCAAGGCCTCATGTGACTCGGGCGCCTGGACAAGAGATTCCAAAGGTCTGGCAAAGGTGGGAGCCAGCCGAAACCTCTGCTTACACTGGGCTCGCTCCAACCTTCGCTCGTGAAAATGAAGGTCTATGCGAGTTGATATGGATATGAGCTCCTCCAGTGTAGCGGGAATCTCCCTAGTGGCCAAAGCGTCCTTCACTTGGTCAGCCAGCCCCCTCCAGAAGACTGGGATGAGGGTTTTATCAGACCACTCCAACTCAGACGCTAAGGTCCGGAAGAGAATGGCAAATTGGCTGACCATGGTCGAACCCTGAGTCAATGCCAGCAGTTGGAGCGCCGTATCATGGGTGACTTGAGGTCCTACGAAGACCTGCTTCAGAGTGTCCAGAAACCGAGGAACACTCTGCACCACATGATTGTTGCGCTCCCACAGCGGCGTAGCCCACTCCAAAGCTCTGTCCGACAGAAGAGAAATTACAAATCCCACCTTTGCCCGCTCTGTGGGAAAACGTGCAGCCAGGAGCTCGAGATGTATACCGCACTGGCTCACGAATCCCCTACAGGACTTACTGTCCCCAGAGAATTTTTCAGGCAATGGAAGATGGGATAAGGTCGGGACAGAGGTGGCAGTGGGTAAAGCTGCTGCAGCCACGCTAGCAGCCTGAACAGCAATTGCGGTGTTTTAGAAATTTGGCTCGGGGTGAATTTAACCCCCTGTGTGTATGCTGTGTCCGTTCCCAATTATTATCAGATCAGATATATTGAGCGCTCAAGAAAGAATGAACTCTGACACAAAGTGACAGTATAACATTCCATCCAGATCTCTGGTTTATTCATTGATATATGATCTTATAAAAGCATATAAAATGGGAGTGGTTAGTAAATTAACATACAATTTAGCTATTATTTCATTGGCTTACTGAGTACATAATGCATTTAACTGAGTACATGGCATCTTTGAACTATGGTCTACCTTGCAACAAACTGATTTAGCACTCTCGGAAACATCTGTCACCCTTATCCTACTAGTCAGCAACATTCTGGGACATTAGTTTCGAACCATCTGCTTTAACTTCCCGTTTTCTGGCGATCTAGACATAGTGGAAAGTACCAAGGTCCGTCTTGCCTAACTCATGTGATTAAATTGAGCAATTGAGCAATTGATCATAAAGTAGCTGAATATATTTGCTTTTTATGCAAGGACATGATTTAAAGGGATATACATGCAAGTGAGATCTACATGATATATATTTCTATCACAAGCCCCCCTTAGATATCACTTGCCCTAATCCTAGCCTCCTGTCCCAAAGCGCTGCAACTCTTTTGTGCTGCCGGCGAACTGACATATGCCTAACGCACATGCCCTACACCGTACAGACTTTTCGCAAATGGGCGGTCAGGAGATCTGTCCCTAAAGGGGGGTAGAAGCATGCATAGTCTCATATTGGCGAAGTTCTCCAATCAGTTCCACATATTCATCCTCATCAGGGTTGGAGGAGCCGTCAGGTGGGTGAATCTGGATTCGGATAGGTTCGTCCAGGAGGAGATGTGGCATCAGGTTTGTGGTTTCCTTGACTGTCTTTTCCATCATCCTGCGGATACAAGGGATTACGCAGCAACCAGAAATTATCACAAGAACAAAAATAACTAGATGGGTATTTCCTGAAGGAACTACAGATAGTGCTTTGGAATGGTGCCCGGGCTGCCCCTGCAAGACTTTCACACTTGGGTGCCTCTCAGGCGCTGGTTTGGTAGTTGTAGCCCCTCAGGGTTGAGGCCACTCTGGGTCCAATTTGGCGGGCGGCGCCACTCTGGGTCCGATTTGGCGGGCGGCGCCGCTCTGGGTCCGATTTGGTGGGCGGTGCCACTCGGTCCGATTTGGCGGGCGGCGCCACTCTGGGTCCGTTTTGGTGGGCGGCGCCACTCTGGGTCCGATTTGGCGGGCGGCGCCACTCTGGGTCCGATTTGGCGGGCGGCGCCACTCTGGGTCCGATTTGGCAGGCGGCACCACTCTGGGTCCGATTTGGCAAGCGGCGCCACTCTGGGTCCGATTTGGCGGGCGGCGCCACTCTGGGTCCGATTTGGCGGGCGGTGCCACTCTGAGTCCGATTTGGCAGGCGGCGCCACTCTGGGTCCGATTTGGCGGGCGCCGCCACCCTGGGTTGCCCCTGCAAGACATTCACACTTGGGTGCCCCTCAGACGCTGGTTTGGTAGTTGAGGATTTGGTGGGCGGGGCCACTCTGGGTCCAAATTGGTGGCCCAGGTCACTCTGGGTCCGATTTGGTGGCCCGGGTCACTCTGGGTCCGATTTGGTGGCCCGGGTCACTCTGGGTCCGATTTGGTGGCCTGGGTCCGATTTGGTGGCCCGGGTCACTCTGGGTCCAATTTGGTGGCCCGGGTCACTCTGGGTCCGATTTGGAGGCCCGGGTCACTCTGGGTCCGATTTGGTGGCCCGGGTCACTCTGGGTCCGATTTGGTGGCCTGGGTGTCATGAATCCCAATGGCTAGGGATAGCAAGGGACAAGCAAAGTATACAAAATATCGGACGAGCTCTAGGGTGATGGAACCTGGGCTGACCGCTGCCCTACGCCTGACAAACGCAACTAGAGATAGCCAGGGAGCGTGCCTACGTTGGTTCTAGACGCCACGCACCAGCCTAAGAGCTAACTAGTACTGCAGAGAAAATAAAGACCTCACTTGCCTCCAGAGGAATGAACCCCAAAAGGTATAGTTGCCCCCCACATGTATTGACGGTGAAATGAGAGGAAGGCACATACATAGAGATGATATATATAGGTTCAGCAAATTGAGGCCCGCTGTAAACTAGAAAGCAGAACGATACAAAAGGGGTCTGAGCGGTCAGCAAAAAACCCTAATCAAAAAAACCATCCTGAGATTTACAAGAACCCATGTGCCAACTCATGGCACATGGGGAGAACCTCAGTCCACTAGAGCTACCAGCTAGCATAGAGACATAATAAGCAAGCTGGACAAAAAAAACCAACAACTGAAAATCAGCACTTAGCTTATCCTGAAAGATCTGGGAGCAGGTAGGCAGGAACCAAACAGAGCACATCTGAATACATTGATAGCCGGCAAGGGAATGACAGAAAGGCCAGGTAAAATAGGAACCACCCAGCCTCTGATGGACAGGTGGAAACCAAAGGCCGCAACCCACCAAAGTCACCCAGTACCAGCAGTAACCACCAGAGGGAGCCCACAAACAGAATCCACAACAGTACCCCCCCCTTGAGGAGGGGTCACCGAACCCTCACGAGAACCCCCAGGGCGATCAGGGTGAGCTCTATGGAAGGCGCGGACCAAATCAGTCGCATGAACATCGGAGGCGACCACCCAGGAATTATCCTCCTGACCATAACCCTTCCACTTAACCAAATACTGGAGTTTGCGTCTGGAAACACGAGAATCCAAGATCTCAACAACATACTCCAATTCTCCCTCCACCAGCACCGGAGCAGGAGGCTCAACCGAAGGAACAACGGGCACCTCATACCTCCGCAACAACGACCGATGGAACACATTATGAATAGCAAACGATGCTGGGAGATCCAAACGAAAATATACAGGGTTAAGAATCTCCGAGATCCTATAAGGACCGATGAACCGAGGCTTGAACTTAGGAGAAGAGACCTTCATAGGGACAAAACGAGAAGACAACCACACCAAATCCCCAACAAGAAGTCGGGGACCCACGCGGCGACGGCGATTAGCAAACTGCTGAGTCTTCTCCTGAGATAACTTCAAATTGTCCACCACCTGATTCCAAATCTGATGTAGCCTGTCCACCACCACGTCCACTCCAGGACAATCCGAAGACTCCACCTGACCAGAGGAAAAACGAGGATGAAACCCCGAATTACAAAAAAAAGGAGAGACCAACGTGGCAGAACTAGCCCGATTATTAAGAGCAAATTCGGCCAGTGGCAAAAAAGCAACCCAGTCATCTTGATCAGCAGAAACAAAACACCTCAAATAAGTTTCCAAGGTCTGATTAGTTCGCTCCGTCTGGCCATTCGTCTGAGGATGGAATGCAGACGAGAAAGACAAATCAATGCCCATCTTGGCACAAAACGTCCGCCAAAATCTAGACACAAACTGGGATCCCCTGTCAGAAACGATATTCTCAGGAATCCCATGCAAACGAACCACGTTCTGAAAAAATAAAGGGACCAACTCAGAGGAGGAAGGCAACTTAGGCAAGGGCACCAAATGAACCATCTTAGAAAAGCGGTCACACACAACCCAGATAACGGACATTTTCTGTGAAACCGGGAGATCAGAAATAAAATCCATGGAAATGTGCGTCCAAGGCCTCTTCGGGATGGGCAAGGGTAACAACAACCCACTGGCCCGAGAACAGCAAGGCTTAGCTCGAGCACACACTTCACAAGACTGCACAAAGGTACGCACATCCCTAGACAAGGAAGGCCACCAAAAAGACCTGGCCACCAAGTCTCTAGTACCAAATATTCCAGGATGACCAGCCAACACAGAAGAATGGACCTGGGAGATGATTCTACTGGTCCAATCATCCGGAACAAACAGTCTTTCTGGCGGACAACGATCCGGTTTATCCACCTGAAACTCCTGCAATGCACGTCGCAAGTCTGGGGATACGGCGGACAATATTACCCCATCCCTTAGGATACCAGTAGGCCCAGAGTCTCCAGGAGAGTCAGGCACAAAACTCCTGGAAAGAGCATCTGCCTTCACATTCTTAGAACCTGGCAGGTATGAAACCACGAAATTGAAACGAGAAAAAAACAACGACCAACGAGCCTGTCTAGGATTCAAACGCCTGGCAGACTCAAGGTAAATGAGATTCTTGTGATCAGTCAAGACCACCACACGATGTTTAGCACCCACAAGCCAATGACGCCACTCCTCAAATGCCCACTTCATGGCCAAAAGCTCCCGATTACCCACATCATAATTGCGCTCGGCGGGCGAGAATTTTCTAGAGAAGAATGCACATGGCTTCATCACCGAGCCATTAGAACTTCTCTGTGACAAAACCGCCCCCGCTCCAATCTCGGAAGCATCAACCTCAACCTGAAAAGGAAGTGAAACATCTGGTTGACACAACACAGGAGCAGAAGAAAACCGGCGCTTAAGTTCCCGAAAGGCCTCCACGGCCGCAGGAGACCAATCAGCAACATCAGCACCCTTTTTAGTCAAATCAGTCAAAGGTTTAACAATACTGGAAAAATTAGCAATGAACCGACGATAAAAATTAGCAAACCCCAAGAACTTCTGAAGGCTCTTAACAGATGTAGGTTGTGTCCAGTCACAAATCGCCTGAACCTTGACGGGATCCATCTCAATAGTAGAAGGAGAAAAAATGTACCCCAAAAAAGAAATCTTCTGGACTCCGAAGAGACACTTTGAGCCCTTCACAAACAGAGAATTGGCCCGCAGAACCTGAAACACCTTCCTGACCTGGAAAACATGAGACTCCCAGTCATCAGAAAACACCAAAATATCATCCAAATACACAATCATAAACTTATCCAGATATTCACGGAAAATATTGTGCATAAAGGACTGAAAGACTGACGGAGCATTGGAGAGTCCAAAAGGCATTACCAAATACTCAAAATGGCCCTCAGGCGTATTAAATGCGGTTTTCCACTCGTCACCCTGTTTTATCCGCACCAGATTATACGCACCGCGAAGATCTATCTTAGTGAACCACCTAGCCCCCTTAATGCGAGCAAACAAATCAGTCAATAATGGCAGTGGATACTGATATTTGACTGTAATCTTATTCAGAAGGCGATAATCTATACAAGGCCTCAGGGAACCATCTTTTTTGGCCACGAAAAAAAAACCTGCTCCCAGAGGGGACGAAGATGGACGAATATGTCCCTTTTCCAAGGACTCCTTAATATAATTCCGCATAGCAGTATGCTCTGGCAGTGACAGATTAAATAAACGACCCTTAGGGAACTTACTGCCAGGAATCAATTCTATAGCACAGTCACACTCTCTATGAGGAGGGAGCGAATTGAGCTTAGGCTCCTCAAAAACATCCCTATAGTCAGACAAAAACGCAGGGATCTCAGAAGGAGTAGATGAAGCGATTGAAATCGGAGGTGCATCATCATGAACCCCCTGACATCCCCAGCTTAACACAGACATTGTTTTCCAGTCCAGGACAGGATTATGAGTTTGTAACCATGGCAGACCAAGCACTAGTACATCATGTAAATTATACAGTACAAGGAAGCGAATCACCTCCTGATGAACGGGAGTCATGCGCATGGTCACTTGTGTCCAATACTGCGGCTTATTCATAGCCAATGGTGTAGAGTCAATTCCCTTCAGAGGGATAGGAACTTCCAGAGGCTCCAGACTAAAACCGCAGCGTTTAGCAAATGACCAATCCATAAGACTCAGGGCAGCGCCTGAATCCACATAGGCATCGACGGAAATGGAAGACAGTGAAAAAATCAGAGTCACAGACAAAATGAACTTAGGCTGCAGAGTACCAATGGCAAAAGATTTATCAACCCTTTTTGTGCGTTTAGAGCATGCTGATATAACATGAGCTGAATCACCACAATAAAAACACAATCCATTTTTCCGCCTATAATTTTGCCGTTCACTTCTGGACTGAATTCTATCACATTGCATAGTCTCAGGTGCCTGTTCAGAAGACACCGCCAAGTGGTGCACGGGTTTGCGCTCCCGTAAACGCCGATCAATCTGAATGGCCATAGCCATCGACTCATTCAGACCTGTAGGCGTAGGGAACCCCACCATAATATCCTTAATGGCCTCGGAAAGACCATTTCTGAAGTTTGCAGCCAGGGCGCACTCATTCCACTGAGTAAGCACCGACCATTTCCGAAATTTTTGACAATATATTTCCGCTTCATCATGCCCCTGAGAGAGGGCTAATAAAGCCTTTTCAGCCTGAATCTCCAGGTTGGGTTCCTCATAGAGCAATCCCAATGCCAGAAAAAACGCATCCACATTGAGCAATGCAGGATCCCCTGGTGCCAATGCAAATGCCCAATTCTGAGGGTCACCCCGCAGGAAAGATATTACAATCTTGACCTGTTGAGCAGGGTCTCCAGAGGAGCGAGATTTTAAAGAAAGAAACAATTTACAATTGTTCCTGAAATTCAGGAAGGTAGATCTATCTCCAGAAAAGAACTCTGGAATAGGAATTCTAGGTTCAGACATGGGAGTGTGAACAACAAAATCCTGTATGTTTTGAACTTTTGCCGCGAGATTACTCAGGCTGGAAGCCAAACTCTGGACATCCATGTTAAACAGCTAATATCAGAGCCATTCAAGGGTTAAGAGGAGGTAAGAAGCAGCTTGACAGCAATTAAGGGCTAGGCAGCAAAACTCTGAAGGAAAAAAAAAAAAAATTTCCCTTAAACACTTCTTTTTCTCCTGCTTCAGCCCAAACAATTAACACTTTGTGGGCCGGCTATACTGTCATGAATCCCAATGGCTAGGGATAGCAAGGGACAAGCAAAGTATACAAAATATCGGACGAGCTCTAGGGTGATGGAACCTGGGCTGACCGCTGCCCTACGCCTGACAAACGCAACTAGAGATAGCCAGGGAGCGTGCCTACGTTGGTTCTAGACGCCACGCACCAGCCTAAGAGCTAACTAGTACTGCAGAGAAAATAAAGACCTCACTTGCCTCCAGAGGAATGAACCCCAAAAGGTATAGTTGCCCCCCACATGTATTGATGGTGAAATGAGAGGAAGGCACATACATAGAGATGATATATATAGGTTCAGCAAATTGAGGCCCGCTGTAAACTAGAAAGCAGAACGATACAAAAGGGGTCTGAGCGGTCAGCAAAAAACCCTAATCAAAAAAACCATCCTGAGATTTACAAGAACCCATGTGCCAACTCATGGCACATGGGGAGAACCTCAGTCCACTAGAGCTACCAGCTAGCATAGAGACATAATAAGCAAGCTGGACAAAAAAAACCAACAACTGAAAATCAGCACTTAGCTTATCCTGAAAGATCTGGGAGCAGGTAGGCAGGAACCAAACAGAGCACATCTGAATACATTGATAGCCGGCAAGGGAATGACAGAAAGGCCAGGTAAAATAGGAACCACCCAGCCTCTGATGGACAGGTGGAAACCAAAGGCCGCAACCCACCAAAGTCACCCAGTACCAGCAGTAACCACCAGAGGGAGCCCACAAACAGAATCCACAACACCTGGGTCCGATTTGGTGGCCCGGGTCACTCTGGGTCCGATTTGGTGGCCCGGGTCACTCTGGGTCCGATTTGGTGGCCCGGATCACTCTGGGTCCAATTTGGTGGCCCGGGTCACTCTGGGTCCAATTTGGTGGCCCGGGTCACTCTGGGTCCAATTTGGTGGCCCGGGTCACTCTGGATCCGATTTGGTGGCCCGGGTCACTCTGGGTCCGATTTGGTGGCCCGGGTCACTCTGGGTCCGATTTGGTGGCCCGGGTCACTCTGGGTCCGATTTGGAGGCCCGGGGCACTCTGGGTCCGATTTGGTGGCCCGGGGCACTCTGGGTCCGATTTTGTGGCCCGGGTCACTCTGGGTCCGATTTGGTGGCCCGGGTCACTCTGGGTCCGATTTGGTGGCCCGGGTCACTCTGGGTCCGATTTGGTGGCCCGGGTCACTCTGGGTCCGATTTGGTGGCCCGGGTCACTCTGGGTCCGATTTGGTGGCCCGGGTCACTCTGGGTCCGATTTGGTGGCCCGGGTCACTCTGGGTCTGATTTGGTGGCCCGGGTCACTCTGGGTCCGATTTGGTGGCTCGGGGCACTCTGGGTCCGATTTGGTGGCCCGGGGCACTCTGTCCGATTTGGTGGCCCGGGTCACTCTGGGTCCGATTTGGTGGCCCGGGTCACTCTGGGTCCGATTTGGTGGCCCGGGTCACTCTGGGTCCGATTTGGTGGCCCGGGTCACTCTGGGTCCGATTTGGTGGCCCGGGTCACTCTGGGTCCGATTTGGTGGCCTGGGTCCGATTTGGTGGCCCGGGTCACTCTGGGTCCGATTTGGTGGGCCGGGTCACTCTGGGTCCGATTTGGTGGGCCGGGTCACTCTGGGTCCGATTTGGTGGGCCGGGTCACTCTGGGTCCGATTTGGTGGGCTGGGTCACTGTGGGTCCGATTTAGTGGCCCGGGTCACTCTGGGTCCGATTTGGTGGGCCGGGTCACTCTGGGTCCGATTTTGTGGCCCGGGTCACTCTGGGTCCGATTTGGTGGGCCGGGTCATTCTGGGTCCGATTTGGTGGCCCGGGTCACTCTGGGTCCGATTTAGTGGCCCGGGTCTCTCTGGGTCCGATTTGGTGGCCCGGGTCACTCTGGGTCCGATTTGGTGGCCCGGGTCACTCTGGGTCCAATTTGGTGGCCCGGGTCACTCTGGGTCCAATTTGGTGGCCCGGGTCACTCTGGATCCGATTTGGTGGCCCGGGTCACTCTGGGTCCGATTTGGTGGCCCGGGTCACTCTGGGTCCGATTTGGTGGCCCGGGTCACTCTGGGTCCGATTTGGAGGCCCGGGGCACTCTGGGTCCGATTTGGTGGCCCGGGGCACTCTGGGTCCGATTTTGTGGCCCGGGTCACTCTGGGTCCGATTTGGTGGCCCGGGTCACTCTGGGTCCGATTTGGTGGCCCGGGTCACTCTGGGTCCGATTTGGTGGCCCGGGTCACTCTGGGTCCGATTTGGTGGCCCGGGTCACTCTGGGTCCGATTTGGTGGCCCGGGTCACTCTGGGTCCGATTTGGTGGCCCGGGTCACTCTGGGTCTGATTTGGTGGCCCGGGTCACTCTGGGTCCGATTTGGTGGCTCGGGGCACTCTGGGTCCGATTTGGTGGCCCGGGGCACTCTGTCCGATTTGGTGGCCCGGGTCACTCTGGGTCCGATTTGGTGGCCCGGGTCACTCTGGGTCCGATTTGGTGGCCCGGGTCACTCTGGGTCCGATTTGGTGGCCCGGGTCACTCTGGGTCCGATTTGGTGGCCTGGGTCCGATTTGGTGGCCCGGGTCACTCTGGGTCCGATTTGGTGGGCCGGGTCACTCTGGGTCCGATTTGGTGGGCCGGGTCACTCTGGGTCCGATTTGGTGGGCCGGGTCACTCTGGGTCCGATTTGGTGGGCTGGGTCACTCTGGGTCCGATTTAGTGGCCCGGGTCACTCTGGGTCCGATTTGGTGGGCCGGGTCACTCTGGGTCCGATTTGGTGGCCCGGGTCACTCTGGGTCCGATTTGGTGGGCCGGGTCATTCTGGGTCCGATTTGGTGGCCCGGGTCACTCTGGGTCCGATTTAGTGGCCCGGGTCTCTCTGGGTCCGATTTGGTGGCCCGGGTCACTCTGGGTCCGATTTGGTGGCCCGGGTCACTCTGGGTCCGATTTGGTGGCCCGGGTCACTCTGTCCGATTTGGTGGCCCGGGTCACTCTGGGTCCGATTTGGTGGCCCGGGTCACTCTGGGTCCGATTTGGTGGCCCGGGTCACTCTGGGTCCGATTTGGTGGCCCGGGTCACTCTGGGTCCGATTTGGTGGCCCGGGTCACTCTGGGTCCGATTTGGTGGCCTGGGTCCGATTTGGTGGCCCGGGTCACTCTGGGTCCGATTTGGTGGGCCGGGTCACTCTGGGTCCGATTTGGTGGGCCGGGTCACTCTGGGTCCGATTTGGTGGGCCGGGTCACTCTGGGTCCGATTTGGTGGGCTGGGTCACTCTGGGTCCGATTTAGTGGCCCGGGTCACTCTGGGTCCGATTTGGTGGGCCGGGTCACTCTGGGTCCGATTTTGTGGCCCGGGTCACTCTGGGTCCGATTTGGTGGGCCGGGTCATTCTGGGTCCGATTTGGTGGCCCGGGTCACTCTGGGTCCGATTTAGTGGCCCGGGTCTCTCTGGGTCCGATTTGGTGGCCCGGGTCACTCTGGGTCCGATTTGGTGGCCCGGGTCACTCTGGGTCCAATTTGGTGGCCCGGGTCACTCTGGGTCCAATTTGGTGGCCCGGGTCACTCTGGATCCGATTTGGTGGCCCGGGTCACTCTGGGTCCGATTTGGTGGCCCGGGTCACTCTGGGTCCGATTTGGTGGCCCGGGTCACTCTGGGTCCGATTTGGAGGCCCGGGGCACTCTGGGTCCGATTTGGTGGCCCGGGGCACTCTGGGTCCGATTTTGTGGCCCGGGTCACTCTGGGTCCGATTTGGTGGCCCGGGTCACTCTGGGTCCGATTTGGTGGCCCGGGTCACTCTGGGTCCGATTTGGTGGCCCGGGTCACTCTGGGTCCGATTTGGTGGCCCGGGTCACTCTGGGTCCGATTTGGTGGCCCGGGTCACTCTGGGTCCGATTTGGTGGCCCGGGTCACTCTGGGTCTGATTTGGTGGCCCGGGTCACTCTGGGTCCGATTTGGTGGCTCGGGGCACTCTGGGTCCGATTTGGTGGCCCGGGGCACTCTGTCCGATTTGGTGGCCCGGGTCACTCTGGGTCCGATTTGGTGGCCCGGGTCACTCTGGGTCCGATTTGGTGGCCCGGGTCACTCTGGGTCCGATTTGGTGGCCCGGGTCACTCTGGGTCCGATTTGGTGGCCCGGGTCACTCTGGGTCCGATTTGGTGGCCTGGGTCCGATTTGGTGGCCCGGGTCACTCTGGGTCCGATTTGGTGGGCCGGGTCACTCTGGGTCCGATTTGGTGGGCCGGGTCACTCTGGGTCCGATTTGGTGGGCCGGGTCACTCTGGGTCCGATTTGGTGGGCTGGGTCACTCTGGGTCCGATTTAGTGGCCCGGGTCACTCTGGGTCCGATTTGGTGGGCCGGGTCACTCTGGGTCCGATTTGGTGGCCCGGGTCACTCTGGGTCCGATTTGGTGGGCCGGGTCATTCTGGGTCCGATTTGGTGGCCCGGGTCACTCTGGGTCCGATTTAGTGGCCCGGGTCTCTCTGGGTCCGATTTGGTGGCCCGGGTCACTCTGGGTCCGATTTGGTGGCCCGGGTCACTCTGGGTCCGATTTGGTGGCCCGGGTCACTCTGGGTCCGATTTGGTGGCCCGGGTCACTCTGACTGACAGCAGGATAAGGGAATGGCTGATAACAGAGAATAGACTGACAGCAGGACAAGGGAATGGCTGATAACAGAGAGAAATAGACTGACAGCAGGACGGGGAATGGCTGATAACAGGGAGAATAGACTGACAGCAGGACAGGGGAATGGCTGATAACAGAGAGAAATAGATGGGTATTTCCTGAAGGAACTACAGATAGTGCTTTGGAATGGTGCCCGGGCTGCCCCTGCAAGACTTTCACACTTGGGTGCCTCTCAGGCGCTGGTTTGGTAGTTGTAGCCCCTCAGGGTTGAGGCCACTCTGGGTCCGATTTGGCGGGCGGCGCCACTCTGGGTCCGATTTGGCGGGCGGCGCCGCTCTGGGTCCGATTTGGTGGGCGGCGCCACTCGGTCCGATTTGGCGGGCGGCGCCACTCTGGGTCCGTTTTGGTGGGCGGCGCCACTCTGGGTCCGATTTGGCGGGCGGCGCCACTCTGGGTCCGATTTGGCGGGCGGCGCCACTCTGGGTCCAATTTGGCAGGCGGCACCACTCTGGGTCCGATTTGGCGGGCGGCGCCACTCTGGGTCCGATTTGGCGGGCGGCGCCACTCTGGGTCCGATTTGGCGGGCGGCGCCACTCTGAGTCCGATTTGGCAGGCGGCGCCACTCTGGGTCCGATTTGGCGGGCGCCGCCACCCTGGGTCCGATTTGGCGGGCAGCGCCACCCTGGGTCCGATTTGGCGGGCTGCGCACCTCAGGATCCGATTTGGTGGGCGGGTCACTTTAAGAGTTGATATTATCTGGCAAAACTGTGTCTTGTGCTGGTGTGGTCATGTACAGTTCGCAGGCGTTGGCATAGTAACTGAGTCTGACTGCGCATATCAATGAGCTAATCAGCCAGGTGGCAGTTATTTTTAGAAATTGCCTCAGAAATCAGGCCCATTATAAACGTTTGGGAAAATTTCCCTATTGAAATGCATTGAAAACTTTTTTTAAACGCAAATTGCGCCAAAACTACAAATCCGATCGACTCAAAAAATACTTAGCACACCTCTTGGGGACGCTGGCTTCGAAATGACACCTCACTGGAGTCTGTGAGTGAAGCGGTTCGGGCCGCATTAACTGCGGACTGAATAATAATAATAAGAAGTTAACCACGATGGAATAACAGTATAGTGCTTTGTTCCAAAGCACTATAACAAGTATGGCTGCCCCAATCTGTGCTAGCAACCTTTGCCACCCACTCATCCATCCAAAGTACTGGTCCCAAGGATCTTTCACTCCTGAGTTTTGTTTCAATTCTTCTGATAGCTCGGTGAGTTTCTGTATCGCCACCGTGACTTTACCATTGGGACCAGTATTGTCTGGGATGTAGGTGCAACAGGTGTCTTTGATCATTTTACAAACACCTCCTTTTTCAGCTAGAATCATGTCTAGGGCCATCCTATTTTGGAATGCCATGATGGAAGTGGGGCCCAACTGGTCTGCCAGACCTTTCAGAGCATCTAGTAGTTAACAAATCTCTGCTGGTTGTAATACACATAATTTATCCAATCAACATTTTTGTTCCCAGTTATTATTGGCAATAATGACTCAAATCCTGCCTTGACCTGGTCCCTGGCTTTAAATTCATCAGGTACCCCCCTAGGCACACCTACGGTGTCTATATAAACATGTGGATCAAAACTGCCTTTTGGGGCACTTGCCCGCTTTGGTCTGCTTACTGCAGTACTGGGTGAGGACTCATGGGTGTAGGGAAACAGGTGGAAGGGCATCAGAATTTTTGCCAGTGCACATTGGCCTACCCAAACACCTTCCAGTCTACTACGTATCTTCATATCACCACAGATCCAGTATATGTCACCTAGGGAGACCACATGATTAATTAGGTTGTCAGTGGTGGTACTGTACTCTGAGCAGAACCCCTTGGTGAAGTTTTTTACATCCCTGCCAGCCCCTGTGCGTGTGTAACAGGTGTAATTACCAGGGTATATTGTTATTCCAGTCCCTGGGGGGGTGTCTTTAGTCATGAGTGGGTACTTAGACTTCCAGTCTTCACAGGATGCAGAATGAGATGAGTTAGTGTATATGCTGAGGAAACAGGCCTGCTGGGATTCTGGGATGTCAAGTGGCACTGTGCCCAGATGGGGTCTGGCTCCGGCACATGCATAACAGCCACTCCCATTATGCTGTTGGGCTGTGTATCTTACCCACTCTAGCCAGTAATTGGTTTCAGAGAACCCGGTCTCTACTGCTAAAGTCTCCTCATAGGTCGGGTCTGTCAGTACCATTACGTTACTAGGGGTCTCCTGAGTCACATTGGGCTTGTCAGCTACATTTGCCAGCTTGAATTTTCCTGAGTACTGCACAGGGGGATTGCGTTCACCACTTGGAGATGTACTGCTCATTATATAAGTACCAGCATCACCTGGGGAGGGGTTTTCAATGCTAAGTATGAGTCGGTTGCATTCCCCCCTGGTGCTGCACCCTTTCCTGAAGGCCTGCTTTGTTAGGCGCATACGGTCAATTAAGGACTTGCCATCTTTATCTTTTCTGTTTAGGGCTGATGGGGGTTTGTATCCCCAACTGTCACCAGTGTTCCATGCTGCCGCTCCCCAGTATTCACATTTGTCTCCCCAATATTTATCTGCAACACAAATATACTGAGTCCCATGCCCCAAGCTGTCCAGCAGTGTGGGTGGGCAGTGTACCACATCGCAGTAATCAAACAGGTATGTAATTATGTGTGCTGATGTATCGAACCAGAAATGGTGTAGTCCCCATCCTTGGTGATCTCCCCTCCCAGAGGTGGGGCACGTGGAGCTTCTGCCCCAGGATATGTATCACACAGAGGATATACAGGATCATTCTGGCTTTGGCGTATCTTCTGGTACGGGAGCCTTCTTGCAATGCGATGCGTGGATCCAAGTGGGTTTTCCCTCTAGTTTCACAGATGTTGGTGTCGTCAACAGCACTTGGAAGGGACCGTCAAATCTGGGGTCGAGCGTTCTCCTCACGAACTTCTTTACCAACACCCAGTCTCCTGGTTTCAGGGAGTGCGTACCGGGTACTGCTTCTGGATCTGGTAATGAAGAGAAAACTCGAGAATGGACATCAGCTAGTTTTTTGCACAGTTGAATTACATAAGCAGACAAAGTATCATATTGCATTGCCAACTGCTGAGGGAAGAATACCCCTAACCTAGGGCTGGACCCAAACAGAATCTCATGTGGTGACAGCTTTTCTGGGCCCCAGGGAGTGTGCCTTACACTAAACAGTGCAATGGGAAGGGTTTCGTGCCATGGTTTGCGTGTCTCTTGGGCAACTTTCAACATCCTGTTCTTAAGTGTCCCATTTAGTCTTTCTACTTTCCCGCTACTCTGAGGGTGATAGGGAGTGTGTAGGCCTAAATCTGACCCTACTGCTGACCAGATCTCCCTTGTGAGGTTTGCTGTGAATGCGGGACCCTGATCACTCTCTATCACTTCTGGGACCCCGTATCTGCACACGATCTCTAAGAGCAGCTTCTTTGCAGTAGTCTTTGCTGACTGATTCCTCACTGGGAAAGCTTCTGGCCATCCTGAAAACACGTCCACGACCACAAGGGCATATTCAAATCCTCCACTTGGCGGCATCTGGATGTGGTCTATCTGGATCCTCTGGAAGGGGTATAGTGGTCTGGCAAGATGATGGGTGGGAACTTTCTCCATTCTTCCAGGGTTGCATTTGCCGCAGGTCAGACAGCTGCTTGCGGACTTGGCTGTTAGGGTGGAGATTCCTGGAGCGAACCAGTAAGCACCAATCAGATCATTCATTTGTGTCTTTGATCTGTGCGTGGGCCCATGTGCCCACTGGACCACCATAGGGTACATGCTTCGGGGTAAACAGGGTTTATAGTCCATTGAGTATACCCTTCCTTCTTGATGTGTTGCACCCTTCCGCATCCAACTCTCCTTTTCCTCCTTTGGAGCTTGCTCTTGCAACTTCTTGAATAGACCCCAAGACGTCATCTCATCTGGTGTTTTGTCCTCAGTTGCCACGCAGTAGCCGTCCGGCTCTACGACCTCTCCCACTTCTCCGCATTGTCTTCCTTTTGCGGCTTCTTTGGCTGCCATATCGGCCATGTTGTTGCCTCGTGCCTCTACTGTGTTCAGTTTTCCATGCGCTTTGACTTTCAGTACTGCCACCATTTTTGGAAGTTGAAGTGCGCTCAGCAGGTCCTTAATGGCTCCATGATGCTTCACGGTTGTGCCACTTGCTGTGATGAAGTCTCTTGCAGCCCAGATGGGTCCAAAGTCGTGTGCTATGCCATGCGAGTACCTTGAATCGGTGTATATGTTCGCAGTTTTGCCCTCTGCCATCCGGCAGGCCTTCGTCAGTGCTATTAGTTCTGCTTCCTGGGCTGAAAGGCTAGGCGGCAGACTTCTGGACCACAGGATTTCTTTATTGCTGGTTACTGCACATCCCGTGTGGAATCTTCCTTCATCATCTGCAAATCTGGAGCCATCTACGTAGAGGATCAATTCTGGGTTGGTCAGCGGCTCTTCTGCCACATTGGGTAGTCCTGCTGTTTCCTGTTGCATGATGCTGAAGCAGTCATGGTCATCTGTCCGGAGCAAATCCAGATCCTTGTGGAAGGTATCGTGCAGATTTTGATCTGAAGGGTCCGTATTCGTATCCCCCCTTGGGAGTGGGAGTAGAGTGGCCGGATTGAGGACTGTACATCTGGAGATGGTGACATTGTCAGGCAGTAGTAGGGAGCACTGCAGGTGAAGATGTCTTGCGGTGGAGAGATGTTTTGGCTGGGTTTGGTTGAGAATTGCTGAGATGTCATGTGGAGCCAGGATTTCCAGTGGATGTCCAAGAATGATGTCAGCAGTCTTGTCCAGGAGGGCGTGTGCTGCAAATACTGCTCTCATGCAGGAGGGGGCTCCCCTTGCAACTGGATCCAGGTGAGCTGAGAAGTAGCCTAGAGGTCTCTGTCTTCCCCCGTGAGTCTGTGTCAGGACTCCAGTAGCATGGCCTTCTTTCTCCATCAAGTAGAGACGGAATAGCTTCTTGTAGTCAGGTAGGCCTAGTGCTGGCGCTGAGACTACAGAGTCTTTTAGCTTTTTGAACGAACTGAAGGCCACATCTGTTAGCAGGAATGGGGTTGCATTGACGCAGTCATACAGAGGTTGCATTAGGACTGAGGCATCAGGGATCCAGGCTCTGCAATACGAAACTAGACCAAGGAAAGCTTGTAGCCCCTTTGGAGTTGTTGGAGGAGCCATCTTCTCCACTGTGGTCTTACGATCATCTGTCAGGTGTTTCATCTGGTGAGCAATGCAGTGCCCAAGGAATGTAACTCGCTTCAGACACCACTGGACTTTGTTCTTTGAGACCTTGCAGTGCTGTTCCGCCAAGTAGAGTAGGAGAGACACGGAATGTGTTTTACACGTGTCAAAGTCAACTGCACAGAGGAGTAGATCGTCCACGTATTGTAGCAAGGTCACTTCTGCATGTTCTGTGATCCAGTTGGCGAGAACTGTGGACATTGCTTTGGTGAATTGTGAGGGGCTGTTCTGGGCCCCCTGGGGCATCACTGCCCATGTGTACTGTGCCCCCTGATGCGTGAAGGCAAACAGGAACTGATCGTCCGGATGGAGGGGAACACTGAAGAAAGCATTAGCCAGGTCGATCACCGTGAACACTGTTGCTGTGGAAGGCACATTTGAGAGCAGAGTGTGCGGATTTGGCACAATTGGAGTTTGTAGCGTCATTCACAGCTCTTAGGTCATGTACCATTCTGAACTTGGCTGGCTCTCCTTTAACAGTCTTTTTCTTGACAGGGAAAAGCGGGGTATTGCAAGGAGAGGTGCAAGGGACAACGACCCCTATTTCCAGAAACACCTTCAATTGGTCTGAGACAGCTTGACTCTGGGCGATGGACAAGGGATACTGGGCCTTACGAGGATATGGAGTGCCTGGCTTGAGTGATACCCGCACCGGGGCAACTTGAAGTTTTCCCACATCTTGGGGTCCCTTAGACCATAGACTTTCTGGTACTACGTCCAGTACCTCCTTGGGTAGGCCTTCATCGGTTGCCTGAGGTTCCTGCAGGGCCGCCAGCATCACTGACTCTTCCTGGGTCAGAGGTGAAGAAAGGGTCACGGTCCCATCTTCCTGGAACACTATGGTTGCTTTCAGTTTTTGTAGTAAGTCTGCCCCCAGTAGGTTGAGTGGGCAGGTTCTTGACACCACAAACTGGGACACGATAGAGTGTCCTGGCTGAGTGCACACGCTCAGAGGCTTTGTAAGCTGGGAATGTCTGACTTGACCATCAATGCCTACACAAGACACAGAGGATTCTGATAAGCAGGTAGGGTCAGGGAGTTCCACATGTCTCATCACACTTCTGGCTGCACCAGTGTCCACAAGAAAAGATCTGACAACGCCATCCACATTCAGGGTGATTTGAGGGGTTGGTCCTGCTGAAGGAGTTTTGCATGTCAGGAGCATGGTATCTTGCGGACCTGGCTTTCCCCTGTCCTATGGATGGGGTACTTCACTGTTTACTTTGGGGATCCTTTGGCCTGCTCTTCTGGGCAGGGTAGTTGGTTGTGATGTGCTTTGCACTGATTTCGGTAATGGCCCAATTTGCCGCAGTTGTAACACCAGACACCTCTTCTGTATTGTGGTGTCTCTTTAGGGTCTGCGGCCACCATAAGGGGTGTTGTCTTCCGAACTCCTGGTTGGGACTCGATCCCTTTGGCTACTGTGAGCAGGGTGTCCATTGCTATTGACCTGTACTCGGGCCTATCCACTATCAGTGGCTTCCTGATTGGCTCTCTGAGTCCATGCACAAAGGCCTGTGCCAACATTTGCCTGTGTATCTGGTCATGAATGGTGAAGCCAAGGTCCTGGAAGACCTGCATTACTCTGCCATGAAACTTCTCCACAGACTCTGTCTTCTCCTGACTCATGTCGTGTAAGCTGAGGGCCTGTCCAGCCAGCCTGCCTTTGGCCCACTCTCTGAGTTGTTCAATCAGCTTCGGCCCTGACTCCCAGGCATGTACATCTAGGTCTGCTGCAAGCTTGAAATGTTTCTTCATGATTGGCCAGAAGGCATCACCTGCCTTTATCTCCATCACAGCCCACAGATCATTCCAGGTGGCTGCATATGTGCGCTGGTTCTGCTGCATTCTTCTGTAGAATGGCATGGGGTGCATCTCTGGGTCTGGAAGATTGTTGAGGATGCTGGTCACCTGACTTGGGGTGAAGTGCACATAGTGTAAAGGTGGTGCTTCTATCTGCCCCTGTCTTCTGGGTGCCTGTGGGTTCTTTTTTCTAGTGCTGGGCAGCATGTATGAAGTCCCTTCTTCATCTTCATCAGAGGAATTGTTGTGATGTCGTGTACTGGGGTCATGCAGTGGCTGATAGGTGGTTCTGGGAATTGCCTTTTTGCGAGAGGATGTCTCTCCACCCTGCTGAAACTGTGGAGGATTATAGTTCCATTGTGGTGTGAATGTTGGCTGCTCTGACCGGGGATACTGATCATTATCAGATGGTGGTGCCTGTGACCTCCCCCCTGTCCCCGGACCTGAGCTGCCTGCTGCTGGTTGAGGGGTGCTTTCTGCTGGGGGATCTCCACTTTCCTATCCTGATAACATGACTGGTAGAGGCTGAACTGTATTTGGCACATAGAATGTTCCTTGTGCGGTGAGCACCGGATACAGAGAGACCACACTGCCCGAATCTGGCATCTGCCCAGCAGGCAACAAAGCAGGAGAAGGAGAGTGTGAAACAGGAGGAGATGCATGGAGCAGAGGAAAAGAGGGAAGTAAAGATCTAAGGTGCGCAGAAGGTGGGGGTGAGGAGTGAGAGAGAGAGAGAGAAGCTGATTGGGGAAAAGACGGGAGGTTTGAAGAAGGGGGAGAGAGAGAAGGAAGCAAAGGGTGTGGTGGAAGAGAAGGAGGAGAGCATGAAGGGTGTGATGTAGAAGGAGGAGGAGATGAGGGAGTAGAAGGACGGGGTGTGGAGTAATGAGAAGGAGGGGAAAAAGGAGGAGAGAGAGGAGGGGAAAGAGGAGGAGAGAGAGGAGGGGAAAGAGGAGGAGAGAGAGGAGGGGAAAGAGGAGGAGAGAGGAGGAGAGAGGAAGGGAAAGAGGAGGAGAGAGAGGAGGGGAAAGAGGAGGAGAGAGAGGAGGGGAAAGAGGAGGAGAGAGAGGAGGAGAGGAGAAAGATGGCGGAGAGGAGAAAGATGGCAGAGAAAGACAAGGAGAGAATTCCTTCCTCTTTAATGCAGGCTGAGACGGCATCGCCAGAGCAACAGTGCCATCTCCCTGCACAACGGTTGGGCGGGGCACACCACACACTGAGCAAGTCTCCCTGTACAATGGATTCTGTTGGGAGCAGACTGTACATACCCAATATATTTCATCCCCATATGGGGGAGGTGCTGATGGTTTGACACCTTTCCCCATTTTGTACACATAAAAATCACTTCCTGACTCTTTCACATAACGTTCAGTGCTTCCCAATCGATGTAAGTCTGTAGCCACTTTATACCATGCTGTTGCAGCAGACAGCAAATTAGCGTCAACTAGCTTTCCTTTCTTCCTTTTCAGAACATCATGCCACTCTGCAGCTTGAAGTCTGCCTCCCTGATGGATTTCACATACTTTCATGAGCTGCTTGAAATTCTTCACATATTTAACACCTTCGTGCTCTGCCACGATCTGGGGGGCCGTTTTCTCATCAGGAAGCAAAAGGCTCTCCTGTCGCTTGGCCACTTTATACCCCATTGCAAAAAGGAAAATGAAAAGCACAATAAAAAAGACCTCTAGGAGGTACGTATATAAAAGCACAAAAAATAAAAGAAAAAACACACTTTCAAAAAATTTATGTAAGAAGTTGAGACCAGAATTAAAGAAAACCATCAGAAAAAAACTCAAAATCTTTATACAAAAAAGGAAGGTATATATATATATATATATATATATAAAAAAAACTATTCTTTTTTAAACAGGAAAAAAGCAGAAGTAAAAAAAGGTTGGAAAAAATTTGGAGAGAAAAAACTAATAATAAAGGACTTAACTTTAATAAAAACTTAGAACAAAAACCCTTCAAATGACTAAAAGACAGCTATATATATATATTCCCCTCTGCGCTCAACGCAGTCAGAGACACACTTCCCCTTTCTTATTTTATAATATCCAATGTTACTAAAATCACGTATCTGAAAACACGTATGTCACATAAAAAGAAATGATAGGTACTATTTAATTTCACCTTTTCTTCAGATAAATGCTATACCATAGCTAGACTTAAAAAAGAAAAAGAAAAAAAAACAGTTGTGACAGTGTGATTTACCATGCATATTTCTCTGTCTAGAAAAAGGGGAAGTGAACAGAGAAGAGAAAAAAAACCTCTCTTTTTCAACTTTACAATTGTATGCACTCAAGCAACATTAACGTGACATTTACAAACAAAAATGACATCCAGGAGAAATATCGATAAGCCCTCTTTATTATTCTGTGACACGTGCTGGCCGTTCTGGGAACAGACAACTATCAATCGCACTTGGCACGCATATGCCGGGAAATCTACCACCCTCCGATCCAGTCGTCCTGACTGGCCGCCGGCTACGGGAATCTGTGGCAGCCCTCAAAGCTATCACCATCCGAGCCTGGAACCTGGAGCCACCTGCTCCGGAACTACCTGTTCCTTTCCTCTTGCACGGGAATCTGTGATAGCTTATTCAGAGATTTGACCTCCTGCCATCTGTTACTCAGCAACCACAAGCGTAAGCAGTCACTTTCCTCTTCCTCTCCTGGATCTTACACAAACACAGAACACAAACACGGCACACAGCAGACACCTAAATCCCAGGGTTTGGATTAGAGGTATGGACTTTTTACGTCACCTGGGACTGCGGCGGTGACCACACCTGACCGGCTAAAGGTATAGACCCGGACTGGGCACTGGGGACATTCAGGTAAGATGACAGAATTTTCTTACCTTACTCTGATGGAGCTGCAGTCTCTGTCCCTTGAGCCGAGGCCGCAGCTGGCACCCTCGTCCTTCCGGTCAGAAATGTCCCCGATATCTACGTCCTGCCCCACGTTGGGCGCCACCTGTTTTAGAAATTTGGCTCGGGGTGAATTTAACCCCCTGTGTGTATGCTGTGTCCGTTCCCAATTATTATCAGATCAGATATATTGAGCGCTCAAGAAAGAATGAACTCTGACACAAAGTGACAGTATAACATTCCATCCAGATCTCTGGTTTATTCATTGATACATGATCTTATAAAAGCGTATAAAATGGGAGTGGTTAGTAAATTAACATACAATTTAGCTATTATTTCATTGGCTTACTGAGTACATAATGCATTTAACTGAGTACATGGCATCTTCGAACTATGGTCTACCTAGCAACAAACTGATTTAGCACTCTCGGAAACATCTGTCACCCTTATCCTACTAGTCAGCAACATTCTGGGACATTAGTTTCGAACCATCTGCTTTAACTTCCCGTTTTCTGGCGATCTAGACATAGTGGAAAGTACCAAGGTCCGTCTTGCCTAACTCATGTGATTAAATTGAGCAATTGAGCAATTGATCATAAAGTAGCTGAATATATTTGCTTTTCATGCAAGGACATGATTTAAAGGGATTTACATGCAAGTGAGATCTACATGATATATATTTCTATCACAGCGGTAACATCCACCGCCGAGGTTGCACGCTCGAGAGACGCCAACCGGCCCTCCAGCAGCTGGATGTACCCCTGCAATCGCTGTTTGTCCGCCATTACTTAGCCAGATCCTGGCGCTAGTATAATGTTAGGGTTTGCGGAACGCACCAAATATATTTATTGAGGTGATTGGTGCGTTCGCAACCCGGGATCCACCATGCAGGAATATCCTGCTGCTAAGTGGATGGCGGCGCAAGGTGACAGTAATAACCAGCTGTTAGCTTCACAGAGTGGCCGAGAAGGCAAAGCTCTGTGCCCTGTTAACTCTCACAGAGACACAGGCTAACTACCCAGACGAGAGCAGTCAGTGGTCATTCATGCATACTACACTCCTCGCCGGAGGTGCCAGCATTCTAGGGGCTTGTTACAGCCGGGTCCCTGAATACTCTCACACACAAACTCCTCGCCGGAGGTGCCAGCATTCTAGGGGCTATGTCAGCCGGGTCCCTGAACACATTCACACAATGGCGCAAAGCATGTAGCATATGAAGATACTAGCGCATGGCCGTGCGGCCATGCGAGCCTTAAATAGCTGCAGCACATATAGGACCTTAAAGAAGAGGACCAATGAGAGATTGCCATACCTGAGCATGTGACCCTAGATCTCCACTGAGAGATCTTGCCCTGGGCATGCTCAGTGTGTGCAGAGCAGGACTTAGTCCAAGCACCTATAGGACCTTCCTGAAAGGACCAATGGACTTGGCTGCAGAAGCTGAACATGTGACCCCTTATCTCCAGTGAGAGATCTTACCCTGGGCATGCTCAGTATGTGCAAAGCAGGACTTAGTCCCAGGAAAGCCTGTTCGCCGTAGATCAGTGCAGGGTACAATAGTAGAGCCTGGAGAGACAGCAATAACCCTATGCACTGAATCAGACTCAGTGAGACGCTGGGACCGACGTCTCTGCTGAGCAGGCTCCACTGCGGCCGATGGAGAATGAGAGACCGCTGCAGAGACGGATCGAGATTCCCCCTGTGCAGCAGAGGAAACTCGACTCCTAACAGACCGACTCCTAAAATATATCATAAATTGGGCACAGAAGTTCAATGCAGTTTGGGGAGGAATATTTCTTTCATAGGAATTTGGGAAAGTTGTGAAATGTCTTATAAATGTCTGTCCTATTCCTGATCTAAGGTCTAGACTTTTAGCTGAGATGAATCTGTGCTGCAGTTTATGTTCATGATAAGTAGTGAAGCTCCTCCTCTACAGATAGGGGGAAAAACAAACACAGGGAAGGAAAGCCTACATTCATCTCAGAATTTCTGGAGTGAACAGAAAAGCAAGATTAAAGAAGGTAAGTACTTCCTTAAAGCATATCTAAACTTTTAATAAACTGTGCATAAATCAATAGTCCAGTATATGTTGTCTCTGTATGCTTGATGTTTTAGTTTGTTTAACCTTTTAACTCATGTTTGGAGAACTGAGCTGCTCTGATGAGTTATATACACTATACATAGAATATAAGGGGAAAAAATGTTTTCTAACATCTCAAATTCGGAAATACAGTAACAGGATCGATGAGGATACATATATTTGTGTGTCTGTTCTGGAATGTGATTCCACACAAACATGCTCCCTCCTTCCTCCCCTCTTCATAGACTGTGAAGAAATATGATGTGAAGCATTTAGTGAACTGTACACTGAGACAAGCCTTGACATTGAAAGTGCAGAGTAAAGCTATTTAACAACACATTTTGCAAACTTTATACTTATCTGTCCTATTGATTTATGCAAAGATTGGTTAATTTCCATCCCAAATTATACAGTGCATGATTCCCTATTCTTGCAAGAAATACAATATACTTTTTTTTTTTTTTCCAGGACAAAATTATTTTGAGAGTGAACTTACATAATTACAAAATGTCTAAGAAGCATCTTATGAAGTCAGCTGTATTTGAGCATTTCACAGTAACTGAAGATAATAAACATTTTATGTGTCAGTGTATAAATGACCCAGAAGAAAACAAATGCTGTGATGCCAAATTCAGTGCATACTCAGGCGGTGGTAAAAATGCTCCTTCAAGAGCTTCCAATCTAAAAAGATATTTACAACGCTGCCACCCAGAAGTTTACAAAGCTGACTGAAAAAGATCACAGCGGCACCAAGAAACCAGCACTTCCCACCAGGGAAATGAGGAGGGAAAGAGCATCTCAAACGTCAGTTACAAGATATTTTGTAAGTGACGAAGTTACTGTAACAATGACAACAATGACAGCAGATGTGTTTAAAAGACAGCTCATCGAGCTTGTTGTGAAGGACTGTGTACCATTATCATTACTTGCACGACCAGCTTTTACAGCTCTTAATGGAGAAATGGATCTCAAACTTGGTGTTTCTCTGGAAAGTGAAAGTATTAGAAAATGAGTGATTGAAGAAGCCCTTAACCAAAAGGAAGATCTTAAAAAGACTCTAAAGAGAGGCTTTGTATTTCTTAAAATGGATGCCTGCACACGTCAGAGAGTGACCTATTTTGCTATCAATGTTCGATATGTTTGTGACAAAAAAATTGTTACTAAGACACTGGCAGTAAAAATAGTAAAGCTCATCACAGCAGCCAGTTTTTCCAGACCTTAGTGGAATAAGTTCTGCAAGATTATGAACTCAAAAAAGAACAGGACCCCACATACTTACCAGGTACGCGCCACACATGAAGCCAGGCCTTTCTATCTGAGGCTGCTTCCCTGTGCTGTCACCGACTCTAGACAGTTCCCCTGCCGTGTGATGCTTCCAACATCCTGATCAGGCTGAGTTAGGGGACCCCCGCTACCTGCACAGGCCCGTCAGGAGTGGGATAACTTCTTTTCAAGGCCTGCCTGAAGAGGTTCCGCTGTCAGGGACAGGAAACCAACTGATGCGGGAGAGAGGTACCGCCCTTTTATGTCTGCAGGTTTCCTATCCCTGAAGGGCGGATCCCCTCTCTCGTTGTGCTGTCATGGCAACTGAATAAAGACTTTCTTATGGTGTGGTGTTTGATTAACCATTTAACTACTCTAGGATTAGTAATGGATAGGTGTCTTATTGACACCTCTCCATTAATAAGCCGGCTTAATGTCACCTTACAATAGGGCAAGTGGGAAGATCCGGGCAAAGCTCCAGAATGGGAGCATCTAATAGATGCAGCTTTTCTGGGCAGCAGCAGGCTGTTTTTTTTTAGGCTGGAGAAGGGGGGGGGCATATCCATGGCCCCTTACTAGCCTGAGAATAGCAGCCGCAGCTGTGAATTTTGCAGGGTTGGTTTATAAATATAGGGGGGACCCCAAGTAGTTTTTTTCTTTCATTCATTCTCCCCTGCTCGTGCTGCTGCCAGCAGAGCAGGGGACAATGGATGAAAGCCGCGTTCAGCACCACACACAGGGGAACAGCGATTTACAGTAGCGCTGCTTCCCCCGCGGCCATCCGTGCGCATGGAGGACAGTGTACACTGATAAAAACGGACATGTCTGAGTGTTTTTCACACGGACACATGGTCCGCAAAACACGCTGACATCTGCATAGACCCATTCATTTGAATGGGTCTACGTGTGTCAGTGTCTCCGGTACGTAAAAAAACTGTCACTACATGTACCGGAGGCACTGATGTGTGAATCCGGCCTCAGAGGCCCATCATAATGTTTTTCTTCAAGCGATTTTCTAACTTGTCACTACATTCTACTTACGCTGTCATTTGGCTTTGTAGTTTACAGATCTGGACAGGAAACGGTCAGTGTCTCCTAATTTCAGGCGGTAGGTGGATCCTCCAGGCTATACATTCTATAGAAAAAGGCTTTTAATGCCAAAAGTCATTTGAACAGTTTTGGATAGAGGAGAATGTTGGGGTCTAGAGGCAAAATGGCGATCGCACGATTGTGATACGACTGGACTACACCACCGATAAAGCAGCCACAGCCGGTGACTGAGAAGGATCTGTGACTTCTCTGTATATAGTGGTTACTACTCACCTGGGTAGTCATATGTGGGAATCTCCTCTTTACACCACTCATAACCCCACACATATGTCTCTGTAGTATTAATATGGTTCAGATCTTCATCCTGAAGCAAATATTGTAAAAGTCACAGACAGATGGAGAAGTCACATCTATGATGAGCTCTAGTCCTGCCAACTCCACCATTCTCATTACATAAGTATAAAACATAAAATACTGGTGGATAAAACAAGACTGAGCACAAGACCTTCACAGCCGTCTACACATCATAGAGGAGATCTCATGACACCTTCTCTCCATCTATCTGATGATCCTGAGGAACATTAGGATCTTCTTGTTTATAGTCCTGTGGAAGAAGAGGACGAGGACATCTCTCTGGTGTTGTCCACTTACTGGATTGATCTGGAGGAAACACATACAGGGACTGAATTTACTCTATACATACAGATAATTATAGACCATGTGTATTTAGTCCTGCCTATAACCTGGTGATGTGAGGGGCTGGGGAACCTCCATCATGACATCCTTGTAAAGATCTTTGTGTCCTTCTAAATACTCCCACTCCTCCATGGAGAAATAGACTGTGACATCCTGACACCTTATAGGAACCTAGTAAATATAGGAAAACTGACTGAACAGCAATCTAGTCTGAACTTGTGCATAACCCAAAAAAGTCTTACATAGTAAATAGATAATGGCTGCACTCAATTTTACTGTGCTAAAGCAAGGAAATCTGCGATACATGAAATGTGAATAGCATAATGGCTTGTGAAATCTATGAAAAATCACATGAGATGCTTAGCACAAGATTTGGCCAAACATTGTGAGCCCATCCACCAAATGTCAAGGTGATCTCAGATCGGATGGTTAACTGACCTGTCTGCCTAGTGGTTATGCACAAGTTCAGACTAGATTGCTGTTCAGTCAGTTTTCCTATATTTACTATGTACTTTTTTTCTGACTTGAACGCCCGCCCTTCACCATGCTGTGATTTTAATTACATCCAAACACAGTTGGTTCCGACCTTCCTATAAATGCAGGCTTTACCATGTTATTAGCCACAGGTAAGTGTTCACACTAGGCAGAGAGGTCAGTTACCCATCCGATCTGAGATCACCTTGACGTTTGGTGGATGGGCTCACAATTTTTGGCCAAATCTTGTGCTAAGCATCTCATGTGTTTTTTCATAGATTTCACAAGCCATTATGCTATTCACATTTCATGTATCGCACATTTCCTTTCTTTAACACAGTAAAATTGAGTGCAGCCATTATCTATTTACCTTATAGGAACCTGACACATACAATGATACCGTCACCCCCCGATCCCTTCATAGCATTCCTGTATAATGTCCTAGCATTCCCAGCAGTGTCACCTCTCCAGTCAGCAGCTCAATCATCTTGTAGGTGAGTTCTAGGATCTTCTGGTCATTGATGTCCTCATGTATCAGGTTGTGAGGTGAAGGCCCTGTGATTGGGCTCAGGGGTCTTCCCCATCCCTCAGACACAGGGTCCTGACAGCGCTCTCTAGAGGTCTTCTTCACTACCGTGTAATCCTGGTTATGGAGAGACACATTAATAAATCTCACTACAGACATTTCCAGAGTCCTCACCTCTCCAGTTCTGTCCATCTGTTATTCCCATAGATAAGAATGATGAAATGTGACGTCATCAAAATCTCTCACCTCTCCAGTAAGCCGGAAGAGGATCTCTAGGGTGAGGTGTAATATCCTCTCAGCCATCTTGTCTCTGTCCATAGCCATCCTTGATGGGCAAGTCAAAGAAATTCTCTTATATTGAAGATCATCACTGAGAGGATCCGATATTGTAGAGACCTGAATGAAAAGATGAGTTGATGTAACATGATAAAAATCTTTTGGAATAATACAATTACTGGAAATATTAAGGGAAACATATGAGAAGATAGAACGTGTAGATGTTGTATTCTTAGTCTTGTATGGACTGGAGCGCAAGTTGAATTACCGACAAAGCCATCTCCCAATCACTGGCTATGTTACTCTGCTTTGGCAACTGATTGGCTGTTTAATCACAAGTCTTAATGCAATAAGAAACCCCCCCCGAAAAAAACAAAAAAACAAGAGCAGCACTGTCCCTTGTGCTGAGGTTCTTCCAAGACTATGATCAGGGTATGGTGCAATAACTCACGAACTAAAAAAAACGCTTACAAAAGACCTTAGGTGCTCCTCTGGAAAAAACATCCATCTGCACAATCCATGTAAGAAAATATAAGAAGGCACTCACCGGTCTTCAGAAAGTCAATTCTTTATTGATACCAACTCCAGATAAAAATCATGGCCGGGGGAGCAGGAGCCGAAGCTCAGCGTGAAACGGCAAGCGTCGTCTTCCCCTGCTCACACGAGCTTCGGCTCCTGCTCCCCCGGCCATGATTTTTATCTGGAGTTGGTATCAATAAAGAATTGACTTTCTGAAGACCGGTGAGTGCCTTCTTATATTTTCCTACATGGATTAATCACAAGTCTGTTTAGAATGACGAGAAAATACAGACTGGCGGGGACCCAAGCTGTAATAGTATTTTCTATTATTTTACAACATACCGCTTTCTTCCCTGACATCTAAAAATAAAACCTATATATTTAGGCCACAGACAACAAGCAGTTTCTTCCTCGGAGTCGGCAGCTGAATACGTTCCTCATAGACTAATTTTCCATAACACTAATTCTCGTCTCATTTACCGACCCTGGAATCGGCATTAGCAATACTGCAGGAGAAATTCATAACTACTTCACGATGAGGACGACATCTTCATCTTCTACTACAGCTCTAGAAACATATTTCTCCAGAGTCCGTCACTGACTCCATCCCCACCGGTCGTCTATATGAAGGTTTCCCGTCTTCCCCGCACTGTAATCTTCTATCACGTTAGATCTCAGGTCTGAGTCACACATAGAAGTTTGAGGCTTTTATAAAAGCTTGTTTGTAAGAACATCAAGACAGAAGTTACCTTTATATTATGTTGGTTTTTTTTTAGCATTTTCTTGTAGGCTTCCATATAATACATAGAAAACACCACCCCAAAGATTGGGGATGGAGGTCTGTTATGACCCCAATGGCAGAGGGTCTCAGAAATAAATACCAAGTCTGCAAACACAAAAAAAACAGCTCATAGGGCAGTGGTAACTGGGCTGACCGTATATCTAATCCTAGCACCACAAATAGCAGCAGCCGGGGAACGTGCCTACGTTGGTTCTAGACGTCTCGCGCCAGCCGGAGAACTAACTAACCCTAGAAGGGAAAAGATAGACCTTTCTTGCCTCCAGAGAAAAGACCCCAAAAGTTGGATACAAGCCCCCAACAAATAATAACGGTGAGGTAAGAAGAAAAGACAAACGTAAGAATGAACTAGGTATTTAGCAAAGAGAGGCCCACTGACTAATAGCAGAATATAGTAAGATGACTTATACGGTCAGCTAAAAAACCCTATCAAAATTTCCACGCTGGATATCCAAGAACCCCTGAACCGTCTAACGGCCCGGGGGGAGAATACCAGCCCCCTAGAGCTTCCAGCAAAATCAGGAATCACATATAGTACAAGCTGGACAAAAAATAAGAGCAATGCAAATAACCAAAAATCAAGGAAGCAGGACTTAGCTTAATTTTGCAAGAACCAGGACCAGTGGACAGGAGCAAACAGAAAGGACTGATTACAACGATGCCAGGCACCAGACTGTGAATTCAGGAAGTTTATATAGCAACACCCCTGGACTAACGACCCAGGTGGGTGCCAAACAGAGGGAAGACAAGAGTCATATCACTAGTGACCACAAGAGGGAGCCAAAAAAGTCTAATTCACAACAGTACCCCCCTTTAACCCCTTCATGACCCAGCCTATTTTGGCCTTAATGACCTTGCCGTTTTTTGAAATTCTGACCAGTGTCCCTTTATGAGGTAATAACTCAGGAAAGCTTCAACGGATCCTAGCGATTCTGAGATTGTTTTTTCGTGACATATTGGGCTTCATGTTAGTGGTAAATTTAGGTCGATAATTTCTGAGTTTATTTGTGAAAAAAACGGAAATTTGGCAAAAATTTTGAAAATTTCGCAATTTTCACATTTTGAATTTTTATTCTGTTAAACCAGAGAGTTATGTGACACAAAATAGTTAATAAATAACGTTTCCCACATGTCTACTTTACATCAGCACAATTTTGGAAACAATTTTTTTTTTTGCTAGGAAGTTATAAGGGTTAAAATTTGACCAGTGATTTCTCATTTTTACAACAAAATTTACAAAACCATTTTTTTAGGGACCACCTCACATTTGAAGTCATTTTGAGGGTTCTATATGGCTGAAAATACCCAAAAGTGACACCATTCTAAAAACTGCACCCCTCAAGGTGCTCAAAACCACATTCAAGAAGTTTATTAACCCTTCAGGTGTTTCACAGCAGCAGAAGCAACATGGAAGTAAAAAATGAACATTTAACTTTTTAGTCACAAAAATGATCTTTTAGCAACAATTTTTTTATTTTCCCAGCGGTAAAAAGAGAAACTGGACCACGGACGTTGTTGTCCAATTTGTCCTGAGTACGCTGATACCTCATATGTGGGGGTAAACCACTGTTTGGGCGCACGGCAGGGCTCGGAAGGGAAGGAGCGCCATTTGACTTTTTGAATGAAAAATTGGCTCCAATCTTTAGCGGACACCATGTCACGTTTGGAGAGCCCCCGTGTGCCTAAACATTGGAGCTCCCCCACAAGTGACCCCATTTTGGAAACTAGACCCCCCAAGGAACTTATCTAGAAGCATAGTGAGCACTTTAAACCCCCAGGTGCTTCACAAATTGATCCGTAAAAATGAAAAAGTACTTTTTTTTCACAAAAAAATTATTTTAGCCTCAATTTTTTCATTTTCACATGGGCAACAGGATAAAATGGATCCTAAATTTTGTTGGGCAATTTCTCCTGAGTACACCAATACCTCACATGTGGGGGTAAACCACTGTTTGGGCACATGGTAAGGCTCGGAAGGGAAGGAGCGCCATTTGACTTTTTGAATGAAAAATTATCTCCATCGTTAGCGGACACCATGTCGCGTTTGGAAAGCCCCTGTGTGCCTAAACATTGGAGCTCCTCCACAAGTGACCCCATTTTGGAAACTAGACCCCCCAAGGAACTCATCTAGAGGCATAGTGAGCACTTTAAACCCCCAGGTGCTTCACAAATTGATCCGCAAAAATGAAAAAGTACTTTTTTTTCACACAAAATTTATTTTAGCCTCAATTCTATCATTTTCACATGGGCAACAGGATAAAATGGATCCTAAAATTTGTTGGGCAATTTCTCCTGAGTATGCCGATACCTCATATGTGGGGGTAAACCACTGTTTGGGTGCACGGCAAGGCTCGGAAGGGGAGGCGTGCCATTTGACTTTTTGAATGGAAAATTAGCTCCAATCGTTAGCGGACACCATGTCGCGTTTGGAGAGCCCCTGTGTGCCTAAACATTGGAGCTCCCCTACAAGTGACCCCATTTTGGAAACTAGACCCCCCAAGGAACTTATCTAGATGCATAGTGAGCACTTATAACCCCCAGGTGCTTCACAGAAGTTTATAACGCAGAGCCGTGAAAATAAAAAAATAATTTTTCTTTCCTCAAAAATGATTTTTAGCCCAGAATTTTTTATTTTCCCAAGGGTAATAGGAGAAATTGGATCCCAAATGTTGTTGTCCAGTTTGTCCTGAGTACGATGATACCCCATATGTGGGGGTAAACCACTGTTTGGGCGCACGGCAGGGCTCGGAAGGGAAGGCTTGCCATTTGGCTTTTTGAATGGAAAATTAGCTCCAATCATTAGCGGACACCATGTCGCGTTTGGAGAGCCCCTGTGTGCCTAAACATTGGAGCTCCCGCACAAGTGACCCTATTTTGGAAACTAGACCTCCCAAGGAACTAATCTAGATGTGTGGTGAGCACTTTGAACCCCCAAGTGCTTCACAGAAGTTTATAACGCAGAGCCGTGAAAATAAAAAATGTGTTTCCTTTCCTCAAAAATATTTTTTAGCCCAGAATTTTTTTATTTTTGCAAGAGTAACAGGAGAAATTGGACCCCAAAAGTTGTTGTCCAGTTTCTCCTGAGTACGCTGATACCCAATATGTGGGGGTAAACCACTGTTTTGGCACACGTCGGGGTTCGGAAGGGAAGTAGTGACGTTTTGAAATGCAGACTTTGATGGAATGCTCTGCGGGCATCAGGTTGCGTTTGCAGAGCCCCTGATGTGCCTAAACAGTAGGAACTCCCCACAAGTGACTCCATTTTGGAAACTAGACCCCCAAGGGAACTTATCTAGATGTGTGGTGAGCACTTTGAACCCCCAAGTGCTTCACAGAAGTTTATAACGCAGAGCTGTGAAAATAATAAATGTGTTTCCTTTCCTCAAAAATATTTTTTTAGCCCAGAATTTTTTATTTTTGCAAGAGTAACAGGAGAAATTGGACCCCAAAAGTTGTTGTCCAGTTTCTCCTGAGTACGCTGATACCCCATATGTGGGGGTAAACCACTGTTTGGGCGCACGTCAGGGCTCGGAAGGGAAGTAGTGACATTTGAAATGCAGACTTTGATGGAATGGTCTGCGGGCGTCACATTGCATTTGCAGAGCCCCTGATGTGCCTAAACAGTAGAAACCCCCCACAAGTGACCCCATTTTGGAAACTAGACCCCCCAAGGAACTTATCTAGATGTGTGGTGAGCACGTTCAACCCCCAAGTGCTTCACAGAAGTTTACAACGCAGAGCCGTGAAAATAAAAAATCTTTTTTCTTTCCTCAAAAAAGATGTTTTAGCAAGCAATTTTTTATTTTCACAAGGGTAACAGGAGAATTTGGACCCCAATATTTGTTGCCCAGTTTGCTGTGAGTACGCTGATACCCCAAATGTGGGGGTAAACCACTGTTTGGGCGCACGTCAGGGCTCGGAAGGGAAGTAGTGACATTTGAAATGCAGACTTTGATGGAATGGTCTGCGGGCGTCACATTGCATTTGCAGAGCCCCTGATGTGCCTAAACAGTAGAAACACCCCACAAGTGACCCCATTTTGGAAACTAGACCCCCGAAGGAACTTATCTAGATGTGTGGTGAGCACTTTCAACCCCCAAGTGCTTCACAGAAGTTTATAACGCAGAGCCGTGAAAATAAAAAATAATTGTTCTTTCCTCAAAAATTATGTTTTAGCAAGTAATTTTTTATTTTTGCAAGGGTAACAGGAGAAATTGGACCCCAACAGTTGTTGCCCAGTTTGTCCTGAGTACGCTGGTACCCCAAATGTGGGGGTAAACCACTGTTTGGGCGCACGTCGGGGCTTGGAAGGGCGGGAGCACCATTTGACTTTTTGAACGCAAGATTGGCTGGAATCAATGGTGGCGCCATGTTGCGTTTGGAGACCCCTGATGTGCCTAAACAGTGGAAACCCCTCAATTCTAACTTCAACACTAACCCCAACACACCCCTAATCCTAATCCCAACTGTAGCCATAACCCTAATCACAACCCTAACCCCAACACACCCCTAACCACAACCCTAACCGCAACACACCCGTAACCCTAATTCCAACCCTAATCCTAACCCTAATCCCAACCGTAACCCTAATCCCAACCCTAACCACAACTGTAACCCCAACACACCCCTAACCCTATCCGTAACCCTAACCACAAGCCTAATCTTAACCCTATTTCAAACCCTAGCCCTAATTCCAACCCTAACTCTAATTCCAACCCTAACCCTAAGGCTATGTGCCCACGTTGCGGATTCGTGTGAGATTTTTCCGCACGATTTTTGAAAAATCTGCAGGTAAAAGGCACTGCGTTTTAACTGCGGATTTACAGCAGATTTCCAGTGTTTTTTTGTGCGGATTTCACCTGCGGATTCCTATTGAGGAACAGGTGTAAAACGCTGCGGAATCCGCACAAAGAATTGACATGCTGCGGAAAATACAATGCAGCGTTTCTGCACGGAATTTTCCGCACCATGGGCACAGCGGATTTGGTTTTCCTTAGGTGTACATGGTACTGTAAACCTGATGGAAAACTGCTTCGAATTCGCAGCGGCCAATCCGCTGCGGATCCGCGGCCAATCCGCTGCGGATCCGCGGCCAATCCGCTACCGATCCGCTGCGGATCCGCGGCCGATCCGCTGCGGATCCGCTGCCAATCCGCTGCGGATCCGCAGCCAATCCGCTGCGGATCCGCTGCCGATCCGCTGCGGATCCGCGGCTGATCCGCTGCGGATCCGCTGCCTATCCGCTGCGGATCCGCTGCCAATCCGCTGCCGATCCGCTGCCGATCCGCTGCCGATCCGCGGCTGATCCGCTGCCGATCCGCTGCGGATCCGCTGCCGATCCGCTGCCGATCCGCGGCCGATCCGCTGCGGATCCGCTGCCGATCCGCTGCGGATCCGCTCTGTGTGCACATGCCATAACCCTACCCCTAACCCTACCCGTAACCCTAACCCTACCCCTAACCCTACCCCTAGTTCTAACCCTAGTTCTAACCCTAACCCTAGTGGAAAAAAAAAAAAAAAATTCTTTATTTTATTATTGTCCCTATGGGGGTGATAAAGGGGGGGGGGTTATTTATTATTTTTTTATTTTGATCGCTGTGATAGAACCTACCACAGCGATCAAAATGTACTTGTAAGGAATCTGCCGACTGGCAGATTCGGCGGGCGCACTGAGCATGCGCCCGCCATTTTCCAAGATGGCGGCGCCCAGCGAGGAGACGGCCGGACACCGGGAGGATCGGTAAGTATGAAGGGGTGGTGGGGGGGGTGGATCGGAGCACAGGGGGGGTGATCGGAGCACAGGGGGGGGGATCTGAGCAAGGAGGGAGCGGACAGGAGGACGGGGGAGCCGGCAGGCGGACGGAGGGGACCGGACCCCATAACGGAGGACTGGGGGGGCGATCGGTGGGTGTGGGGGGGGGTCACTTTAGTATTTCCAGCCATGGCCGATGATATTGCAGCATCGGCCATGGCTGGATTGTAATATTTCACCAGTTTTTTAGGTGAAATATTACAAATCGCTCTGATTGGCAGTTTCACTTTCAACAGCCAATCAGAGCGATTGTAGCCACGGGGGGGTGAAGCCACCCCCCCTGGGCTGAAGCACCACTCCCCCTGTCTCTGCAGATCGGGTAAAATGGGAGTTAACCCCTTCACCCGATCTGCAGGGACGCGATCCCTCCATGACGCATACGCTGCGTCATAGGTTGGGAAGGCACAGACTTTCATGACGCAGCGTATGCGTCAAAGGTCGGGAAGGGGTTAAGGAGGGGTCACCGAACCCTCACCAAGACCACCAGGGCGATCAGGATGAGCAGCGTGAAAGGCACGAACCAAATCGGCCGCATGCACATCAGAGGCAACCACCCAGGAATTATCCTCCTGACCATAGCCCTTCCACTTGACCAGATACTGAAGCCTCCGCCTGGAGAGACGAGAATCCAACATCTTCTCCACCACATACTCCAACTCGCCCTCAACCAACACCGGAGCAGGAGGCTCAACAGAAGGAACCACAGGTACCACGTACCGCCGCAACAAAGACCTATGGAACACGTTGTGAATGGCAAACGACACCAGAAGATCCAAGCGAAAGGACACAGGATTAAGAATTTCCAATATCTTGTAAGGACCGATGAAGTGAGGCTTGAATTTAGGTGAGGAGACCTTCATAGGAACAAATCGAGAAGACAGCCATACCAAATCCCCAACACGAAGTCGGGGACCCACACCGCGGCGGCGGTTGGCAAAACGCTGAGCCTTCTCCTGTGACAACTTTAAGTTGTCCACCACATGATTCCAAATCTGCTGCAACCTATCCACCACAGAATCTACCCCAGGACAGTCAGAAGGCTCCACATGTCCCGAGGAAAAATGAGGATGGAAACCAGAGTTGCAGAAAAATGGCGAAACCAAAGTAGCGGAACTAGCCCGATTATTAAGGGCAAACTCAGCCAACGGCAAGAAGGTCACCCAATCATCCTGATCTGCAGAAACAAAACACCTCAAATAAGCCTCCAGAGTCTGATTAGTTCTTTCCGTTTGTCAATTAGTCTGAGGATGAAAGGCAGATGAAAACGACAAATCAATGCCCATCTTAGCACAAAAGGATCACCAGAACCTGGAAACAAACTGGGATCCTCTGTCAGACACGATATTCTCAGGAATGCCGTGTAAACGAACCACATTCTGAAAGAACAAAGGAACCAGATCGGAAGAGGAAGGCAGCTTAGGCAAAGATACCAAATGGACCATCTTGGAAAAGCGATCACATACCACCCAGATGACAGACATTCCTTGAGACACCGGAAGATCTGAAATGAAATCCATGGAAATGTGTGTCCAAGGCCTCTTCGGGAAAGGCAAGGGCAAGAGCAACCCGCTGGCACGAGAACAGCAAGGCTTAGCTCGAGCACAAGTCCCACAGGACTGCACAAATGACCGCACATCCCGTGACAAGGAAGGCCACCAAAAGGACCTAGCCACCAAATCTCTGGTGCCAAAAATTCCCGGATGCCCTGCCAACATCGAGGAATGAACCTCGGAAATGACTCTGCTGGTCCACTTATCAGGAACAAACAGTCTGTCAGGTGGACAAGAGTCAGGTCTACCAGCCTGAAATCTCTGCAACACACGTCGCAAATCTAGAGAAATGGCTGACAAGATTACTCCCTCTTTAAGAATACCAACTGGTTCTGCGACTCCAGGAGAATCAGGCACAAAGCTCCTTGAAAGAGCATCAGCCTTCACATTCTTTGAACCTGGTAAATACGAGACCACAAAGTCAAAATGGGAGAAAAACAATGACCAACGGGCCTGTCTAGGATTCAGGCGTTTAGCAGACTCGAGATACATCAGATTTTTGTGATCAGTCAAGACCACCACACGATGCTTAGCACCCTCGAGCCAATGACGCCACTCCTCAAATGCCCACTTCATGGCCAACAACTCCCAATTGCCAACATCATAATTCCGCTCAGCAGGCGAAAACTTCCTAGAGAAAAAGGCACATGGTCTCATTACAGAGCAACCAGGGCCTCTCTGCGACAAAACGGCCCCTGCCCCAATCTCAGAAGCATCCACTTCAACCTGAAAGGGAAGTGAGACATCAGGCTGGCACAAAACAGGCGCTGAAGTAAACCGGCGCTTCAACTCTTGGAAAGCTTCCACGGCTGCAGGAGCCCAGTTAGCAACATCAGAACCTTTCTTGGTCATATCCGTCAAAGGTTTAACAACGCTCGAAAAATTAGCGATAAAACGACGGTAGAAGTTAGCAAAACCCAAGAACTTCTGAAGACTCTTAATTGACGTGGGTTGAGTCCAATCATGAATAGCTCGGACCTTGACTGGGTCCATCTCCACCGCAGAAGGGGAAAAAATAAAACCCAAAAAGGGAACCTTCTGTACTCCAAAGAGACACTTTGAACCCTTAACAAACAAAGCATTCTCACGCAAAACCTGAAACACCATCCTGACCTGCTCTACATGCGAGTCCCAATCATCAGAAAAAAACAGAATATCATCCAGATAAACAATCATAAATTTATCCAGATACTTCCGGAAAATATCATGCATAAAGGACTGAAACACTGAAGGAGCATTAGAGAGCCCAAAAGGCATCACCAAGTACTCAAAATGACCTTCGGGCGTATTAAATGCAGTTTTCCATTCATCTCCTTGCTTAATGCGCACAAGGTTGTACGCACCACGAAGATCTATCTTGGTGAACCACTTGGCACCTTTAATCCGGGCAAACAAGTCCGACAACAGTGGCAAAGGATACTGAAATTTAACAGTGATTTTATTCAGAAGCCGATAGTCAATACAAGGTCTCAAAGATCCGTCCTTCTTGGCCACAAAAAAGAATCCCGCACCAAGAGGGGAAGAGGATGGACGGATATGCCCCTTCTCCAGAGATTCCTTGATATACGAATGCATTGCGGTATGCTCAGGTACAGACAGATTAAATAGTCTTCCCTTAGGAAATTTACTACCTGGAATCAAATCTATAGCGCAGTCACAGTCCCTATGAGGAGGCAGCGCACCGGACCTGGACTCGCTGAATACATCCTGAAAATCAGACAAATACTCAGGAACTTCCGAAGGAGTAGAGGAAGCAATAGACACCGGTGGGGAATCACCATGAATTCCCTGACAGCCCCAACTTGACACAGACATTGCCTTCCAATCCAAGACTGGATTATGGGTCTGTAACCATGGCAGACCCAAAACGACCAAATCATGCATTTTATGCAGAACAAGAAAACGAATCACCTCCCGATGTTCAGGAGTCATGCACATGGTTACCTGTGTCCAAAACTGCGGTTTATTTTCCGCCAATGGCGTAGCATCAATACCTCTAAGAGGGATAGGATTTACCAATGGCTCAAGAACAAAACCACAGCGCTTGGCAAATGACAGATCCATAAGACTCAGGGCAGCACCTGAATCCACAAACGCCATGACAGGGTAGGAAGACAATGAGCAAATTAAAGTCACAGACAAAATAAATTTAGGTTGCAAATTACCAATGGCGACAGGGCTAACAACCCTTGTTAGGTGTTTAGAGCATGCTGATATAACATGTGTAGAATCACCACAGTAAAAACACAACCCATTCTGACGTCTATGATTTTTCCGTTCATTTCTAGTCTGAATTCTATCACATTGCATTAAATCAGGTGTTTGTTCAGACAACACCACCAGAGGATTAGCAGCTTTGCGCTCCCGCAAACGCCGGTCAATTTGAATAGCCAGCGCCATGGAATCATTCAGACTTGTAGGAATGGAGAAACCCACCATCACATTCTGAATGGCTTCAGAAAGGCCATTTCTGAAATTTGCGGCCAGAGCACACTCATTCCACCGAGTAAGCACGGACCATTTCCGAAATTTTTGGCAATACACTTCAGCTTCATCCTGGCCCTGAGAAATAGCCAGCAAGGCTTTTTCTGCCTGAATCTCAAGATTGGGTTCCTCGTAAAGTAATCCGAGCGCCAGAAAAAATGCATCAATATTCGCCAATGCCGGATCTCCTGGCGCTAGCGAGAAAGCCCAATCCTGAGGGTCGCCCCGCAAGAAAG
The DNA here is from genome assembly GCF_051348905.1 of Ranitomeya variabilis. NCBI lineage: Eukaryota > Metazoa > Chordata > Amphibia > Anura > Dendrobatidae > Ranitomeya > Ranitomeya variabilis. The sequence continues at coordinate 710,882,659 of NC_135235.1, forward strand.
AAATAACAATTTTAACTTGCTGAGCTGAGTCTCCAGACGAACGGGGTCTCAGAGATAGAAACAATTTACAATTATTCCTGAAATTCCTAAACTTAAATCGGTCTCCAGAGAACAGTTCAGGAATAGGTATTTTAGGTTCAGACATAGGACTACTGGTAACAAAATCTTGTATGTCCTGCACACGAGCAGCAAGCTGATCCACACTTGTAATCAAAGTCTGGACATTCATGTCTGCAGCAAGCTTAAGCCACTCAGAGGTAAAGGGGAGGAAGAAAGAGGAAAAAAAAAAAAAAAACTCAGAATTTCCTTTCTTATAATCCCACTTCTGCAATGCATTAAACATTCAACTTTGGCCTGGCATACTGTTATGACCCCAATGGCAGAGGGTCTCAGAAATAAATACCAAGTCTGCAAACACAAAAAACCAGCTCATAGGGCAGTGGTAACTGGGCTGACCATATATCTAAACCTAGCACCACAAATAGCAGCAGCCGGGGAACGTGCCTACGTTGGTTCTAGACGTCTCGCGCCAGCCGGAGAACTAACTAACCCTAGAAGGGAAAAGATAGACCTTTCTTGCCTCCAGAGAAAAGACCCCAAAAGTTGGATACAAGCCCCCAACAAATAGTAACGGTGAGGTAAGAAGAAAAGACAAACGTAAGAATGAACTAGGTATTTAGCAAAGAGAGGCCCACTGACTAATAGCAGAATATAGTAAGATGACTTATACGGTCAGCTAAAAAACCCTATCAAAATTTCCACGCTGGATATCCAAGAACCCCTGAACCGTCTAACGGCCCGGGGGGAGAATACCAGCCCCCTAGAGCTTCCAGCAAAATCAGGAATCACATATAGTACAAGCTGGACAAAAAATAAGAGCAATGCAAATAACCAAAAATCAAGGAAGCAGGACTTAGCTTAATTTTGCAAGAACCAGGACCAGCGGATAGGAGCAAACAGAAAGGACTGATTACAACGATGCCAGGCACCAGACTGTGAATTCAGGAAGTTTATATAGCAACACCCCTGGACTAACGACCCAGGTGGGTGCCAAACAGAGGGAAGACAATCCCAGAGTCATATCACTAGTGACCACAAGAGGGAGCCAAAAAAGTCTAATTCACAACAGAGGTCCTGTGGAAAAATTATACTGTGTGTGAGAACCAAGAAACTGGCTGTATGGTAACAAGAATGACGATAAGTGAAGATTTATTATCTAGTGTTTTGGTTGGAAGTATACAACCCCTGGGAAAAATTATGTAATCACCAGCCTTGGAGGATGTTCATTCGGTTGTTTAATTTTGTAGAAAAAAGCAGATCACAGACATGGCAAAAAACTAGGGGAAAAATTATGAAATCACCCTGTAAATGTTCATAGCCAAAAATAACACCAGCATCAAATTAGATCTGCTCGTTAGTCTGCATCTAAAAAGGAGTGATCACACCTTGGAGAGCTGTTGCACCAAGTGGACTGACATGAATCATGGCTCCAATACGAGAAATGTCAATTGAAACAAAGGAGAGGATTATCAAACTCTTAAAAGAGGATAAATCATCACGTAATTTTGCAAAAGATGTTGATTGTTCACAGTCAGCTGTGACTAAAATCTGGACCAAATACAAACAACATGGGAAGGTTGTTAAAGGCAAACATACTGGTAGACCAAGAAAGACATCAAAGCGTCAAGACCGGAAACTTAAAGCAATATATCTCCAAAATAGAAAATGCACAACAAAACAAATGAGGAACGAATGGGTGGAAACTGGAGTCAACGTCTGTGACTGAACTGTAAAAAAATGCATAAAGGAAATGGGCTTTACATACAGAAAAGCTAAACTAAACCCATCATTAACACCTAAACAGAAAAACAAGGTTACAATGGGCTAAGGAAAAGCAATCATGGACTGTGGATGACTGGATGAAAGTCATATTCAGTGATGAATCGCAAATCTGCATTGGGCAAGGTGATGATGCTGGAACTTTTGTTTGGTGCTGCTCCAATGAGGTTTATAAAGATGCCTGCCTGAAGAGAACATGCAAATTTCCACAGTCATTGATGATATGGGGCTGCATGTCAGGTAAAGGCACTGGGGAGATGGCTGTCATTACATCTTCAATAAATGCAAAAGTTTATGTTGATATTTTGGACACTTTTCTTATCCCATCAATTGAAAGGAAGTTTGGGGATGATGAAATCATTTTTCAAGATGATAATGCATCCTGCGATAGAGCAAAAACTGTGAAAACATTCCTTAAAAAAGACACATAAGGTCAATGTCATGGCTGCAAATAGTCCGGACCTCAATCCAATTGAAAATCTTTGGAGGAGGTTGAAGAAAATGGTCCATGACAAGGCTCCAACCTGCAAAGCTGATCTGACAACAGCAATCAGAGAATGTTGGAGCCACATTGATGAAGAGTACTGTTTGACACTCATTAAGTCCAGGCCTCAGAGACTGAAAGCTGTTATAAAAGCCAGAGGTGGTGCAACAAAATACTACTGATGTGTTGGCGTGTTTCTTTGTCTGTTTGTTTTTCATGATTCCATAATTTTGTCCTCAGAATTGAGTGATTCCATAAATTTTCCCCTATGCTTGGTTAAAACTACCACATTTTTTGTTCTTGATTTCTTTTAGTGTTTCTTAAAGCCAGAAAGTTGCCATTTGAAATTACTTTAGTTTTGTGCCATGTCTGTGATCTGATTTTTTTTTTACAAAATTAAACAACTGAATGAACATCCTCCAAGGCCAGTGATTCCATAATTTTTTCCAGGGGTTGTATTATGTGGGGCATCTTGTACTATAATAATGTGTGGAGGATACTGGGGGAACATTATACAGTGTGGAGGCCAAGAAAGGGGCCCCGTACTATGAGAGTAATACTTGTTTCCTTGGTTCCAGTCTTTCATAGTTGGGTCATTTGTATCTAACAGCAGAACAATACCATTGTGAGTCTTATAATGAGACAACACAAACCCCCTAACTATAACATTCTATAACAACCCCACAATCTGTGACTCTTCAGGATAAATCGCTCTCTCACCATTGGATTAGAGCTGATACTATGGAGCTAAAGTGACTAAACAGACTTTCTGTCACCTCCATAAAGGGGCACTTTTCCGTGTTTGTCAGAACTGTCCGAGGATTATTAGGGGTGACAGTTTCCCCCCAATTAGAAGGGACACCTGTGGATATTGGGGTCTTAACCAGCTACAGTTCTGGTGGGATTTACTCGGTAAAGTGCTGGAATCACTTTCTCCCAAAGGGTTAAATGGCGTCTGTAACTTCAATGTCTTTCTATGAAGCTTCCTCACTGAACTTTCTTCCTGTTTTCTGCCGTATTTCTATTACTCTCCGGAATCAGGAAAGTATTAAAGGGAACCTGTCAACCCGTTTTTTCCGTATGAGATAAAAATACTGTTAAATAGGGCCTGAGCTGTGCATTACAATAGTGTATTTTGTGGACCCCGATTCCCCACCTATGCTGCCGAAATACGTTACCAAAGTAGCCGTTTTCGCCTGTCAATCAGGCTGGTCTGGTCAGATGGGTGTGGTGTCTTCCCCCAGATCTTGCTTATTTTTCCGTTGGTGGCGTAGTGTTTTGCGCATGCCCAAGTCCAGAATCCACTGCACAGGGGAGGGAAAAGAGCGCGATCTGCGCTATTCCCCTGGTGATCGGTGGGGGTGGCCATCTTCCTGTGGCCGCGCGTGCGCAGATGCGGCGCTCTGCTGCCCGGGGCTTCAGGAAAATGGCCGCGGGATGCCGCACGTGCGCAGATGGAGATCGCGGCGGCCATTTTCCTGAAGCAGAGTTCGCATCTCTCACATCGCATCTATTGCCTTGCGCTGGCGTGTACTCCGGAGGACAGAGAATGAACTTCAATCCAATATTGCGGCCAGCATGCAGCCAGCGGGTAAGGAAAGGGTGAATCAAACACCCGAAAACCCCGCCCATATGACCCAAAACTGGTCCCGCCAAATTCAGGTGACAGGTTCCCTTTAAAGTCATATGGCTTTTGTGTCCATAGAACTTGGCCATACATATTTGGAACAAATACTTTAAATGTCAAAGCATAAAACAAAATACTTTTGCAACAGCAAAATACATAACGAAAACAAACATAAAGGTTTTGGAATGTTGGTGGAGGTGATGGCGGCAGTCCAGATTCAGTCTCTTGCTGCCTTTGTTGGCCAAATTGTCCTTCACCCTGTGTGGGTGCATACTCTTGGCCATGCTGTTGATGTTGCACATGGTCAGATTGGAGACTAGCCAAGTGACCATAGGGATATTGTAGAGTAGACTCCTGTGAATTATGAAACCCATGTGACTCATACCCCCCAATATGGCCATGTTGTCCAAACCCAGGTTGGGACCAGCCTCCAACACTGGGTCTGTACAAGTGGCCATATTGGGAAGGTTGGTGATAGAATGCCATTTGTGGCTGTTGTGGCCACGGTTGGTTTTGGGGGGAATGGGTTGAGGTGTAGGCACACGTGGAGGAGGTGCATCAGATCACTGTTGAGCATGCACTTGTGAGTTTGTTTGAAATCTCATGAGGTTACGGGGTGACAGCTGCCACCTCTCTAAGAATTCAAACACCTCATATGGGGTATTGGGGGTGTGCATGCATCAATAAGGATCTGAATGCACCCTCTCACACGTAGACTCACCTCACGGGGTAGGGTACATAGGTACCAGGCCATGCTGTGGGAATATGCCTCCTCACCCTCATCCTGGGCAACCCTGGACAGATAGTTCAGAACCCCTGTATCCACATGCCTCCTTATATCATGCAGCTCTCTTCTTCGTCGCCACGGCGAGATATCACAGCAGGCTGCAGGGAGGCCTCCAGCAGTATAGTAGGGCTGCTGCTGTTTCCAGGATCTTCCAGGCTGATGGGTGCTGGTGCAGCATCTGGTTCTGTTATTGGAATAGCTTCTGGTGCAAAAGAACCTGGAGGGATGCAGCTTGAAGGCTCAGAAGGGCCAGCCACCCTGGATCAATTATGGCCTCTGATTCAGACCCTGTCTCCCTCTCAGTAAGGTTGGACTGGGTTCTGTTATGAAAGTGTGAAATGTAAAAAATATATATATGAGCATAAAATACATATGGGTAATGTGGTGTGATATATGAACTTACGGTCTGAGATCCGTATCCGTAATAGATATATTTTCATTTTTTAGGTGCAGAAGCACCACTCCTGGCCCGCTGCTGTCGTTCCTGGCTATTCTGATCGTGGACGCTGCGCTATCGTCTCATAACATCTTCCAATGTAATGACACACAATAAAATATTGTATAAAGGCATTGTGCACAGTGGTGCAACAAGTTTACAGAGATTTTACATAGTCATATGGCCTAGTAAGATGGATTTTTTAAACATTATCTTCATTCATAATAATTTGATTACAAACATCAGACTAGGATTTAAGGGGATAGTGTGAAAACCTGTTATTTACTGCAGTTTATAATATTATTTGAAAAACATAAGTGAACTTACTTATTTGTTGCTGTCCCTCATGTAGCCGCTGTTCAAACTCAGAAAAAAGAAGCCCACATATATTCCTCCATGCCGCCTCTTTTCTGACCCGGTTGGAGTAGTGTGCATCCCTCTGGTCCCATATTTCTGGCCTTTCTTGGACCAGGACAAGAAGCATTTCAACATTTATCACAGAAGCCATGCTGCAGGACTCCGTGGAGGCGTTCTTCCGGGACGTGTGGATCGCTTTTTGAGCTAATTAGCATGTCTAAGCTTCCTGATAATGGCTTGGCTCATTTCCTGTCACCTGGAAAAGTCTTGCGTATTTCTTGCAAGTCACACGCATGGTCCATGTGTAATCCGTATTTTTCTCGCCCCCATAGACTTTCATTGGCGTATTTTTTGCGGAATACGCTGCAATTTTCTCAGCCCATAAAATACGGCCAAGAAATATATGGCTGATGGAAGCTGCCCCATAGAGAAACATTGGTCTGTGTGCAATGCATGGATTTTGTGCCTCTCCCCCGTCCGTATTTCTCTCTAGTGTGACGCTGGCCTAACCTTTACTATGTAGTGTTTATGGGTTTAAAAAAACAAACAAAAAAATGTTTAATGGCTGCCATTTTACATTGCAGGTCTGTAAGGGTCGCTGGATGACACAGTCTGCAAAAACGGCAGCCCATAGGCAGAGGAGACGCCGACCCAATCTCTTACATTATATCCACATTAGATGTGAACTGGGTGCGCCTCTGTAGGCGGCTCAATTCACAGCTGTAGGTGTGGCCAGGCGCCATTTTACTATAACCCAGTGCTATCTGCTGAGCTCCATTTATATTCTATCACAAGCCTTGTTATGCCAGAAGCTGTACTGTTCACTACCAGCATAACTGGACCTGGGCAAGCTGTGCATACCAGTGGAGCAGCAGGAGATCATAGGAGGAGTGGATACCAGACCAGCTATGGAGACCATAGGAGCTGCTGGAGATCATAAGAGGAGAGTATACCAGACCAGCTGTGGAGACCAGAGGAGCTGCTGGAGATCATAAGAGGAGAGGATACCGGACCAGCTGTGGAGACCCGAGGAGCTGCTGGAAATCATAAGAGGAGTGGATACCGGACCAGCTGTGGAGACCCGAGGAGCTGCTGGAGATCATAAGAGGAGAGGATACCAGACCAGCTGTGGAGACCAGAGGAGCTGCTGGAGATCATAAGAGGAGAGGATACCGGACCAGCTGTGGAGACCCGAGGAGCTGCTGGAAATCATAAGAGGAGTGGATACCGGACCAGCTGTGGAGACCCGAGAAGCTGCTGGAGATCATAAGAGGAGAGGATACCAGACCAGCTGTGGAGACCAGAGGAGCTGCTGGAGATCATTAAAGGAGAGGATACCAGACCAGCTGTGGAGACCCCAGGAGATGCTGGAGACCGTAAGAGGAGAGGATACCAGACCAGCTGTAGAGACCCGAGGAGGTTCCGGATACCAGGGGAGCTGCAGGAGATCATAAGAGGGGAGGATACCTGACAAGCTGCTGGAGTCCCAAGGAGCTGCTGGATACCAGGTGAGCTCCTGGATACTGGGGGGAAATCTGATGTGCGAGATGGCATATGTGTAGAGCTGGCCACTTACTAAAGACTAATGGACAAATGGATGTAGAGCGGAGTCCACGGCTCTACGGGATGCAGGCTTTTTCCAGCACGGAGCACCGATTACATCAATATTATTGTATTTTATTAGATATTTGCTTACTGTGTTTTATTAGTGATTTTCTTGCTCGTGAGTTCATCCTCAGGAATCAATGTTTCCATTTGGTGACAGCAAGTAGAGGAAGGTGTGCTGAATGAATCTTATGTATACCTAAGGTGAGACAGTATACGCCCCCCGGAAGAAGGTAAGCGCCGAAATGTGCATAGAGACCAGGAGCACGATAGGTATGAGGAGCCCTTAACTTATTTGCATCATTTACCTGCTATCTAAATGTGTACATACTCGAGTATAAGCCGAGATTTTCAGCCCAAATTTTTGGGCTGAAATTGCCCCTCTCGGCTTATACTCGAGTCATGATTGGTGGTGGGGTCGGCGGGTGAGGGGGAGAGAGGTCTGTCATATACTCACATAGTCCCGGCGCTCCTGGCGCTCCCCCTGCCCGTCCCACGGTCTCCGGGTAACGCAGCTCTTCCCCTGTTCAGCGGTCACGTGGGACCGCTCATTAGAGAAATGAATATGGACTCCACCCCCATAGGGGCGGAGCCGCATATTCATTCCTCTAATCAGCGGTAACGGTGACCGCTGATAGAGGAAGAGGCTGCGGCACCGAAGACCAGCTGTCCGGGGGAAGAAGCGGGACGCCGGGAGCAGGTAAGTATTACATATTCACCTGTTCGCGTTCCACACGCCGGGCGCCGCTCCATCTTCCCGGCGTCTCTCCGCACTGTGCAGGTCAGAGGGCGCGATGACGCATATAGTGTGGGCGCCGCCCTCTGCCTGATCAGTCAGTGCGGAGAGACGCCGGGACGGGACGCTGAGGAGCTGCAAGCAAGAGAGGTGAGTATGTCATTTTTTTTTTATTGCAGCAGCAGCAATTGCACAGCTTTAGGCTGGTTTCACACTTGCGTTTTTATCTGCATGTGTTTTTTAAAAAAATGCATGTGTGAAAAACGCATGTAAACGCGGTAAAACGCATGCGTTTTTTAGACGCATGCGTTTTTATAGAAAAACACAAGAAAACACAAAACACAAAACACAAGAAAACACAAGAAAACACAAGAAAACCCTAACCCTAACCCTACCCCTAACCCTAAACATGACTGAAATACGTGGCACTGAAATACGTGGCACTTAAATACGTGGCACTGAAATACGTGGCACTGAAATACGTGCAACTGAAATACGTGGTACTTAAATACGTGGCACTAAAATACGTGGCACTGAAATACGTGATACGTGGCACTGAAATACGTGATACGTGGCACTTAAATACGTGGCACTGAAACACGTGGCACTGAAGTACGTGATACGTGGCACTTAAATACGTGGCACTTAAATACATGGCACTGAAATACGTGATACGTGGCACTTAAATACGGGCAACTGAAATACGTGGCACTTAAATACGTGGCACTATGACTGTCAGAAAATGTTCATTAAACGGTTAGGGGTGAGGTTAGGGGTAGAGTTAGGGTTAGGGTTTGGATCCCTTTATCACCTTGATGGTGGTGGGTGGCTTTTCAGTGTGTTTTCTGTTGTTTTTTCTATAAAAACGCATGCGTTTTTAACGCAAACAAACGCATGTGCTTAAAAACGCATGCGTTTACATAGACAGCAATGCATTTTTTTTTGCCGCGAAAAAACGCATGCGTTTTTTTCGCGGCAAAAAAAACGCCGCAAGAAAATACTGCAGGTTGCATTTCTGAAAATGAACGCATGCAGAAAAAAAACGCATGCGTTTGAAAACGCGACCAAACGCGTACAAAAAAACGCATGCGTTTTCAATGTTAAATATAGGGGAAAAACGCATGCGTTTTTTTGTGCAAAAAAACGCTGCAGACAAAAACGCAACGCAAGTGTGAAACCACCCTTATATGGTACATCTATGGGGCAATAATGAATGGTGCAGAGCACTATATGGCACAGCTATGGGGCAATAACGGTGCAGAGCACTATATGGCACAGCTATGGGGCAATAATGAACGGTGCAGAGCACTATATGGCACAGCTATGGGGCAACAATGAACGGTGCAGAGCACTATATGGCACAGCTTTCTATGGTACAGCTATGGGGCAATAATGAACGGTGCAGAGCACTATATGGCACAGCTATGGGGCAATAATGAACGGTGCAGAGCTTTATACGGCACAGTTATGGGGCAATAATGAATGGTGCAGAGCACTATATGGCACAGCTTTCTATGGCACAGCTATGGGGCCATAATGAACGGTATGGAGCATCTATTTTTATTTTTGAAATTCACCGGTAACTGCTGCATTTCCCACCCTAGGCTTATACTCGAGTCAATAAGTTTTCCCAGTTTTTTGTGGCAAAATTAGGGGGGTCGGCTTATACTCGGGTCGGCTTATACTCGAGTATATACGGTATTTATTCTCTTGGCACTGCAGTACTTTACATTATTTTCTGCATGTCAGTGTTTTAAATTACTGCCTTTGTAAAGCGGTTCTTACTTGGGATACACTCAGTATAATCTTCAGTATTAGCACTACTGCACACTTTTTTACTTGGGATATCCCCAATTATAACCTGTAGTATCAGCACTATTGCACTTTTTTGCACTGTTTGCACCTTTTGTCAGTATTATTAATTATTATCACTATTTATTTATATAGTATGGTTTGTTCTGTCACTTATTCAGGTATAAACACTAGACAATAAAATATAAACATAATTTATAGTGTATGATATTTTGTTTTTTTCACATTATTTTTATTTATCTTTTGAGTATTATCCCCATTTTCTAAATGCATTTTATAGTTTGGTATATTGGTATATTTATTATTAATTTTGGGCTTTCTCTGCAATATTATTCTATGTGCGCCTATTATCAGCTATATAATATTATAAATAATGTTTTAATATTTGGTATTATTTTCAATAAAGTAATTTCTTTAAAATATTGTCTTTTATTGCACTTTATTTTTTTTGGAAGAAGATGGCATATGTGAAGAGCTGGTCACTTACTAAAGACTAATGGACAAATGTACATAGAGCAGAGTCCACGGCTCTACGGGATGCAGACTTTTTCCAGCACGGAGCACTGGTTAGGCCGGTGTCACATTTGCGGTTGTGTCCGCAGCGTTTCTTCCGCAATTATCTGCGTGCGTCGTGTGTTCTTATATTTATCATTAGAGACGCATGTGTCTGCGATTGGTTGCGTTTTGCCGCGTTTGACGACGCATGTGTCGTTTCATTATCTGCGGTTTGGCGAGGTAAACGCTACATGTAGTAATTCTAGAGGAGTCAGTTTGCCACCTAGAAATGTATGCAGTTGTTGTTAGCGGATGGAATGCGGCAAAAAAACGCATTGCTGTCTATGTGAACGCATGCGGCCGCAAGCACATGCGTTTGCTTGCATTTGTGAACGCATGCGTTACACCACAGAAAAACATGTCTAGACACTGATTAGCCACCCCCCACATACAAGGTTATAAAGGGAGGGAGTGGACATTTGCAGTTCACTAATCAGCAGACTGGGAACAAGAGCAGACTCAGCAGACCAGACACAGGAAGGAATCTACACTCAGAACAATGTTTGTATATCCTAGCCAATGCCTTTATTTTCTATTTTCTGTCTCTACATGCCCTAATTTCTGCCATTTCTTTCTTTCTGCATGCATCAGAATGTCATCTTCTGATGAGGAGCAATGTCATGGGCCTTCTCAAGCCGAACATGTCAGTGAAGTGAGTACTCAACTCCTCAGATTGGTAAGTATTCACTGTCACATCTACACATGACAAATTATTTTTCCTTTTTTAGAGCACTTCTTCCACTGCGGCAGAAGGTGAGCAGGAGCAGCGGGGGTCACGTTCGGGTGGCAAGGCGGCAGCATGTAAGTATACCTGGCTGACTGTTTACTGTATCCTCACTTTACTATTCTTGAAACTTCCTTTCTTTACTTTCCTCTTTCTTTACATTTTTCTTCTGGACTCCTTTTTTATCTTGACTTTCATTATTCATGCCATTTCTCAGCCTCTGTTTTCTTTCTTTTCCTTATAATGTATCCAACATTAATGTCTTCATTTATTTTTTAGGTTCCACAACGGGATGAGGACCTCATTGACAATGATATCCTCATCTCCCTGGTCCATGATCCCCGTTGTGGGACACCCGGGTTCCCCAGCACTCGGACAACGTGACGATCCGGTGGCTATGAAATGAGGTGGCCAAAGCGATGTGAATTTGGCAGGGACAACGCCCCGACTCGGGTTCGAAATGCATTTTGTAAGTATTGCAATGCAGTGGGATGCAGCAGAGACCTTGGCCGTGCTCACTAAAACTGTGTGTGATGACAGAAACTCTCCGGAGTTTCTCTCATCACACACAGTTGTGTGAGCACGGCCAAAAGTCTATTGTCTAAGTAGTATTTTTTGTTTTTTCAACAGTGCTCAAAGTCAAAACACGTTGGCGTTCGATGAAGGACCGCTTCAACAAGGACCTGCGTCAAGAGAGCCGTGTTCCCAGTGGTTCCGGAGCAAGGATCCCAAAGTGTAAATACCACCACATTCTGGCATTTTTAAGACCGGTCCTTGCCCAGAGAACGTAAGTATTTTTTTGGTGTATTAGGTTGTGTTGTATTGCCATAATCTGTATGTTTCTATTCGACAGGAGTTGGCGTTTTTTGATTTTTTGGTATTAATTTTTTTTTCCTTTTTTCACAGCACATGGAGCAGCACTGTTGACCCAGGTTCTGGAGCGGTCCTTCATCAGACAGCCACGGACCTGTCCCAGCCATCCAGCAGCGCTGCAGCAAGTGGGCCTGCCACACTAACTGGAGACCAGGAAGTTGGTCCATCAGGTGTTCCCCTTTCGCAGTCCTCTGCCTCTGCCCACTTTTTTGGGGCTCCTCCCGGCAGCGGCAGAGGGCATCGGACAGGTCACTCATGCCCGAGTTTTTGCACTTGAGCTTGGTTTTTCACGATGGACTCAAGACTTTGTGTGACTGACTGGATACTGCCATTAGCCATATGAATACACGTATCCAGGAGGTCACCAAAAGCCTTGACCAAGTAAAAGCCGACCTCCAGAGGCCAGCACATCATTTTTTAACCAAATTGAACAGGGCATGTCGGAACACCTTACTCCTGATCTCCAGCTTAGTGTCATGCAGGCCTGCAATGCTGCTTAAATGCAGGCTATTCAGCAGCGTTGGTATTTTCAGCAGACAGTGGCGGCATATCCTCCTGTGTCTACACTGTCATGCTTGACCTCAATGCCTACCTCTGCTGCATACCACTCCAAGGCCACCTCTATTCCAAGCACTGCCGGACACCACTACAGCACCACCACCATGCCGAGTGCTGTGGGACAGCCCACCGCCACCATCATGACAACTGCTGCTCCTGCTTGGACCTCCTCCACTGACACCACCATGCAGCAGCAGGACCCTGGCATGGCCTTCCGCTCTGCCACCACGATGCAGCAGGACCCTGGCATGGCCTTCCGCTCCGCCACCATGATGCAGCAGGACCCTGGCATTCCCTTCCGCTCTGCCACCACGATGCAGCAGGACCCTGGCATGGCTTTCCAAACCCCTACCACAACCATGCGGCAGAAGCAGAGGGACAAAAACAGTGACAGTTTGGCCACTATGACCAGGCCGCAAGAAATGAGCCCGCCGAGGCTCCCCAGACTGCAGCGCTGAACCCAAAAAGGGAAAAAAAGCGGACTATTTTTATTCCTCCCCCTCACATCCCAATGTGTCTGTTTGTCTCACCCTTCCAGTGTGTCTCAGCCCTCTCATGCGTCAAGCCCCATCCCCGAGCTGCCAGACCCCAGTAATTTAATTGCCCTTTCTCCTGCCACCCCTGCGTCGTCCACAGTGAGTCAAGCTTCACAGCTACATTCCCCCCGTTTCCAGCACTCTACCCCAAGCAGGCGCAGTTAAGTTTTTTTTTCTGTTATCAAAATAAATAATAATGTTTTTTGCCCCCCAAAATGTTTGGTTTATTGTGTATTTCGCCGCTGGCCAAATAAAACACTGCATTGCACACTTTATTTTTTGGCCATCTCATAGGTCCAGTAGTTAGCAAGTACAACACTGCAGTTTTGTGTGTCTTTAGTAGAGAGATATGAGGTGGCCCAAAAAAATTATACTTGTATTTTCTCCATAATCTCTTCCTTCTGCTTAGTCTGTGACTAGTGTTGCAGACTGAAGAGAAAATGGCGGCAATACAATGCAGAACTATACTCAACAGGTCGTGTCCAAAAACTAATTAGTTAGAACACCTGACCTGATGAGAAGAGAACTGCCTTGTATAACCTCCATTTTCTCTTCTGTGTACGTAATCTATTCCACACAAAGTGAAGGGACGATGGCGGTCATACAAGGCATATCTATGCTCACCTGGACATGTGTCAGAAATAGTGAATTCATGAGGCTGTTATATGTGCATCATGAATTCATTCTTTCTGACACCTAGCTTGATGAATATAGATCTGTTTTGTATTAAACAGCCATCGTCTCTTCAGTATGCATCCAATAGATACTGCAGAACAGAATCATGATGCAATGACATCAACAACCTTACCTTTAACAACCTAAGGGCTGCCATCACACTAGCAGTATTTGGTCAGTATTTTACATCAGTATTTGTAAGCCAAAAACAGGAGTGAAACAATGAGAGGAACAGTATAATAGAAACATATGCACCACTTCTGCATTTATCACCCACTCCTGGTTTTGGCTTACAAATACTGATGTAAAATACCGACCAAATACTGCTAGTGTGACGGCAGCTTGGGGTTGTAGAAGAAATACATAGGAGACACGGTCAAGATACCAAAAATATAAAGTTTATTAACAACAAATATTAGTAACATTTAAAACATAAGTGGTACAGACCCAAACCCAACAGGACATTTCACACAAAATTGTCCTGCCATGCCACACGTCCAATATCAGAATAAAAAAAGGCAGCAAATTGGTCCGGGATGTGGCCCACTTCAGCAGTTGACCGCAGCGGGTGATGCTGGTAATCTGGCAATGGGTTTGCAACTGGTTCATCCAGTTCAATGTTCGGTCTCTCCTTAGCCATTATGTAATTGTGGAGAACCACACAGGCTTTGACCACCTCATCGACTGTCTCCATTTTTAGATTAATGGCAGTTGCAAGAATGCGCCATTTTGAGACTTGAATCCCAAAGGTACTCTACTGTTCTTCGGGCCCTGGTCAGTCTGTAGTTAAATATCCTTTTAGTGTGGTTCAAGTCCCGACTGGAATATGGCTTCAGTAGGTTTTCACACATCTGAAAGGCCTCATCCCCAACCATAACAAATGGCATTGGTGGACCTTGAGGGTTGGGGAGAGGTCATGGCCGTGGAAAATTAAAATTTTTGCCATACACACGACGCCCCATATCCGAGTTCTTGAAAGTCTGGGAATCGTTGCCACGGCCAAAAGCTCCAATGTCCACGGCGAAGAAGCGACAGTCCGCATCTGCTATTGCCATGAGCACAACAGAAAAATATTTTTTCTAGTGGAAGTACTCCGATCCAGTTCTGGCTGGTTTGATAATGCGGATGTGCTTTCCATCCACAGCTCCCAAACAGTTGGGGAAATCACACACATTCCAGAATCTTTCAGTAATTTCAATGCACATGTCCGCAGTGGGTAGGGGTATAAACTCATCCCGGAGAATGTTCCACAAAGCCCGGCAGGTGTCCGCAATTATTCCGAACAGGGTGGAAATTCCAAGCCGGTACTGGAAGTGGAGGGATGATAAACTCTCTCCGGTTTCCAGAAATCTGGAAGAAAATAAATAAAAATTTACAAGCTATTCTATTTATGGTGTTGTTCTGCTAAAGACATAAAGGAAAATACAAACAATAGATGTCAGAAGAACCAAAATTATGACTGGCATTTGTTTAGCATTGTTACATACCTTAATGTAACCAGCAGACGTTCCTCTGGTGGAATCGCTCTACGGAGCTGGGTGTCCTGTCTCCGGATGGCTCCTTGGACACGACCAAGCAAATCCCGGAAAGAGTCTTGAGACATCCTTTTATATCCTGGGAATTTTTCTGGGTTGGCATTAAGCTCGCCATATAGCGCGTGATATGCTCCACGGCTCTCACGTAGTTCGATAATGGGGTGTCGCCAAAAACGCCTACGCCGTGTCCTTCTCCATTTCTGTGTTGCTCCCAAGCAAACTCGCAGGCAAGAAATAGCTTGATGCTTAAATCCAGGTTGAAATAAAAGCTCTCCATGTGAAGATCCATCATGACACAGGATACAGTAGCACACTGTTAAGATTTCAGCAGTCCTAGGGTCTATATATAGATATCCCATAATACACGCCCTCTGTAGTCCCATTGGTGGTGTCTGGTTATCTAGATTTTTCTCCTGTAAAATTTTCCACCCAATGCTCACAAAAAACGCAAACGCATGACAAAATGCATGATAAAACGTGAAAACGTGGTGTTTTATTAACTGCATGCGTTCCCGCATGCGTCTAAAAAATGCACTTGCGGATGTGGATTAAACACTGCGGATTTTAACTCAAATGTGAAACTAGCCTTACATCAATATTATTGTATTTTATTAGATATTTGCTTACTGTGTTTTATTAGTGTTAAATATGCTTATTTTGCACATTTATTTAATCAAGACTATTTACCAGGTGCGTTACTGTTAAAGAAAAAATGTCATGATATTTTCATAAAAAATGTAGTGGTTTATTGAATTGTCCACAGAAAAACCACATTGCAGCAAAACATAAAAATATGAAATAGTTACGAACAGATTGTCCATTTGTTCCTATCAGCGTTTGTTCCACATCTTTTCTGAGATGGAGTAGAAGTCATCTTTCTTTCATGGAGTAGAATCATGGCTACCAGCTGTTCATTCCTTGTGTGAGTTGTCTGACGTCCATGGAGAATGATGGTGAAGGCAGGAGGTGACAGCCCCCTCGTGACCAACCCCACACCCTCCTAAGAGACGTTATTTATATGTCCCACAGACCACGTGTTCTCTCCTTATGGTGTTGACTTATACTCTGAGCTACATATACAGAAATATTTTTTTGTAATGTCAGCAAGAAGCAATGTGCTCAGTACAGAATTGAGAATAACAATAATTCAATTAATAATTAATATTTAACAATTCCCCCTTTAGAGGGTGACAGACATTGATTGGAACCCTCAAAGTAAACATATTAATAAGATCTTCTTTCTTCTTTTCTTCTTCTTTGGCAAAATAATTTAATGTTCATAATAATATAAATAATAATAATATTGTTATACGTACTTAATAACATAATGATATGTAAATTCATGTTATGGTAAGCCGTGACTAATATTCATATAAAATAAATATATAATTATACTTCCCTATACATAATTGAAGCATCTCAGGTCTGATGTCCTCTGGTCTTCATCTTGATGTCTTCTTCTTGGTTCTTTTAAAACAATCTTTATTATAATTCTTTTGAAATAGATGATAGCATGTAGATATTATAGAGACCGTGTGTCATGTGTCAATCAAAGTCCATAAATTCAAATGTTGATAAGAAAACAAAGTTCATAGATGAAATATCTGTGCAGTGTCACCTTTAAAGACCTGGACTTACATAGGCTCGCCTTGGATCTAGAATCCTTCCATATCATCCGCATTGGTCTTGGAACAGGTGTGACGTCTTTGGTCAGCACACCAAGGATGAAATTGACTCTTCCCTGCTAATCATAGCACCATAACCAGTCTTTAGTGCACAGGACACATGTCAGGGTTGTAGCATCCTGACAATTACCTGATTGTTCACCAGCTTTCATGGAAGTCTTATAGGTGATAGGAAACCACTGGAACATGATAAAAGCGTAATAGCACAGTTCATATTAGCATCATAGGATCATCGTCCTCTCCAATTGTCGTTGTCAGTTTAGATACTGTACTCAGAGCTGTCAGTGATGGATGCTGCAGTTGTAGTTGTCAGTGATGACATGAATTGTATTTGACACAGTATTATTACTCAGAAATCATAGCATTGTTACCTTGTGGAACTTCTGGATAATGGCTTTTTCTTTTTGCAACTTTTAAGAATCAATTGAATTTAGAAATATGAAAAGTCTTTATTAACATAATTTCAGTATCTTGATTGAAGTCTTCATTCCCTATTCTATACCAAATCTGGTAATTTTCCTAACTTATAATATCACAGCGTACCATAGCAATCAATAATATCCATATAATTATTATAATTATTATCAGAATATTAATATGGAATTCATATTTGGAAAAATAAAATAATAATAAATGATAATACATTATTAACCATATTTTTCATGCGATAGGACATTTTTATGTCATAACTGTAATTTATTTTTGAATCCATAGATGTCAGTGTGTCTTTTTATGTAACAAGTATTTCCATCTTTATTACTAAAACTATATTAATAAATTATATTTATTAGACCAATAATATGTAAGAATGTATAGCCATGAACCAAAATAAGAATATATATGAATAAATGAATGAATGAATGAGTGAATTGTTGTATTTAACTCAGAATTGAAACACTTCTCTTATAATGAAACCATATGATCACTATATTTAATGAAGCAATATTCTTGTACTAGACATACTTTATTAAATATTGGTTTTTTTTCTTCTTGAGATAAAAAATAAAAATTAAGAAAAAAATAAGGTAAGAAAAAATTAAAAATTAAAAATAAAAATGAGAATACTGTACATACACATTCCACGTTATTCACTCTTACGTTAAGTTCACTTTTAGCAGCTGCTCAAACGCTCATCTGTCATCTGTTACTCAGACTGTGACACACATATAAGTTGAAACTACATATTTCACATACAAAGAATAAGAATACATGTATGTTAACCCAAATTATTGTATCCTAATTATCAATGCGCATTTTAAACTATTCAATTTAATATTTTAACTCCTTTACCCCCAAGGGTGGTATGCACGTTAATGACCGGGCCAATTTTTACAATTCTGACCACTGTCCCTTTATGAGGTTATAACTCTGGAACGCTTCAATGGATCCCGGTGATTCTGATTGTTTTTTGTGACATATTGTACTTCATGATAGTGATAAAATTTCTTTGCTATTACCTGCATTTATTTGTGAAAAAAAACTGAAATTTGGCGAAAATTTTGAAAATTTTGCAATTTTCCAACTTTGAATTTTTATGCAATTAAATCACAGAGATATGTCACGCAAAATACTTAATAAGTAACATTTCCCACCCACATGTCTACTTTACATCAGCACAATTTTGGAACCAAAATTGTGTTTTGTTAGGGAGTTATAAGGGTTAAAAGTTGACCAGCAATTTCTCATTTTTACACCATTTTATCTTTAGGGACCACATCTCATTTGAAGTCATTTTGAGGGGTCTATATGATAGAAAATAACCAAGTGAGACACCATTCTAAAAACTGCACCCCTCAAGGTGCTCAAAACCACATTCAAGAAGTTTATTAACCCTTCAGGTGCTTCACAGGAATTTTTGGAATGTTTAAATAAAAATGAACATTTAACTTTTTTTCACAAAAAATTTACTTCAGCTCCAATTTGTTTATTTTACCAAGAGTAACAGGAGAAAATGGACCTCAAAAGTTGTTGTACAATTTGTCCTGAGTGCGCTGATACCCCATATGTAGGGGTAAACCACTGTTTGGGCACATGGGAGAGCTCGGAAGGGAAGGAGCAACGTTTGACTTTTCAATGCAAAATTGACAGGAATTGAGATGGATGCCATGTTGCGTTTGGAGAGCCATTGATGTGCCTAAACATTGGAACCCCCCACAAGTTACACCATTTTGGAAAGTAGACCCCCTAAGGAACTCATCTAGATGTGTTGTAAGAGCTTTGAAACCCCAAGTGTTTCACTACAGTTCATAACGCAGAGCCGTGAAAATAAAAAATCTTTTTTTTCCACAAAAATTATTTTTTAGCCCCCAGTTTTGAATTTTTCCAAGGGAAACAGTTGAAATTAAACCCCAAAAGTTGTCCTATTTGTCCTGAGTATGCTGATACCCCATATGTGGGGGGGACCACCGTTTGAGCGCATGGCAGAGCTCGGAAGGGAAGGAGCGTCATTTGGAATGCAGACTTAGATGGATTGGTCTGCAGGCGTCACATTGCGTTTGCAGAGCCCCTAATGTACCTAAACAGTAGAAACCCTCCACAAGTGAACCCATATTGGAAACTAGACCCCCCAAGGAACTTATCTAGATGTGTTGTGAGAACTTTGAACCCCCAAGTGTTTCACTACAGTTTATAACGCAGAGCCGTGAAAATAAAAAATCCTTTTTTTTTCCACAAAAATTATTTTTTAGCCCCAAGTTTTGTATTTTCCCAAGGGTAACAGGAGAAATTGGACCCCAAATGTTGTCCAATGTGTCCTGAGTACGCTGATACCCCATATGTTGGTGTAAACCCCTGTTTGTGCGCACGGGACAGCTCGGAAGGGAAGGAGCACTGTTTTACTTTTTCAACGCAGAATTGGCTGGAATTGAGATCGGACGCCATGTCACGTTTGGAGAGCCCCTGATGTGCCTAAACAGTGGAAACCCCTCAATTATAACTGAAATCCTAATCCAACAAATCCCTAACCCTAATCCCAACGGTAACCCTAACCACACCCCTAACCCTGACACACCCCTAACCCTAATCCCAACCCTATTCCCAACCGTAAATGTAATCCAAATCCTAAAACTAACTTTAGCCCCAACCCTAACTTTAGCCCATCCCTAACCCTAACCCTTGCCCTAACCCTAGCCCTAACCCTAGCCCTAACCCTAACCCTAGCCCTAACCCTAACCCTAGCCCTAGCCCTAACCCTAACCCTAACCCTAACCTTAGCCCTAACCGTAGCCCTAACCCTAACCCTATCCCTAACCCTAAAGGGAAAATGGAAATAAATACATTTTTTTAATTTTTTAATTTTTCACTAACTAAGGGGGTGATGAAAGGGGGTTTGATTTACTTTTATAGCGGGTTTTTTAGCGGATTTTTATGATTGGCAGCCGTCACACACTGAAAGACGCTTTTTATTGCAAAAAATATTTTGTGCGTTACCACATTTTGAGAGCTATAATTTTTCCATATTGGTCCACAGAGTCATGTGAGGTCTTGTTTTTTGCCGGACGAGTTGACATTTTTATTGGTAATATTTTCGGGCATGTGACATTTTTTGATCGCTTTTTATTCCGATTTTTGTGAGGCAGAATGACCCAAAACCAGCTATT
Source organism: Ranitomeya variabilis (assembly GCF_051348905.1). Lineage (NCBI taxonomy): Eukaryota > Metazoa > Chordata > Amphibia > Anura > Dendrobatidae > Ranitomeya > Ranitomeya variabilis. Next base: position 710,903,082 of record NC_135235.1, read on the forward strand.
CATGAATTTCTTTTGGGGGAGGCGTTTATACTGTTCCGCATTTGGTAAAATGGATAAAGCAGTTTTATTCTACGGGTCAGTACGATTACAGTGATACCTCATTTATATCTTTTTTTATGTTTTGGCGCTTTTATACGATAAAAACTATTTTATAGAAAAAATAGTTATTTTTGCATCGCTTTATTCTGAAGACTATAACTTTTTTATTTTTTCTTTGATGATGCTGTATGGCAGCTCGTTTTTTTGCGGGACAAGATGACGTTTTCAGCGGTACCATGGTTATTTATATCTGTCTTTTTGATCGCGGGTTATTCCACTTTTTGTTTGGCAGTACGATAATAAAGCGTTGTTTTTGCCTCGTTTTTTTTTTTTTTAGGTGTTCACTGAAGTGGTTAACTAGTGGGACAGTTTTATAGGTCGGGTCTCTACTTTTATTGTTTTTTTTTATTTAGATAAAGAAATGTATTTAAAGGAACAATATACAGTATATATATATATATATGGTAATCTTTGGTATATGGTATCTTTGGTAATAGATGAAAAAAAGAAAGACAGCACAAAAAAATAGAAAAAAGGGGCTTTAATGCCTGAACGGCGTGGCGACGTTTCGGATATCTTTATCCTTTTTCAAGCTGCTTGAAAAAGGATAAAGATATCCGAAACGTCGCCACGCCGTTCAGGCATTAAAGCCCCTTTTTTCTATATTTTTGTGCTGTCTTTCTTTTTTTCATCTATATATATATATATATATATATATATATATATATATATATATATATATATATATATATATATATATATATATATTTTTTTTTTTTTTTTTTTTTTTTGGGGGGGGGGGATTTTTTTAATTTTTGTTTACACATGTGAATATTTTTTTTTTACACTATAACATTGCCCCGGGGGGGGGGGGGGGGGGCATCATGTTATAGTGTAAGATCGCTGATCTGACACTTTGCTGTGCACTGTGTCAGATCGGCGATCTGACATGCACAGCTCCTGGAGGCTTCCCAGCGCCTGCTCTGAGCAGGCGCAGTGAAGCCACCTCCCTGCAGGACCCGGATGCCGCGGCCATTTTGGATCCGGGTCTGCTGCAGGGAGGAGGAGGTAAGAGACCCTCAGAGCAACGCGATCACATCGCGTTGCTCCGGGGGTCTCAGGGAAGCACGCACGGAGCCCTCTCCCTGCGCCATGCTTCCCTATACCGCCGGGACACTGTGATCATGTTTGATCGCAGTGTGCCGGGGCTTAATGTGCTGGGGGTGGTCCGAGACCGCTCCTGGCACATAGTGCCGGATGTCAGCTGCGATAGTCAGCTGACACCCGGCCGCGTTCGGCTGCGCTCCCCCCGTGAGCGCGGCCGATCGCTATGACGTACTATCCCGTCGAGGGTCAGATAGGCCCAGGTCACCTCGACGGGATAGTAGGTCTAAGGTCAGAGAGGGGTTAAGATTTCTTTGAATATTCCCCAAATACACATATGTATTTGGGGAACAAATACACTTTGTAAAATATCTATAGATAGGACTCATCCATAAGAAACTTGAGCATTTGTTCTACAGCTATATTTGGTGCAGGGCCTGCAACTGAATCAATTTGACTTGTAAAGGCTGAGGGGCTTCTAAAGCTTCTTTCTAAGGTTACAAGTTTAAACTGAAACACCTGTTGTGACATGCCATGCAGTAAATATATTATTACCATGCAAAGGAAAAAAACAGTTTTAAATTGTTACAGGAAAAAATTACAGTACACAAATTTTAGATTGTTAGTTATGTCTTTTTTTTTCTTAAAGGGACTCTGTCACCTGAATTTGGAGGGAACAATTTTCAGTCATATGGGCGGGGTTTTCGGGTGTTTGATTCACCCTTTCCTTACCCGCTGGCTGCATGCTGGCTGCAATATTGGATTGAAGGTCATTCTCTGTCCTCCATAGTACACGCCTGCGTAAGGCAAGATTGCCTTGTGCAGGCATGTACTACGGAGGACAGAGAATGAACTTCAATCCAATATTGCACTTCTTACCAGATGCGTTACTCTTAAACAAAAAAAGTCATGATTAGTGTTGAGCATTCCGATACTGCAAATATCGGGTATCGGCAGATACTCGCTGTATCGGAATTCCGATACCGAGTTCCGATATTTTTGCGTAATCGGAATTCGGAATCGAGATCCATATTCATGTAAAAAATAAAGAATAAAAATAAAAAATATGGATATACTCACCCAACCGACGGCCCCTGGCTCTCAGTGGTGCAACCGGCAGCCTCCATTCCTAAGAATGCAGTGAGTATAGGACCTGCGATGACGACCGCTCACGTGACCACGACGTCATCGAAGGTCCTTCACTCTGCATTCTTAGGAACGGAGGCAGACGCTTGCAGCGGTGACAGCCAGGGGCCGTCCGAGGGTGAGTATATCCATATTTTTTTATTTTTATTCTTTATTTTTTACATGAATATGGATCCCAGGGCCTGAAGGAGAGTTTCCTCTCCTTCACACCCTGGGAACCATCCAGGATCGCTCCCTATTACTTTCCGATATTTGTGTCCCATTGACTTGTATTGGTATCGGGTATCGGTATTGGCGATATCCGATATTTTTTGGATATCGGACGATCCAATCCGATACCGATACTTTCAAATATCGGACGGTATCGCTCAACACTAGTCATGATAGTTTCATAAAAAATTTTGTGGTTTATTGAATTATCCACAGAAAAACCACATTGCAGCAAAACATAAAAATAGATGAAATAGTTATGAACAAATTGTCCATTTGTTCCTATCAGCGTTTGTTCCACATATTTTCTGAGATGGAGTAGAAGACATCTTTCTTTCGTTTCCTCCTTGCTCCCTGAACTGTCCGTAGATACTAGTTTACTCTTGGATGGGCCATGAACAGTAGAGGAGTTGGAGGAGGCAGTGAGTAAACTCCATAGTAAAGAAGTCCTGGGGCCCAATGGTTTCCCAGGAGAATCATATAAAGAATATGAGCGGATCTTGTTACCAAAATTATTGGGGTCTTTGAGGAGCCGCATCAGTAGGAAGATTGCCCACATCTATGAATGAAGCAATTATTGTCCGGGAGAAAACCCTGAGCTCCCAGACTCGTATCGTCCGATATCCCGACTACCCTGCAGATAATGAAATATTAGCCAAAGTACTCGTCAATAGGGAAATAAAATGATAGTGGAAGTAATCCATGAAGACAAACAGGATTTATACCGAACAGATCTACGGCACCAACATCAGACGATGATATCTTACTGTACAGATGAGTAATAACGAGGCTGGAAATAGAGCAATAATGTCCGTGACGCTATGAAAGCTTCCCACAGCATCCAGTGGAATTATTTATGGAAAGTGTTGGGCAAACTGGGATTTGGTGACAAGCTTATAAATTGGGTCAATGTTCTCTATGGGTCACCGTCCGCAAGATTGAGAGTAAATGGTCGATTGTCAGGGCCATGTGAGTTCGGCAGGGGTACACGACAGGGGCGCCCGCTCTCACCTCTCCTAGTTCCATTAGCAATGAGCCGCTGGCATGTAAACTGAGAGATTCCAAGGACTTCATTGGTTTTGCGTGTAATAACATCATACAGAAGGTGAGTCTGTGCCGATGATGCTGCTTTATGTGGGCGATATAGTCATCTGTGGGCCAATAATGACAGATATAAAGGAGTTTGGTGCGAGATCAGACAAACATCAATTGGGATAAGTCATGTATGTTCCCACTGACCCTCTCCCACATATGGAAACAATTGCACCAGTTCGGACACCAGTGGTGGAACAGATTAAATATATCGGTGTGCTAGTCGGGTCTAATATTACAGACTACATAGCGTTAAACATTAACTCTTTACTAGAGAGATTTAGATCTAAAATAAATGTGTGGTGCAAATTGTCTCAGTCTGTAATAGGTTGGGGAAACCTCACTAAAGTGATTTTGATGCCACAATTTTTGTATTTTCTTCACAATTCCCCATGTTGGATCCCTCCTACCATATTCCAAAAGGTGCAGTCAGTGTTCAGAGAACTGAGATGGTGCAAGCGAAATGCAAGGAGAAAACTGGCGTCACTTTAAAGAGACAAAACTGAGGGAGGTTTGGAGATTCCCCATCCATGGATCTATTTTATAGCTTCGCAGATACATCATTTTCATATGTGGAGAAAAAGAGAGAGTCTGGATAAGAATGGTAGTCATGTCCTTCAAGACAAAAATGTGTGTCACCCATATACATACTGGAGGTGGGCACTAAGTACAGATAGAGACCGACCTTAGCAATAATGTACAAGGTGTGGGATGGAGGAGAGAGTATTGGAGATAAGGGAATGCTCTAATGTTACCCCATTATGGCAAAATCAACGACTGGTGGAGTTTGATAAGTTGGCTGGTTTCAGAGGTTGGGAATTAAGGGAAATTCAGACTTTAACTCAGTTAGTAGGAAACACTTAAAAGATTTAACAAACTTCAAGAGTTTGGATTGCCTCATGGCCTCTTCTTTCAATACCTACAACTTAGGCATGCATGCGGCACCGGATATACAGAAAAATTATTTACTAGACTCAATAGTGAAGCAAAATACACGACCAGTTTAATTTCAAACATCTATCAGCAATTCTTACAGTCTCGCATGGGCGACCATCTCCTGACAGCAGATGTGGGTCCGATTATTGAAGAACAGTGGAAAGAGGTTTTGGAACTAACTCCTAGAATGTCCCCATGTGAATCTCAGGGGCTCTTGCAGATATACCTTTATACATGGATTACCGTATATACTCGAGTATAAGCTGAGATTTTGACCCCACTTTTTGGGGCTGAAAGTAACTCTCTCGGCTTATATTCGCGATATTCACCTGCTCCCCGTTCCACCGTTGGCGCCGCTCTGTCTTCCGCATCCTCTGCAGTGATGCTCCGGTCAGAGGGCGTGATGTCGTGATTAGTACGTGCCGCCCTCTGCCTGAGCATCAGTGCAGAGGACAAGGAAGACACAGCGGTGGTCAGCTGTTGAACGGGAAAGGTGAGTATAGCAAATGTCGGGGGCCTGAGAGGTGAATATGTATTTTTTTATTTTTTTAATTGCAGCAACAGCATATGGGGCAAATGTCTGTATGGAGCATCTTATGGGGCCATGTGCAGCATTATATGGGCAATTATCTGTATGGAGCATCTTATGCGGCCATGTGCAGCATTATATGGGGCAATTATCTGTATGGGGCCATGTGCAGCATTATATGGGGCAAATATCTGTATGGGGTCATGTGCAGCATTATATGGGGCAAATATCTGTATGGGGCCATATGCAGCATTATATGGGGCAAATATCTCTATGGAGCATCTTATGGGGCCATAACCCACATTTGTGGAGCATTATATGGGGCAAATGTGTCTATGGAGCATCTTATGGGGTCATAATCAGCATTTGTTCAGCATTGTATGGGGCATATTTTAATATGGAGCATCTTATGGAGCCCATCATAAACTGTATGGAGCATTATATGGGGCTCCTGATTCAATATGGATATTCAAAAACACTTAACCTACTGATGTCTCAATTAATTTTACTTTTATTGGTATCTATTTTTATTTTTGAAATTTACCGGTAGCTGCTGCATTTTCCACACTAGGCTTATACTCGAGTCATTAAGTTTTCCCAGTTTTTTGTGGCAAAATTAGGAAGGGTCAGCTTATACTCGGGTCGGCTTATACTCAAGTATATACGGTATATAGAACGCAGAGCTTTCTTTTTAGAATTGGGGTAAGTCCAAATTCAGATTGTCTAAGATGTGGAACTAAGGATGCACACATGTTCTGGGAGTGCAGGAGATTGAGCTCATACTGGAGAAATATGGAATATTGGAATATTTGGAAGAATCAGTTAATTTTGAATCACCGATGGCTGTAGGTCTTTGTTGAACATTGTATCATGCATGCATTGCATTGCATTGGATTGCAAACTTATTGCACAACATTGGTCAGACACTCAACCACCGACAGTTAATGAGTTAGTAAATATGCTAAACAATATTATTTGGTTGGATAAAGGGGTATACAGAAAGAGAAAAACAATCATGAAATTTGACAACATCTGGGGGTCCTGGTTGAATGTTCCAGGCCTGCCATCTGGAGTACTGGAGTATGGCAATTTCTGGCTCCAGGAACACTTGTGGTATCATCAGTCCAGGTTAAATTATAAAGATATGGTCATTACACATGCAAACTAATTATTATAACTGAATGGCAGATATTCTAATGTATACACATCATAAAAAATATACTGTTTTCTCTGGAGTGTTATTGGGGGAAGGGGGGTGCATTAGTTTGTTTAACCCCTTCACCTACAAAGGGTGGTTTGCACGTTATGGACCGGGCCAATTTTTACAATTCTGACCACTGTCCCTTTATGAGGTTATAACTCTGGAACGCTTCAACGGATCCTGGTGATTCTGACATTGTTTTCTAATGACATATTGTACTTCATGATAGTGGTAAAATTTCTTTGATATTACCTGCGTTTATTTGTGAAAAAAATGGAAATTTGGTGAAAATTTGGAAAATTTCGCAATTTTCCAAATTTGAATTTTTATGCAATTAAATCACAGTGATATGTCACACAAAATACTTAATAAGTAACATTTCCCACATATCTACTTTACATCAGCATCATTTTGGAACCAAAATTTTTTTTTGTTAGGGAGTTATAAGGGTTAAAAGTTGACCAGCAATTTCTCATTTTTACAACACCATTTTTTTTAGGGACCACATCTCATTTGAAGTCATTTTGAGGGGTCTATATGATAGAAAATACCCAAGTGTGACACCATTCTAAAAACTGCACCCCTCAAGGTGCTCAAAACCACATTCAAAAAGTTTATTAACCCTTCAGGTGTTTCACAGGAATTTTTGGAATGTTTAAATAAAAATGAACATTTAACTTTTTTTCACACAAAATTTACTTCAGCTCCAATTTGTTTTATTTTACCAAGGGTAACAGGAGAAAATGGACCCCAAAAGATGTTATACAATTTGTCCTGAGTACGCCGATACCCCATATGTGGGGGTAAACCACTGTTTGGGCGCATGACAGAGCTCGGAAGCGAAGGAGCGCCATTTGACTTTTCAATGCAAAATTGACTGGAATTGAGATGGGACGCCATGTTGCGTTTGGAGAGCCACTGATGTGCCTAAACATTGAAACCCCCCACAAGTGACACCATTTTGGAAAGTAGACCCCCTAGGGAACTTATCTAGAGGTGTGGTGAGCACTTTGACCCACCAAGTGCTTCACAGAAGTTTATAATGCAGAACCGTAAAAATAAAAAATCATATTTTTTCACAAAAATGATCTTTTTGCCCCCAATTTTTTATTTTCCCAAGGGTAAGAGAAGAAATTGGACCCCAAAAGTTGTTGTACAATTTGTCCTGAGTACGCGGATACCCCATATGTTGGGGTAAACCACTGTTTGGGCGCATGGGAGAGCTCGGAAGGGAAGGAGCGCCGTTTGACTTTTCACTGCAAAATTGACAGGAATTGAGATGGGACGCCATGTTGCGTTTGGAGAGCCACTGATGTGCCTAAACATTGAAAACCCCCACAAGTGACACCATTTTGGAAAGTAGACCCCCTAAGGAACTTATCTAGAGGTGTGGTGAGCACTTTGACCCACCAAGTGCTTCACACAAGTTTATAATGCAGAGCCGTAAAAATAAAACAAAAATTTTTTCCCACAAAAATTATATTTTAGCCCCCAGTTTTGTATTTTCCCGAGGGTAACAGGAGAAATTTGACCCCAAAAGTTGTTGTCCAATTTGTCCTGAGTACGCTGATACCCCATATGTGGGGGGGGAGCCACCGTTTGGGCGCATGGGAGGGCTCGGAAGGGATGGAGCGCCATTTGGAATGCAGACTTAGATGGAATGGTCTGCAGGCGTCACATTGCGTTTGCAGAGCCCCTAATGTACCTAAACAGTAAAAAAAAAACACAAGTGACACCATTTTGGAAAGTAGACCCCCTAAGGAACTCATCTAGATGTGTTGTGAGAGATTTTAACCCCTAAGTGTTTCACTAGTTTATAACGCAGAGCCGTGCAAATAAAAAATATTTTTTTTTTCCACAAAAATTATTTTTTAGCCCCCAGTTTTGTATTTTTCCAAGGGTAACAGGAGAAATTAGACCCTATATATTGTTGTCCAATTTGTCCTGAGTACGCTGATTTCTGATATCTGGGGGGGAACCACCGCTTGAGCGCATGGCAGAGCTCGGAAGGGAAGGAGCATCATTTGCAATGCAGACTTAGATGGATTGGTCTGCAGGCGTCACATTGCGTTTGCAGAGCCCCTAATGTACCTAAACAGTAGAAACCCCCCACAAGTGACCCAATATTGGAAACTAGACCCCCCGAAGGAACTTATCTAGTTGTGTTGTGAGAACTTTGAACCCCCAAGTGTTTCACTACAGTTTATAACGCAGAGCCGTGAAAATAAAAAAATTAAAAATTTCCCCCCAAAATTATTTTTTAGCCCCCAGTTTTGTATTTTCCCAATGGTAACAGGAGAAATTGGACCCCAAAAGTTGTTGTCCAATTTGTCTTGAGTACGTTGATACCCCATATGTGGGGGGGAACCACCGTTTGGGCGCATGGGAGGGCTCGGAAGGGAAGGAGCGCCATTTGGAATGCAGACTTAGATGGAATGGTCTGCAGGCGTCACATTGCGTTTGCAGAGCCCCTAATGTACCTAAACAGTAGAAACCCCCCACAAGTGACACCTTTTTGGAAAGTAGACCCCCTAAGGAACTCATCTAGATGTGTTGTGAGAGCTTTGAACCCCCAAGTGTTTCACTACAGTTTATAACGCAGAGCCATGCAAATAAAAAATATTTTTTTTTCCACAAAAATTATTTTTTAGCCCCTAGTTTTGTATTTTCCCAAGGGTAACAGGAGAAATTGGACCCCAAAAGTTGCTCTCCAATGTGTTCCGAGTACGTTGATACCCCATATGTTGGGGTAAACCCCTGTTTGGGTGCACGGGAGAGCTTGGAAGGGAAGGAGCACTGTTTTACTTTTTCAACGCAGAATTGGCTGGAATTGAAATGGGACGCCATGTCACATTTGGAGAGCCCCTGATGTGCCTAAACAGTGGAAACCCCCCAATTATAACTGAAACCCTAATCCACACACACCCCTAACCCTAATCCCAACGGTAACCCTAACCACACCTCTAACTCAGACACACCCCTAATCCCAACCCTATTCCCAACCGTAAATGTAATCCAAACCCTAACCCTAACTTTAGCCCCAACCCTAACCCTAACTTTAGCCCCAACCCTAAATGTAACCCTAGCCCTAGCCCTAACCCTAGCCCTAACCCTAACCCTAACCCTAATGGGAAAATGGAAATAAATACATTTTTTAAATTTTTCCCTAACTAAGGCTACGTTCACATTAGCGTTCTGCGCCGCAGCGTCGGGCGCCGCATGCGTCATGCGCCCCTATATTTAACATGGGGGCGCATGGACATGCGTTGCACTTGCGTTTTGCGACGCATGCATCACTGCGGCGCACGCATCATGGCGCAGAGGACGCAGCAAGTTGCATTTTTTGTGCGTCCAAAATCAAGCAAAAAAAGGACGCATGCGTCGCAAATGTGAACGTAGCCTAAGCGGGTGATGAAGGGGGGTTTGATTTACTTTTATAGCGGGTTATTTAGCGGATTTTTATGATTGGCAGCTGTCACACACTGAAAGACGCTTTTTATTGCAAAAAATATTTTTTGCGTTACCACATTTTGAGAGCTATAATTTTTCCATATTTTAGTCCACAGAGTCATGTGAGGTCTTGTTTTTTGTGGGACGAGTTGACATTTTTATTGGTAACATGATCGGGCACGGGGAGATTTTTTGATCGCTTTTTATTCCGATTTTTGTGAGGTAGAATAACCAAAAACCAGCTATTCATTAATTTCTTTTGGGGGAGGCGTTTATACCGTTCCGCGTTTGGTAAAATTGATAAAGCTATTTTATTCTTCGGGTCAGTACGATTACAGCGATATCTCATTTACATCATTTTTTATGTTTTGGCGCTTTTATACGATAAAAGCTATTTTATAGAAAAAATAATTATTTTGGCATCGCTTTATTCTGAGGACTATAACTTTTTTATTTTTTTGCTGATGATGGTGTATGGCGGGTCGTTTTTTGCGGGACAAGATGACGTTTTCAGCGGTACCATGGTTATTTATATCCATCTTTTTGATCGCGTGTTATTCCACTTTTTGATTGGCGGTATGAGAATAAAGCTTTGTTTTTTGCCTCGTTTTTTTTTTTTTTTTTTACGGTGTTCACTGAAGGGGTTAACTAGTGATATAGTTTTATAGGTGGGTTCGTTACGGACGCTGCAATACTAAATATGTGTACTTTTATTGTTTGATTTTTTTTTATTTAGATAAAGAAATGTATTTATGGGAATAATATTTTTTTTTTTTTATTTATTTAGGAATTATTTTTTAATTTTTTTTTTACACATGTGGACATTTTTTTTAACTTTTTTACTTTGTCCCAGGGGGGGACATTACAGATCGATGATTTGACAGTGTGCACAGCACTGCAGGCTTACCAAGTGTCTGCTCTGAGCAGGCACTCGGTAAGCCACCTCCCTCCCTGCAGGACCCGGATGCCGCGGCCATCTTGGATCTGGGACCTGCAGCGAGGAAGGAGGTAGGAGACCCTCGGAGCAACGCGATCACATCGCGTTGCTCCGGGGGTCTCAGGGAAGCACGCAGGGAGCCCCCTCCCTGCGCGATGCTTCCCTATACCGCCGGCACACCGCGATCATGTTTGATCGCGGTGTGCCGGGGGTTAATGTGCCGGGGGCGGTCCGTGACCGCTCCTGGCACATAGTGCCGGATGTCAGCTGCGATAGTCAGCTGACACCCGGCCGCGATCGGCCGCGCTCCCCCCGTGAGCGCGGCCGATCGTGCTGGACGTACTATTCCGTCCTTGGGAAGTAGGGCCCACCCCACATGGACGGAATAGTACGTCCAATGACAGAAAGGGGTTAAATAAAAAAACGAATCCTTGGAAGAAGATGACAACTTTATTGTATTATATGTATAACAATAACATAATGATATCATGTAACATTAAAAATATCTTTGTTCTACTGATGTCTCTTTGTAGAAAAGTTAATGTGTAATTTTCTTAATAAAAATTATCTGATTAAAAAAGTGTGTGTTTTATAGTCCAAGAAATATGGTACGTTCTGAAATAATTTCCCTTTCTCATTTAATTATACATCTGTTTGTTATATATTTTTGTACAATTTGCTACTAATAATCAACCCATAATCACCAGAAAGTAACTGGTGAAATACCGAGGCTAAGGCAAAAATGGATAAAATAGATATCTTTATTCACAATGAAAATACATAAAAATTACAATTAAAACAAGACAAGGGAATTTCTAAAATACGAAATAACTAATGGTCACACATATGTAAGGGTCTAAAATTCATCAGACCACACAAATTCAAGAGAATATACTGGTACGTATTATGATGCCCATTTAAACATGTATTTTAAATGTATATTACTTATTATATCAAGAAGGGCAAGACAAAAACGCATATGCTAACTACAAAAAGAAACTCCTTGAATACAGAGTTTTTAGTTTACATATATGGAGGATTCATAAAGTGCATGGTATTGTGCAAAAACGCTTTTTAACCCTATCACAACTCAATAGATCCATAAATGTAAACACTCCAGATGTCCCCACCTAATATATATATATATATATGCAGTGCCTAATACTGTCTCAAAATGCACAAAGGTATATCAAGCAGCAGCAATATGTAACCAGCACTATAAAGTGCTCCGTGCTCTGCAAAAGGTGCATATTATAAACAGGCCAGCAAGAGAAAGGGGGGGACCGTAATGTAGGAGAATAGCAAAAAGTGACCATATCCCAAACTGTGGATGTTACTACTTACACATGGGAGACCATCAGTGACCCCGACAGCGCCGTTTCGCCATGTTGGCTTCCTCAAATGGGGGCGTGTTTGTGTGCTAATTTGTCTGCGCTTTTAAGCCCACACAGGGCACGCATAGACAGCTGTTTCGAATGTCAGCATTACCGGCATGTATTTGCGCATGCGCGGCTTTACGGGCTTCCTCTATTGAAAATATGACTTCCTTTGCCGCACGCCTGGAACGCAGGCGTGGAACGCACTGCATCCAGCAGAGGGCGGGGTGGGAAGTCACGGAGTCGCCCCAAACTGCGCATGCGCTAGCCGTATAGTGGAATATACCGAAAAGAAAAGAAAAAAATTGAGAAACGGAAAAAAGGAGAGGATAAGCACATCATGGGGATATTGCGCCAGGTACAGCCTTGGATAATCTCGTGCCAGAAGAAATAATAATAAGTAATGATAATATAATGAAAAAAAAACCCCAATAGTGAGGTAAATTACATACAAAAACCAGAAAAGCGTGAAATATATGCATACCTCAAATTGGGTTGCATAAAGGTAAATATAAGAAAAGAAAAAAAGGGAAAATAAATCCATAAGGATTACAATAAAATTAATAACATACAATTGTTATTTATAATGGTCATTCATATAGTGTAATTAATATAATAAATCCAACATATATAAGAATTATATGTGCTACGAAATATATGTGAATACACATTCAAGAATAAACAAATAAATACAATATAACATAACCAATGTTGCTAGATGTGATGTGGAAACATATTCAAAGTGACTTCTTCCTCAGCAAGATGCATATCTCCATAGATGGAACACCTCCAAAGACAATAGATTCGGATAATCCAAACATATAATGGACAAGCCATCCTGCGCATAATATCATGAACTGGACGAGTATCCCAAGTACATAATCCTCACTATATGAAAAATCAAACAAAAAAAGTTAAAACCCAAAACACACAAACACAAATAAATAAAAAATATATATATTAAAACCAGGAATACGGGAGGAGATCTCTTTAGTATTCATTTATTTAGTCCGATTCCTACCCTGCAATATTCTATAAAAATGCTGTAAACCCCAAATTTTCATTTAGGCCGTCAGGAGCCATAGTGCCCAAGAGGTAAATCCATTTACTCTCTCTCTGTGCCAGGGCTTTACTCAGGTTACCTCCCCTAGGCCCCAGACACACCTGATCAATTGCTTGAATCCTCAAGCCAGACGGATCACATTGATGGAAGGACTTAAAATGCCTTGGGAGAGTTTTCAACAAGGTAATATCTTCTACCACAGATGCTTTTTCTATATCTCTTACGTGTTCTCTGGTTCTCACTCTGAGTTCACGGGTGGTAAGGCCTATATAAACCTTCTTGCATGGGCAGACTGCGTGGTACACAACCCCCTTTGAGGAGCAGGTAAGTTTCTTCCAAATTTTAAAAATTCTTGTACTATCATGATTATGAAAGCATGTGCTTTTAAAATGATTACTACACGCTTTACAATCATTGCAAGGAAAAAATCCCTGCAGTTTTGATTCTATTTTCTCCATAGATTGATTTTACCAAAACAACCACTCCTAACTCCTAGACGGTCAAAAAATTTGGGCGACTTTTTGGTGCACAGCCACTATCTAAATCAATCTATGGAGAAAATAGAATCAAAACTGCAGGGATTTTTTCCTTGCAATGATTGTAAAGCGTGTAGTAATCATTTTAAAAGCACATGCTTTCATAATCATGATAGTACAAGAATTTTTAAAATTTGGAAGAAACTTACCTGCTCCTCAAAGGGGGTTGTGTACCACGCAGTCTGCCCATGCAAGAAGGTTTATATAGGCCTTACCACCCGTGAACTCAGAGTGAGAACCAGAGAACACGTAAGAGATATAGAAAAAGCATCTGTGGTAGAAGATATTACCTTGTTGAAAACTCTCCCAAGGCATTTTAAGTCCTTCCATCAATGTGATCCGTCTGGCTTGAGGATTCAAGCAATTGATCAGGTGTGTCTGGGGCCTAGGGGAGGTAACCTGAGTAAAGCCCTGGCACAGAGAGAGAGTAAATGGATTTACCTCTTGGGCACTATGGCTCCTGACGGCCTAAATGAAAATTTGGGGTTTACAGCATTTTTATAGAATATTGCAGGGTAGGAATCGGACTAAATAAATGAATACTAAAGAGATCTCCTCCCGTATTCCTGGTTTTAATATATATATTTTTTATTTATTTGTGTTTGTGTGTTTTGGGTTTTAACTTTTTTTGTTTGATTTTTCATATAGTGAGGATTATGTACTTGGGATACTCGTCCAGTTCATGATATTATGCGCAGGATGGCTTGTCCATTATATGTTTGGATTATCCGAATCTATTGTCTTTGGAGGTGTTCCATCTATGGAGTTATGCATCTTGCTGAGGAAGAAGTCACTTTGAATATGTTTCCACATCACATCTAGCAACATTGGTTATGTTATATTGTATTTATTTGTTTATTCTTGAATGTGTATTCACATATATTTCGTAGCACATATAATTCTTATATATGTTGGATTTATTATATTAATTACACTATATGAATGACCATTATAAATAACAATTGTATGTTATTAATTTTATTGTAATCCTTATGGATTTATTTTCCCTTTTTTTCTTTTCTTATATTTACCTTTATGCAACCCAATTTGAGGTATGCATATATTTCACGCTTTTCTGGTTTTTGTATGTAATTTACCTCACTATTGGGGTTTTTTTTTCATTATATTATCATTACTTATTATTATTTCTTCTGGCACGAGATTATCCAAGGCTGTACCTGGCGCAATATCCCCATGATGTGCTTATCCTCTCCTTTTTTCCATTTCTCAATTTTTTTCTTTTCTTTTCGGTATATTCCACTATACGGCTAGCGCATGCGCAGTTTGGGGCAACTCCGTGACTTCCCACCCCGCCCTCTGCTGGATGCAGTGCGTTCCACGCCTGCGTTCCAGGCGTGCGGCAAAGGAAGTCATATTTTCAATAGAGGAAGCCCATAAAGCTGCGCATGCGCAAATACATGCCGGTAATGCTGACATTCGAAACAGCTGTCTATGCGTGCCCTGTGTGGGCTTAAAAGCGCAGACAAATTAGCACACAAACACGCCCCCATTTGAGGAAGCCAACATGGCGAAACGGCGCTGTCGGGGTCACTGATGGTCTCCCATGTGTAAGTAGTAACATCCACAGTTTGGGATATGGTCACTTTTTGCTATTCTCCTACATTACGGTCCCCCCCTTTTTCTTGCTGGCCTGTTTATAATATGCACCTTTTGCAGACCACGGAGCACTTTATAGTGCTGGTTACATATTGCTGCTGCTTGATATACCTTTGTGCATTTTGAGACAGTATTAGGCACCGCATATACATACATTAGGTGGGGACATCTGGAGTGTTTACATTTATGGATCTATTGAGTTGTGATAGGGTTAAAAAGCGTTTTTGCACAATACCATGCACTTTATGAATCCTCCATATATGTAAACTAAAAACTCTGTATTCAAGGAGTTTCTTTTTGTAGTTAGCATATGCGTTTTTGTCTTGCCCTTCTTGATATAATAAGTAATATACATTTAAAATACATGTTTAAATGGGCATCATAATACGTACCAGTATATTCTCTTGAATTTGTGTGGTCTGACGAATTTTAGACCCTTACATATGTGTGACCATTAGTTATTTCGTATTTTAGAAATTCCCTTGTCTTGTTTTAATTGTAATTTTTATGTATTTTCATTGTGAATAAAGATATCTATTTTATCCATTTTTGCCTTAGCCTCGGTATTTCACCAGTTACTTTCTGGTGATTATGGGTTGATTATATTGATTGGAGGTGGCTGTTTCATTACTGGACCCCCCCCCCTTTTTTGGTAATGTATAAAATTTGCTACTAATGTATAATGCTTCTTCCCATCTGAGTTATTTTTGATCAACAAAATATGATTTTCCAGTAATTCATTTTACACACTCTAGGTATGATAATAACTTCTCCACTGTGTGGGATTTTGACTTCTCATTCCTCATGTTTGGTCCTGTTAAAATAAAAACACTTATATAACCCTCCCATTCTGGAGCGGTTCCAGCACTTGTATTTTGGGGGCTCATGTAATGTTGTTAGGTCATGTGAGCCCTGTGTCTAATTAGCGCTGGCTACATTGTTCGAAAATTTGGAAAAATCGAACAATAAGAAGTCAAAGAGAAGTCGCAGCCTTCCTGCAACCTCATGAGCCCCAGGAGCGAGAGTGCCAATACTGCTAAAAGAGCACTGGCACGGAAGGTAAAAATGATTTTTTTTTTTAATTTTATCAAGGCCAAACATGATGACGACCCCTTTAAGAAAATGCAATTTCCATTTAAAATGTTTCCCACATTAAGAACATGAAAAAGGCTTCTCCCCTATGTGGGTTCTCTGGTGGTGATCAAGATGCGCTTTTCGGGTAAATCGTTTCCCACAATCTGAACATGAAAAAGGCTTCTCCCCTGTGTGGGTTCTCTGGTGCTTAACACAATCTGATTTATGGTTAAAACATTTCCCACATTCTGAACATGAAAAAGGCTTCTCCCCTGTGTGAATTCTCTGGTGGATAACAAGACTGCATTTCTGGTTAAAATATTTCCCACATTCTGAACATGAAAAAGGCTTCTCCCCTGTGTGGGTTCTTTGGTGCTTAACCAAATCTGGTTTCTGGTTAAAACATTTCCCACATTCTGAACATGAAAAAGGCTTCTCACCAGTGTGAGTTCTCTGGTGCTTAACCAAACTTGATCTATCGTTAAAACTTTTTCTACATTCGGAACAAGAAAAAGGCTTCTCCCCTGTGTGAGTTCTTTGGTGTATAACAAGATTCCCTTTCCAGTTAAAGCATTTCCCACATTCTGAACATGAAAAAGGCTTCTCCCCTGTGTGAGTTCTCTGGTGTATAACAAGAATTGATTTTTTGTTAAAACATTTACCACATTCTGAACAGGAAAAAGGTTTCTCGCCTGTGTGAATTCTCTGGTGCTTAACAAAATGTGATTTCAGTGTAAAATATTCCCCACATTCTGAACAGAATAATGGTTTCTCATCTGTGTGAGTTTGAAAATATGATTTATCCACAAAGCATTTTCCACATTCTGAACATAAAAAAGACTTCTCCCTTGTGTAAGTTTTCTGGTGTATAGCAAGATCTGATTGCTGGTTGAAATATTTCTGACACTTGGAACAAGAAAATCTGTTCTCTGCTGTGTGAATTGTTTGATGTTTAAGAAAATATTTTTGAAGGGGAAAGCTATTTCCATATTCTGAAGGTGAAAATTGCTTCTTTTCTTTAGGAGCAGTTTGTTTCTTAATGCTTATTTTACGACTCTCATTTTCCTTAGTAGGCGGTAATGAATCAGAAATTAGGACCTGTTTCATAGGATCAGATGACAGATCTTTGCTGCGAAGGGATGATGGTATATCTGGAGTAATGGTATTCACTTCAATTGTATCCTGTGGGATCTCAAGATCATCTGATCTAAAAATTGAAGATGTCAGCTGTCCCTCTGATCTCCTGATACAGTCTGGTACATCTGCTAAAAATAAAACCAATTACTAATTTTTCAATAAAATATTTTTGAACATTTCTACTTAAACTGTCAGTAAAAATAGCAAGTTATGTAAAAAAAAATTGAATTATTCATCAAGAAAATGACAGTTCGCAGTCTAATAGAAAACCTCATGGCCTGAACCAGTGAAGCGTGGTGTTCAACTGTTTGTTTATTCTGCCTCCCAAAAATGGAATAAAAAGCCTCAAAGAAATGTTATGTGGACAAAAATAATACCAGTAAAAAGTTCTACTCATTTTGCAAAAACAAACATCATCTGTCAATGGAAATACAGAGGTTTCTACATTATTAGTGGCTCAAAGGCTCTTGAAAAGCAACATGTCTTCCATTAACCAATCCAGTAATATCCGCTACCCAAAGTCAAGTTTCACCCTCGCTTCTGAGTCTTGCAGTGTGCTCAAACCACATTTAGCATCCAAGTATTTGGCATTATTATAGCGAGAAGAACCCACTTAATTTAAGGTGCATGTGTCTTCTGGAGCACACTATATGTTGGGTAATAAAATGGTATATTTGCAATTTTTACTCTCCAACTTTCACTGCACTCTAATTATAGGAAAGTGGCTGTAGAGTCAAAATAGTCACTAGTATTGGCTTTCCTGACAAAGAAGTCTTTTATACTTTGAAACGCGTAGAATAAACCACGATCCATTTGACAACCTGGGATATACGTCTCATTACTGAGCAGCAAGCGCGGAAATCATACACAAACCTCTCCTTTTTTTCCCAGATACTGACTACTCTTGCGTCTTCTGATTTTGTATTTTCTCTGCCCTCCCGGTTGTGGCCAAACTAGCTGACTATTCTTCTTGACATCTCATACTACAGAAAAGCAAGTATCAATGTGGCCCAATCTAGGTTGTGTGTAAGTCCAGATGTAGAGGTGTTAAAGACGTTAAGTATATAAAAAAATGAGTAACTAATGGTAAAACCTCTTCGGGGTCTCAGTGGTTCTTGGCAATATAAACGATCGTAATGGACAATATTTTCTATCACATGAGTTTCAAGAAGAACTATTCATTTAAAGAGAACTATTTATAATAGTGCAGAGCTGATGTTGTTATAAATTTAGATCTGGAGCATTTGGAAGAGGCAATGGAGAACTTTTTTAAAGACCACCACGGAGTTACAGACTCAGGTAAGAAAGGCAGGCAGATCCCACCATAATCAATCTATCATACAGATAAACATGTAGAAAAAGAGTAAATTAAAAAAAAACATCAACAGCGTATGTATGAGGGGAGAGTTCCATCACTTAACCGGAGTTGCACTCATTTATGGTGGACCATTGGAGCCACAATGAATCCTGACCAGAAGAGTAGAGAAAGTATTAGTGTTCCCCATTTCAGGAGAGATTGTGCAGTAATCTGAATTTCTTAAAATTGAAAACATACCATATTTTTCTGACTATAAAACGCACCTAGGTTTTAGAGGAGGAAATAATAAAAAAAAATGTAAGCAAAAAATGTGGTCAATTCTGTGCTTAACCCCTTTCTGACATTGGACGTACTATCCCGTCGAGGTGGGGTGGGCCCGTATGACCACCGACGGGATAGTACGTCCAGCGCGATCGGCGGCGCTCACGGGGGGAGCGTGGCCGATCGCGGCCGGGTGTCAGCTGACTATCGCAGCTGACATCCGGCACTATGTGCCAGGAGCGGTCACGGACCGCCCCGGCACATTAACCCCCGGCACACCGCGATCAAACATGATCGCGGTGTGCCGGCGGTACAGGGAAGCATCGCGCAGGGAGGGGGCTCCTTGCGGGCTTCCCTGAGACCCCCGGAGCAACGCGATGTGATCGCGTTGCTCCGAGGGTCTCCTACCTCCTTCTTCGCTGCAGGTCCCGGATCCAGGATGGCCGCGGCATCCGGGTCCTGCAGGGAGGGAGGTGGCTTACCGAGTGCCTGCTCAGAGCAGGCGCTGGTAAGCCTGCAGTGCTCTAAGTCAGATCGGTGATCTGACAGAGTGCTATGCAAACTGTCAGATCACCGATCTGTGATTTCCCCCCCTGGGACAAAGTAAAAAAGTTAAAAAAAATTTCCACATGTGTAAAAAAAAAAGAAATTCCTAAATAAAGAAAAAAAATATATATATTATTCCCATAAATACATTTCTTTATCTAAATAAAAAAAACAAAACAATAAAAGTACACCTATTTAGTATCGCCGCGTCCGTAATGACCCCACCTATAAAACTATATCACTAGTTAACCCCTTCAGTGAACACCGTAGGGGGAAAAAAAAACGAGGCAAAAAACAACGCTTTATTATCATACCGCTGAACAAAAAGTGGAATAACACGCGATCAAAAAGACGGATATAAATAACCATGGTACCGCTGAAAACGTCATCTTGCTCCGCAAAAAACGAGCTGCCATACAGCATCATCAGCAAAAAAATAAAAAAGTTATAGTCCTCAGAATAAAGCGATGCCAAAATAATTAATTATTCTATAAAATAGTTTTTATCGTATAAAAGCGCCAAAACATAAAAAAATGACATAAATGAGGTATCGCTGTAATCGTACTGAACCGAAGAATAAAACTGTTTTATCAATTTTACCAAACATGGAACGGTATAGACGCCTCCCCCAAAAGAAATTCATAAATAGCTGGTTTTTTGTCATTCTGCCTCACAAAAATTGGAATAAAAAGCGATCAAAAACTGTCACGTGTGCGAAAATGTTACCATTAAAAACGTCAACTCATCCCGCAAAAATCAAGACCTCACATGACTCTGTGGACCAAAATATGGAAAAATTATAGGTCTCAAAATGTGGAGACGCAAAAACTTTTTTGCTATAAAAAGCGTCTTTTAGTGTGTGACAGCTGCCAATCATAAAAATCTGCTATAAAAAATGCTATAAAAGTAAATCAAACCCCCCTTCATCGCCCCCTTAGTTAGGGAAAAATAATAAAATAAAATAAATGTATTTATTTCCATTTTCCCGTTAGGGTTAGGGCTAGGGTTAGGGCTAGGGTTGGGACTAGGGCTAGGGCTAGGGTTAGGGCTAGGGTTAGGGCTAGGGTTAGGGCGAGGGTTTGGATTACATTTACGGTTGGGATTAGGGTTGGGATTAGAGTTAGGGGCGTGTCAGTGTTAGGGGTGTGGTTAGGGTTACCGTTGGGATTAGGGTTAGGGGTGTGTTTGGATTAGGGTTTCAGTTAGAATTGGGGTGTTTCCACTGTTTAGGCACATCAGGGGCGCTCCAAACGCGACATGGCGTCCGATCTCAATTCCAGCCACTTCTGCATTGAAAAAGTAAAACAGTGCTCCTTCCCTTCCGAGCTTTTCCGTGCGCCCAAACAGGGGTTTACCCCAACATATGAGGCATCAGCGTACTCGGGACAAATTGGACAACAACTTATGGGGTCCAAGTTCTCTTGTTACCCTTGGGAAAACATAAATTTGGGGGGCTAAAAATCATTTTTGTGGGAAAAAAAAGATTTTTTATTTTCACGGCTCTGCGTTGTAAACTGTAGTGAAACACTTGGGGGTTCAAAGTTCTCACAACACATCTAGATAAGTTCCTTGGGAGGTCTAGTTTCCAATATGGGGTGACTTGTGGGAGGTTTCTACTGTTTGGGTACATCAGGGGCTCTGCAAATGCAACGTGATGCCTGCAGACCAATCCATCTAAGTCTGCATTCCAAATGGCGATCCTTCCCTTCCGAGCTCTGCCATGCGCACAAACAGTGGTTCCCTCCCACATATGGGGTATCAGCATACTCAGGACAAATTGGACAACAACTTTTGGGGTCCAATTTCTCCTGTTACCCCTGTGAAAATACAAAACTGGGGGCTAAAAAATCATTTTTGCGAAAAAAAAAAGAATTTTTATTTTCACGGCTCTGCGTTATAAACTGTAGTGGAACACTTGGGGGATCAAAGCTCTCAAAACACATCTAGATAAGTTCCTTAGGGGGTCTACTTTCCAAATGGTGTCACTTGTAGGGGGTTTAATGTTTAGGCACATCAGGGGCTCTCCAAACGCGACATGGCGTCCCATCTTAATTCCAGTCAATTTTGCATTGAAAAGTCAAATGGCGCTCCTTCCCTTCCGAGCTCTGCTATGCGCCAAAACAGTGGTTTACCCCCACATATGGGGTATTGGCGTACTTAGGACAAATTGCACAACAACTTTTGGGGTCCAATTTATTCTCTTACCCTTGGGAAAATAAAAAATTAGGGGCGAAAATATAATTTTTGTGAAAAAATATGATTTTTTATTTTTACGGCTCTGCATTATAAACTTCTGTGAAGCACTTGGTGGGTCAAAGTGCTCACCACACATCTAGATGAGTTCCTTAGGGGGTCTACTTTCCAAAATGGTGTCACTTGTGGGGGGTTTCAATGTTTAGGCACATCAGGGGCTCTCCAAACGCAACATGGCGTTCCATCTCAATTCCAGTCAATTTTGCATTGAAAAGTCAAATGGCGCTCCTTCCCTTCCGGGCTCTGCGGTGCGCCCAAACAGTGGTTTACCCCCACATATGGGGTATCAGCGTACTCAGCACAAATTGTACAACAACTTTTGGGGTCCATTTTCTCCTGTTACCCTTGGTAAAATAAAACAAATTGGAGCTGAAATAAATTTTGTGTAAAAAAAATTTAAATGTTAATTTTTATTTAAACATTCCAAAAATTCCTGTGAAACACCTGAAGGGTTAATAAATTTCTTGAATGTGGTTTTGAGCACCTTGAGGGGTGCAGTTTTTAGAATGGTGTCACACTTGGGTATTTTCTGTCATATAGACCCCTCAAAATGACTTCAAATGAGATGTGGTCCCTAAAAAAAATGGTGTTGTAAAAATGAGTAATTGCTGGTCAACTTTTAACCCTTATAACTCCCTAACAAAAAAAAATTTTGGTTCCTAAATTGTGCTGATGTAAAGTAGACATGTGGGAAATGTTACCTATTAAGGAATTTGGTGTGACATATCTCTGTGATTTAAGGGCACAAAAATTCAAAGTTGGAAAATTGCGAAATTTTCAAAATTTTTGCCAAATTTCCGTTTTTTTCACAAATAAACGCAAGTTATATCGAAGAAATTTTACCACTACCATGAAGAACAATATGTCACGAGAAAACGATGTCAGAATCGCCAAGATCCGTTGAAGCATTCCAGAGTTATAACCTCATAAAGGGACAGTGGTCAGAATTGTAAAAATTGGCCCGGTCATTAACGTGCAAACCACCCTTGGGGGTGAAGGGGTTAATATCTCCTATCCTGGTATATATGTTTCCCTCATCCCTATCCCGGTATGCATTGCCCCCTCATCCCTAACCTGGAATGCATGGCACACATCCCTATCCTGGTATGCAGGGCCCCCATCTCTGTCCTTTTATGCAGGACACCATCAGAATTTTTTTTTATTTAACCCCTTCCTGACATCCGACGTACTATCCCGTCGAGGTGGGGTGGGCCCGTATGACCGCCGACGGGATAGTACGTCATAGCCGATCGGCCGCGCTCACGGGGGGAGCGCGGCCGATCGCGGCCGGGTGTCGGCTGCATATCGCAGCTGACATCCGGCACTATGTGCCAGGAGCGGTCACGGACCGCTCCCGGCACATTAACCCCCGGCACACCGCGATCAAACATGATCGCGATGTGCCGGCGGTGCAGGGAAGCATCGCGCAGGGAGGGGGCTCCCTGCGGGCTTCCCTGAGCCCCCCGCAGCAACGCGATGTGATCGCGTTGCTGCGAGGGTCTTACCTCCCTCCCTGCCTGCTCCAGACCCGGATCCAAGATGGCCGCGGATCCGGGTCCTGCAGGGAGGGAGGTGGCTTCACAGACGCCTGCTCAGAGCAGGCACTGTGAAGCAGCCTGTACTTCTCGCAGATCAGTGATCTGTCAGAGTGCTATGCAAACTGGCAGATCACCGAACTGTATTGTCCCCCCCTGGGGCAAAGTAAAAAAGTAAAAAAAAAAATTTCCAAATGTGTAAAAAAAAATAAAAAAAAATATTCCAAAATAATGAAAAAAAAAAAAAAAATATTATTCCCATAAATACATTTCTTTATCTAAATAAAAAAAAAAAACAATAAAAGTACACATATTTAGTATCGCCGCGTCCGTAACGACTCCACCTATAAAACTGCCCCACTAGTTAACCCCTTCAGTAAACACCGTAAGAAAAAAAAAAAAAAAACGAGGCAAAAAACAACGCTTTATTACCATACCGCCGAACAAAAAGTGGAATAACACGCGATCAAAAAGACTGATATAAATATCCATGGTACCGCTGAAAACGTCATCTTGTCCCGCAAAAAACAAGCCGCCATACAGCATCATCAGCAAAAAAATAAAAAAGTTATAGTCCTGAGAAAAAAGCGATACCAAAATAATTATTTTTTCTATAAAATAGTTTTTATCGTATAAAAGCGCCAAAACATAAAAAAATGATATAAATGAGATATCGCTGTAATCGTACTGACCCGAAGAATAAAACTGCTTTATCAATTTTACCAAACGCGGAACGGTATAAACGCCTCTCCCAAAAGAAATTCAGGAATTGCTGGTTTTTGGTCATTCTGCCTCACAAAAATCGGAATAAAAAGCGATCAAAAACGGTCACGTGTCCGAAAATGTTACCAATAAAAACGTCAACTCGTCCCGCAAAAAACAAGACCTCACATGACTCTGTGGAGCAAAATGTGGAAAAATTATAGCTCTCAAAATGTGGAGACGCAAAAACTTTTTTGCTATAAAAAGCGTCGCTGGTTTCACACTTGCGTTTTTGTCTGCAGCGTTTTTTGCACAAAAAAACGCATGCGTTTTTTCCCTATATTTAACATTGAAAACGCATGCGGTTTTTTGTAGACGTTTGGTCGCGTTTTCAAACGCATGCGGTTTTTTTCTGCATGCGTTAATTTTCAGAAATACAACCTGCAGTATTTTCTTGGTGTTTTTAAGCACATGCGTTTGTTTGCGTTAAAAACGCATGCATTTTTATCGAAAAAAAACAGAAAACACACTGAAAAGCCACCCACCACCATCAAGGTGATAAAGGGATCCAAACCCTAACCCTAACTCTACCCCTAACCTCACCCCTAACCGTTTAATGAACATTTTCTGACAGTCATAGTGCCACGTATTTCAGTGCCACGTATTTCAGTGCCACGTATTTCAGTGCCACGTATTTCAGTGCCATGTATTTCAGGGCAACGTATCACGTATTTCAGTGCCACGTGTTTCAGTGCCACGTATTTCAGTGCCACGTATCACGTATTTCAGTGCCACATATTTTAGTACCACGTATTTCAGTTGCACGTGTTTCAGTGCCACGTATTTCAGTGCCACGTATTTCAGTGCCACGTATTTCAGTGCCACGTATTTCAGTGCCACGTATCACATATTTCAGTGCCACGTATTTAAGTGCCACGTATTTAAGTGCCACGTATTTCAGTGCCACGTATTTCAGTGCCACGTATTTCAGTGCCACGTATTTAAGTGCCATGTATCACATATTTAAGTGCCACGTATTTAAGTGCCACGTATTTAAGTGCCACGTATTTCAGTGCCACGTATTTCAGTGCCACGTATCACGTATTTCAGTGCCACGTGTTTCAGTGCCACGTATTTAAGTGCCACGTATCACATATTTAAGTGCCACGTATTTCAGTGCCACGTATTTCAGTGCCACGTATCACGTATTTCAGTGCCACGTGTTTCAGTGCCACGTATTTAAGTGCCACG
Organism: Ranitomeya variabilis; assembly: GCF_051348905.1. Taxonomy (NCBI): domain Eukaryota; kingdom Metazoa; phylum Chordata; class Amphibia; order Anura; family Dendrobatidae; genus Ranitomeya; species Ranitomeya variabilis. The sequence continues at coordinate 710,928,395 of NC_135235.1, forward strand.
TATCACATATTTAAGTGCCACGTATTTCAGTGCCACGTATTTCAGTGCCACGTATTTCAGTGCCACGTATTTCAGTCACGTTTAGGGTTAGGGTTAGGGGTAGGGTTAGGGTTAGGGCTAGGGTTGGAGGTAAAGTTAGGGTTGGGGCTAAAGTTAGGGTTGGGGCTAAAGTTAGGGTTGGGGCTAAAGTTAGGGTTAGGGTTTGGATTACATTTACGTTTGGATTAGGGTTGGGATTAGAATTATGGGTGTGTCAGGGCTAGGGGTGTGGTTAGGGTTACCGTTGGGATTAGGGTTAGGGGTGTGTTTGGGTTAGGGTTTCAGGTAGAATTGGGGAGTTTCCACTGTCCAGGCACATCAGGGGCTCTCCAAGCGCGACATGGCGTCCAATCTCAATTCCAGCCAATTCTGCGTTGAAAAAGTAAAACAGTGCTCCTTCCCTTCCGAGCTCTCCCGTGCGCCCAAAAAGGGGTTTACCCCAACATATGTGTTATCAGCGTACTCGGGACAAATTGAACAACAACTTCTGGGGTCCAAGCTCTCTTGTTATCCTTAGGAAAATAAAAATTTGGGGGGCTAAAAATCATTTTTGTGGGAAAAAAAAGATGTTTTATTTTCACGGCTCTGCGTTATAAACTGTAGTGAAACACTTGGGGGTTCAAAGTTCTCACAACACATCTAGATAAGTTCCTTGGGAGGTCTAGTTTCCAATATGGGGTCACTTGTGGGGGGTTTGTACTGTTTGGGTACATCAGGGGCTCTGCAAATGCAACGTGACGCCTGCAGACCAATCCATTTAAGGCTGCATTCCAAATGGCGCTCCTTCCCTTCCGAGCTCTGTCATGCACCCAAACAGTGGTTCCCCCCCACATATGGGGTATCAACGTACTCAGGACAAATTGGACAACAACTTTTGGGGTCCAATTTATCCTGTTACCCTTGTGAAAATACAAAACTGGGGGCTAAAAAATCATTTTTGTGAAAAAAAAAAAGAATTTTTATTTTCACGGATTTGCGCTATAAACTTTAGTGAAACACTTGGGGGTTCAAAGTTCTCAAAACACATCTAGATAAGTTCCTTGGGAGGTCTAGTTTCCAATATGGGGTCACTTGTGGGGGGTTTGTACTGTTTGGGTACATCAGGGGCTCTGCAAATGCAACGTGACGGCTGCTGACCAATCCATTTAAGTCTGCATTCCAAATGGCGCTCCTTCCCTTCCGAGCTCTGTCATGCGCCCAAACAGTGGTTCCCCCCCACATATGGGGTATCAGCGTACTCAGGACAAATTGGACAACAAATTTTGGGGTCCAATTTATTCTGTTACCCTTGTAAAAATACAAAGCTGGGGGCTAAAAAATCATTTTTGAGAAAAAAAAAAAAAAATTATTTTCACGGCTCTGCGTTATAATCTGTAGTGAAACACTTGGGGGTTCAAAGCTCTCAAAACACATCTAGATAAGTTCCTTAGGGGGTCTACTTTCCAAAATGGTGTCACTTGTAGGGAGTTTCAATGTGTAGGCACATCAGGGGCTCTCCAAACGCAACATGGCGTCCCATCTCAATTCCAGTCAATTTTGCATTGAAAAGTCAAATGGCGCTCCTTCACTTCCAAGCTCTGCCATGCGCCCAAACAATGGTTTACACCCACATATGGGGTATCAGCGTACTCAGGACAAATTGCACAACATTTTTTGGGGTCCAATTTCTTCTCTTACCCTTGGGAAAATAAAAAATTGGGGGCGAAAAGATCATTTTTGTGAAAAAATATGATTTTTTATTTTTACGGCTCTGCATTATAAACTTCTGTGAAGCACTTGGTGGGTCAAAGTGCTCACCACACATCTAGATAAGTTCCTTAGGGGGTCTACTTTCCAAAATGGTGTCACTTGTAGGGAGTTTCAATGTTTAGGCACATCAGGAGCTCTCCAAACGCAACATGGCGTCCCATCTCAATTCCAGTCAATTTTGCATTGAAAAGTCAAATGGCGCTCCTTCACTTCCAAGCTCTGCCATGCGCCCAAACAATGGTTTACACCCACATATGGGGTATCAGCGTACTCAGGACAAATTGCACAACATTTTTTGGGGTCCAATTTCTTCTCTTACCCTTGGGAAAATAAAAAATTGGGGGCGAAAAGATCATTTTTGTGAAAAAATATGATTTTTTATTTTTACGGCTCTGCATTATAAACTTCTGTGAAGCACTTGGTGGGTCAAAGTGCTCACCACACATCAAGATAAGTTCCTTAGGGGGTCTACTTTCCAAAATGGTGTCACTTGTAGGGGGTTTCAGTGTTTAGGCACATCAGGGGCTCTCCAAACACAACATGGCGTCCCATCTCAATTCCAGTCAATTTTGCATTGAAAAGTCAAATGGCGCTCCTTTCCTTCCGAGCTCTGCCATACGCCCAAACAGTGGTTTACCCCCACATATGGGGTATCAGCGTACTCAGGACAAATTGTACAACAACTTTGGGGGTCCATTTTCTCCTGTTACCCTTGGTAAAATAAAACAAATTGGAGCTGAAATAAATTTTGTGTGAAAAAAAGTTAAATGTTCATTTTTATTTAAACATTCCAAAAATTCCTGTGAAACACCTGAAGGGTTAATAAACTTCTTGAATGTGGTTTTGAGCACCTTGAGGGGTGCAGTTTTTAGAATGGTGTCACACTTGAGTATTTTCTATCATATAGACCCCTCAAAATGACTTCAAATGAGATGTGGTCCCTAAAAAAAAATGGTGTTGTAAAAATGAGAAATTGCTGGTCAACTTTTAACCCTTATAACTCCGTCACAAAAAAAAATTTTGGTTCCAAAATTGTACTGATGTAAAGTAGACATGTGGGAAATGTTACTTATTAAGTATTTTGCGTGACATATGTCTGTGATTTAAGGGCATAAAAATTCAAAGTTGGAAAATTGCAAAATTTTCAAAATTTTCGCCAAATTTCTATTTTTTTCACAAATAAACGCAAGTTATATCAAAGAAATTTTACCACTAACATGAAGTACAATATGTCACGAGAAAACAATGTCAGAATCGCCAAGATCCGTCAAAGCGTTCCAGAGTTATAGCCTCATAAAGGGACAGTGGTCAGAATTGTAAAAATTGGCCCGGTCATTAACGTGCAAACCACCCTTGGGGGTGAAGGGGTTAAACAGAACATTACTTACCTTTCTGTGCTCCCTTGCAGCGTCTTGTTACAGTGCCAGAAGCTCCTTTAAGCTTGTAAGAAGCGTATGGCAGGGTCGTCATGTGCTGATTACAAGCCGAAGGACAGCTGCCAGAATACTCACTGCTCCCCAAGCCAGGACTATGTACATGGAGGGCAGTGAGTATTCATTGCTCTTTAGTAGTGAGCACAGTGTTAGCTGCAGGCTTCCTGCAGCTGCTGGGTATTCACGTGTCCCTGCTACTAAAGGGAATTCACTGCATTCTACACATATGGGAGTGGAGAACAGTGAATGTTCATTCCCTTATGTAGCGGGCACACGAGAACGCCCTGTGGCTGCAGCTAACAGCGTGCCCGCTATTAAATAGAAATGAATATTCACTGCTTTCCACTCCCATTGGCGTGGAATGCAGTGAATATTAATTTCTCTTTAGCAGTGGGCACAGGAGTATGCTGCAGCCACCGGCTCCTACCTCCTGTGACCTGCTGCTCCCCCACCTCCCCAACAGCCAGAGAAGGTACATCCGGACTAAAAGACGCACCCCACATTTTCCTCCTCATTTTTGGAGGAAAAAGTGCATGTTATAGTTAAAAAAATACGGTAATGAAATTTATGATGTGGAGTGAATCCATGAAACCAGGGCTTGAGCCATGCCAGTACATCTTCTGCAGGCACGAATAAATGTATATTACAGACATAAGCCACGCACAGCTTGAAGATATATCCTGGCACAGGTGTAATGTATTTTATGTAGTTTATCAAAATCCTTCTTGAAGTTAGTTGATTTTGAAAGAAATTGAAAGTCAGGATGAAAGGAAATGCTATTGTTATTATACAGAAATTCACACTTGGACCCCACTGCACATTTAATGTTAACTATCATAATAAAGAAGATTGGCAAGAAAAAAGAGAAGGTAGTGGGAGAGATGGTAGATTCACCCAATAAGAAGCCAACAGCATCATTACCCTCCGTTTTCTCTTACAGGACCATCATAATATTTTTCTTCAAGTGTTTCTGTAACTTGTCAACACATTTTACATATGCTGTTATTTGGCTTTGTAGGTTACAGATCTGGGCAGGTAAGAGTCAGTGTCTCCTAATCTCAGGGAATTAGTGGATCCTCCAGGTGGTAAGTTCTATGGAAAGGGTCTTTTAATGCCCAAAGTCATTTGAACAGTTTTGGATGGAGGATAATGTTCTGGCCTAGAGGCAAAATGGTGATCACACGATTGTGATATGGCCGACTACACCACCGATAAGGCACTCACAGCCGATGACTGAGAAGAATCTGTGACTTCTCTGCATTTAGTGGTTACTACTCACCTGGGTAGTCGTATGTAGGAATCTCCTCTTTACACCGCTCATCACCCCTCACATACGTCTCTGTAGTATTAATATGGGTCAGATCTTCACCCTGAAACAAATATTGTAAAAGACACAGACAGATGGAGAAGTCACATCTATGATCAGCTCTAATCCTGCCATCTCCACCGCTCTCATTACACAAGTATAGAACATATAATACAGGGGGATAAAACAAGACCGAGCACAAGACCTTCACAGCCATCTACACATCGTAGGAGAGATGTCATGACACCTTCTCGCCATCTACCTGATGATCCTGAGGAACATTGGGATCTTCTTGTTTACAGTCCCGTGGAAGAAGAGGACGGGGACATCTCTCTGGTGTTGTCCTCTTACTGGATAGATCTGTAGAAAACACATACAGGGACCTAATTCATTCTTTATATACAGATAATTATAGGCTGTGTGTATTTAGTCCTGTCTGTTACCTAGTGATGTGAGGGGCTGGAGAACCTCCATCATAATATCCTTGCACAGATCTTTGCGTCCTTCTAAATACTCCCACTCCTCCATGGAGAAATAGACGGCGACATCCTGACACCTTATAGGAACCTGACACATACAATGATACCGTCATCCCCCGATCCCTTCATAGCATTACTGTAAAAACGTCCAAGCATTCCCAACAGTGTCACCTCTCCAGTCAGCAGCTCAATCATCTTGTAGGTGAGTTCTAGGATCTTCAGGATCTTCTGGTCATTGATGTCCTCATGTATCAGGGGGTGAGGTGGAGGCCCCGTGATTGGGCTCAGGGGTCTTCCCCATCCCTCAGACACAGGGTCCTGACAGCGCTCACTAGAGGTCTTCTTCACTACTGTGTAATTCTGGTTATGGAGAGACACATTAATAAATCTCACTACAGACATTTTCAGAGTCCTCACCTTCCCAGTTCTGTCCATCTGTTATTCCCATAGATAAGAATGATGTAATAAGACGTCATCAGAATCTCTCACCTCTCCAGTAAGCCGGAAGAGGATCTCTAGGGTGAGGTGTAATATCCTCTCCGCCATTTTGTCTCTGTCCATATCCATCCTTGATGGGTAAATCAGGAAAATTCTCTTATATAGAAGATCTTCACTGAGAGGATCCGATATTGTAGGGACCTGAATGAGAAGATGTAACATCATGAAATCCTGTGTAATAATAATGGAAACATATGAGATTTATTATTTTACAGTATTTAACTTTCTTCTTTAAATCTATATATAAAGCAGAAAATCTGTGAACCCCATCTGGGTACCCCATCTGGGTTCCCCATGGAATACAAAACCCCATTTTTGACCCAGTTTGAGTGAAATTTTGCACAGCCCATCTAATACACCAGACTAAAAATATTGCGAACATTAACCCCTTAACGACTGCTGATACGCCTTTTAACGGCGGCAGTTAAGGGTACTTAAACCACAGCGCCGTTAATTAACGGCGCTGTGGAAAAAGTGAATGACGCCCCCCAGAGTCGGATTTTCTCTGGGGTCTCGGTTACCCGGGGTAGCCGAGACCCCAGAGAACATGATTCGGGTTTTTTTTACCGACCCCCGGGTTGCGATCGCCAGTAATTAACCGTTTACCGGCGGTCGCAAAAAAAACCCAAAAAACGCGATTTCCCATTTAATTTCTCTGTTCTCCGATGTGATCGCACATCAGAGGACAGAGAAATGGGGTCCAGGATCACCCCCCGATACTAACCTGTCTCCCCCGGTGCTCCTCATGGCTCCCGATGGGTGCCGCCATCTTGTTCTGGCCAAAAAATGGCGGACACATGCGCAGTGCGCCCGCCGGCCGGCACCCGGAGTATCTTTGGGGTCTTGGCTGCCGGGGGTAGCCGAGACCCCAAAGAACATGATCGGGGTCGGTTTTTACCGACCCCTGTTTTGTGATCGCCGGTAATTAACTGTTTACCGGTGGCTGCAAAAAAAACAAAACGATGTGTAATTCTCTGTCCTCTGATGTGATCGCACATCAAAGGACAGAGAAATAAAGGGATTCGGGGACCTTGTTATACTTACCGGTGTCCCTTGGTCCTCCTGTGTCCCCTCCTGGCCACCGGCTTCTTCCTCTGGTAAGAAAATGGCAGGCGCAGGCGCAGTGCGCCCGCCATGATCTGCCGGCCAGCAGCTAGAGGAGTTGGGGCTAAATTTAGGGTCGGGGCTAAAGTTAAGGTTAGGGTTTGGGCTAAATTTAGGGTTAGGGTTGGGGCTAAATTTAGGGTTAGGGTTTGGGTTAGGGTTGGGGCTAAAGTTAGGGCTAGGGTTAGGGTTGGGGCTAAAGTTTGGGTTAGGGTTGGGGCTAAAGTTAGAACTATGGTTGGGGCTAAAGTTAGGACTAGGGTTGTGGCTAAAGTTAGGGTTAGAGTTGGGATTAGGGTTAGGGTTTGGATTAGGGTTACGTTTGGGATTACGGTTAGGTTTGGGATTAGGATTAGGGGTGTGTTGGATTTAGGGTTCTGATTAGGGTTATGGTTGTTTTGGGGTTGAGGTTGTGATTATCGTTAGGGTTGTGATTAGGATTATGGACTGAGTTGGGATTAGGGTGAGGGGTGTGTTGGGGTTAGGGTTGGAGTTAGAATTGGGGGTTTCCACTGTTTAAGTACATCAGGGGTCTCTAAACGCCACAGCCAATTTTGCGCTCAAAAAGTCAAATGGTGCTCCCTCCCTTCTGAGCTCTGCCATGCACCCAAACAGTGGTCCGTCCCACACATGGGGTATCAGTGTACTCAGGACGAATTGGACAACAACTTTTGGGGTCCAATTTCTCTTGTTACCCTTGTGAAAATAAAAATTTGGGGGCTAAAAAAAATTTTTGTGGAAAAAAAAATATTTTTTATTTTCACGACTCTGCATTATAAACTTCTGTGAAGCACTTGGGCATTCAAAGTTCTCACCACACATCTAGATAAGTTCCTTGGGGGGGTCTAGTTTCCAAAATGGGGTTACTTGTGGGGGGTTTCTACTGTTTAGGTACATCAGGGGCTCTGCAAATGCAACATAACACCCGCAGACCATTCTATCAAGGTCCGCATTCCAAAACGGCGCTCCTTCCCTGCCGAGCTCTGCCATGCGACCAAACAGTGGTTTACCCCCACATATGGGGTATCAGCCTACTCAACATAATAACTGGACATTACATTTTTGGGTCCAATTTCTCCTGTTACCCTTGTGAAAGTAAAAATTTGGGGGTGAAAAGATCATTTTTGTGGAAAAAATATTTTTTTTTTTATTTTCATGGCTCTACATTATAAACTTCTGTGAAGCAGTTGGGGGTTCATAGTGCTCGCCACACATCAAGATAAGCTCTTTGGGGGGTCTAGTTTCCAAAATGGGGTCACTTGTGGGTGGTTTCTACTGTTTAGGTACATCAGGAGCTCTGCAAATGCAACATGACGCCCGCAGACCATCCCATCAAAGTCTGCATTCCATACGGCGCTCCTTCCCTTCCGAGCCCCGATGAGTGCCCAAACAGTGCACCCCTGTTAAATATTAATTAATTGACTTATTCTTGGTCTTGATGCAGTACAGAGCACATTGCTTCTTGCTGACATTACAAAAGCTATTTATGTATATAGGAGCTCAGAGCATAAGTCCACTCCATATACAGGGAACACGTGATCTGTAGAGAAGAGATATAAGCGTCTCTTAGGAGGGTGTGGGGGTCTTTTTGTCATGTGGGACTGTCACCTCCTGCCTCTACCATCATGGACGACAGACGAAGAAGGAACAACTGGTAGCAGCCATGATGACCTTCAAACTTCAGACACACAGACAGATGGCTTCCATTCAGAACTTGGGAAAGAGGGGTAACTAATGCTGATCTCTACACATGGACAATCCGTTCGTAACTATTTTCATCTGTTTTATGTTTTTGCTGCAAAGTGATTTTTCTATGGACAATCAATAAACCACTATACTTTTTATGTGAATATGACGACATTTTTCTTTTAAGAATAATGCACCTGGTTAAGTCCTGATTTAAATAAATGTGCAAAATAAGCATATTTAACATTGGCAAGCCAGCCAGTTTTGATTTTTGTGCTATTTTTGCGTGGATTTCCTTCACCTTCCACAGGGGGGAATATAGAAGAAGCTAGATTTTGTGCAAGTTTTCAGGAATTCCACTTCAAGTCACAAAGATCTCACAAGAAGAACCTACGAATTACGGAGACTTTAACGCGTGTCAGATGAATTGACAAGCACCAGCATCGGACGTGCTAAAAATAGACGTGCTAAAAATAGCCGTGGTGAAGTGAAATCTGGAGCCCAGCAAAAGAACTACAAGCTGAGATTTCAAGGTAAGAACAATGGATTTGATTAATTCTTATGCCAAATCAAGTCAGATAGAATTTGTAAGTTTGTACAGATCTAGTGTAGAAATATTTTGGTTTTCTTTATTTGCGGAATGCAGAATCGCGAATTTGAAGTTAGATTCTAAGCTAGTATCTAGGAAAAAAGAAAAAGAGCAACTGAAAAATATATTACATATGGTTAATGTATTTCATGAGTTTGTTACAGAGAAGTCCAAAAAAGACAGTGTAGAAAGAATTTCTAAGGAAATGGAAATTAATGATGTCCCCAATATTGAGTGTAATGTAAAGAGTAAGGAAGATGAAGAAGTGAAGCACGTGTCATTAATGGCCACCCAAGGTGACTTTGTGCCTCATGATGAAAAACAAGATGGAGGACACGTAGGAGACATGACAACTGACAAAGATGATGTACAAGAAACAGATGTACAAGGGTCACTAAAAATAGAAGACGGCTCAGAGGCCCAACTCCAAACTAAATCTAGGAAGACCTTGTTAAAGTTATGTAAAATCATTCCTGCATATGATGACAAAATCGATGTGTGCAGAAATTCAGAGATTTTTGAAAGTTTTGCCGATAAGTTTGATCTGACTAATCAGGAGAAAAATAAATTATTTAAAATTTGGCTACCAGTAAGTTTCTCCAGGAAATTCTCACTAAAAATGCAGAATGAAGAGTTCCATGAAGAGATGACTGATGTAGAGAGATTAAAAATTTTGTGGACTAAAAGAAAATTATCCAGATCTTGATATTCTTCTAAAATTGAGGATTGGCCGGAAAGAATGTACTTTTACATTCATGTCCATTTTTGAAAGGGTTTACAAAATGGTCAGTACTAATTCCAGAAAAAAATCAATGATAAATTGTTTTGTGAACAAATTTCGATTCCTAAATCCTGTATCTCGTGTTATTGCGTCACAGAAAGATTCTTTATATGAATGTGCACAATCCATTGAATTTTCTAGAAAACATGAGAATCTTGAAAGGAAAACAAATCATACTAAGGTTTTTAAATCAGACAGAATTATATCTCATCAGAAGCCAAATCAAAATCTCCAAAACTGACCCAGAATCACATCTATGAAGAACGAAGAAAATTACATATCTGCTACAAACCCTATAATGAAATGCAGAAGTCTCCCATTGAAGTTGCTCTTCTGAAAGGGTTAAAAGCTGGACGTTCAGATCTGTCTGTAAAGATGGCGGAAATTGACAGACAGAAACAAGTGGTGAGTATCCCATCGGGTGCTCAACTGAACACTCCATTATTGCAGCTCTTCAACTTCAAAGAGTCCATAGGGTTAATGACCTTATTAAATGGTGTTTACCAACAGATTATTGACAGAGAGGTAAATTTTGGGTTAGGAATTGGATAAAAATGAAATTATATATATAACTGAGTTATACAATGTATTATTTATTAATATGTAATTATTTTATACAATATATTTCTACAGTTACATATATATTAATATAGTATACAGTAAGTACTGTAGCATATTTATAAAAGTAGAGATTATATTAACTGTATTTTTATATGTATAGTGAAATAATTAAAATTTATTCCAGTAATAATACTTAGAATTACATTAATTACATATATTAAATATATACATATGTATAACATATTTAAATTATTTTGTTTTCAAATAAATATGAAATTAACCATTATCTTTTATTCTTCCTTAGAGCTTTCATTTCAAAACAGGAATTGAACAAAAAACAAAAAAACTTCTTACATGAATTTATGTTTTATTTACACAGGAAGCTATAATAACTGCATGATTGTATATATATTTAACACTTAATAAAAAGAATAATACATAACTAATAAACTAAAAACTTGTTTTTTTCCCTTTGCATGGTAATAATGTAGTTTTTCTCCTTCACTGCATGGTGTGACAGGTCACTCTCTTGTTTCAACTTAAAGCTGTAAGAAGAAACTTTAGAAGCTCCTCAGCCTTTACATTCAAATGGATTCAGTTGCAGACTTGTACTAAATATAATTGTACAACAAATGCACACATTTCATATGGAAGAGTCCTATCTATAGGTTAGAACATAGTTTTAAGTTAGATAGTGTTAGATATATTTGGGGAATATTCAAATAAATATTAGAATACTAAAATTAATAATTTACAAATGCGCATTGATAATTAGGATACAATATTTTGGGTTAATATACATGTTTTTTGTATGTAATATATGTAGTGTCAACTTTTATGTGAGTGACAGATGACAGATAAGCAGCTGCTAAGAATGAAGTGTAACGTAAGGAGCGTGGAATGTGGAACGTGCAGTATGTGAGAGGCCTCATGTCATGACTTATGGCATGTTGAGAGAAAAAAAACAAAAAAAAAACCTTGTGTGTATGAAAAATAAGATTTAGCTAAATTGCAATAGTAAGATATATATTTAAATATTATTTACTCAACATATATTTACATATATTTCTTTAATTATTATTTCTTGATTTAGTAAATAGTGAATAAGTGCAATTACACATCAATATGGTTAAATTATAATTTTTTGATATCTAGTGTTTTTTTAGTTACATAGATGGGTACACATTTTCAAACAAATATGTGGCACAAGCTGATATGACAGTTCTAAAATTAATCATTTTTAATTTTGGTTTTTACAAATTAATTTTTTCATAAAATAATATTTTTTGATATTAAGGGGGAAATGTGTTTTTGATCCAGATTATATCATCACATTTCATCAATACCTTTTTTTCACACATTTTAATAAAAAAAAAAAGAAATATTAATAAGGTATTATTGGGTACAATACAATAAGTATTATAAAAGTCATTTTTTTCTCTAATGAAGGTTATTATATGCAAAGTTGCATAATTTCAATATTTTGGTAATCCAAGGTTATGACAACATCTAGATAATGGAAATATTAAAGGGAATGTGTTATTGAGACATAACCTTTGCATTCATCATCAACATATAAAGGCCTAATTTTATTTTTATTTTTATTTTCATTTTTTATTTTCCACTTTTCATTTTTCACTTTATCTTCAATTTTTATTCTCAATTTTTATTTTTCATTTTTCACTTTTTCTTCAATTTTTATTCTCAATTTTTATTTTTCATTTTTCACTTATTCTTCAATTTTTATTCTCAATTTTCATTTTTTATCTCAAAAAGAAAAATCAATATTTAATAAAGTAATGTCTAATACAAGTATATTGCTTTATCAAATATAATGATCATATGGTTTCATTATATAAGAAATGTTTCAATTCTGAGTTAAATACAACAATTCTTTCACTTATTCATATTCATATATATATATATTCTTATTTTGGTTCATGGCTACACATTCTTAAATATTATTGTTCTAATAATAAAGTTTTAGTAATAAAACACTTGTTACATAAAAGACACACTGACATCTATGGGTTCAAAAAGAAATTACACCCATGACATAAAAATGTCCTATCACATGAAGAATATGGTTAATAATATATTATTATTATTATTATTTTATTTTTCCAAATATGAATTCCATATTAATATAATTTAATAATTATATGGATATTATTGACTGCTATGGTAAGCTATGATATTATAGGTTAGGAAAATTACCAGATTTGGTATAGAATAGGGAATGAAGACTTCAATCAAGATACTAAAGTTACGTTAATAAAGACTTTGTATATTTTTAAATTCAATTAAAAGTTGCAAGAAGAAAAATCCGTTATCCAGAAGTTTCACAAGGTAACAATGCTATGATTTCTGAGTAGTGAGACTGTGTCAAATACAATTCATGTCACCATTCACAACTACAGCATTCATCGCTGACAAGTATGAGTACAATATCCTACCTGCCAACCACGGAGAGGATGATAATCCTATGATGCTAAGATGAACTGTATTATTACGTTCCAGTGGTTTCCTATCACCTATAAGACTTCCATGAAAGCTGGTGAACAATCAGGTGATTGTCAGGACGCTACAACCCTGACATGTGTCCTGTGTACTAAAGACTGGTTATGGTGCTATGTTTAGCAGGGAAGAGTCAATGAATCCCTTGCTGTGCCGACCACAGATGTCACCTGTTCCCAGACCAGTGCGGATGATATAGAAGGATTCCAGAAATATCCAAGGCGAGCCAATGTAAGTCCAGGTTTTTAAAGGTGACACTGCACAGATATTAAAGCTACATCTCATCTATAAACTTTGTTTTCTTATCAACATTTGAATTTATGAACTTTGATTGACACATGACACACAGTCTCTACAATATCTACATGCTATCATCTATTTCAAAAAGAATTATAATAAAGATTGTTTAAAAAGAACCAAGGAGAAGACATCAAGATGAAGACCAGATGACATCAGATGACAACAGACCTGAGATGCTTCAAGTAGATATAGGGAAGTATAATCATATATTTTATATAAAAATTAGTCACGGCTTACCATAACATGAATTTACATATCATTATATTATTGAGTACATAAAACAATATTATTATTATTATTATTGATATTATGAACACTAAATTATTTTGTCAAAGAAGAAGAAAGAAGATCTTATTAATATATTTAATTTGAGGGTTCCAATCAATAAATGTCTGTCACCCTCAAAAGGGGGAATTGTTAAATATTAATTCATTGACTTATTCTTGGTCTTGATGCAGTACAGAGCACATTGCTTCTTGCTGACGTTACAAAAGCTATTTATGTATATAGGAGCTCAGAGCATAAGTCCACTCCATATACAGGGAACACGTGATCTGTAGAGAAGATATATAAGCGTCTCTTAGGAGGGTGTGGGGGTCTTTTTGTCATGTGGGACTGTCACCTCCTGCCTCTACCATCATGGACGACAGACGAAGAAGGAACAACTGGTAGCAGCCATGATGACCTTCAAACTTCAGACACACAGACAGATGGCTTCCATTCAGAACTTGGGAAAGAGGGGTAACTAATGCTGATCTCTACACATGGACAATCCGTTCGTAACTATTTTCATCTGTTTTATGTTTTTGCTGCAAAGTGATTTTTCTATGGACAATCAATAAACCACTATACTTTTTATGTGAATATGACGACATTTTTCTTTTAAGAATAACGCACCTGGTTAAGTCCTGATTTAAATAAATGTGCAAAATAAGCATATTTAACAACCCCCACATATGGGGTATCAGCGTACTCAGGACAAACTGGTCAACAGATTTTGGGGTCCAATGTCTCCTGTTACCCTTGAGAAAATAAAAAATTGCAGGCTAAAAAATCATTTGTGAGGCAAAAAAAAAGGATTTTTTATTTTCACAGCTCTACTGTTATGATCCTTAGTGGCTGAGGATCACGAATAGACCAGCAAGTGAATAAACTAAGGACAAGCTCTAGGGAGATGGTAACTGGACTGATCGCAAATCTGAACCTATCCAACACAAATAGAGGTAGCCGGTGAACGTGCCTAAAAAAATTCCTAGACGTCTCGAGCCAGCCTGAGGAACTAGCTACCCCTAAAGAGAAAGAAAGACCTCGCTTGCCTCCAGAGAAATAATCCCCAAAGATATAGAAGCCCCCAACAAATATTAACGGTGAAATAAGAAGAAGGCACATACGTAGGGATGAAATCAGATTCAGCAAAAGAGGCCCACTAGTACTAGAAAGCAGAAAATAGAGCAGGGGTCTATGCGATCAATAAAAAACCCTTACAAAATATCCATCCTGAGATTTCAAGAACCCACACACCAACTAATGGTGTGTGGGGAGAAACTCAGTCCACTAGAGCATCCAGCAAGCGAGGGAATCACATTTTAGCAAGCTGGACAAGAAAACATGATAAACACTGCTGATCAAAAAATGAGCAAACAAAACTTAGCTTGTCCTGGATGGACTGGGAGCGAGGTAGTCAGAAGGAATCTGAGTAGCACTGATTACATCGACAGCCGGCAACAAGTGGAAGTGAAACAGAGCTATATAGGAACCTCCCAGAGGATAACGAACCAGCTGATAGCCAGAGACCAGCAGGATAAAAAACAAAGCCACCAGGGGGAGCCCAAAGCAAAAGTCACACCATACCACCAGTGACCACAAGAGGGAGCCTGAAAACAGAGTTCACAACACTTTACGTTATAAATTTCTGTGAAGCACTTGGGGGTTTAAAGTGCTCACCACACATCTAGATAAGTTCCTTAAGGCCATGTACTTTTTTGTTGGCTCACCATTGACACACATATATGGCTACCAGGCGTGTGTTTCTTTTTGATTTTTTTGTTTGTTGTATTATGTATGCTATGGGGATTATATCCCTTATTTCTTATTAAGAATAAAGATCATTTTTCATTAAATTGTTCAATATACGCATTTTTTCTTTCTTATGAGTTTAAGTTCCTTAAGGGGTCTAGTTTCCAAAATGGGATCACTTGTGGGGGGGTTTCTTCTGTTTAGGCACATCAGGGGCTCTCCAAATGCGACATGGCGTCCGATCTCAATTCCAGCCAATTCTACATTGAAAAAGTAAAACGGCACTCCTCTTCCAAGCTCTGCGGTGCGCCCAAACAGTGGTTTACCCCCACATATGGGGTACCGACGTACTCAGGAGAAATTGCACAACAACTATTGTGGCCTAATTTCTCCTGTTCCCCTTGTCAAAATAAATATTTTGGGGCAAAATATGCTTTTTGTAGAAAAAATGCGATTTTGTATTTTCACGGCTCTACGCTATAAACTTCCGTGAAGCACCTGGGGGTTTAAAGTGCTCACCACACATCTAGTTAAGTTCCTTAAGGGGTCTAGTTTCCAAAATGGTGTCACTTGTGGGGGGGTTTCTACTGTTTAGGCACATCCGGGGCTCTCTAAACGTGACATAGCATCCAATCTCAATTTCAGCCAATTCTGCATTGAAAAAGGCAAACGGCGCTCCTTCTCTTCCAAGCTCTGCGGTGCGCCCAAACAGTGGTTTACTCCCACATATGGGGCATTGGCGTATTCAGGAGAAATTGCACAACAAAATTTATGGTAACATTTCTGTTTTTACACTTGTGAAAATAAAAAAAATGGTTCTGAAGTAAAATGTTTGCAAAAAAAGTTAAATGTTCATTTTTTCCTTCCACATTGTTTCAGTTCCTGTGAAGCACGTAAAGGGTTAATAAACTTCTTGAATGTGGTTTTGAGCACCTTGAGGGGTGCAGGTTTTAGAATGGTGTCACACTTGGTTATTTTCTGTCATATAGACCACTCAAAATTACTTCAAATGTGATGTGGTCCCTAAAAAAAAATGGTGTTGTAATAATGAGAAATCACTGGTCAACTTTTAACCCTTATAACTCCCTAACAAAAAAAAAATTTTGTTTCCAAAATTGTGCTGATGTAAAGTAGACATGTGGGAAATGTTATTTATTAACTATTTTTTGTGACACATCTCTCTAATTTAGGGGCATAAAAATACAAAGTTTGAAAATTGCAAAATTTTAAACATTTTCGCCATATTTCCATTTTTTTCATAAATAATCGCAATATCGAAGAAATTTTACCACTAACATGAAGTACAATATGTCACGAAAAAACAGTCTCAGAATCAGCGGGATCTGTTAAAGCGTTCCAGAGTTATAACCTCATAAAGTGACAGTGGTCAGAATTATAAAAATTGGCTCGGTCATTAAGTACCAAATTGGCTCTGTCACTAAGGGGTTAAAACTCAAAATATCCCCCTTCACGAAATTTGTCCCCCCGAATTCAGGCTCTTTTAAAATAAAGGAGAAAATGCGCGTCTGTGTGTTGACTGCAAAACCACACTTGTTGCCCAAAAGGTCCTAAAGATTAGAGAGACAGCGCCCAGAGTCGATCTTAAAGAGTCAGCAACCATATAGTGTGGGGCAACCTGATAAATCACTCTAAAGTCTGTAATTATAACAATGGCTCTTGCAGAAGTAACTGTGAATTGCTTCACAGTAAGATATGATCATTCTGGTTACCTATAGCAACCAGAGTGCATCTTTCAGCTTTGAAGCTCCTGAGGTAAAGTGAAAGCTGAGCTCTGATTGGTTGCTATGGACAACTAGTCTGACTGTGAGGCAGTCACACATTTCCTGATTTTATATACATAGATTTACCTATTAGATCTCTGATCATTGTGAGGTGATTACTAAGGGTCATAATACTAAGAACTATTTTAAAATTCCATTAAAAAAATGACCATCTATTGGGCAAGTTAATCCAAAAGCTCAGAAAGCAAAACTGCCTCAAACAGCTGAGACAAGTGAACAATGTGAGTCCTGGCTTGAAAGGAAATGGATGAGACAGGCTGAATCAAAGCATGTGGAAGCATCTGAACAATGGGAATGTCATCTTTAGGAGAAACAGATGACACACCCTGAATCAAGGGATGCAGAAACATCTGAACAAAAGGATGAATGTTGTCAAAATGACAAAGGAAGCTGATTTGAGTTTGGAAGCGTTTCACTACGACCCAATTCAGGACTATAGGTCACGTCTTAAAGTCATAATGTGCAAAATGGACGTAATATGAGAATATTGTCAAGCAAAAATGTTTAACTTTAAATCGCCTGGTGTGTGGTGGTGAATGGTAAAGTCAGTTTGTCACCTTTAACTCTACCTCCAGAACCACCTTTTTCATACATGTTGGGAACAACTCATGAGTCTAAGCATTTTCTGCAGATTATTAGGAGACACAGTTCATCTTTCCAGATTACATCCTTTGGTAAGACAGCTGGACTAAAGGAAGAAGATTTAGGCCAACTTTTCAAGTCCAGGGACAAAAATATTACAAAATAGTTTGATGCTTCCTGTAGTAAACGAAAATCTAAAATTTTTCCAACTTTACTTTTTGTGAGACAAACAGCTGCAAGCTGATCGACGTTGTTAAGTTATACCTAAGACAAAAAAGACATTGTTTTGAATTTGCAAAAACTTTTCCATCAACACAATCAGTTAGTAAACCTTTATAAAACAGCCTTAGAAAGAATGCCAAGTGCGGAATATCAGGGTGTAATAAGAGCCGGCAAGACACCGGTTGGTGGCACAAAAGGATATTTACTTCTCCCAGTGTTAACGAAGTAGCTATTGTAATGGTTGGACGGGACTTTCTAAGCCAAGATATAATTATTCAGCGACGTAGAGAACATGTTCAGCGTATTACAGAAACACATAGATCATATAATGCTCTGCAATATCCTATAATATTGTGGAATGGCCAAGATGGCGATCACTATAATCTAACACAGACTGATCCCAACACTGCGAGGCCGACCAATAAACCAACCAATAAACATATCAGTTATGGACTTCTACACCTACTAAATAATGACCAGACAACAATGGAGGCAACTTTCTCATCAATGTGTAGTAGATCTGTATGCCAAGGTGGGAAGCGAGCGTATTCTGTACATACAGCTGAACCAACAAACACTTACAGGGAGGCCATGCCCAAAGCGTGGTCTGATGGAGGATGGTCCACACTGGGACATGACATTGCAGGAGGCGTCCATCACTCGCTTTCCTCCTCATCTTCTAACCTGCTCCCTATAATAACTACAACCTGTGCACCTTCCAACCCCCGGGCTCTGTGGGACAAATACACAGAATATCCTAGAGGAGATATCCATAGAGAGCACAGGAGAGGTCATCCGGACTTAGCCATAAATGTCACTGCCGACAGATCCACCACAGTCCTCCTGACTCTAGAAGGAAGGAGCCAATGTGTCAGTAGTGACCCTCTAATAGCATCAGGTTACCGGCACCAGCTCCACCAGCCGTTGTGTTATGGGAGAGATATTCTGGGAGGGAAAAGCCAGGATTTGGGGAAGATGAGGGGATTTGTCCCAGTAAATAAGCCTCTTCTGGTTGATGACCACAGATCGGGGGATTTGGCAATTATGGCCCAGATTCCAGGTGGGAATAGGAGACGGTTTTCCTTGATGCCCCAGGAGGTTCCGGTAAAACATTCTTATTAATTTGCTGCTCTCAGAAATTCCCTCCATCAATAACATTGCTCCGGCCGCTGCATCGTCTGGGGTTGTGGCCGCTCTCTTAGATGGAGGCGCACGGCTCAGTCAGCACTAGGATTACCCCTAAAT
Source organism: Ranitomeya variabilis (assembly GCF_051348905.1). Classification (NCBI taxonomy): domain Eukaryota; kingdom Metazoa; phylum Chordata; class Amphibia; order Anura; family Dendrobatidae; genus Ranitomeya; species Ranitomeya variabilis. The sequence goes on from NC_135235.1 coordinate 710,947,304, forward strand.
CTAGCGCTCTTGGAATCTCCCGTCTGTAATATCACTAAGATCTATGAAAGATCTGGGGGGATCCAATCACTTAATGGGGGAATTGTTCTACTTTTAGCAACGTTACCTGTTCTTAAAGGAGCAGCACCAGCAGACGAGCTGAATACTTGTCAGCACAGCAGAGTCCTGCATACACTGAGGCCCCTGATCATGTGACCCTGACTCCTCCCCTCCTGTGACCTCATCACAGGTCCTATGCGCACACAACAGCCATACAGGTGGGGTTGAGCCTAGAGTGTATGGGCTCCTTCCTGGTATATATTATTGTAGATATAGACTGTACGGGCTCCTGTCAGGTATATATTATTGTATATACAGACTGTACGGGCTCCTGTCAGGTATATATTATTGTAGATATAGACTGTACGGGCTCCTGTCAGGTATATATTATTGTAGATACAGACTGTATGGGCTCCTGTCAGGTATATATTATTGTAGATATAGACTGTACGGGCTCCTGTCAGGTATATATTATTGTAGATATAGACTGTACGGGCTCCTGTCAGGTATATATTATTGTACAGACTGTACGTGCTCCTGTCAGGTATATATTATTGTACAGACGGTACGGGCCCCTGTCAGGTATATATTATTGTAGATACAGACGGTACGGGCTCCTGTCAGGTATATATTATTGTAGATATAGACTGTACGGGCTCCTGTCAGGTGTATATTATTGTAGATACAGACTGTACGGGCTCCTGTCAGGTATATATTATTGTAGATACAGACTGTACGGGCTCCTGTCAGGTATATATTATTGTAGATACAGACTGTACAGGCTCCTGTCAGGTATATATTATTGTAGATATAGACTGTACGGGCTCCTGTCAGGTATATATTATTGTATATATAGACTGTACGGGCTCCTGTCAGGTATATATTATTGTAGATATAGACTGTACGGGCTCCTGTCAGGTATATATTATTGTAGATATAGACTGTACAGGCTCCTGTCAGGTATATATTATTGTAGATGCAGACTGTACAGGCTCCTGTCAGGTATATATTATTGTAGATATAGACTGTACGGACTCCTGTCAGGTATATATTATTGTAGATATAGACTGTACGGGCTCCTGTCAGGTATATATTATTGTAGATATAGACTGTACGGGCTCCTGTCAGGTATATATTATTGTAGATATAGACTGTACGGGCTCCTGTCAGGTATATATTATTGTAGATATAGACTGTACGGACTCCTGTCAGGTATATATTATTGTAGATATAGACTGTACGGGCTCCTGTCAGGTATATATTATTGTAGATATAGACTGTACGGGCTCCTGTCAGGTATATATTATTGTAGATATAGACTGTACGGGCTCCTGTCAGATATATATTATTGTAGATATAGACTGTACGGACTCCTGTCAGATATATATTATTGTAGATACAGACTGTATGGGCTCCTTCCTGGTTCCCTGACTGCAGCCCATACACTCTAGCCGGCTCACTACTGAAGATGCTAGAGTTTTATGGGCTCCTTGCTGGTATATATTATTGTAGATATGGACTGTACAGACTCCTTTCTGGCATATATTATTGTAGATACTGACTGTACGGGCTCCTGTCAGGTATATATTACTGTAGATATACTGTAGACTGTATGGGCTCCTGTCAGGTATATATTATTGTAGATACAGACTGTACGGGCTCCTGTCAGATATATATTATTGTAGATACAGACTGTACGTGCTCCTGTCAGGTATATATTATTGTAGCTATAGACTGTACGGGCTCCTGTCAGATATATATTATTGTAGATACAGACTGTACGGGCTCCTGTCAGGTATATATTATTGTAGATATAGACTGTATGGGCTCCTTCCTGGTTCCCTGACTGCAGCCCATACACTCTAGCCGGCTCACTACTGAAGATGCTAGAGTGTATGGGCTCCTTCCAGGTGCCTGACTGCAGCCCATACACTAGCCGGCTCATTACTGAAGATGCTAGAGTGTATGGGCTCCTTCCTGGTATATATTATTGTAGATATAGACTGTACAGACTCCTTTCAGGCATATATTATTGTAGATATAGACTGTACGGGCTCCTGTCAGGTATATATTACTGTAGATATACTGTAGACTGTACGGGCTCCTGTCAGGTATATATAAGTGATGATATCAGAATGTATGGGCTCCTATCAGGTATATATATATCATTGACGGTATCAGAATGTGTGGGCTCCTGTCAGGTGTATATTAGTGATAATATCAGAATGTATGGGCCTCTGTGAGGTATATATTACAGTAGTGATGATATCAGAATGTGTGGGCTCCTGTCAGGTATATATTAGTGATGGTATCAGAATGCATGGGCTCCTGTCAGGTATATATTAGTGATGATATCAGAATGTATGGGCTCCTGTCAGGTATATATTAGTGATGATATCAGAATGTATGGGCTCCTGTCAGGTGTATATTAGTGATGGTATCAGAATGCATGGGCTCCTGTCAGGTATATATTAGTGATGGTATCAGAATGTATGGGCTCCTGTCAGGTATATATTAGTGATGATATCAGAATGTATGGGCTCCTGTCAGGTATATATTACTGATGATATCAGAATGTGTGGGCCCCTGTCAGGTATATATTAGTGATAATATCAGAATGTATGGGCCCATGTCAGGTATATATTAGTGATGGTATCAGAATGCATGGGCCCCTGTCAGGTATATATTACTGATAATATCAGAATGTATGGGCCCCTGTCAGGTATATATTAGTGATATCAGAATGTATGGGCCCTGTCAGGTATATATTAGTGATGATATCAGAATGCATGGGCTCCTGTCAGGTATATATTACTGATGATATCAGAATGTATGGGCCCCTGTCAGGTATATATTAGTGATGATATCAGAATGTATGGGCCTCTGTGAGGTATATATTAGTGATGATATCAGAATGTATGGGCCTCTGTGAGGTATATATTAGTGATGGTATCAGAATGCATGGGCTCCTGTCAGGTATATATTACTGATGATATCAGAATGTGTGGGCCCCTGTCAGGTATATATTAGTGATGATATCAGAATGTATGGGCCCATGTCAGGTATATATTAGTGATGGTATCAGAATGCATGGTCCCCTGTCAGGTATATATTACTGATAATATCAGAATGTATGGGCCCTGTCAGGTATATATTAGTGATATCAGAATGTATGGGCCCTGTCAGGTATATATTAGTGATGATATCAGAATGTGTGGGCTCCTGTCAGGTGTATATTAGTGATAATATCAGAATGTATGGGCCCTGTCAGGTATATATTAGTGATGGTATCAGAATGTATGGGCCCCTGTCAGGTATATATTAGTGATGATATCAGAATGTATGAGCTCCTGTCAGGTATATATTAGTGATAATATCAGAATGTATGGGCCCTGTCAGGTATATATATTAGTGATGATATCAGAATGTATGGGCCCCGTCAGGTATATATATTAGTGATGATATCAGAATGTATGGGCTCCTGTCAGGTATATATTAGTGATGATATCAGAATGTATGGGCCCCGTCAGGTATATATATTAGTGATGATATCAGAATGTATGGGCCCCTGTCAGGTATATATTATTGTAGATATAGACTGTATGGGCCCCTGTCAGGTATATATGCTGCGATTGTTCTCGTATGCTGATTTGGCATGAAAAAATAATCACAGATGTGATCTGCCCCATAGATTAACACTGGTCCGAGTGCCATGCGATGCTTTCTCACATAGCGCTCGTCCTTATTCTACGCTAGTGTGACCCCGGCTTTAACTTATGAAGCGACACAGACCACCTGCAGTTCAGCCACCATCAATATTTAAATTACAAGTTTTTCACCATCCAAAAAAATGCTAATTTTAACCTAGTTCCATAGGTTTCTTAAAGGGAACCTGTCACCAGGTTTTCCCCATATATAGTACCACCAGCACCTATATGGCCTTATACACACCCTTCTAGAGTGCTGTACCGTATATACTCGCGTATAAGCCGAAATTTTTTGGGGCAGAAAGAGACCCTCTCGGCTTATACTCGAGTCATTGTCGGCGGGGAAGCGGCGGCTGTCACATACTCACCTGCTCCTGGCACGGTCCCTGCATGTCCGATGGTCTCCGGGCAGCTCTTCCTGTGTTCAGCGGTCACGTGGTTCTGCTCATTAATGAATATGGACGCATAATGGTTAAGGCTATGTGCGCACGTTGCAGATTTGCTTGAGGAAATGTCTGCATGATTAGTGCCTCTCTTAGCAGAAAACGCAGTGGAAATTCTGTACTTTTTTATGCGGATTTGATGCGTTTCTGTAAATCGTGAGCGCTAAATAAAGATATATTAAAAAAAATAAAAATAAAGGAATTTGATGCATTTCCTTATGCAAACTCTTCACGAGATACCCTCATTAATATTAACTAAAGACACACACACACCCATGTAGGAGCATTAACATAATTAACCTACATATGCTGTAAAAAAAACAACTAAGAAACCTGCGTGAAATGCAAAATGTTTATTTTTCAAAAAATAAAGCCTGCATGGGCTCCCGCATAATTTTCATAACCAGCAGTGGGAAAGCTGACAGCTGATGTTACTATTCTGGAAAGGAGCCAATAACCATAAAGGTTCCCAGGCTATTAATATCAGCTCACAGCTGTTTGCTTAGCCTTTACTGGCTATTTTACAGGGGGACACAAAATATTGACATAAAATCCAACCAGCAAATGCTAGGCAGACAGCTGTAGGCTGATATTTATAGCCTGTGAAGAGGCCATGGATATTGGCAGCCCCACAGGCTAAAAACCATCAGCTCTCAGCCGTCGCAGAAATGGCGCATCTTATAGATGTGCCAATTCTGGCACTTAGCCTCGCTCTTCCCACTTGCCCTGTAGCAGAAGGGTTCATAATTGTGCGGTTGATGTCACCTTTTTATTGTCAAGTAACATCAAGCCCACAGGTTAGTAATGGAGAGGCATCTATCAGACATCTCTCCATTACTAAGCTGGCCTAATGTCACCTTACAATACAAAAGTGAAATTAACCCCTTATTACCCCATATGCCACCGCTACAGGGCAGTGAGAAGACAGAGGCTGAGTGCCAGAATTGGCGCAACTTACAGATGCACCTTTTCTGGGGTGGCAATAACCATGGTCCCTCTCTAGGCTATAATATCTGTCCTCAGTCACTGGCTTTCCCTCTGTGGCACAGAAAATTGTGCGGGAGCCCACGCCAGTTTTTTCAGTGAAAACATTATTAAATACATACAGGCCCCAAATTTTACACACACACACACACACACTACTAACCGTATTAGTCACTGACCTATATAAGTCTAACTGTTCTGCAATGGTTTACTGTATGTAAACCATGTCTCCTATCCTGTCAGCCTCTGCAATGATTTAACAGAAGCCGACAAATTAACTATCAGCTATTCCGCTGTCCGTGTGATATATTATATATATACACATATACATATACACACACACACATACATACACACACACAGACAGTATAGACCAAATGTTTAGACACACCTCATTTAAAGAGGTTTCTGTATTTTCATGACTATGAAAACTGTACATTCACACTGAAGGCATCAAAACTATGTGGAATTATATACTTAATAAAAGTGTAAGGCAACTGAAAATGTCTTATATTCTAGGTTTTTCAAAGTAGCCACCTTTTGCTTTGATGACTGCTTTGCACACTCTTGGCAGTCTCTTGATGAGCTTCAAGAGGTAGTCACTGGGAATGGTCTTCCAACAATCTTGAAGGAGTTCCCAGAGATGCTTAGCACTTGTTGGCCCTTTTGCCTTCACTCTGTGGTCCAGCTCACCCCAAACCATCTCGATTGGGTTCAGGTCTGGTGACTGTGGTGGCCAGGTCATCTGGCGTAGCACCCCATCACTCTCCTTCTTGGTCAAATAGCCCTTACACAGCCTGGAGGTGTGTTTGGGGTCATTGTCCTGTTGAAAAATAAATGATGGTCCAACTAAAAGCAAACCGGATGGTATAGCATGTCGCTGCAAGATGCTGTGGTAGCCATGCTGGTTCAGTATGCCTTCAATTTTGAATAAATCCCCAACAGTGTCACCAGCAAAGCCCCCCACACCATCACACCTCCTCCTCCATGCTTCACGGTGGAAACCAGGCATTTAGAGTCCATCCGTTCACCTTTTCTGTGTACAAAGACACGGTGGTTGGAACCAAAGATCTAAAATTCGGACTCATCTGACCAAAGCACAGGTTTCCACTGGTCTAATGTCCATTCCTTGCGTTATTTAGCCCAAACAAGTCTCTTCTGCTTGTTGCCTGTCCTTAGCAGTGGTTTCCTAGCAGCTATTTTACCATGAAGGCCTGCTGCACAAAGTCTCCTCTTAAGGGCTTGTTTCCATTTGCGAGAAACACGTCCGTATCTCGCATGTGGAAACCAAGCTGTAGCACCGGCACTCCAGAGCGGAGCGTGCGGCTGCATACGAACACATGGAGCTGCACGCTTTGCTCCAAAGTGCCGGCGCCACAGCTTGGTTTCCACATGCGAGATACGGATGTGTTTCTCGCAAATGGAAACAAGCCCTAACAGTTGTTGTAGAGATGTGTCTGCTGCTAGAACTCTGTGTGGCATTGACCTGGTCTCTAATCTGAGCTGCTGTTAACCTGCGATTTCTGAGGCTGGTGACTCGGATAAACTTATCCTCAGAAGCAGAGGTGACTCTTGCTATTCCTTTCCTGGGGCGGTCCTCATGTGAGCCAGTTTCTTAGTAGCGCTTGGTGGGTTTTGCCACTGCACTTGGGGACACTTTCAGTTTTCCCAATTTTTCGGACTGACTGATCTTCATTTCTTAAAGTAATGATGGCCACTCGTTTTTCTTTACTTAGAATTTGTATTATGGCAGGAAAAAAGCAGCTAACAGTCTATTCAGTAGGACTATCAGCTGTGTATCCACCAGACTTCTGCACAACACAACTGATGGTCCCAAACCCATTTATAAGGCAAGAAATCCCACTTATTAAACCTGACAGGGCACACCTGTGAAGTGAAAATCATTCCCAGTGACTACCTCTTGCAGCTCATAAAGAGAATGCCAAGAGTGTGCAAAGCAGTCATCAAAGAAAAAGGTGGCTACTTTGAAGAACCTAGAATATAAGACATAACAAAAAAGTGTGAAACTGAAATTAAGTATATAATTCCACATGTGTTAATTCATAGTTTTGATGCCTTCAGTGTGAATATACAATTTTCATAGTCATGAAATACAGAAAAATCTTTAAATGAGGTGTGTCCAAACTTTTGGTCTGTAGTGTATCTCTTTAGATTTTATATACACCTATACTGTGTGTATATGTCTATTCTATTGTAACCTGTCAGTGTGATTTTACTGTACACTGCACCTGAATTGTCGGCCTTTCAAAGGACACCGTTGCGTATTTCTCGCAAGTCACACTGAAGGCCCGTGTGGTGCGAGTTTTTCTTGCACAAATAGACTTTCATTGGCGAGTCTCGGCTGATATACGGTGCAAATCACAGCATACTGCAATTTCACTCGCACATATACGGCCGTGAAAAAAAAAGTGATGGGAGATTAACATTGGTTCGAGTGCTATGCGATTTTTTTCTCGCATAGCACTGGTCCGTATTCCTCTCTAGTGTGACTCCGGCCTTAAAGGGAAAATCATTAAAAATTTATATTTTTTAAAATTTGTAAAATTTCTGATTTTTTACAAAATAAATCAAAACATATCAACTCAAGTTTACCATTATCATAAAGTCTAATATAACACGAAAAAAAAAATTAATCTCAAAATCAATGGGATGTTAAAGCATTCCAGAGTTATTACTATATAAAGTGACACTGGTCAGATTTTAAAAAATTGGCCCCGCCACAAAGGGGCTAAAAGCTTGTACATGTGAACACTGTTTCAAAGGTGGCTTACCTGTCTCAGGCAGGTTTCACACCAGCGTTCGGCAGCCTTCTTCCTCCATTAAGCCCCGCCCACTGCTGCGCCTCTTCCTTCAGCTCCTCCTAAGTCTGCAGGCGTCCCCCATCTAACATTGGGTACACAGGCATGCCTCATTTTGAAGATGCGCTGAACTGCGTCAAACGCAACACGTTGCATTTTATTGCAGTCGGCGCAGCGTTGAAACAACGCATGCGGAGGCATCCGCTTGGCCTGCGTACCCAATATTAAAGATAGGGTATGCAGGACGCATGCAGACGTAGGCGGAACTGAATGAAGAGTTGTGGCAGTGAGCGGGCCTAAGGCTACTTTCACACTAGTCAGTCGGTACGGGCAGTCGCAAACCGTTGGCCCGACGGACAGTGTGTTTTATGTAGAACAACGTGGGCAGCGGAGGCAGTTTTACAACGCAACCGGGGCCTATTGTGAGTTCCGGGGAGGAGGGGGCGGAGTTTCGGCCACGCATGCGCGGTCGAAAATGGCGGACTCGACGCACAAAAAAGTTACATGGAACTTTTTTTGTGCCGACGGTCCGCCAAAACACGACGCATCTGTCGCATGATGGATGCGATGTGTGGCAATCCGTCCCAATGTGTTGCTAATGAAAGTCTATGGAGAAAAAACGCATCATGCAGGCAACTTTGCAGGATGCGTTTTTTCTCCAAAATGACGCATTGAGACGTACAGCAAGCGACGTTAGTGTGAAAGTAGCCTTAACGGAGGAAGAAGACTGCCATCAGCAGCCCTGCCGAACGCTGGTGTGAAACCAGCCTACGGCTGTTATTATAGCACCTTCCATGTGTTACACAGATACATCATGGGCTTGTCCTGCCCTACGCATGAAATGAAAGGCGAAAATACAATGTGGAGACTTCATCAGAGTAATGTTTTATTTACATTCAGAACTGGTTTAAGAGGAACAAATGACCATTTCCCACAGAAATCTCAGACTTTTACTTATAGAAATACTGGATAAATATTTTACCATTATAGAAACATTTCCAATTTTATAAAACTGCATTTTTTTGCATTGAATAACTTTATGCCTTTGCTTGTTTCATTTTATGCATTTCTAAAGTATTGTAAAACTGTAGTATGCTGTTGGTGCATGCGGGTTGGACTGTCGGTTTGGTATGTGGCTCTGTTCCCCCCAGGCCTGCCTCCGATGTCTGAGGTTTCGGTGTCCCAGACCAGAGATCGTAATACCGGCCTTGAATTGTGAAGGACACGGCAGCCGACCCTGAGAAACATCCAAGGTGGGAACGCCCCATCATGTCGAAGAGAGTCTGCTAGATCCAGGCCTAGCAGACCAGTGCTGGTGGGTTCATGGATGCCAGGAGGGGGTTGGCCTAAAGGAAGGTCTCATCTTTTCCTGGCGGGTCGGAGAGTTGTCCTGTCGGTTTTTTGGACAGAACATTTCCAAAACAACCAAAATTGAACAGCAGATGTCTTGGGAGGCAGACTTTAGTCCTCTGTTGCAGAAGCGAAGTACTCTTAAACTGATAGGTGCAGAGTAGGACACACTAGAAAGTTGGTGTGCATGATTGTTCAGGGCACTGGCGGTGTGGACCGGCCACCAGAGAAGGCCTAGACCGAAGCCTGGATATTTTAAGAGCAGGGTCACAGGAGCCTCTGGAAAACATGGAGGCTGCATAATAGGAAGGTTTCCCCAGGAGATGTCCATATTGCTCAGGGGCAAACTAGGACATACTTGTCCTGTCCTTTCCATTTTTATTTTTATTTTTTTTATTTTTTTTTTTTTTAAAGTAGCCCCCTCACTGCCTGGTAGGATATACCTGTCCTGAAGGTCACACATCATTCTTGACAGACCGATGATGAAGATGGGCATGGAATAACCTGGACGCAGACCTTTCGGCGGCTGGCACATAACGGATTAGTCTTCCCTCCCTACTCTATCTGGCTCTGGGGGGGCCAGAGGGTAGGGGGATTCGTGGCATGGACCGTCCTCTGGGGAACCACAAACACTTTTGATGTGTTAGGGCCTTGCCTCGTAGACCACAGATGATATGGTAGTGACAATTCTAGGTGGGAGATTAGAGTGACAATTCCACTGTCGCCCTCAAAAGCCGTATCTGAAAAGAAAAAAAAAAGAAAAATCGTTAATAAAAAAAACCCCCCAAAACCTAAGTCAGAACTGAGCTGGGTGGTCCAGACCCATGTCTGCCTCCTACTGACATTAAGCTAAAAAGGATTAGCTTCGTGCCAGTTGGTGGTGTGGCCTACTCTACAGGGAAATACCTTTTTTTTTTGCATAGCATAAGCAGCATACACTCATATTTTTTTTGTGTACCCCAATGAAGCATTAGCCCCCCCCCCCCCCCCACATCAACCAGATGGCCACACAGCATAACCTCGCTCCCCCAGTCAGGAACATCCACCTCACATTAACCAGCGGACCCCACAGGATAAATCCAAAGCCCACCAGACATTCCCTCCCCTCAAGCGTAAATCCAAATATGGCGCCCCCTGCCCCAACCATAAATCCCATCAGACACCCCCTCCAATCGAACGCCACCCCAGCTTAAACTCTCATCGGACGTCCAACCCCCACAAACCCCCATCGGACGTGCAACCCCCATCGGACGTCCAACCCCCACAAACCACCATCGGACGTCCAACCCCCACCGGACGCGGAACCCCCCACCCAGCAAACCCCCAGATGCAGACCCCCCACCCCGCACAAACCCCCATCACACGTGGCCCCCCCCCCGAGCACAAACCCCCATCGGACGTGGACCCCCCCACCCAGCACACACCCCCTTCGGACGTCCAACCCCCACAAACCCCCATCGGACGTCCAACACCCATCGGACGTGGACCCCCCCACCCAGCACACACCCCCTTCGATGTCCACCCCCCACCCAGCTTAAACCCTCTTCAGCCCCCCCAAACCCAACCCATAAGCAGGTCGCCCCCAATAAAAGGGATCCCCCAGTAAGCAGCAGGTCACCCCCCAATAAAAGGGTTCCATCTGTAAGCAGCAGGTCATCCCCAAATCCCACCACGGGATCCCCCCAATAGCCAGCAGCAGGTCGCCTCCCCACATTCAACGACAAGCAGGTCGCCTCCCCACATTCAACGACAAGCAGGTCGCCTCCCCACATTCAACGACAAGCAGGTCGCCTCCCCACATTCAACGACAAGCAGGTCGCCTCCCCACATTCAACGACAAGCAGGTCGCCTCCCCACATTCAACGACAAGCAGGTCGCCTCCCCACATTCAACGACAAGCAGGTCGCCTCCCCACATTCAACGACAAGCAGGTCGCCTCCCCACATTCAACGACAAGCAGGTCGCCTCCCCACATTCAACGACAAGCAGGTCGCCTCCCCACATTCAACGACAAGCAGGTCGCCTCCCCACATTCAACCACAAGCAGGTCGCCTCCCCACATTCAACAACAAGCAGGTCGCCCTCAAATCTCACCACAGATGGTCCCCCAAATAGCCTGCAGCAGGTCACCCCTCACATGCAGGTCGCCTCCCCACATCCCACCACAAGCAGGTCACCCCCGCATCCCACCACAGGGGTCCCCCAATAGCTTGCAGCAGGTCTCCCCCCACATCCACCACAAGGGTCCCCCTCAATAGACAGCAGGTCACGCCCTCCCAAAACCCGACCACAAGCATGTCGCCCTCATACCCCATCACCAGGGTCTCCCCAATAGCCAGCAGCAGGTCGCCCCCACTAAAAGGGGTCCACCCCGTCCGTAAGCAGCACGTCACCTCCAAACCCCACCACAGGGGTCCCCAACAATAGCCAGCAGGTCACCCCCAAACCCCACCACAGGGGCCCATCAATAGCCATCAGCAGGTCACCCCTCCACAAGCAGGTCGCCCCCACTAAAAGGGGTCCCGCAACAAGCAGGTCGCCTCCCCAAACCCAACCATAAGCAGGTCACCCTCACTAAAAGGGGTCCCCCGCATGCAGGTCACCCCCAAATCACACCACAGGGGTCACCCCAATAGCCAGCAGCAGGTCTCCCACCCCAAACAAGTCTCCCCATAAGCAGGTCACCCCTAAATCCCACCACAGGGGTCCCCCCAATTGCCAGCAGTAGGTCCCCCCCCCCACAAGCAGGTCACCCCCCCACTAAAATGGGTCACCCCCAATTGCATGCAGCAGGTCGCCCCCCCCACAAGCAGGTCAGGGGTCCCCCAATAGCCTGCAGCCCCCCTCACAAAAGCAGGTTGCCTACCACAGAAGTCCACCACAACAGCCAGCAGCAGTCCCCCCCCACAAAATCCCACAATAGCAAGCAGCAGCAGGTCCCCCCAAAAGCCCACCACAGGGGTCCCCCACAATAGCCAGCAGCAGCGGAGCCTCCCAAAATCCCACCGCAGGAGTCCCCCACAATAGCCAGCAGCAGCAGAGCCCCCCAAAATCCCACCGCAGGGGTCCCCCACAATAGCCAGCAGCAGCAGAGCCCCCCAAAATCCCACCGCAGGGGTCCCCCACAATAGCCAGCAGCAGCGGAGCCCCCCAAAATCCCACAGCAGAGATCCCCCACAATAGCCATCAGCAGCGGAGCCCACCAAAATCCCACCACAGGGGTCCCCCACAATAGCCATCAGCAGCGGAGCCCACCAAAACCCCACCACAGGGGTCCCCCACAATAGCCAACAGCAGCGGAGCCCACCAAAACCCCACCACAGGGGTCCCCCACAATAGCCAGCAGCAGCGGAGCCCACCAAAACCCCACCACAGGGGTCCCCCACAATAGCCAGCAGCAGCGGAGCCCACCAAAACCCCACCACAGGGGTCCCCCACAATAGCCAGCAGCGGAACCCCCCAAAACCACACCACAGGGGTCCCCCACAATAGCCAGCAGCAGCGGAGCCCACCAAAATCCCACCGCAGGGGTCCCCCACAATAGCCAGCAGCAGCGGAGCCCACCAAAACCCCACCACAGAGGTCCCCCCACAATAGCCAGCAGCAGCGGAGCCCCCCAAAACCACACCGCAGCGGTCCCCCACAATAGCCAGCAGCAGCAGAGCCCACCAAAATCCCACCGCAGCGGTCCCCCACAATAGCCAGCAGCAGCGGAGCCCACCAAAATCCCACCACAGGGGTCCCCCACAATAGCCAGCATCAGCGGAGCCCACCAAAACTGCAGCGGTCCCCCACAATAGCCAGCAGCAGCGGAGCCCCCCAAAATCCCACCGCAGGGGTCCCCCACAATAGCCAGCAGCAGCGGAGCCCCCCAAAACCACACAGCAGCGGTCCCCCACAATAGCCAGCAGCAGCGGAGCCCCCCAAAATCCCACCGCAGGGGTCCCCCACAATAGCCAGCAGCAGCGGAGCCCACCAAAATCCCACCACAGGGGTCCCCCACAATAGCCAGCAGCAGCGGAGCCCACCAAAACCCCACCACAGGGGTCCCCACAATAGCCAGCAGCAGCGGAGCCCACCAAAACCACACCACAGGGGTCCCCCACAATAGCCAGCAGCGGAGCCCACCAAAACCGCAGCGGTCCCCCACAATAGCCAGCAGCAGCGGAGCCCCCCAAAACCACACCGCAGCGGTCCCCCACAATAGCCAGCAGCAGCGGAGCCCCCCAAAACCACACCGCAGCGGTCCCCCACAATAGCCAGCAGCAGCGGAGCCCCCCAAAATGCCACCGCAGGAGTCCCCCACAATAGCCAGCAGCAGCGGAGCCCCCCAAAATCCCACAGCAGGGATCCCCCACAATAGCCAGCAGCAGCGGAGCCCACCAAAACCCCACCACAGGGGTCCCCCCACAATAGCCAGCAGCAGCGGAGCCCCCCAAAACCACACCGCAGCAGTCCCCCACAATAGCCAACAGCAGCAGAGCCCACCAAAATCCCACCGCAGGGGTCCCCCACAATAGCCAGCAGCAGCGGAGCCCACCAAAATCCCACCACAGGGGTCCCCCACAATAGCCAGCATCAGCGGAGCCCACCAAAACTGCAGCGGTCCCCCACAACAGCCAGCAGCAGCGGAGCCCCCCAAAACCACACCGCAGCGGTCCCCCACAATAGCCAGCAGCAGCGGAGCCCCCCAAAACCACACCGCAGCGGTCCCCCACAATAGCCAGCAGCAGCGGAGCCCCCCAAAATCCCACAGCAGGGATCCCCCACAATAGCCAGCAGCAGCGGAGCCCACGAAAATCCCACCACAGGGGTCCCCCACAATAGCCAGCAGCAGCGGAGCCCACCAAAACCCCACCACAGGGGTCCCCCCACAATAGCCAGCAGCAGCGGAGCCCCCCAAAACCACACCGCAGCGGTCCCCCACAATAGCCAGGAGCAGCAGAGCCCACCAAAATCCCACCGCAGGGGTCCCCCACAATAGCCAGCAGCAGCGGAGCCCACCAAAATCCCACCACAGGGGTCCCCCACAATAGCCAGCATCAGCGGAGCCCACCAAAACTGCAGCGGTCCCCAACAATAGCCAGCAGCAGCGGAGCCCCCCAAAACCACACCGCAGTGGTCCCCCACAATAGCCAGCAGCGGAGCCCCCCAAAATCCCACTGCAGGGGTCCCCCACAATAGCCAGCAGCAGCGGAGCCCACCAAAATCCCACCACAGGGGTCCCCCACAATAGCCAGCAGCAGCGGAGCCCCCCAAAATCCCACCACAGGGGTCCCCCACAATAGCCAGCAGCAGCAGAGCCCCCCAAAATCCTACTGCAAGGATCCCCCACAATAGCCAGCAGCAGCGGATCCCCCACAATAGCCAGCAGCGGAGCCCCCAAAACCACACCACAGGGGTCCCCCACAATAGCCAGCAGCAGCAGAGCCCCCCAAAATCCCACCACGGGTCACTCCCCACACAGACAAGTAGGTCGACCACCACAGGGCCTCCCCCAATAGCGAATAGCGATCGGCAAGCAGCATTTTTCACCCTGAAACCACTGACCTCCATGGCGTCCACAAGCTATCATGCTGCTTTCCTTTGCCGCCTTGGAGAACACGCCCCCTCCCGATAGGACACGCCCCCGGAAATGACGTCACACCTGGAAGGAGCCCATACACTCTAGCATCTACCATACAGGTGGAGTGCAGCTCTGTGGTGGAGGTAGGTGCTGGAGATTCCCCATTACTGGGCGCGGAGGACATTAACCCCTTCAGCACTGAGGAGACTCTTTTGGGGTCCCTGTGTGGTGTGATCAGTGAGGTAACAGCTGTGGACAGAATGCGGCTTCGCTGGTTCCACAATAGACCCAGTCAGACCTGCAGGATGAGCGGACAGAAGCCCAGAGAAGTTCTCCCACCATGCGATGATTCCTCTCCCGGCTCCAGCACAATAATGTAGATACTAGTGATGAGGGAGCCGCTCTCCACTGCTCCATCAGGGGGCTCGGACAAGCTTGTTACTGGGGTATCGCAGGTGATGGAGCGCCGTGCTCGAGTTCCCAGCCAGTAAACATGCGGGATTGCCCGCCATACACGGTGATGCTGCAGCCATGTTGGCCCCTGGCATTACTGTGACTGTCCGGCCGCATCACGTTATCGGGTTTATAGATGACCCAGTGGCGCTATGCTCGGCCCACCGTCCTCGGGAAGCCGGTCTGTTATAGGAGGGAGCGCTTAGATTGTTGTCAGCCCCCTAAGGATTATATAGTTGTATCCTTTAGTGTCTTTCATGTGGCGCTATAGGGAGTATTTAACCCCTTCACCCCGAAGCATGTTTCCACCTTCCTGACCAGGCCAAATTTTACAATTCTGACCACTGTCACTTTATGAGGCAATAACCCTGGACACTTCAATGGATCCCACTGATTCTGAGATTTTTTTCTCCTGACTTAATGTACTTGATGAGAGTTGTAAAACATTTTTTAATATGACTTATGGTTATTTGTGAAAAAAATCAGAAATTAGGTGAAAATTTAGAAAATTTTGCAATTTTCAAAATGTTAATTTTTATGCCCTTAAGTCAGAAAGTCATGTCACACAAAGTGGTTAATAAATAACATTTCCCACATTTCTACTTTACATCAGCACAATTTTTGAAACATTATTTTTTGTTAGGAATATATTATAAGGGTTAAATTTGACCAGCGGTTTCTAATTTTTACAACAAAATTTGCAAAACCATTTTATTTTAGGGACCACTTCACATTTGAAATCAGTTTGAGGGGTCTATATGGCTGAAAATACCCAAAAGTGACACCATTCTAAAAACTGCACCCCTCAAGGTGTTCAACAACACATTTAAGAAGTTTATTAACCCTTCACAGTGCTTCATGGGAATTGAAGCAACATGGAAGCAAAAAAATGACTTTACTTTTTAATCACAAAAATGATCTTTTAGCCCAATTTCTTATTTTCACAAGGGTAACAGGAGAAAATGGACCATAAATGGAACACCACTGCTTTGGTGCATGGCAAGTCTCGGAAGGGAAGGGGAACCGTTTGACTTTTTGAACGTAAAATTGCCTAGAATTGAGAGCAAACGCCATGTCACATTTAAAGAGACCCTGGTGTTCCTATACAGTTGAAACCCCGCACAAGAGACCCTATTTTGGTAACTGGACCCTTCAAGGATATATGAATCTATATGCCAAAATTATATAGCCAGTGGTGTAGTAAGAAATGTAGTTGTTTATTAATTGAATACGATAAAATGAAGTCAATAAGAAAAAATAATAGCAAGCTAAGGCGACAAATGACAGCAGGTGGAGATGTACAGCAGATTTACACAACAGGTAAGTGTACAGGTTTAGGGTAAAAGTATCCCATGTGATACCTTGAACCTGATATGCAGAGGTCATAAGCTAGTACAGTGTATAAAGACAAATACATGTAATAAAGATGGACAGAAGAATACCTCTGGTCATCGCCTCCTGCTGGATTGGGGCCAGATCCCAACAGCTGTTTTGGCACGTGGCCTTTTTTCACACCCCCTTGTGTAATCCTGTCATTGTCATGCCATATGGTATACCAGTACTAGAGTATAGCAAAAAATGGTAAACTGACTATATCAGTATATAGTCAGTATATCAGTACTCCAGTATTGCCAAAGCTCTGGTTTCCTGACTAAACATGTCATGATCAGCTGCAGCCGCAGTACTGACGCGGCCCAGCCCATAGACGCCCCCAAGCCGACCAACCTCAGAAGGCATGGGGCGCATGTCCCCTGGGGACGAAATATGGACCCTTTATACCGCAGAGGGGGACCCGGGCCTACCCGAACTAGGGGAGGGCAGTGACTGGGGTTCTGTGGCAGCTGAGCATGTGGACAAGGAACGAGACACATAGGACTTGATTACACCACACAACTTCAGGTATAGAGAAAGTAAAGTTTACTAAAGTAAAGTCACACAGTACATAAACAAAACATGATGATGTCAGGCTCCCGATTCCACACCTCCAGAAGGGTACCACCCAGTGGACCCCAAAGCACCAACGGATCACCGAGGCACACATAGGCAGGACATCAGGGTACACGAGGACATCAGGACGCAGGCAAGACATCAGGATACAGACAGGACCTCAGGACACAGGCAGGGCATCAGGATACAGGCATACCGGATAGACATCTGGGACACTGACATGGCAGCCCAGGTCGTCGGCTGGGACACTGGTGTGGCAGCCCAGGGCATCAGTTACATCAGGATATAGGACAAGAAGGACATCAGGGATACCGGATAGACATCTGGGACACTGGCATGGCAGCCCAGGTCATCGGCTGGGACTCTGGCGTGGCAGCCCAGGACATCAGGACACATGAGAACATCAGGACATCAGGACACAGGCAGGACATCAGGGTACAGACAGGACATCAGAACATCTGGACCCAGGGTCACCGGCAGACATCAGACAGGAGTCGTTCGGTTCCGGACATCCGACATGACCTACAGGTACCACCAGTCATCAGGCTCCAAGCTCCTGGCAGTGGTCATTAGGTTCCAGACTGCGGTTGTCAGGCTTCGGGCATGGGACCTAGGAAGGAACTCAAGCGTGATGTGCAAGCACCGCCGTACTGGACATGAGCCAGACACTGGACGTGAGCCAGACAGGGTTAACACCGCATGGTAGTCAAAGCACAGAGTAGTAGATGCTCAGCAGAAACACCGGTTTCAAGAGACTCAAAGTCACTGGGAATGATGCTCCAGATGCAGAGGGATTCCAGGAATATAATCACAGCAAACACAGTTCAGACAGGTTCAGGTACAGGATCAAGGATTCGGGCCTGGATATACCGCCTCCAGGACAGGCGCCAGAACAGGACAAAACAGGAATCAAGGCTAGGACTTTGGTACCAAAACATAGACAGGAGAAACACACATAGCAAAGTTCATTAGCTTTGTGAGTAGCTCAGGCCCCGCCCATAGGGCAGGAAACTTTATTTAGGAGCTGCCCCTTAGCAATGGGCTGGGGACAGCATTTCAAGTACACACCCTAACCCTGATAAAAGCAAGGAAGGCGTGGCCGCGCACACCCTAAGCACAAACAGAAACTATTACAGCACAAACAGTGCAGGAACTGAGGCTCAGAGCACCAGGCTGTGACTGCAAGCACTGACCCACGTGGAAAGTCATGCACCAGCTGCAAATTACCTCACAACCAGGGCCGGTTTTAGGCAAAGTGGGGCCCTAGGCAAAAGTTTAAAATGGGGCCCCAAATGCTAACAAATTGCACCAACAAACAGAAACATTTTGGTTGTAGCTACATGCGCTGATTTCAGACCACTAAACGAGTGTGATCAACAATATTGAAGTCATTCGCCACTTGTTTCCCAGCCTCTTTACACTGGCTGAGGAACAATAATGGGGACAGAATGATCACTAGTAAATCAATCTGTCCCCATACAGTATCATCTTAGCAGCATATCTGCAGTTTTAACTGGGCGATGTGCTGATGAGAACAATGATTTTTGTTCCGGCATATACTGTACATACATACACCGTACATACACACAGATACACATACACGTACTGTACATACACACATACAGTTATATACACATATAGTATACACATACCGTACATACATATACCATACATACACACATACACATAAATACAGTATACCGTACATACATACACATACCGTACAGAGATACACCGTGCATACACAGATGCACACATATACCGTACATACAGATACACATACATGTACCGTACATACACACAGTATATACACATATAGTATAAACATACTGCACACATATACATACTGTATGTACATGCACATAAACATACATATACCATATATACATACAAATTTATTGCACATACACACATACAGTTATATACACATATAGTATACACATACCGTACATACATATACCATACATACACACAAATACACATACATACACCGTACGTACAGATACACATACATATACAGTATATGCAAACACATACATATACCATACATACACAGATACACATACATATACCATCATACATACACATACCGTACATACACAAATGCATATACCGTACATTCACACAAATGCCATACACACATATACCGTACATACAGATACAGTTATATACATATAGTACACACATACCGTACATACATATAAAATACACACACCCAAATACACATACCGTACATACATACATATACCGTAAATGCATACACATATACCGAACATACAGATACACATACACGTACCGTACATACACACATACAGTATATACACATACCGTACACACATATACATACACATATACTGTATGTACATGCACATAAACATACATATATACCATATATCCATACAAATTTATTGCACATACACAGATACACACATACTGTGCATGCATACACACACAGCCATACAAATATACCATACATACACACATATACCGTACATACATACACAGATACACACACAGATGCACACATACATATACAAGCATATACATATACACATACTAATCTTGTATAGGTGGTCAGATGAGCCCTGGATGAGGACACATAGTTCAGCTGGAGAGGGCTGCAGACCCCACTGTGGGGGATGGGGCACAGAGCAGACAGGACTGATATCAGCCCCCTGGTGCTGTCCCGTGCAGTGAGCCTCCTCCCCCATCTCTTCTCTGTGAGGAGACGCTGCAGCCTGCTCTGAACAGAACAGTGGAGGGAGCAGAAGACCCCCTGTAAGTCCTGCTCTTCCTCCACTGCTGTCCCTATGTGCTGTGCTGCCCTGGGGCCCCTGACTGTAGGTGAGCACTCACCATTGGGACGCTCCATGCAGCAGGACAGACGGCAGCCAGTGAGCGCTCTCCTCAGTCTGGTCACTGTGAGGTATGGAAAGCGTTCATTGGCCAGCGTCTCTCCCTGCATGACACGCCCCCTTTTTGATCTCCTGCACTTCGCGCCCCGCTCTCTCCCAGCACCCGGTGTTCCATGATTATAGGAGGGAGTGAGAGGGGCCCGATCCTGCATGATACCGGGCCTACCTGCAGGGGCCACCCTCCACCTCTGGGCCCCGGAGCAGTGCCATCAGCAGTATGTCTGCCCCTGGCTGGGGGCCCCTAGGGCAGCGGGGGCCCCAGGCAGCTGCCTAGTCTGCCTGCCCCTAACGCCGGCCCTGCTCACAACCTGCGGACAGCTTCACAGCAGCAACCAGGGACCGCACATGTGGATGGTCCTACAACAGAAAAGACCTATACCCATGTACGGCTGCGCAGCAGAGCAGGGAACTGAGAAGGCTCCATCCAGGTAACAGCCAACAGTATCCAAGCTCAAATTAGGGTGAAAAGAAAACCAGAAACAGACAGAACGGCATGACAATACACATATGCAGCACAATTCCCCAAAATGTTGTCATCTCTGCATTTACAGGGGTCCTTCTGGCGTATGATGTCTCGGCCACCACAAGATTTATTATTTCCTGAAAATGAATTTGAAGAAATCAATTTCAGTGAGGTTTGTAACATCAAACTGTATTCCTGAGCGGCTGATGAAATCCGGAATGACGGGCTGATCGTTTTGGAGTGCAATCTATATGGGATCGATTGCTGCAGGGGTTACCTGGGTCCTAGGGTGCCTTTCTGGGGGTCCTTCCTCACTAGATGAGGAGAAGGAGGAATAGAAGAATGTGGGATCTTCCTCACTGGCTGAATCAGTGTCAGAGGCAAGGAAAGCGTATGCCTCCTTTGGTGAATAGCATCTTGATAAATGGGCCATTTTTATTTTATTTTTCAAAACCCTGGGAATGTGTGTAAGCAGTGCTTTATACGTGTAATGTGTGGGGCTTGTGTATACGATACTATCTATTATAAAAAGTAGAGTAAAAAAATTGAAGAAAACACTTAGAAGTAAAAATTTAAAAGAAAAATCAGATGTAAAAAAACGTTTGGGTAAAAAAAATTAGAGACCTTCACTACACTGATGCCTTCCCTATAAATTTTCCCGGCGCTAAGCATTCTTTAATTTTTTTGCAAAACAACGTACGCTCCTCTAATGCACTACCTAAGGGTATGTGCACACGTTGCAGATTTCCTGCGGATCCGCAGCATTCTTTTCCGCGCAAAAACGCTGCAGATCCGCAAGTGATTTTTAGTACAATGTAAATCAATGGAAAAAAAAATGCAGTGCTAATGGTGTGGAAAAATCTGCATGGAAAACGCAGCAGATTAAAAAAAAAGAACCATGTCAATTCTTCTTGTGGATCTGCTCCGTTTCTACACCCATTCCATAATAGAAATCCACAGGGGTTAAAAAAGGAAGAAATCCGCACAAGAAAATGCACAGATTCTGACCTGCATTTTCTGCCAAGAAATGCAGAATCTGCACAGAAAATTCGACTGTCAAATCCGCAATGTGTGCATATAGCCATAACATTTAGGCCGGCGTCACACTCAGCGTATGTAAATACGGTCCGTTTTTTTACGGCCGTAATAAGCAGAAAAGTCCCCAAAATAGTGGTCCGTATGTCATCTGTAGGCAGGGTGTGTCAGCGTATTTTGCGCATGGCATCCTCCGTATGTAATCCGTATGGCATCCGTACTGCGATATTTTCTCGCAGGCTTGCAAAACTGACATCTAATGGATTTATGTGCTCAAATGTTCGGTAAAACATATATACAGTATATATATATATATATATATATATATATATGTCATATATTCTGTATTTATATTTAATTCAGCGCGATATATGTGAAAAGCCGGTAATTCAATTGCCGGCTTTTCATTTCTCCTTCACAAACCCGACAGGATAAGAGACATGGTTTACATACAGTAGACAATCTCCTATCCCTTTTTTTTTGCATATTCCACACTACTAATGATAGTAGTGTGTATGTGCAAAATGTGGGCGCTGTAGCTTGTAAAATAAAGGGTTAAATTGCGGAAAAAATTGGCGTGGGCTCCCGCGCAATTTTCTCCGCCAGAATGGTAAAGCCAGTGACTGAGGGCAGATATTAATAGCCTAGAGAGGGTCCATGGTTATTGGCCCCCCCTGGCTACAAACATCTGCCCCCAGCCACCCCAAAAAAGGCACATCTGGAAGATGCGCCTATTCTGGCACTTGGCCACTCTCTTCTCACTCCCGTGTAGCAGTGGGATATGGGGTAATGAAGGGTTAATGTCACCTTGCTATTGTAAGGTGACATTAAGCCAGATTAATAATGGAGAGGCGTCAATTATGACACCTATCCATTAATCCAATAGTACGAAATGGTTAATAAAACACACACACATTATTACAAAGTCCTTTAATGAAATAAAGACACAGGTTGTTGTAATATTTTATTATTCTCTTAATCCAGCTGAAGACCCTCGTTCTGTAACAAAGGAAAAATAACAAATCAACAATATCTCATACCTTCCGATGATCAGTCACGTCCCACGAAGTAAATCCATCTGAAGGGGTTAAATCATTTTATAGCCAGGAGCTGTGCTAAAGCAGTGCTCATGGTTGTAAAACCCCGGGAATGAATGGAGTGCAGGGTGACCTGTAGTTACCTTGAGTTGCGGTGAGGCGCCCTCTGCTGGATGTCCTCATATGAACTCGAGCGTGGGAACTTTTACCAGGTTCCAGTTCATGAGGACAAAAATAAGGGATATGAGATGGTTTACTGTATGTAAACCATGTCTCATATCCTGTCGGGTTTGGGAAGGAGAAATGAAAAGCCGGCAATTGAATTACCGGCTTTTCTATAGAACACCGGTGCGTATTTCTCACAAGTCACACTGCTGGTCCGTGTGTAATCCGTATTTTTCTCGCCCCCATAGACTTTCATTGGCAATTTTTTTGCGCATTACGGTGACAAACGCAGCATGCTGAGATTTTGTACGGCCGTAGAAGACCGTGTAATACGATTCAGTAAAATACGGCTGATAGGAGCTGGGCCATAGAGAATCATTGGGCCGTGTGTTATGCGTATTTTACGGGTGCATTTTCTGCGCTCATACGTCCGTAAAACTCGCCAGTGTGACTCCAGCCTTACTCAATGCAAATACAGTGGGGGAACGGAAAGTATTCAGACCCCTTTAAATTTTTCACTCTTTGTTTCATTGCAGCCATTTGGTAAATTAAAAAAAAATCATTTTTTTTCTCATTAATGTACACTCTGCACACCATCTTGACTGAAAAAAAAACAGAAATGTAGAAATGTTTGCAAATGTATTAAAAAAGAAAGAAAAACTGAGGGGGGGCGTGGCCAGCGCTACTATCGTAAGGACGTCAGGATAGTGAGCTCCCATCTCAGGTGGCCTATGTTAGCGAATAAAACAAGCTTATGCACCGGATTTCTACAACCAAAGCTTTTGGAACATCAGGGGAGCCGGTAGCTACATTGCAGAAATGTATAAAGTCAGGAAAACCACTCCAAAAGCGGGAAAGACTGTACGCCCTGGCCCAGTCCGGAGACTCCAAGATGGCGCCGACCAAGATACCAACAAGAAGAACCTGGGCGCAGAAAGAGGAAGTCCCCCCTCTCCATTACAGTCTCAGACTAAAAGACACGCAGAATTCAAAGCCAAAAACAAAGGAGAGGCAGACCGGGAGAAGCTCGAGGACTTAAAATCTAAGGCAAGTACCTTTAAAGCCCAGAAAATAAGCAGCCCGAGCCTTAAGCAGAGTTCCCGCGATAAGAGTGCCGATCACGAGTCCTGCCATTATGGAAATGGCAAACCCGGTTACTCCACAAACTCCCCTCGCTACATCGCGAAATCTTCGAGGGAGCAGCCGATTCCTAGCGCCAAGGGTCATAGGGAATCCCCCCATATGAGCTCCGGGATGCTGGGAAACAAAACCACCGTTTCCCAGCCTAAAATCATCAGCCCGACGCAGGCTGCACACTCCCGCCAGAGGTCACGCGGTCATTCGCACGATCGTTCGCGGTCCAGAGATATCAATGCATATGCTTCATATAGTGACATCGGGAGTGGTCTCGCCCGCGTTCTCCGCTCTTCAGCCAAAAAGACTGTGCCCATCTTATCTGAGCACCTACGGAACCTGCCTAACACCCTCCTATCCCCGATCAGAGCCTCATCCTCCTGTCCAAATGTGTCCCTGATCTCGGATCTGCCGCTTTCACCCATATCAGCGGTGACAGCGGCATTAAATATGCAAACACCTACATCCAGTAAACATCACGAGGAATTATTAGAAGGCAATAAAGATATGCCAATTTATTCTTCTAATGACACTTCCCCACAAACTAAATCACCCAATACCTCCCCCTCAACCTTGATGGCTAATGCACAGATCAATGCACAATCCAACCCGGATTTACTGAAAGCGTTATATGCTATAGATGCTTCTTCAGCTAATGCCTCAGAGAAATTTATTAAAGATATGATTTGCATACTTGCGCAATCCTTCCAAGATAAACTTTTTTCAGATAGACAAGCCCTACAAAAAAATATTGATGAACTGGGTGACAGAGTGGATCACCTGGAAAAGAAAATGGGCGAATTGGTCACGTCTCATAATCTACTTATAGACTCTCATTATGCTCTAGAAGAGGAAGTGGTCTTTCTCAAATCCAGACAAATAGAGCACGAAGACAGGAGTCGCAGAAATAACCTCAAATTTCGTGGAATTCCTGAAAGCATAAAAGACAAAGACCTAAATGATCACACTGTCAATATACTGAAAACTATACTTCCTCGTGCCTCTAGAGAAGATCTGCTAATCGAGAGAATTCACCGTCTCCCAAAATCAAAATATGCCCCGGAAAGGGCTCCTCGAGATGTGATAGCCTTTTTTCACTATTTTACTGTAAAAGAAGAGATTCTGAAAAGAAGCAGGCAAACCCCATTATCTAAACCCTACGAGAGAGTAAAAATTTTTGCAGACTTCTCCAGGGCCACTTTACAAAAAAGAAGAGACCTATTCAACGTAACAGACCACCTAAGAAAGAATAAGGTACTATACAGATGGGGATTTCCCACAAAACTTTTAGTAATGAGAGACGGTGTTACCTTCGCCCTTACTGATGCCAGAAATGCGGAGAGATTTATACAAGACCTTGGGTTACCCCCCCTTCAGGGCTCAGACCGTAGAGAAAACACCAGGGAGCCTGCAAAACATCTCTCCACGGTGCATAACTTTCGCACGGTATAAATCAACACATAGGCCATCCTGACTACTTGGCCAATTTCTTACCCCCACTTGCTAAATGAGCTGTAGCTCTCTTAGCCCCACACTCTTTAGTGTGTGTCTTCAGTTTTATATTAGTTTTTATGCGTTTATTAATGTTTACTTTTATGCAGGTTCATTTCACAGAGATCATCCTCGCTGGTTCATATTGCTGTGGAATTCGTCTTTCCATGAGTCAATGTTCCAGAACTCATTGAATGGACATCAGAATACTTTACGGATACCTACCAGCCGGGTTTTGGGTAATCTTATTTGCCAGATCATTGTGGTACATTTTATGCATCTCTTTGCTCAGAATTGTTTATGGATTTAAAAATTTTATCCTATAATGTAAACGGCCTAAATCTTCCTTACAAGAGATTCACAGTATGGAGAGAGGCTATTGGCCTTAAAGCGGATATTATTATGCTACAAGAGACTCACCTCCTGAGGGAAGATAACGTCAGATTTAAAAATAAGAAATATCCTACAATTTTTTTTGCCAATAGTACAAAGAAAAAAGCGGGGGTGGCGATTGCCCTTCATGCGGATCTACAATTTATACAAACTGCTGTCCTTCAAGACCCAGGGGGAAGATATTTGGCTATATCTGGTACTATTGGGGGTAACTCCATTACCATAGTCAATACCTACGTCCCCAATACTAGACAGATAAGGTTCCTAAATAGTTTCAAAAAAAAACTAGAATCCTTTAGTGTAGGGCATGTAATATGGGGAGGGGACTTTAACCTAATTGTAGACCCCCTTCTAGACTGCTCAGTAACACTTTCCTTTCATAAAACAAGAAACCTAAAACACTGGCTCAAAGGGACAACTTTTCATGATAGTTGTAGACTAATAAATGCTTCCTCTAGAGAATACACACATTTTTCTCCTCAACATAAGTCCTTCAGTAGAATAGACTATATCCTAACTAGTTTGTCTTTAGTAGACTCATATTTAAACTTTCATACAGGTCCCATAACTTGGTCAGACCATGCCCCAATTTTATTAACGTTACATATGCCAACAAAAGAAAACACTATGTTTAATTGGAAGATGAATAAATTTCTTATCAATTCTAAAGAAAACTCAGACTTGATTGAACTGGCCTTGAAAGACTATTTCAAATTAAACGACACCAGTGACATCTGTCCGGAGATACTCTGGCTGGCTCATAAGTGTACGATAAGAGGAGCAATGATACAACTAGGGGCCAAACTAAAAAGGCTGAGGAATGCAAAACAATCACAACTTATTGATAAAATTGATAAATTAGAAGAAAATGCACAGTCAGATCCCACCTTTAACAAATTCAATGAATTAAATCTTGCAAGAGTGGAACTGAGAAATCTACTCATTTCTCAATATGAAAGGAAAAGACTAATTCTAAAAGCAGGTTACTTTACCAATAACAATAAACCCTCTAAAATTATGGCAAACAAATTTAAACCTATACGTGCCCACAAATCAATAGACAAAATAGCCCTCCCCACAGGTAAAGTAGTTTATAAGCCAAAAGATATAGCCAAAGAATTTGAAACTTTTTATAAAAAACTATATAACTTAAAAGACCATAGGGACTTTATTGCCCCCACTAAATTGGACATCAAAAAATTCTTAGACAAAATAAACATCAGAGCCCTCTCTGAAGATCAAAAGGATTTTCTGGATACCCCTTTCACAAAGGAGGAAATATCTAGAACCATAAAAAAAATTAGTAAAAATAAGACACCCGGTCCTGACGGTCTTCCTAACGAATACTATCAACACTATCAAGAAATACTTATCCCATATTTAACTAGGGTCTTGGAATACATAAGAAAAAATGGAAAATGCAGAGAAGATATGCTACGAGCCCAAATAACTGTTATCCCGAAACCCGATAAAGACCCAAGTAAATTAGAAAACTATAGACCCATTTCCCTGCTTAATGCAGATATAAAAATATATGCTAAGATGATTGCTGATAGAATACAAGACATATTACCGGAAGTTGTTCATTCAGACCAAGTGGGTTTCATAAAGGGCCGACAAACGGCTGATAGTACTAGAAAACTGATTCACCTTATGTCTCGCTGCAATCGGATGCGGATTCCCAGTCTGTTTGTTACTCTTGACGCAGAGAAAGCTTTTGACAGATTGAACTGGGAATTCGCGTTCGATGTTCTTCAGAGGATGAACTTTCCCACCCCGTTTATTACAGGTGTTAAGACCTTGTATTCTTGTCCTTCCGCCACAATCGTAGTTAACAATACACAATCAGACAGATTCTCTATAACAAATGGTACTAGGCAGGGGTGTCCCCTGTCCCCTCTGATTTTTATTCTCAGTATAGAACCATTGGCCCAAGCTATTAGAGACTCGGAAAATATAAAGGGTATCACCTGGGGCAATAATAAATTTAAACTAAATTTATATGCCGACGACATAATTTTGACACTCACTGATCCCTGTGACTCCCTTAAAGCAGTGTGGAGACTGTTGGGTGAGTTTGGTCTTGTCTCATACTATAAAATAAATATGAATAAAACTAACGTACTCTCCATGTCATTAAATCCATTGGTGGCCTTCTCGTTGAGACAACAGTTTGCCTTGAACTGGAATTGTACCAGGGTTTCATATCTAGGTATCCTTCTAACAAAAAACATAAATAAAATTTCTTTGGTCAACGCGGAATGTCTTCTTGATGACTTAGAGCAAAAAATGAAAAAAGCTACGACACTGTCACCTTCTTGGCTTGGCAGAATTATACTCTATAAGATGTTGTATCTACCCAAGGTCTTGTATTTTTTCCGTTGTATCCCGGTCCCTCTTGCCCCTCATACCCTGACCAGATTCTCCCAACAGTTGAATCGATTTGTGTGGAATGGAAAGAGGCCTAGGGTCAAAAAAAATACACTTGTAAAGGCAAGAGAAAAAGGCGGTGTGGCCCTTCCGGATCTGTTGGCTTATTACCATGCAACCCTTTTGGACCAAACTAAAAAATGGTTTAACATCAGCAATAGTCCTGACTGGGCAAAAATTGAGATACAACAGATGCCGAATGGTGAACCTCTCTTGTTTTTAAGAAACATCCTCTCCAACCCGAGAGATTTAAATCTTATTTCAGATCCCATCCTACAAGCTTCACTAAAAAGCTGGGTATACCTCTGTTCCAAAAAACATAGCCTTTTTCCCCACTCGATGACAGTTCTGAAGACACCTTTTCTGCTTCCAGTGAGCCCTTCATTGAGACATCTATTTACAAATTGGACGACTCAAAAAATAAGGCACGTAGAGGATCTCTTTGAGAATAATAAATTGGCCCCATTTAATATAATTAGAGAAAGATTTAAATTATCACATTCAGATTTTATGCTCTTCCACCTTCTCAAGGAGGAATATAGGAAGACAGGTTGGACTTCGTCTAAACCAGTACTAATAAATCAATCCACTTTGAATTTCCTCAACAATCCCCCGCCTAACAATAAAAGCAGCCTAGCCGTTTTTTATAATATGTTGACAAAAAAATTGATATTTAATGATACAGGTTGTTTCGAAAGGTGGGAGATTTCTTTAAATACCCCAATTACCCCATCCCAATGGGAGATAGCACTCAGGCTCCCGGGCAGATCCTCTAGGTGCTCTAACATCATTGAGACCCATTTTAAATTAATACATAGATACTATATGACACCCTCTAGGCTTAAACACTTCAACAAGGGAGAATCAGGTGTCTGTTGGAGAGATTGTGACCTCCAGGCTAACATCTTACATGTTTTTTGGT
Source organism: Ranitomeya variabilis (assembly GCF_051348905.1). Taxonomy (NCBI): domain Eukaryota; kingdom Metazoa; phylum Chordata; class Amphibia; order Anura; family Dendrobatidae; genus Ranitomeya; species Ranitomeya variabilis. Next base: position 710,976,597 of record NC_135235.1, read on the forward strand.
CCTGTCCCAAGCTTTCATTCTTTTGGACAGACATTTTCAAAATAATCTCATTAATCCACGATAGCGCTGTTACCCCTGATCCGTCCTTGGCGCTGCTCCTCCTCAACATGACACAATTTAAAAATAATAAATTTTTGATATGCAATATCTTGATGTCTGCGGCTTTCCAAATAGCGAAGGGTTGGAAAAGTAAGCAGCCTCCTGACATCAAAACCTTAATTATGTTTGTGGATAATCAACAAGCATATGAAAGAATTTATTTTACACTTCATTCAACAGAGGAGCGGTTCCAATCTAGATGGGGCAAATGGAATCTCATTAAACTGGCTATGGATGATCTCTTTTTTGTATAAATCCTGCAAGTTTCAAATCTCAGTTTCTAAAGTTTATGTTATAACATTGTTATTATAATTCTCACTCTACCATTATTGCACTGTTGTGTAATCCATTATATTTCTACTATACTTGATGTAGACTTTATTATGTATCTTTTACGTACCATTACGTGTATTATTTGATATAACTCAATAAAAATCTTGTTTAAAAAATAAAAAAGAAAAACTGAAAATATGACATGGTCATAAGTATTCAGACCCTTTGCTCAGACACTTATATTTAAGTCACATGCTGTTCATTTTCTTGTGATCCTCCTTGCTGCCAGATGATGGATCATCTTTACTTCCAAAACCATATTGGACAAGCGTCAGCTGTTGTTGGCACCATCACCTGTTCCGGGACAACCACATCTTGATAAACATGTGACAGGATACGTTACCTCCCGAAGAACTGTTAATTCCTTTTCCACTGTTTCTTAACCCCTGCATCTTATCCAAATTGTTGAACTGCCTACCTAACCCCCCGAGTTAACCTTTAATCTCCCTGCATGGAGTATTCCCATGTTAAGTAAAATTGTTAATGTAGCGTCCCCACCGCCGCAGGGCCGAGGAGTACCCGGTACCGGGCCTCTGAGTCTCTGCTCTAGGGTTGTCACGGTGGCTAGGCCCGGTCCGTGACCCTGCCGAGGGGCGTACAGTGATGGATATGACGGATGATGGTGGTGAAGCTGTAGTGGTGCGATGCAGTAAATAACGAGGACACCAGGTTGCAGTCTCTTTACCTCTTTACTGAAGATCTCTGGGTCCTCAGTCCGGAATCCGGATTACCAGGCTACGCAAGTCCGGCCGGTCCAATGGCACCTCCAGAGTTCTCTTAGCAGGTGGAAATCTGTGCCTTCCTTCTAGCGCTATGTGTTGTGGTCCTTCCCTGCTGTGCTTACAGAAAGTCCCCACAACTGTTGTGTCTGTTTCTTAAGTTCCCTCACAACTCGATTAGATGATGTTCTGCTAATCCTCCGTCCCTCCCTGGTGTTCTGGTTGGGACGGCACCCGTTTGACGGGTAGGCTCGGAGCTCTTCCGGGATCCTAGAGTCGCCCCTCTCCACAAGTTGCCCCCCAAGACTGCATAGGTGATTTAAGTTAGACAGCCCGCCTTAGACTGACTGCCCTGCCGCTGTTTAGGGTATTGCTTGAAGCTGGATGTTGAGATACCCTTTCGGCGTTCCGGCCACCGGTAGTGCGCCTCAGTAGGGTGTTGCTTCGGTCTTACAGCACGACCCCTACTGGTATTCTCCTATTGCTTGATCTCGTTTCTCACTCAGCACAATCTATCTCGCTTCTGGTCCTTCCTTGGGCACCGCCACTATCCTGAGCAGGCACGGTCCCGTTACGTTCATTCAAGTTGCCAAGCCTCTGTCAGGATCCCACCCCTGACAGAGACCCTACTGTATCTTCCCCACAACACCCTCTGCCACAAGGTGTTGCCTGGTTCCAACCCAGTCAGCTTTCTGATCTAACTTCCTGCCTGACCCCCAGTTTACCCACTATGGTGGGGAGTGGCCTAGTGAATAGAACCCTTAGCTCCCCCCGGAGGCCCGACTGTGAAATGTATTGGTGTCTGTGATACCTGATCAGATGAACTCCTTCAGTGCCATCAGACGCACCATAGCTCCCCTTAGTGGCGGAGCCACAGTACTGCAACGACCAGGACTCTGGGGCGCTGCACTCCCCCCTGGTTAAACACAGTACTCCGGGACTGAGAAGAAAACAACAATACAAGTTAGCAAAAAGACATACAGTTTTGTTGAGTGCAATAACAATAAGTATACTTGAACAGAGCTTCCCTTTATGGGAGGTGAGGACACTTGAACGTTACAAACATAGTTAAATGTCATAGCAACATGCTATAAATAACTTGCTTTTACCCAACCGGGTATTCTACTAAGTGCAAAATTGTTGAACAATAATTTAACATTGCCTTTAAGGACATACACTCTGAATCCACTAAAGACCTTCTTATAATCACATTATAAGGCAATTTAACTTTTTCATTCTCCTACTTTAAATCTGCAGGACCGCCTGTCCTAACGGCACCAGACCTTCTGCCTCTCCTTTCTGTTACAGGACCGCCCCGTTCAGCCCGGGCCTACTGCCTTTTCAACTACTATACACAGTATAGAGCATAACATTACTTTCAGTTTAAGAGTATTGAGCCATTCCTATACGGCTCCTAGGAGGACTCAGGGTTCACCTTCTATCCTCATTGTCTATCAACATTATCAGCATTTCTTTACAATTAACTAGTTGGATACATATAACTTTCTCATGTAAACATTATCATCACTTTCTTTCATCAAACATTATTGCCACCTGTCTTAAAGCAATATCACCATTTAAGTGCAACAAATGAACATCCCCTTTAAGAGGGGACCAAGTCTCTATGAGGTAGCATATCTTCTCAAGCTACCAGTCCATTCTCGGCAAAGGTTCCAGTGTGGTATCTTCACAAAGAGTCCTCTTTAAAGTAAAACCAGTAGGGAGCACCTTTAATAAGGTGCAAACTATTTACAAAAAGTTTGTATCATGCACTGTTCATGATTGCGGCAGTTCTGAAAACTTGTGCAAAACTTAGAAAAAACAAACAAAACAATAGGGATCCCGGGTCAACAAAAGGAATCCCTTTAAAAGTTAACCCTGGACGGGTTTTAGCAGCAAAATAATAGAACAGCAACTATTTACATATATAAAGCAGTCATGCTTACTCATTTTTCGGTAGAGAAGGTGGTTTCCTTCCGGGCCTCACCAGACCAACGGGTCATGCTGCCGATCCAGGAAGCGGTTCTGGTCCCAGCAATGACAGGATCCCTCGCCGCGATGCTCTTATCACTGATGATCCGGCACGCCCCCAAGGTACATGGTGGGTCCGGGTTCCCCGCTGCTCCGCAGGGACAGGTTCCATTGCCTTTTCAGCAGGAGGTTCATCCTCGGATGTTTCAGCGGCGGCCTGGAGCGCGACGCACCGCTGGACGCCCCGCGCCATCCAGCCAGCTTCGCCTGTTTCCCTCCTCCACCTGGTGTAGGTTACAGCGTCACCTGGCTCCAGGTCGCGAGTGAACCTTCCTCCGCAGGGCTCTACCTCCTCCCGGTCTACGCGGACTTGTAGCGGCTCCCCGATTTCCTGTATAACCCCTCTTCCATGTCGGGGGTTAAAGGACACCACTACACCCCAGTGTGACGTCGGGATTTCTCCCACGCTGGTCAGGTCAATCCGGGCTGCAGGCTGGGGCCGGTTCCGCCACGCTGTCGTCAGGCGCCGCAGGTGTTCGGCCTCCGGCAGAAGTTTCATGCCCTGCGCCCGCAGCATACCTTCAGCCGCGGCCGGGTTGGGATGAGCAGGGGACACCGGAGACAAGCGGACCTCCGTGGGCTGGCCCAGCCGAGCGAGCACGCGGGCATCGGCCTCCAAGCGGCGTGCTATCTGGCGGGCCTCGGCTGCAGCTACACACTCCTCAGACGGTGGCAAGGGGGGTCGGCCCATCGGTAGCTCCGTGAGGGTCAGTCCCCGCAACGTTGGTGCATCTGGGGCTGTGTCAGGTGGCGCAGCCTCAGGCTGGGTCAGGTCAGTCCCACGCGGTGTTCCCGGCGTCGCCATCTTTTCTCCTTCTCCAGTGTCCTCTTCCCGCGGTCTCTTTCGTGGGCGGCCCCATCTCCATGGTCTCCACCCTCCAAACAGGATCAGGAGGCGGACCTCAGCTGTTGACGGACGGACACGTCCTCAGGACACAGAAATATTTAGACTGGGCGGCCATTGTTGTTCGCGCTCTCCAGCTCGCCTACGCCCACTCCTCGCCCCTCTTCTTCTCCTGCGCTCTCCTCAGCGCTATAATGGCGGCGGATTTTGGCAGTAAATGGCACAGCACAGTCTTTGCAATAAAGTACAGTCCAAGCACAACAAATCACAGTTCCAAGGCACACATGACCTGATTCTTCAGTCTTAAGTAGATCCTGTTCGTGACGCCAAGTTGTAGCGCCCCCACCGCCGCAGGGCCGAGGAGTACCCGGTACCGGGCCTCTGAGTCTCTGCTCTAGGGTTGTCACGGTGGCTAGGCCCGGTCCGTGACCCTGCCGAGGGGAGTACAGTGATGGATATGACGGATGATGGTGGTGAAGCTGTAGTGGTGCGATGCAGTAAATAACGAGGACACCAGGTTGCAGTCTCTTTACCTCTTTACTGAAGATCTCTGGGTCCTCAGTCCGGAATCCGGATTACCAGGTTACGCAAGTCCGGCCGGTCCAATGGCACCTCCAGAGTTCTTTTAGCAGGTGGAAATCTGTGCCTTCCTTCTAGCGCTATGTGTTGTGGTCCTTCCCTGCTGTGCTTACAGAAAGTCCCCACAACTGTTGTGTCTGTTTCTTAAGTTCCCTCACAACTTGATTAGATGATGTTCTGCTAATCCTCCGTCCCTCCCTGGTGTTCTGGTTGGGACGGCACCCGTTTGACGGGTAGGCTCGGAGCACTTCCGGGACCCTAGAGTCGCCCCTCTCCACAAGTTGCCCCCCAAGACTGCATAGGTGATTTAAGTTAGACAGCCCGCCTTAGACTGACTGCCCTGCCGCTGTTTAGGGTATTGCTTGAAGCTGGATGTTGAGATACCCTCTCGGCGTTCCGGCCACCGGTAGTGCACCTCAGTAGGGTGTTGCTTCGGTCTTACAGCACGACCCCTACTGGTATTCTCCTATTGCTTGATCTCGTTTCTCACTCAGCACAATCTATCTCGCTTCTGGTCCTTCCTTGGGCACCGCCGCTATCCTGAGCAGGCACGGTCCCGTTACGTTCGTTCAAGTTGCCAAGCCTCTGTCAGGATCCCACCCCTGACAGAGACCCTACTGTATCTTCCCCACAACACCCTCTGCCACAAGGTGTTGCCTGGTTCCAACCCAGTCAGCTTTCTGATCTAACTTCCTGCCTGACCCCCAGTTTACCCACTATGGTGGGGAGTGGCCTAGTGAATAGAACCCTTAGCTCCCCCCGGAGGCCCGACTGTGAAATGTATTGGTGTCTGTGATACCTGATCAGATGAACTCCTTCAGTGCCATCAGACGCACCATAGCTCCCCTTAGTGGCGGAGCCACAGTACTGCAACGACCAGGACTCTGGGGCGCTGCATTAACCCTTGCTCTGTCTTCTGGCCGTCACTGCCATCTCCTCCACACAGTATAATGTTCCCACAGTACCACCATCCCCCCACACAGTATAATGTTCCCACAGTACCACCATCCTCCCCACACAGTATCATGTTCCCACAGTACCACCATCCCCACCACACTGTATAATGTTCCCACAGTACCACCATCCCCACCACACAGTATAATGTTCCCACAGTACCACCATCCCCCCACACAGTATAATGTTCCCACAGTACCACCATCCTCCCCACACAGTATCATGTTCCCACAGTACCACCATCCCCACCACACAGCATAATGTTCCCACAGTACCACCATCTGCTCCACACAGTATAATGTTCCCACAGTACCACCATCCCCCACACAATATAATGTTCCCACAGTACCACCATCTCCTCCACACAGTATAATGTTCCCACAGTACTGCCAACCTTCAAACATATTATGATAACACAATATGTCCCACACAATATGCTACCACCCAAACCACTAGATAATGATTCCTCACTTCTTGATGCAGTACGGTTCCCCTTTCTTGGTTCACACACACAGTATAATTTTCCCTCTTACCTCCATGATCAAGTTTATTTTGTAACCTTTTAACTTTTTGGGGGGTGTTTTTCAAGTAATACATCAAAGTCTAAGGAAGGAAAAAATTTTCCTAAAAAACATCATATCCAGAGGAAAGAAAAAAAAAATGTACATGGAGACATTGGCATCAAATAACTCCTGTCTTGCTGTTCTTCCAAAAATCTTTTATAAAAGCCTAAAACTTCTGTGTGTAAATCAGACATGAGATCTAACGTGATGGAAGATTACAGTGCGGGGAAGACTGGAAACATTCATATAGACGGCCGGTGGTGATGGAGTCAGTGACGGACTCTGGCCAAATATGTTTCTAGAGCCGTAGTAGAAGATGAAGATGTCGTCCTCATCATGAAGTAGTTATTTCTCACGTGTAATGAATATCTGAGAAGAAAGCTTGAAGGTACTTCAAATTATTATGATGACCACTGACTGAAGAAGACCAATAAGAACCAAGCAAGAAAAGAAATATGTATTTTTTCATGATTTTTATGATGTTACATCGGCTCATCTTCTCATTCAGGTCTCTACTATATCGGATCCTCTGTGAAGATCTTCCTATATAAGAGAATTTTCCTGATTTACCCATCAAGGATGGATATGAACAGGGAGCAGATGGCTGAGAGGATGTTACACCTCACCCTAGAGATCCTCTTCCGGCTTACTGGAGAGGTGAGAGATTCTGATGACATCACATCACATCATTCTTATCTATGGGAATAACAGATGGACAGAACTGGAGAGGTGAGGACTCTGGAAATGTCTGTAGCGAGATTTATTAATGTGTCTCTCCATAACCAGGATTACACAGTGGTGAAGAAGACATCTAGCGAGTGCTGTCACGACCCAGTGTCTGAGGGATGGGGAAGACTCCGGATCCCAATCACGGAGCCTCCACCTCACCCCCTGATGCATGAGGACATCAATGACCAGAAGATCCTAGAACTCGCCTACAAGATGATTGAGCTGCTGACTGGAGAGGTGACACTGCTGGGAATACTGGGACATTATACAGTAACGCTATGAAGAGATCGAGGGGATGACTGTATCATTCTATGTGTTAGGTTCCTATAAAGTGTCAGGATGTCGCCGTCTATTTCTCCATGGAGGAATGGGAGTATTTAGAAGGACACAAAGATCTGTACAAGGACATCATGATGGAGGTTCCCCAGCCCCTCATATCACCAGGTAGTAGACAGGAGTAAATACACTGTCTATAATTATCTTTATGTAAATTATTAATTCAGTCCCTGCATGTGTTGCCTACAGATCTATCCAGTAAGATGACAACACCAGAGAGATGTCCCCGTCCTCCTCTTCCACAGGACTGTAAACAAGAAGATCCCAATGTTCTTCAGGATCATCAGGTAGATGGAGAGAAGGTGTCATGAGATCTTCCCTATGATGTGTAGACGGCTGTGTTTTATTCACCAGTACTATATGTTTTGTACTTATGTAATGAGAACGGTGGAGATGGCAGGATTAGAGCTCATCATAGATGTGACTTCTCCATCTGTCTGTGACTTTTACAATATTTGTTTCAGGGTGAAGATCTGACCCATATTAATACCACAGAGACATATGTGAGGGATAATGAGTGGTGTAAAGACAAAATTCCTACATATGACTACCCAGGTGAGTAGTAACCACCACTAAATGCAGGAAAGTCACAGATTATTCTCAATCACCTGCTGTGACCATTTTATCGGTGGTGTAGTCCGGCCGTAAAACAATCATGTGGTCACCATTTTGTCTCTAGATCACAACATTTTCCTCCACCCAAAATTGTTCTAATTACTTTGGGGATTGAAAGCCCTTTTCTATAAGAACTTACAACCAGGAGGATCCACCTACTCCCTGGGATTAGGAGACGCTGACTCTTACCTACCCAGATCTGTAAACTACAAAGCCAAATGACAGCGTACGTAAAATGTCCTGACTAGTGTTGAGCATTCCGATACTGCAAATATCGGGTATTGGCTGATATTCGCTGTATCGGAATTCCGATACCGAGTTCTGATATTTTTGTGATATCGGAAATTGGAATCGGAAGTTCCTATAAGTTCCCAGGCGTGTGCGGTGCGTATGGTTCCCAGGGTCTGGAGGAGAGGAGACTCTTTCAGGCCCTGGGATCCATATTCATGTAAAAAATAAAGAATAATAATAAAAAATATGGATATACTCACCCTCGGACGGGCCCTGGCTCTAACCGGTGCAAGCGTCTGCCTCCGTTCCTAAGAATGCAGTGAGTGTAGGACCTTCGATGACGTCGCGGCTTGTGATTGGTCGCGTGAGCGGTCACATGAGCGGTCACGCGACCAATCACAAGCCGCGACATCATCGAATGTCCTTCACTCTGCATTCTTAGGAACGGAGGCTGCCGGTTACACCGCTAAGGTCCAGGCTCCGTCGGAGGGGTGAGTATATCCATATTTTTTATTTTTATTCTTTATATGTTACATGAATATGGATCCCAGGGCCTGAAGGAGAGTTTCCTCTCCTTCAGAACCTGGGAACCATCCAGGATCACTTCTGATATTTGTGTCCCATTGACTTGTATTGGTATCGGGTATCGGTATCAGCGATATCCGATATTTTTTGGATATCGGCCGATCCAATCCGATACCGATACTTTCAAATATCGGAAGGTATCGCTCAACACTAATCCTGACAAGTTAGAAAATCACTTAAAAAAATATAATGATGGTCCTGTTAGAGAAAGCAGAGGGTAATGATGCTGTTGGCTTCCTAGAACCCTGATATTTTATTGGATGAATCTACCTTCTTTTTCTTCTGTTCTGATGAATGTGCTCATATGGTCCCTACAAGACCAGATCCAGCCTTTCTGGCCAAACTTCACTTTTATGATCAACTACATTAAATGTGCAGTGAGGCCAAGTGTGAATTTCTGTACAATAACAGCAGAGTTTCCCTTTATCCTGACTTTTCAGTTTCTTTTAAAACTGACTAATTTCACACAGGATTGTTATAAACTACATAAAAAAATTACACCTGTGCCATGATATATCTCTAAGCTGTGCGTGGCTGATGGCTGTAATATACATTTATTCATTTGTAGATTGTGAGCCCTCATGGGCAGGGCCCTCTCTCCTCCTGTACCAGTCGTGACTTGTATCGTTTAAGATAAGTGTACTTGTTTTTCTTATGTATACCCCTCCTCACATGTAAAGTGCCATGGAATAAATGGCGCTATAAAAATAAATAATAATAATTCACGACTGCAGGAGATGTGTTAGCATGGCTCGAGCCCTGGTTTCATGGATTCACTTCATAAATTAGAATATATTCTCTATCATAAGGGATTCAGATTACTGCACAATCTCTCCTGAAATGGGGGCACTAATACTATCTCTACTCTTCTGGTCAGGACTCATAGTTGCCTCAATAGTCCACCTTATATGAGCGTAACTTTGGTGTAGTGTTGGACTTCTCCACTCATACATACTTTGTTTTGGTGGTGTTACTTTTTTCATTCTATGTCTTTTTTACAGTTTCATTCTGTATAATAGTTTGATTGTGGTGGGATCGGCCTGCATCACTTATGTGAATCAGTAATTCCCTGTAGTCCATAAAAAAGGCTTCCATTGCCTCATCTAAATGTCCAAAATCTCAATTTAAAACACCTCACCTCTGTAGTATTTTAAAAAGTTTTCTTTAAATGTGTAGTATTTCTTCAAGAAACTCATCTGACAGAAAATATTGGTCCTTACGATAGTTTAGATTGACAAGATCCATCGAGCCCCATACTCTAATTACTCCAGAGAGGTTCTATCACTACTCATTTTTTTCTCCGAAGAAGACTGTTGGGTTTGCTTATTTCACGAAGACAGATTTGCGTTCCTAATCAGGGCCCATTTTTCACATCTGGCATGTGTCACTTTATGTGGTGATAACTTTGGAATTCTTCACAAACGATAAGAAATAAATTGAACTTAAAAGTTATTATCCAACTTCTCTTGAATCTGACAATACCCTACATGCAGTTGTACACTACTGTCTGGGCACATGGCAGAGTTAAAAATTGAAGGAGTGCCATTTAGCTATTTGAATGCAGATCTTGCTGGTATAGTTTGCAGGCGCAATGTACTGGGGCACTGTTCATGGTCACCTGGCAGCTCAAAAGATGGCCGCCTGGAACATTTTCCAGATCCAAGAGATTGTCTTAACATTCATCTTTCAACTCCTGTACATTAATCATATGTCATGTGGACATAAAGTGTCTCCATTTTGGAAATTATAAGTCTCAGTGAATTAATCTCTAGGAGTAGTGACTATTTTGACTCACCAGCTACTTTATGGAAATTAGTATGCAGCGAATGTTGAAAATTGTACATTTGCCATTTTATTGCCCAACACATAGTGCCAAGATTGTGCTCCAGGAGACACACACACACCACAAATTAAGTTGGTTCTTCTCACTATAGTAATGCAAAATACATGGATGCTAAATATGATTTTAAGATATAGAGTGTTCTCAGTGGGAGAAACAAAATAGGAATATTGTGGGTGTGATACCTTTTAATAGCTAACAGAATATAGTGAATGATTATTATTATTATTATTTATATAGCACCATTGATTCCCTGGTGCTGTACATGAGAAGGGGTTACATACAAATTACAGATATCACTTACAGTAAGCAAACTAACAATGATAGACTGATATAGAGGGGCGAGGACCCTGCCCTTGCGGGCTTACATTCTACAGGATGGTGGGGATGGAAAGAATAGTTTGAAGGTTGTAGGATCACCGGTGTTGGTGAGGAGGCAGCGGGGTCAGTGCATGCTGTAGGCTTTCCTGAAGAGGTGGGTTTTCAGGTTCCGTCTGAAGGATCCGAATGTGGTTGATAGTCGGATGTGTTGGGGCAAAGAATTCCAAAGGATGGGGGATATTGTGAAGAAGTCTTGGAGGCGGTTGGGTGAGGAGCGGATAAGTGTGGAGGAGAGAAGGAGGTCTTGGGAGGACCGAAGATTACGTGAGGGAAGATATCGGGAGATTCGTTCAGAGATATATGGAGGAGACAGGTTATGGAATGTAGTTACAAAGCAAGCTTTTGCGACTGCTTACATCTCTTCATCAGGCTGGTATAACAAAATATTTGAAGAAACCCAATTAAATACACCATAGAGCATAGACAAGGTGTGATACATGGACATTTCAATAAACAAACACTGAGCTTAGGGTACTGTCACGCTCTGCAACTTTCCAACGATCACGACCAGCGATACGACCTGGCCGTGATCATTGGAAAGTCGTTGTGTGGTCGCTGGAGAGCTGTCACACAGACCGCTCTCCAGCGACCAACGATGCCGAGGTCCCGGGTAACCAGGGTAAACATCGGGTTACTAAGTGCAGGGCCGCGCTTAGTAACCCGATGTTTACCCTGGTTACCAGCGTAAACGTAAAAAAAAAAAAAACGTACATACTCACATTCCGGTGTCCTTCAGGTCCCTTGCCGTCTGCTTCCCGCTGTGACTGAGTGCCGCCGTAAAGTGAAAGCAGATCACAGCGGTGACGTCACCGCTGTGATCTGCTCTTACTTTCTGGCTGGCAGTCAGTCAGAGCGGGAAGCAGACGGCAAGGGACCTGAAGGACACCGGAAAGTGAGTATGTACGTTTTTTTTTTTTTTTTACTTTTACGCTGGTAACCATGGTAAACATCGGGTTACTAAGCGTGGCCCTGCGCTTGGTAACCCGATGTTTACCCTGGTTACAAGCGAACGCATGGCTGGATCGCTGTCACACACAACGATCCAGCGATGACAGCGGGAGATCCAGCGACGAAATAAAGTTCCAAACGATCTGCTACGACGTACGATTCTCAGCGGGGTCCATGATCGCAGTAGCGTGTCAGACACTGCGATATCGTATGGATATCGCTGGAACGTCATGGATCATACCGTCGTAGCGATCAAAGTGCCACTGTGTGACAGTACCCTTAAAGAGAGAATCCTTAATTCAGTGAGATTAGATAAGTGGTGTAAAAGTTTCATGGACCCCATATGCATGTAAGATCAAAGGGCTGGTGGTGCCTTCATTGTTTTTGGAGGAAATTGCTCAGATTTGGTAGTGGGCCATAAATCCTCCTGACAAATTGAGTCCTGTGTGAACAGAATCAAAGATGGTAATGAATTTGTATTCCCAGACCCTGTGATGTTTCTGTGATTGAAATAGCCTTTCAAAATGACAACTTTGATATTGTCTATGTTGTGTCCTGGACCACAGAAATGTTTGGCCACAGGTAAATATTTTTTTTGTCTGTAATTGTATGACTATGAGACCTCATCCTTGTTCTCAGTCTCTGTTCCATTTCTCCAACATATAGGCCCCCCACAGGACATATATTGCATAGAATAAAATACACCACATTGGAAGATGAACATGTGAATGTCCCGGAGATCTTATAGTCCTGCTGTGTGTTGGTGATTTGGATCTAATTGTTGGTCTCTATATGAATGCAGGTTTTGCATCTCCTTCCATTGCAAGGATATGTCCCTTTTGGTAAATCTGAGTGCATTGCACTTCGGATCATAATGTTTCTTAAATTAGGAGGTTGCCTGTATTTTTCTGTATTGAAGTACTTGACTTCTAGGGATCATTGGGGCCCTAATGATCTGATTATCAATGGAGGTGGGATGGTAACCTTGATTTAAATATGACATTTTAAGCTGGGTTAGGTTTCATCCCTGTCCTTAGGACTGGAACAGATACGGTTATATCTGAGGGCCTGGCTTTAGACAATGGACTCTTTAATGTGTTTAGGATGGAAGCTGTCGCATCTGAGGTATTTGGGACGGTCAATTGGTTTCCGATGCACTAATGTTTGGAACAAACCATTTTGGACTTTTATGGTGGTGTCTAGAAAGTTGATTTTTGTTTTTGAGTGGAGCAATGTTATGGTAGGATGAAATTTGTTGAATTTGTCATGGAAATTTAGAAGTTCTTGTTCGTTCTCAGTCCAGATGATTAAGATGTCATCGATGTAACAGAAATAGGCAAAGGGTTTGATGGAGCAGGATGTTAAACAGTCATTTTCCAGTTTAGCCATGAAGAGTTTGGTGTACTGGGGTGCCAGTTTGCTTCCGATAGCAGTGCCGGTGCATTGTAGATATAGCTCCTCACTGAAAGAGAAAAAAGTTGTGTGTGAGGATGAATCTGGTACGTGTTATTACAGACCATGAAGGGATCCCATTGGTCTCAAGAAACATTCAGTAGGTGATTATCCCATCATCGTGTGGGATGTTAGAATATAAGGATTCAACATCCATGGTGGCTAAGATGGTGCTGTCGGGGAGGGGACCTATCCTGGATAGCTTATTCAGCAGGTCTGTAGTGTCCTGTATATAACTGGCTGTTGGCACACTTCAAGACTCAGAAGCGAGTGCAAGATTTGACTTTGGGAGGGCAGATATTGCTGGATTGATTTAAGGATGCCATGTGGCTTTTCAAGAGCCTTTGAGACACTAATAATGTGAAGCCTCTGTTTTTCCATTTACAGATGATGGACCCAAGTGGGGAGTTGTTTTTTTTGTGAGATGAGTAGATGTTTTTATTGGTATTATTTTCACCTACTGTACCTAACATTGTTTGATGGCTTTTTATTCTATATTTGGGAGGCAGAATGAACAAACAGTTGAACACCACACTCCACTGATTCATCCTATGTAGGTGTCTATTAAACTGAATTGACATTGTCTTGGTGGATAATTCAATATTTTTACATAACTTGCCATTTTTATGGACAGTTTCAGTAGAAATATTTAAAAACAAACTTCAAGAATATTTTATTCAAAAATAATAATTTGTTTTTTTCTTGGTAGGTGACTGCACGAGGAGATCAGAGGCACAGCTGACATCTTCACAGAAATCAGATTTGGTTAAGCACCAAAGAACTCACACAGGGGAGAAGCCTTTTTCCTGTTCAGAATGTGGGAAATGTTTTACACAGAGATCAGATTTAGTTAAGCACCAGAGAACTCATACAGGGGAGAAGCCTTTTTCCTGTTCAGAATGTGGGAAATATTTTAATCAGAAATCATATCTTGTTATACACCAAAGGAAACACACAGGGGAGAAGCCTTTTTCATGTTCAGAATGTGATAAATGTTTTAACCAGAAATCATATTTTGTTATGCCCCAAAGAACACACACAGGGGAGAAGCCTTTTTCCTGTTCAGAATGTGGGAAATGTTTTACACAGAAATCAGGTTTAGTTAAGCACCAGAGAACTCACACAGGGGAGAAGCCTTTTTCCTGTTCAGAATGTGGGAAATGTTTTACACAGAAATCAGGTTTAGTTAAGCACCAGAGAACTCACACAGGGGAGAAGCCTTTTTCCTGTTCAGAATGTGGGAAATGTTTTACACTAAAATCACCTTTTGTTATGCACCAGAGAACTCACACAGGGGAGAAGCCTTTTTCCTGTTCAGAATGTGGGAAATGTTTTACACGAAAATCACATTTTGTTATGCACCAGAGAACTCACACAGGGGTGAAGCCTTTTTCATGTTCAGAATGTGAGAAATGTTTTACACGAAAATCACATTTTGTTATGCACCAGAGAACTCACACAGGGGAGAAGCCTTTTACCTGTTCAGAATGTGGGAAATATTTTAATCAGAAATCATATCTTGTTATACACCAAAGGAAACACACAGGGGAGAAGCCTTTTTCCTGTTCAGAATGTGGGAAATGTTTTACACAGAAATCAGGTTTAGTTAAGCACCAGAGAACTCACACAGGGGAGAAGCCTTTTTCCTGTTCAGAATGTGGGAAATGTTTTACACTGAAATCACATTTTGTTATGCACCAGAGAAGTCACACAGGGGAGAAGCCTTTTTCATGTTCAGAATGTGGGAAATGTTTTACACAGAAATCAGATTTAGTTAAGCACCAGAGAACTCACACAGGGGAGAAGCCTTTTTCCTGTTCAGAATGTGGGAAATGTTTTACACGAAAATCACATTTTGTTATGCACCAGAGAACTCACACAGGGGAGAAGCCTTTTTCATGTTCAGAATGTGGGAAATGTTTTACACAAAAATCACATTTTGATATGCACCAGAGAACTCACACAGGGGAGAAGCCTTTTTCCTGTTCAGAATGTGGGAAATCTTTCACACGGAAATCACATTTTGTTATGCACCAGAGAAGTCACACAGTGGAGAAGCCATATTCCTGTTCAGAATGAGGGAAATGTTTTAACCAGAAATCAAATTTTGTTAAGCACCAAAGAACACACACAGGGGAGAAGCCTTTTTCATGTTCAGATTGTGAAAATATTTTATACAGATATCAGATTTGGTTAAGCACCAGAGAACTCACACAGGGGAGAAGCATTTTTCTTGTTCAGAATGTGGAAAATGTTTTAACCAAAAAGCACATCTTGATAGCCACCACAGAACCCACACAGAGGAGAAGCCTTTTTCATGTTATTAATGCGGGAAATCTTTTTCATGGAAATCAACTTTTAGTAAACATTAGAATGTCCTAATTTCCTAGCTAAGCGTGTCTTTAATGCATTGACTGACAGCTCAGTTGTCCAGTCTGATGCTGAGCTTCTTTCAGGTGTTCCCTCTTCCAGGTGATTTCTCAGCTACTTAGCTGAGCAGTGAGTTTCAGATGTCTACCTGATGTTATATCTGCATGTGTAGTTCTTCTCCAGGTGGTGTGCGCTCCCGAAACATAGTGGGTGAGATACAATGATCTTTTCCAAAACCAAGTTTTATTAGTACAGCACACAACGTGTTTCAACTCTTGTGAGTCTTTTTCAGGTATTATATATAAGCTATTACTGCTTTGTGCATTTTATATACAAAGGAAGTCAGTGCACATCATTTTTGGGCAGGTGCCATAACAGGGTTTAACCCTTTCTAGACACACCCATATCACTCCAGCTTTATCCAGAGTTTTACACGCATAAACACATAAACATTAAAAAAGTAATCCAAATAAAATCCAATTTTAAAACCCTTTTTAAAACATTGTTCTAATGGCATATACGAAATTCATAAAGAAAATATTTCATATCTCAATAATAACTATTTTCTTTTTTCAAATACAAAAATATATAAAGTTTTATAAGGCCATATATATATATATATATATATATATATATATATATATATATATATATATATATATATATATATATATATATATATATATATATATGAATATTTTCTAAAAGCAGATATTTTCTAAAAGGGATCTAAAGTCCTATACAAAATCGTTATTACCTCTTTATTATTTATTTCTTATTTGGGAGATGGAGAAAAAAAAATGTTTGAATTTGTCTTTTTTTTCCTTTTCCCCTCTCCCTTCTTATTCTCTTTATTAACCCCTTCATGACCTTGGGATTTTCTGTTTTTCCGTGTTCGTTTTTCACTCCCCTACTTCCCAGAGCCATAACTTTTTTATTTTTCTGTCAATATGGCCATGTAAGGGCTTATTTTTTGGGGGACGAGTTGTCCTTTTGAACGATATCATTGGTTTTACCATGACATGTACTAAAAAATGGGAAAAAAATTCCAAGTGCGATGAAATTGCAAAAAAAGTGCAATCCCACACTAGTTTTTTGTTTGGCTTTCTTACTAGGTTCACTAAATGCTAAAACTGACCTGTCATTATGATTCTCCAGGTGAATATGAGTTCATAGACGCTAAACATGTCTAGGTTATTTTTTATCCAAGTGGTAAAAATAAATTCCAACTTTGCTAAAAAAAAAAAAAATTGTGCCTTTTTTCGATACCCGTAGCGTCTCCATTTTTCGTGATCTGGGGTCGAGTGAGGGCTTATTTTTTGTGTGCTGAGCTGACATTTTTAGTGATACCATTTTGGTGCATATATGTTCTTTTGATCGCCCGTTATTGCATTTTAATGCAATGTCGCAGCGACCAAATAAACGTAATTTTGGCGTTTCTAATTTTGTTTGTCGCTACGTCGTTTAGCGATCAGGTTAATGCTTTTTTTATTGATAGATTGGGTGATTCTGAATGCGGCGATACCAAATATGTGTATATTTGACTTTATTATTATTGTTTTATTTTGAATGGGGCAAAAGGGGGGTGATTTAAACTTTTACATTTTTTAAATTTATTTCACTTTTTTTTAAACATTTTGCTTTTACTTTTGCCATGCTTCAATAGCGTCCATGGGAGGCTAGAAGCTGGCACAACTGGATCGGCTCAGCTACATAGAAGCGATCATCAGATCGCTGCTATGTAGCTGAATTGCAGGCTTGCTATGAGCGCCGACCACAGGGTGGCGCTCACAGCAAACCGGTCTCAAGGACCTCTATGGTTACTGTCCTGATGCATCGCTGACCCCCGATCATGTGACGGGGGTTGGCGAAGTGAGCACTTCCGGCAGCGCCGCCGGAAGCGGTAGTTAAATGTGGCGGGTGGATCGCAATTCCACTCGCCTCTATTGCGCGCACATGTCAGCTGTTCAAAACAGCTGACATGTCGCGGCTTTAATGTGGGCTCACTGCCGGAGCCCACATCAAAGCAGGGGATCTGACCTCGGACGTACTATCCCGTCCGAGGTCAGAAAGGGGTTAAATCCTTCTACCACATAATTTAGCCCATCAGGATATAGTGCCCTTAATCGAAAGATCCAAAAGGATTCTTTCTGGTTAAGCGTTTGTATTCTGTTTAAACTATTTGGATGTTATCAACTGATGTGACAATAACATTGAATTGTTTATTATGTTTTACACATAGGTGTCTGGATAGACTGTGTTCTAGAATTCCGTTTTTTGCATTGTGCCTGTGGCCATTCATGCGGGCCCGCAAGGATTGTGTTGTGCGGCCCACATATTGTAGGCCACAGGCACAAGTAATCACATATATCACAAAGTCTTTGTGTGATTTCCTATGTCTCACCGGTGCTGTAGGATGTGATAGATCTGCTATTATGTCCAATGATGTTACAACTACCGCATTTTCTAGAATCACATTTATACACCCCTGGTTTTACACCTATGTCTTTTAAAGAATTTTTTCTCTTTATTTATTGTTTTTTTTTTCCCTCGTTCAATGTTTTTCTGAGGTTAGTTGGTGATATAATGCTCTTAACCGTACGGCCCCTACGAAAGGTGATCCCGGGCTTTTCTGGTATATAATTTTTTTAAAATAGATCTTCCTTTAGCAAATACCAAAATTTGTTCAAAATATTTCTTATTTGGATGTTGTGACTATTGAAGGCAGTATTATATCGCCACTTTCTACTATTTTCCTCCCCTTTACCATCTATTTCTTGATGTCCATTAGCCTCTTTCCTGCTAAGACATTCAAAATAAGTCTTACTCAGATTCCAATTAACACGAGGTGTTTACCGTCAAAATTATATGAAGAAAACCTCAGTATAAAATTCCTTTTAATTATTAAAAACAAGGCATCACCCCACCTACAGTGAACAACAAAAACCAAAACCAACAAAACAATAGTGCTCAAAACAAATATAAACAAAACTAATGGGGAAACCTATACCACCCTATTAAAGGCACCTATACTGCCCCTGCCTGGCTGCAGAGGTAGACACCCTAGGGGGAGCGTTATGGCGCCCCCGCTCAACGATGACTCTTCCTGCGGGCCCTAATAAGCCCTGCAGCCAGTAATGAAGGCCACTGCCCAGAAACTAAAGGATCCTCTAGCACTATACAGATGAATACTATGCTAGGGATTGCCTAATTCCCCAGAAGCAAAAGGCTATATATGAACACATATGGCGATGGATATAAATCAACTAGATAGTCATTCACAGTGGCCCAGAGATCCTTAGCACAGTATGGGTGCACATCTAGGTAAATCCAGCTGGGTCGACTTTATACATTTGTATGGGCTATCATGCCCCTCATGTATCCCTGCTGTCATACTCCGGTCTCAATGAAGAGCTTAGGCAATCTTGATGGTTTGCCACAAAAAGCGCTAGATTCAAATCCTAGAGTCCTACACGCCTATAAGATCATTCACTGTGAACCCAATATTCTCAGCACAATGTGGATAAAAATCAAGATAGTTTCAACCGGATCCGCTCTGTTCTATACATGAACTGACACACCAATCATGTGTCCCTACTATCAAGCTCCGGTCTTCATATATAGCTTCAGCAGTGTTTATAATTTCTCACATAGAGCCACAGAACAAAGCCATGAATACTCATCTGTGCCGCTGTGTTACACCGAACGCCATCTAAAGAAGATGCCTCAATGCGTTTTGCCTATGCAGGCTCATCAGGAGGCCAGATACACCGATATCTTGTGTCACATCAGATTGTGGATAGCTGAATGCCATAAGCCAGATAGCTCACTTTTATACATTTGCCGCCCATAAAAGCCAACCAGCGCACCTCCTCTCTACTTCCTGTGGCGTCCCTTGGAGTTTATCGCGCATGTCTGCAGCGCACGGCGCGATAAAGGAGGAGCGAAAACAGCCTGCTCCTGCGCATCAACTAGCTAGAGCGCTCTATGTTACTGCGCATGCCCATTTCAGGCCCCTCTACCGCTTCACTGCGCACGCTCCAAAGACATGGGGCGCACACCGAGAAAAAACACTGACGTTGGTAAGTCCCGGTGACGTAGCCAGACTACAAACTGGTGTATAGCCCTGCAGGGAGGCGTAACCATGTTGGCTACCCCTCCTGTAGTGACCACTGTCCATCACAGCAGTAAACATAAGTGAGAGGAGGGGCTGATATATCTTGCCCGTCTCACGGATGGACTGTCGCCACCCAGAAAGAGAAGGCAACGTCCTAACTCTGCCTTAAGTGCCCCAAATGGAGCAGATAAGTAGCGCCCCCCTTGATATTCATGAATAATGCTGCTATGACATGTTGGGCCACCACCAAACCGCCAAATATCCGTGACAGGAGGCCCTTAACCATAAATAATACCACCCCCGCTACCAGCCTTATTGCTGCCCTCCCCAATTTAGGGGGTATCGACCAAAATGATGTGTAGTCCTCATAATGTACCTGTACCCTGTGTAACTGTATTGTATCCCACCATCTGCGAAACACATACAGGGTTCCCTCTATCATGATGTGCCCATATAGGACACTAAAAGAAGTGACTCCACCACTACACCTGGTCTATATCAAAAGCTGGTAGCTATAGAAGACATCATGTCACTAGTTCGTCTGGTTGGACAATGTATTATCAACACGGCCCGGGGAAAGTACATGGCGGCAAATACTAAAAGACAGATATCAATAAAGAAAATGATTACTATATTTCCATGCCAATCCATGTGGGACATCAAAAAAGGGGACCCCATCGAACCCATGGTAAAGTCCTGCCACTCCACGGAATAAA
This sequence comes from Ranitomeya variabilis, assembly GCF_051348905.1. NCBI lineage: Eukaryota > Metazoa > Chordata > Amphibia > Anura > Dendrobatidae > Ranitomeya > Ranitomeya variabilis. Next base: position 710,997,039 of record NC_135235.1, read on the forward strand.
TAATAAAGAATTCTTAACTGGACTATTAAATGTATATAGCAGAGGTTACACAGACTAGTCAAATATCTACAAAAAATATGCATACGATATTTGCTCATTAATTCCCTTAGGTTTCAAAGACTCCATCCTGAAGATCCATTCACATTCCCATCTGAGGATCATCTTATCAAGATTACCACCTCTCGGGTTCACCCTGACCACCTCTATGACGGCGAATCTTACTTTAGTCAGATCCTCCCTGTGGTAAGTATGCATATGTTTTGCCAATGGGGTATCTCTTGTTACGAATATCGCCCATATGCTCCCCCACTCTCCTCCTAAATTCTCTCTTAGTTTTCCCTACGTAATCCTTCGGGCAGGGACAGGAGGCTACATATACCACACCTGTTGTTTTACAGTTAGAAAAATCTCGTTGGTAAAAGATTTTACCCGTAGTGGAGCTCTGGAATCGTTTGCACGGTCTCATCCATTTGCAGAGACTACAATCGCCGCATTTAAAGAAGCCACAAGGCCTCCTTTCTAGCAATGTCCCACCTGACTTAGGGCGCTGGTATTGGCTGTGCACAAGCAAGTCTCTGATCGATCTGCCCTTCCTAAACGTAATATTGGGGCGTTCACCTATCACATCCGCCAGGTTGGGATCAAATTTGAGAACATCCCAGTGTTTGGCAAACACCCTCCTGATGTCTTGGTGCTGTGCATCATAGGTACCAATAATCCTTACGGTATCGCACCCCTCAGTTTTGGCTTGCTTCTGTAACAAACCTTGTCTGTCAGCCTTTTTAGCTGACTCCAAAGCCCTACTCAGTACCGGTCTCGGATACCCCTTTTCCCTGAACCTGTCAAACATGTCTCCCGCCTGACTTTTGAAGGTGTCACTCCTCGAACAGTTCCTCCTAAGTCTGAGGAACTGCCCCTTGGGAATCCCCCTTTTGAGGGGAGTGGGGTGGTGGCTCTCCCAATGCAGCAGACTGTTAGTGCTAGTAGGCTTCCTATAAATACTGGTTGTAATTCCCCCATGTGTCTCCTTCCTAATTTTCAAATCCAGGAATGCTAATTCTATGTCACTGATCTCCGACGTAAATTTAAGGCCCACATTATTCACATTGAGATGCCCCATAAATGTTCTGAACTCTTCTTTGGTACCTGTCCATATCATAAAAACGTTGTCAATATATCTATACCATATAGATATATATTCATGCCACCACTGTTCCTCCCCTCCAAAGATGATAGTTTCCTCCCACCAGCCCAGGAACAGATTAGCATATGATGGGGCGCAGGGACACCCCATCGCTGTGCCCCTGAGCTGGTGGAAGTACTTACCGTCAAAAGTATATGCATTATGGGTCAGGATGTATTCTAGTAAAGTCAGCACAAAATTGTTATGTTCCCTACACCTCACCGATCTTTGTTATAGGAAATGACTAACTCCTTCAGTCCCTGCTTGATGCGGGATACTGCTGTAGAGTGCTTCTATATCGATGGATGTCAGAAACGCATCCTGACCCAAGTGCACTCCCTCCAACTTGAGTAACAGATCCGATGTGTCCCTCAAGTAGGACGGGATAGATATAACAAAAGGACGAAGGACCTGATCTACATATAGCCCGCAATTCTGTGTTAGGGAATCAACCCCCGACACTATAGGTCGTCCTTTCAGGGGGCGACACCCCTTATTTATCTTCGGAAGTGCATAAAAGGTTGCAGTTAGGGGAAATTTTGGTAGCATAAAATCAAATTCACTCCGTGAAATAAGTAGATGTGAAAGAGCCTCTTCCAGAATCGGTCTCAGCCCGTTCCTAAAGGTCTCAAGCGGGTTTGTGGTGAGTATCTCATATGTTGTATTATCTTGCAAAATGGAGCTACAGATTGCGTGATATTCTGGATGATTAAGGATGACCAGATTACCCCCTTTGTCGGAGGGTTTTATGATTATCTGGTCATTCCTTTTCAGACCATCAAGCACTCTACGTTCGTTCTCCATAAGATTGTCCTCCATATCCCAACTTACTTTCCTTAATTTTTTTAGATCCCTTTCTACCAATGATGCCAACAGATCAATGTTGCTCATATCACCTTGTGGTGGCATTCTCTCACTCTTGTTTTTCAACGAGGTGAACGGGCCTTTCCCTTCTTCAGGGGTTCTCTCGTTCTCCTGGAGTAGGCCACATAGAGCCTCATAACCCTCCATATCCTCCTGGTTAAGCCCTAGCCTACCACACTCTTCACGGGTATTATGTTTGAAGAATTTTCTCCATTTGAGTTTCCTACAAAAAAGGTTAAGATCTTTCACCCACTCAAAACAATTGAAATGATTAGTCAGAAGAAAATTGAGACCTCTCTGCAGGACACTATATTCATCCCTGGAAAGCATGTGCGAGGACAGGTTGATGATTTGGCCCCTGTTCAATTGAACCGGATTCTGAGCTGATAGCCCGTTCTCGCACGACGCTCCAAAAAAGAGACCGATGATGAGGAAGATGCCCCAGATGGTTGACCAAGTGCCGGACTGGGTGCCAAAAAGGGAGTCAGGGGTCCTGCCCCATTTCTGTACTTCCCTCTTCCCCCCTTTCTTCCAGACTTTCCTCTTCCGCCCTGCCATCTTTGTCTAGTCTACTGGCCTCTAAAAAATTGTGTGTTACTGCTACTGCCTGCTATCTCAGTTCTTTCAGTATCAGATATATCCAAATCAGACGAGGATGCCTCCGATTGCCTTTCTATCGGGACACTTAAAGTTTGACTTTCCTTAAACTCACTTAGGTCTCTCTGAAACTGTAGATGTTTTCTCTTTTAACTGACTTTTTAAAAAAATAAATTTGTATGCCCCAATAACAAGTTTTTTAGGGATTGTTTGTCCATAAATCTATTGTACAATATTTTAGATTGTTCTATATAATCTTTGTCTCTAGTATTGTTCCTTCTAAAATGGCGAAACTGACTAAAAGGAATATTTTGTTTCCATTTTGGATAATGGGTACTGCGATAGTCCAGAAAGCTGTTAGTATCAGTTTTTTTTTTTTGTTTTTTTTTAAAGGTTTTAGCAATGATTTTTTTGTTTTGATGGCTGATTTCTAGTTCCAAAAAGTTTATTTTTTCCTTGTTTAACTCTGTGGAGAAAAGGATCCCTCAGGTGTTCATGTTCATTGCTCTAATGAATTCTTGTGCCTCCTTCACTTCACCCTTCCAAAAAAAGATCAAATCATCCATATAGTGACAATAATATATTATGTGATGGAAATATGGTGGCTGGCAAATTGACAATGAGGACTCGAAGTGCCCCATAAAAAGATTTGCGAAACTTGGTGCCACCCCAGTCCCCATCGCTGTAACAAGCCGCTGTAAATACTGATGTTCTTGAAAAGTGAACAAGTTATGCTCCAAAATAAACTTTAGACTATCCAACAAAAACTCCTTTTGTTTTTCTGGCATATCAGTTATTTTGTTAAATAATGTGCAACTGATTGTATATCCAAATCATGTTCTGTATTAGAGTAGAGTGCAGTAATATCCATGGTTATAAATATGCAGTTTTCCTTCCATATGACATTCCTACATTCTGTGATGAGTTGACTAGAATCTAGCAAGAAAGATGGTAATTTCTTGACCTGTTCTTGTAAGAACAGATCTATGTAGTGTGACAGTTAGCAAGTCAATGACCCTATGCCTGATATAATCGGGCACCCTGGTGGATTCAATGGGTCTTTATGAACTTTTGGAAGGTGGTAAAATATTCAGGTGTTTATTTGTCAAAAAACATTTTTCTTTTTTATTTAAGATGTACTGTTTGAAGGCACTATTAATCAGGCTGTCATAATCCTCCTTAAAATTTTTTGAGGGATCTATATCCAATTTCGTATAATACCTCGCATCTGAGAGCATATTGTGTGCCACCCTTAGGTATTCGTCCTGATTTTGTAGGACGATTCCTCCACTCGTATTAGCTTCCCTGATCACTATTTCTTTATTCTCTTTTAACTGTTTAATTGCTATTCTTTCGTCTCTGGATATATTCATTTTTCGTGGATGCTTTTTTCTGCACATGGCTTTTTTTATTTGTCATTTATTTTCTATCCTTTTATTCTCACCTATATCTTTTTTATAGATTCTGTAACTCTCCCGAAACTAGTGTGTAAAACGTGTCCAAATTACTACCACGGTGACGCGTGGGATTAAAACTTGATTTAGAACATTTTTATGTCCACAATTTGTTACTTTTGTCCTGTTTCATCTTTAACTTTATTCTCATTTTGTTCTTTATCATTCTTTCAAAGAATATAAGAATATTTTGATAAGTTGAATATTTGTATTGTACTTTTTGTATTATGTTGTTCTTTTTTACAATCCAGACCTATTTTTATCTTTGATTTCTTATTTTTTAGGTGACTAAAAATATTTTCTGCCCCCTTCCTCTGCAACATCTAGTTTTCTTTTTGAGGACTGGGTCAGTTTTGGAAGAAAATACTTTGTAATTAAATTTTTTGTCGGGAGTTTTATTGGAGAGGCTGTTAGAGTCGCTCTGTATGACAGGTAGAATTGTTTCCGTAAGTGGTGGTGGTCTCCGGACTATTTCTGAAAAATAAATATTTGAATTTACTGTAGAGGGACAAGGGGCTTGTGTGACTGTAGTGAATAGATTAGAAGATTCAGTGGTATTATGCACCACAAAAATGCTATATTTGGAACCCAATCCTGCTGGATTTATCAAAGATAATGTTGGTTCTTGTGTATGATTTGCTGAAACCACTGAATTCAAGGAGGGAAATTAAAAAAGTGTATTACTCGATTCCTCTCCATCATCTTGATTTATATTGTCAGCATTGCAGGGACTAATTGCTTCAGGATTTTTGTCTTGTGACAAAAAAAGTTATATATTGTTAACGGGGTTACACCCGGTGTATAGGAAATAAGTATAGTCAGCTGTTTTATTGGATTGGTACTGTTATTGTTATTATCCTGATGAAAAACAGATCTTTTTGGGATAGCGCCTGCTTCATGTCCAGTATATTTTCTTTTTGGTATATTCAAACCTCCCACAAGTGTATTATTAGTTTTAGGGATCATACTCACTTGTGCAAAACTCGGTTGATCTCGCATGTTAATACCCGGTGCTCCTGTCGGTGCTCAGATCGGAGTATAGGACATAGGAATACATGCAGCCGCACGCTCCGCTCCTCTGTGCCAGGTGAAGTGCCGGGTATTGCTGTGCGAGATTCATCTGAGTTTCGCGCAAGTGAGTATGAGTCCTTAGAGCAGTGTTCCCCAAGTCTGGTCCTCAAGAGCCACCAACAGGTCATGTTTTCAGGATTTCCTTAGTATTGCACAGGTGATGGAATTATTGCCTGTGCAGGTGATGCAATTATCACCTGGGCAATACTAAGGAAATACTGAAAACATGACCTGTTGGTGGCTCTTGAGGACTGGACTTGGGGAACACTGCCTTAGGCCGGCGTCACACTAGCGTATTGCATCCGATGCGAGAGCATCGGATGCGATATGCTAATGACCCTCGGTTCCTGCTCGCAGCAGAGCAGGAGCCGAGTGTCATGCGTCTGTGCTCCGATTCTCTCACACAGGGAGGATCGGAGCACAGCTGCTGAGGAGGCGGAGAAAAGAATTTCTCCATCTCCTCCATTGCTGGGGTCTGCTTATAACGCACAGCACTCGGATGATATCCGAGTGGTGTGCGCTGTCTCACTCGCACCCATAAGCTTATATGGGTGCGAGTGAGCCCAGAGTATTCCTCGGTCCGAGACAATCGCAGCATGCTGCGATTGTCTCGGACCGAAGAAAACGGCCAACAAAAAGTCGGGTGCTGGGAGCTGCCCTATAGCTGAACATTGGTCCGAGTGCAATGCGCTTTTTTATCGCATTGCACTCGGCCGTTTAAAACGCCAGTGTGACGCCGGCCTTAGAGTTATAAAAGGTTCGCAAATCAATTGACTATTTCATTCTGTTTTTTTGTAAAACTGTAATTATTGTCCACAGACATGCCCTTATTAATCCCACCTATGTTAAGGTTTGGGGGTACTTTTTTGTGTGACACCATGTCTCTGTTCGCCTTTCCCCCTAATGGTGGTAAATCGAATTGCCCTTCTATGATTTTTTAGATCAAATAGATCGCGACGCACTTTTTTAGTTTTGGTACCTATTAGGTTATATACATATGTTTCCAGGTTCCTATTTGTATCTCCATTAAAAGCCTCATAGATTGAGGAGAATTTGTACTTCAAGAGCTCTCCTAGGTCTTTCTCACATAATTGTGCAACATTTTTGGCTAACATACTACATTTCTTGAGCAATAGTTTCATAAGATTATACAAACAATTGTCCAATATATCATACCATTTTTTTCTGTACAGACTTTATCCGCTTTAAAAGTGCTATTAACCCCTTCACCCCCAGAGCTTTTTTCGTTTTCGTTTTTCGCTCCCCTCCTTCCCAGAGCCATAACTTTTTTATTTTTCCATCAATATGGCCATGTGAGGGCTTATTTTTTGCGAAACAAGATGTCCTTTTGAACGATACCATTGGTTTTACCATGCCGTGTAACAGAAAATGGGAAAAAAATTCCAAGTGCGATGAAATTGCAAAAAAAGTGCAATCTCACACTTGTTTTTTGTTTGGCTTTTTTTCTAGGTTCACCAAATGCTAAAACTAACCTCCCATTATGATTCACCAGGTCATTTCGAGTTCATAGACACCAAACATGTCTAGGTTCTCTTTTATCTAAGTGATAAAAAAATGCCAAAATTTGCTAAAAAAAAAAAAAAAAAAAATTGCGCGATTTTCTGATCCCCGTAGCGTCTCCATATTTCGTGATCTGGGGTCAGGTGAGAGCTTATTTTTTGCACGCTGAGTTGACGTTTTTAATGATACCATTTCAGTGCAGATACGTTCTTTTGATCGCCCGTTATTGCATTTTAATGCAATGTTGCGGCGACCAAAAAAACGTAATTTTGGCGTTTTGATTTTTTTCTTGCTATGCCATTTAGTGATCAGGTTAATCCTTTGTTTTTATTGATAGATCGGGCGATTCTGAACTCGGCGATACCAAATATGTGTAGGTTTGACTTTTTTTATTGTTTTATTTTGATTGGGGCGAAAGGGGGGTGATTTGAACTTTTATATATTTTTTATTTTTTTATATTTTTAAACACTTTTTTTTTATTTTGGCATGCTTCAATAGCCTCCATAGGAGGCTAGAAGCATGCACAACTCGATCGCCTCTGCTACATAGAGGTGAAGTACAGATCACCTCTATGTAGCAGAAATGCAGGTGTGCTTTGAACGCTGACCACAGGGTGGCGCTCAAAGCAATCAGCCATCAACAACCATAGAGGTCTCAAGGAGACCTCTGGTTGTTATGGCAATGCACCGATGACCCCTGATCATGTGACGGGGGTCAGCGGTGCGAGCACTTCCGGCCACGCGGCCGGGAGTGCTAGTTAAATGCCGCTGTCAGCATTTGACAGCGGCATTTAACTAGTTAATGGGCGCGGGCGGATCGCGATTCCACTCGCACTCATTGCGCGCACATGTCAGCTGTACAAAACAGCTGACATGTCGCGGCTTTGAGGTGGGCTCACCGCCAGAGCGGGGGTTCTGCCAGCTGACGTACTATTCCGTCAGCTGGCAGAAAGGGGTTAATTCTTAGACTGTTCGGAATTATTTTTTGATGCAGACAAATTTCTAAACAACCAGCGTCCAGCTGGTGTCGGATTTCACCTTTCATATTCTCCTACAAGCTGAAGAAAAGTCTTGACATATTTTTCTTAGTGTCATCATCACCCTCCTGATGTGGAATTTTGTTTCCATCTTTTCTGGTATCCGTCAGAATTAGTGTTGACAGAATGTTTTTTCTCATTTCAATTCTGTTTTGAAAATGCTCCATACTAGAGATCGCTGCTGTTCTCTTCTTGTGGATTCAAAGTAAGCCTCCTCTCCTTGCTGTTTGGACTTGATCCTCGCAGCAAAATAGTTGGATATAAAATAAGAAAATGGAGAGGTTCGCAGATTCTATTGCAGCAGCTAGATTCCAATGTATATTAAACAAGTGCTCTTTGCACTCACCTTTTTGATGTCTTTATAAATGGGTGGATTAGTTGCAGGTTCCTCCTGTTAACTGTTTGTAGCACAAACCTGGGCACTTGTGAAAGCACTCGAGGTGTTTCAATAGGAAGCCACATATGTAGTTCTTCTCCAGGTGGTATGCGCCGTACAAACTCCACCCACAAAGTCATCCTGGCTCTGGCACTGTTGTCAGGACGTAATATTTCATTGCATGGCCTTCAGTGGTCAGTAGTGAACACTGCATATGTGTGTGTGCTAACAGAGCAAGAAGAAATTAATGAGCTTGCGGCAATCAAAATACAGCTCCTTGCCCAAGAATGCGGTCCCAGAGAATCTGCTCGGGGACCTGATAAAAGGTCATCGAGGGCCGTAAATGACCTGGGGCCTGAGGTTCCCCACCCCTGGGATAAATTATGTGGTAGAAGGGGTTTAATTCATTTTTTTTTTGGGGGGGGGTAAAAGGGAAGGAATTAAAAGAAAAGTCAGAAATCCGATTGTACCACATCTGTCTTGTTTTCTCTACCTCCTACAAAAGAGACAAATAATAAAAAGTATTTGCTTTTAGAAAAAAGAAATATATATAAATATACACTGCTCAAAAAAATAAAGGGAACATTAAATTACCACATCCTAGATGTCACTGAATGAAATATTCCAGTTGCATTTCATTATTCATTGTATAGTGTAATGTGTTGAGAATAATAAAGCAAAAAAGGATCGATGTAAATCAAAATGAATATCCCATGGAGGTCTGGATTTGGAATGATACTCAAAATCAAAGTGGAAAATCAAATTGCAGGCTGACCCAACTTCAGTAGAAATGCCTCAAGACAAGGAAATGATGCTCAGTAGTGTGTGTTTGCCTCCACGTGTATGTAAGACCTCCCTACAACACCTGAGCATGCTCCTGAAGAGACTGCGGATGTCTCCTGAGGGATCTCCTTCAAGACCTGGTGACGTTGGTGGATGGTGCGAGACATGATGTCCCAGATGTGTTCAATCGGATTCAGGTCTGGGGAATGGGCGGGCCAGTCCATAGCTTCAATGCCTTCATCTTGCAGGAACTGCTGACACACTGCAGCCACATGAGGTCTGGCATTGTCATGCATCAGAAGGAACCCAGGGCCAACCGCACCAGCATATAGTCTCACAGTGGGTCTGAGGATCTCATCTCGGTACCTAATGGCAGTCAGGATACCTTTGGTTAGCACACGGATGGCTGTGCTAAACAAAGAAATGCCACCCCACACCATTACTGACCCACTGCCAAACCGGTCATGCTGAAGGATATTGCAGGCAGCAGATCACTCTCCACGGCATCTCCAGACTCTAACACTGAGCATATGTGACAGATGTGACAACCTGCTTTCATCTGTGAAGAGCACAGGGCACCAGTGGCGAATTTGCCAATCCTGGTGTTCTGTGGCAAATACCAAGCGTCCTGCACTGTGTTGGGCTGTGAGCACAACCCCCATTTGTGCATGTCGGGCACTCAGACCATCCTTATAGAGTCGGTTTCTAACCATTTGTGCAGACACATTCACATGTGTGGCCTGCTGCAGGTAATTTTGCAGGACTCTGGCAGTGCTCCTCCTGTTTCTCCTTGCACAAAGGCTGAAGTAGTGGTCCTGCTGCTGCGTTATTGCCCTCCTATGGCCCCCTCCACGTCTCCTGGTGCACTGGCCTATCTCCTGGTAGCACCTCTGGACACTACGCTGACAGACACAGCAAACCTTGCCACAGCTCGCATTGATGTGCCATCCTGGATGAGCTGCACTACCTGAGCCACTTGAGTGGATTGTAGAGTCCATCTCATGCTACCACTAGTGTGAAAGCACGACCAACATTCAAAAGTGACCAAAACATCAGCCAGAAAGCATTGGTACTGAGATGTGGTCTATGGTCCCCACCTGAAGAACCACTCCTTTATTGTGTTCTGATAATTGCCAATAACTTCCATCTGTTGTCTATTCCATTTGACAAACAGCATGTGAAATTGATTGTCAAAAAGTGTTGCTTCCTAAATGGACAGTTTGAGTTCACAGAAGTTTGATTTACTTGGAGTTATATTCTGTTGTTTAAGGATATATATACCCTTATGAAATTTTTTATATATATTTAAAAAAAGGAAAATTATTTTTATTGCGATATGAATTTTTTTTATGAATTTCGCATATGCCATTAGAGAAATATTTCAGAATTTTTTTTAAAAATTGGATTTGATTAGAATTAGCTTTTTAACGTTAATGCTTTTATGCGTGTAAAGCTCTGTATAAAGATGGAGTGATATGGGTGTGTCTGAAAAGGGTTAAGCACTGGTATGGCAACCACCAAAAATGATATGCACTGACTTCCTTTATGTATAAAATGCACAAAGTAGCAATAGCTTATATGTAATACCTGAAGAAGGCTCATAAGAGTTGAAACCCGTTGTATGCTGTGTTAATAAAACTTGTTTTGGAATATACAACCCCCGGCAAAAATGATGTTATCACCGGCCTTGGAGGATGTTCATTCAGTTGTTTAATTTTATAGAAAAAAAGCAGATCACAGACATGGCACAAAATCAAAGTCATTTCAAATGGCAACTTTCTGGCTTTAAGAAACATGAAAAGAAATCAAGAACAAAAAATGTGATAGTCAGTATTGGTTACTTTTTTTAACCAAGCATAGGGAAAAAATTATGGAGTCACTCAATTCTGAGGAAAAAATTATGGAATTATGAAAAACAAACAAAAAAAACACTCCAAAACATGACTAGTATTTTGTTGCACCACCTCTGGCTTTTATAACAGCTTGCAGTCTCTGAGGCATGGACTTAATCTTAATGAGTGTCAAACAGTGCTCTTCATCAATCTGGCTCCAACTTTCTCTGATTGCTGTGGCCAGATCAGCTTTGCAGGTTGGAGACTTGTCATGGACCATTTTCTTCAACTTACACCAAAGATTTTCAATTGGATTGAGATCCGGACTATTTGCAGGCCATGACATTGACCTTATGCGCCTATTTCAAGGTATGTTTTCACAGTTTTTGCTCTATGGCAGGATACCACTAATTCAAAACCTATTAATACATTTTCATTTTACGAAAACAGGACCCTACTGTTGTGAATTCCGTTCTCGGACTCCCTCCTGTGGTCATGAATGGTACTTCGGTGGGTTCTGTCCTTGGACTCCCTCTGGTGGCTTTGAGTGGTACTGCTGATCCTTGAGGTTGGCTTCCAGCTGCCCTCGTTTATTGCTAGGCTGGCTTCTCTATTTAACTCCACTCAGATCGTTGCTTCATGCCTGCTGTCAATTTTTCAGTATTGGTTCAGATCTCTCTTGGACTTCACTGAGGACCTGTCTACTCCAGCAGAAGCTAAGTCTTTGTTAGTTCATTTGTTCTTACTGCTTCCTGAATATATTCCTTAGTACTGCTATATGCTAGTCCAGCTTGCTATCATGATATTCCCTTGCTAGCTGGAAGCTCTGGGGGTGCAGAGTGGCACCTCCACACCGTGAGTCGGTGTGGGGAGACTTTTTGCTTACTTTGCGTGGCTTTTTGTAGTTTTTTGTGCTGACCGCATAGATCCCTTTTCTCTCCTCTGACTATTTAGTTTAATCTGGCCTCCTTTGCTAAAACCTGTTTCATTCCTGTGTTTGTGACTTTCCTCTTAACTCACAGTCAATATATGTGGGGGGCTGCCTTTACCTTTGGGGAATTTCTCTGAGGCAAGGTAAGGCTTCTATTTCTATCTTTAGGGGTAGTTAGCTCTTAGGCTGTGAAGAGGCGTCTAGGGAGAGTTAGGTACGCTCCACGGCTATTTCTAGTGTGTGTGATAGGAGTAGGGTTAGCGGTCAGCAGAGTTCCCACTTCCCCAGAGCTAGTTCCGATTTTGAGTTTACTCATCAGGTCATTCCGGGTGCTCCTAACCACCAGGTCCATAACACCCTACCCCATAACCAACCCTCCCTCCCCCCTGTCCCTTGCCCATTATTCAATACAACCAGCTGACACCTCCTGAAAATTGTACAACAGTACATGTAAAAGTCCCCCCAGAAGCAACTAAACGACCCCCATTCTACTCTGCAATAATTCAGCAAACACCACCCATGGGTAATCCATCCATCCGCCCCACACATTTTTAAATTTTGTATTCTGACCTCTCTTGATGTAGATATTCCTTTCCATAAGGACAATAAATTTATTTTACTAATAAATTCCTTTTTCCCTGGCGGTTTTGCATCCAACCAGTACATCGCAATAAGCTTTCTCATAACATACAACAATCTTGCAATCATCAACCTTCCACATTCATCCATAGCAATATCATCCATACCACCCAGAAGGCAAGCCAGTGGGTTACGCACCACATTTACACCTGTCACCTCTTGAATCAAGTAAGCACCTTCACCCAAAAGGGTTGGAGGTTAGAGCATGACCACATCATATGTATCAAATCTGCATCCTCCTAACCGCACCTTGGGCATTTTGAGTCACATCTCAGTCCTGCCTTCTTCATCCATGCTGGGGTCCTGTACACCCTATACACCAGGTATAACTCCGACACCCTCTTAAGGTACCGTCACACTAAGCGACGCTGCAGCGATACAGACAACGATGCCGATCGCTGCAGCGTCGCTGTTTGGTCGCTGGAGAGCTGTCACACAGACCGCTCTCCAGCGACCAACAATGCCGAGGTCCCCGGGTAACCAGGGTAAACATCGGGTTACTAAGCGCAGGGCCGCGCTTAGTAACCCGATGTTTACCCTGGTTACCAGCGTAAAAGTAAAAAAAAAAAACACTACATACTTACATTCCGCTGATGGTCCCCCAGCGTTCTGCTTCTCAGCACTGTGTAAGCACAGCGGCCGGAAAGCAGAGCGGTGACGTCACCGCTGTGCCCTGCTTTCCGGCTGGCACTTACACAGTGCAGAGAAGCACAGCGCCGGGGGACAGACAGCGGAATGTAAGTATGTAGTGTTTGGTTTTTTTACATTTTACACTGGTAACCAGGGTAAACATCGGGTTACTAAGCGCAGGGCCGCGCTTAGTAACCCGATGTTTACCCTGGTTACCAGCGTAAAAGTAAAAAAAAAAAACACTACATACTTACATTCCGCTGATGGTCCCCCAGCGTTCTGCTTCTCAGCACTGTGTAAGCACAGCGGCCGGAAAGCAGAGCGGTGACGTCACCGCTGTGCCCTGCTTTCCGGCTGGCACTTACACAGTGCAGAGAAGCACAGCGCCGGGGGACAGACAGCGGAATGTAAGTATGTAGTGTTTGGTTTTTTTACATTTTACACTGGTAACCAGGGTAAACATCGGGTTACTAAGCGCAGGGCCGCGCTTAGTAACCCGATGTTTACCCTGGTTACCAGCATAAAAGTAAAAAAAAACAAACACTACATACTTACATTCCGCTGTCTGTCCCCCGGCGTTCTGCTTCTCAGCACTGTGTAAGCACAGCGGCCGGAAAGCAGAGCGGTGACGTCACCGCTGTGCCCTGCTTTCTGGCTGGCACTTACACAGTGCAGAGAAGCACAGCGCCGGGGGACAGACAGCGGAATGTAAGTATGTAGTGTTTGTTTTTTTTACATTTTACACTGGTAACCAGGGTAAACATCGGGTTACTAAGCGCGGCCCTGCGCTTAGTAACCCGATATTTACCCTGGTTACCATTGTAAAACATCGCTGGTATCGTTGCTTTTGCTGTCAAACACAACGATACACGGCGATCTGACGACCAAATAAAGTTCTGAACTTTAATCAGCGACCAGCGATATCACAGCAGGATCCTGATCGCTGCTGCGTGTCAAACACAACGATATCGCTAGCCAGGACGCTGCAACGTCACGGATCGCTAGCGATATCGTTTAGTGTGACGGTACCTTTAGCCTCACTCAAAGACGCCCTGCGGATGTATTGAAGTATAGACTCCCACTGGGACTCCGACAAAGGACTCAGGTCCCCCACCCATTTTTCCTTTATCCTTAACGGATGTTTCAATAAAAAGGTATCTATCAGACCCCTGTACATCAAGATAATGAACCCGCTCGTACTCCTCCGAGGCTTGATAAGATTCAACAAGGTATCGGAATGCAGACTCACGCGTGACCCCTCCTTTTGATAATTTAGAGAGTGTCTCAACTGCAGATATTGAAAGATCATCTTCTGAGACAAAGGAAACTCAGTCCTAAGTGTCTCTTATGTTTTAATAACATCCCCATCAAGCAACTGAGACACGAACCAAATGCCAATGCGTTTCACTGACAGAACCCCCGCAATCTCATGAGCTCTGCCAATCTAGGCTCAAACCAAACCGGCGTATATCTGGTAAATTCTGTTAATCCCCTCCAATACTTAGTTTTATGCCAGATTTTCCCAATCATAGCTATTGTTGGGAATTGTTTGGGGTTAATTCTGAATCTGCCTGCTTCCAAACTGGCTAACAATGGGCCTTTCCCTACCGCGTGTTCAATGATTATCCATGCTGAAGCGCTGTGTTCCGGTTCTCCCCAACCTACCATATGCTGGCATTGAGATGCTATATAGTATATCCATGGATTGGGGACGGCCAGACTACCATCATCCTTTGCCGATGTTCCAATTTGATGTGTGCCGGGCCACCCTTCCAAATTAAGGCCCTAAATAGAGTATTAATCTTATATATTTACTCTGAGGCAGCCACACTGGAGCATTATGCAATATGTAGAGGAGCTGAGGCGTAAGTATCATTTTGATCAAATTTACTCTTCCTGCAACCGACAGAAGTAGCTTCTTCCAGGCCCCAATCTTCTGCTGGAACTTCCCAAACAAAGGAGTCAGGTTGAGCCGCACATAGTGCTCTATTTGGCCCAAAACCACGATGCCCAGATATTTAAACTCATGTACCACCCTTAACCCCTTCATGACCCAGCCTATTTTGGCCTTAACCCCTTCACCCCCAAGGGTGGTTTGCACGTTAATGACCGGGCCAATTTTTACAATTCTGACCACTGTCCCTTTATAAGGCTATAACTCTGGAACGCTTTGACGGATCTTGGCGATTCTGACATTGTTTTCTCGTGACATATTGTACTTCATGTTAGTGGTAAAATTTATTCGATATAACTTGCGTTTATTTGTGAAAAAAATGGAAATTTGGCGAAAATTTTGAAAATTTTGCAATTTTCCAACTTTTAATTTTTATGCCCTTAAATCACAGACATATGTCACGCAAAATACTTAATAAGTAACATTTCCCACATGTCTACTTTACATCAGTACAATTTTGGAACCAAAATTTTTTTTTGTGACGGAGTTATAAGGGTTAAAAGTTGACCAGCAATTTCTCATTTTTACAACACCATTTTTTTTTAGGGACCACATCTCATTTGAAGTCATTTTGAGGGGTCTATATGATAGAAAATACCCAAGTGTGACACCATTCTAAAAACTGCACCCCTCAAGGTGCTCAAAACCACATTCAAGAAGTTTATTAACCCTTCAGGTGTTTCACAGGAATTTTTGGAATGTTTAAATAAAAATGAACATTTAACTTTTTTTCACACAAAATTTATTTCAGCTCCAATTTGTTTTATTTTACCAAGGGTAACAGGAGAAAATGGACCCCCAAAGTTGTTGTACAATTTGTCCTGAGTACGCTGATACCCCATATGTGGGGGTAAACCACTGTTTGGGCATATGGCAGAGCTCGGAAGGAAAGGAGCGCCATTTGACTTTTCAATGCAAAATTGACTGGAATTGAGATGGGACGCCATGTTGCGTTTGGAGAGCCCCTGATGTGCCTAAACACTGAAACCCCCTACAAGTGACACCATTTTGGAAAGTAGACCCCCTAAGGAACTTATCTTGATGTGTGGTGAGCACTTTGACCCACCAAGTGCTTCACAGAAGTTTATAA
Organism: Ranitomeya variabilis; assembly: GCF_051348905.1. Taxonomy (NCBI): domain Eukaryota; kingdom Metazoa; phylum Chordata; class Amphibia; order Anura; family Dendrobatidae; genus Ranitomeya; species Ranitomeya variabilis. The sequence continues at coordinate 711,013,001 of NC_135235.1, forward strand.
TGCAGAGCCGTAAAAATAAAAAATCATATTTTTTCACAAAAATGATTTTTTCGCCCCCAATTTTTTATTTTCCCAAGGGTAAGAGAAGAAATTGGACCCCAAAAAATGTTGTGCAATTTGTCCTGAGTACGCTGATACCCCATATGTGGGTGTATCCCATTGTTTGGGCGCATGGCAGAGCTTGGAAGGGAAGGAGCGCCATTTGACTTTTCAATGCAAAATTGACTGGAATTGAGATGGGACGCCATGTTGCGTTTGGAGAGCCCCTGATGTGCCTAAACATTGAAACTCCCTACAAGTGACACCATTTTGGAAAGTAGACCCCCTAAGGAACTTATCTAGATGTGTGGTGAGCACTTTGACCCACCAAGTGCTTCACAGAAGTTTATAATGCAGAGCCGTAAAAATAAAAAATCATATTTTTTCACAAAAATGATCTTTTCGCCCCCAATTTTTTATTTTCCCAAGGGTAAGAGAAGAAATTGGACCCCAAAAAATGTTGTGCAATTTGTCCTGAGTACGCTGATACCCCATATGTGGGTGTAAACCATTGTTTGGGCGCATGGCAGAGCTTGGAAGGGAAGGAGCGCCATTTGACTTTTCAATGCAAAATTGACTGGAATTGAGATGGGACGCCATGTTGCGTTTGGAGAGCCCCTGATGTGCCTAAACATTGAAACTCCCTACAAGTGACACCATTTTGGAAAGTAGACCCCCTAAGGAACTTATCTAGATGTGTTTTGAGAGCTTTGAACCCCCAAGTGTTTCACTACAGATTATAACGCAGAGCCGTGAAAATAATTTTTTTTTTTCTCAAAAATGATTTTTTAGCCCCCAGCTTTGTATTTTTACAAGGGTAACAGAATAAATTGGACCCCAAAATTTGTTTTCCAATTTGTCCTGAGTACGCTGATACCCCATATGTGGGGGGGAACCACTGTTTGGGCGCATGACAGAGCTCGGAAGGGAAGGAGCGCCATTTGGAATGCAGACTTAAATGGATTGGTCAGCAGCCGTCACGTTGCATTTGCAGAGCCCCTGATGTACCCAACCAGTACAAACCCCCCACAAGTGACCCCATATTGGAAACTAGACCTCCCAAGGAACTTATCTAGATGTGTTTTGAGAACTTTGAACCCCCAAGTGTTTCACTAAAGTTTATAGCGCAAATCCGTGAAAATAAAAATTCTTTTTTTTTTTCACAAAAATGATTTTTTAGCCCCCAGTTTTGTATTTTCACAAGGGTAACAGGATAAATTGGACCCCAAAAGTTGTTGTCCAATTTGTCCTGAGTACGCTGATACCCCATATGTGGGGGGGAACCACTGTTTGGGTGCATGACAGAGCTCGGAAGGGAAGGAGCGCCATTTGGAATGCAGCCTTAAATGGATTGGTCTGCAGGCGTCACGTTGCATTTGCAGAGCCCCTGATGTACCCAAACAGTACAAACCCCCCACAAGTGACCCCATATTGGAAACTAGACCTCCCAAGGAACTTATCTAGATGTGTTGTGAGAACTTTGAACCCCCAAGTGTTTCACTACAGTTTATAACGCAGAGCCGTGAAAATAAAACATCTTTTTTTTCCCACAAAAATGATTTTTAGCCCCCCAAATTTTTATTTTCCTAAGGATAACAAGAGAGCTTGGACCCCAGAAGTTGTTGTTCAATTTGTCCCGAGTATGCTGATAACACATATGTTGGGGTAAACCCCTTTTTGGGCGCACGGGAGAGCTCGGAAGGGAAGGAGCACTGTTTTACTTTTTCAACGCAGAATTGGCTGGAATTGAGATTGGACGCCATGTCGCGCTTGGAGAGCCCCTGATGTGCCTGGACAGTGGAAACTCCCCAATTCTACCTGAAACCCTAACCCAAACACACCCCTAACCCTAATCCCAACGGTAACCCTAACCACACCCCTAGCCCTGACACACCCATAATTCTAATCCCAACCCTAATCCAAACGTAAATGTAATCCAAACCCTAACTTTAGCCCCAACCCTAACTTTAGCCCCAGCCCTAACTTTACCTCCAACCCTAGCCCTAACCCTACCCCTAACCCTAACCCTAAACGTGACTGAAATACGTGGCACTGAAATACGTGGCACTGAAATACGTGGCACTGAAATACGTGGCACTGAAATACGTGGCTCTGAAATACGTGGCACTGAAATACGTGGCACTGAAATACGTGGCACTTAAATACGTGGCACTTAAATACGTGGCACTGAAATATGTGATACGTGGCACTTAAATACGTGGCACTGAAACACGTGGCACTGAAATACGTGATACGTGGCACTGAAATACGTGGCACTGAAATACGTGGCACTGAAATACGTGGCACTGAAATACGTGGCTCTGAAATACGTGGCACTGAAATACGTGGCACTTAAATACGTGGTACTTAAATACGTGGCACTGAAATATGTGATACGTGGCACTGAAACACGTGGCACTGAAATACGTGGCACTGAAATACGTGGCACTGAAATACGTGGCACTGAAACACGTGCAACTGAAATACATGGTACTAAAATATGTGGCACTGAAATACGTGATACGTGGCACTGAAATACGTGATACGTGGCACTGAAACACGTGGCACTGAAATACGTGATACGTTGCCCTGAAATACATGGCACTGAAATACATGGCACTGAAATACGTGGCACTGAAATACGTGGCACTGAAATACGTGGCACTGAAATACGTGGCACTATGACTGTCAGAAAATGTTCATTAAACGGTTAGGGGTGAGGTTAGGGGTAGAGTTAGGGTTAGGGTTTGGATCCCTTTATCACAATGATGGTGGTGGGTGGCTTTTCAGTGTGTTTTCTGTTTTTTTTCGATAAAAATGCATGCGTTTTTAACGCAAACAAACGCATGTGCTTAAAAACGCAAGAAAATACTGCAGGTTGTATTTCTGAAAATTAACGCATGCAGAAAAAAACCGCATGCGTTTGAAAACGCGACCAAACGTGTACAAAAAAAATGCATGCGTTTTCAATGTTAAATATAGGGAAAAAACGCATGCGTTTTTTGTGCAAAAAACGCTGCAGACAAAAACGCAAGTGTGAAACCAGCGACGCTTTTTATAGCAAAAAAGTTTTTGCGTCTCCACATTTTGAGAGCTATAATTTTTCCACATTTTGCTCCACAGAGTCATGTGAGGTCTTGTTTTTTGCGGGACGAGTTGACGTTTTTATTAGTAACATTTTCGGACATGTGACCGTTTTTGATCGCTTTTTCTTCCGATTTTTGTGAGGCAGAATGACCAAAAACCAGCAATTCCTGAATTTCTTTTGGGAGAGGCGTTTATACCGTTCCGCGTTTGGTAAAATTGATAAAGCAGTTTTATTCTTCGGGTCAGTACGATTACAGCGATATCTCATTTATATCATTTTTTTATGTTTTGGCGCTTTTATACGATAAAAACTATTTTATAGAAAAAATAATTATTTTGGTATCGCTTTATTCTCAGGACTATAACTTTTTTATTTTTTTGCTGATGATGCTGTATGGCGGCTTGTTTTTTGCGGGACAAGATGACGTTTTCAGCGGTACCATGGATATTTATATGCGTCTTTTTGATCGCGTGTTATTCCACTTTTTGTTCGGCGGTATGGTAATAAAGCGTTGTTTTTTGCCTCGTTTTTTTTTTTTTTTTCTTACGGTGTTTACTGAAGGGGTTAACTAGTGGGGCAGTTTTATAGGTGGGGTCGTTACGGACGCGGCGATACTAAATATGTGTACTTTTATTGTTTTGTTTTTTTTATTTAGATAAAGAAATGTATTTATGGGAATAATATTTTTTTTTTTTTTCATTATTTTGGAATATTTTTTTTTACACGTTTGGAAATTTTTTTTTTTACTTTTTTACTTTGCCCCAGGGGGGGACAATACAGATCGGTGATCTGTCAGTTTGCATAGCACTCTGACAGATCACCGATCTGAGAGAAGTGCAGGCTGCTTCACAGTGCCTGCTCTGAGCAGGCGTCTGTGAAGCCACCGCCCTCCCTGCAGGACCCGGATCCGCGGCCATCTTGGATCCGGGACCTGCGGCGAGGAGGGAGGTAGGAGACCCTCGGAGCAACGCGATCACATCGCGTTGCTGCGGGGGGCTCAGGGAAGCCCGCAGGGAGCCCCCTCCCTGCGCGATGCTTCCCTGCACCGCCGGCACATCGCGATCATGTTTGATCGTGGTGTGCCGGGGGTTAATGTGCCGGGAGCGGTCCGTGACCGCTCCTGGCACATAGTGCCGGATGTCAGCTGCGATATGCAGCCGACACCCGGCCGCGATCGGCCGCGCTCCCCCCGTGAGCGCGGCCGATCGGCTATGACGTACTATCCCGTCGGCGGTCATACGGGCCCACCCCACCTTGACGGGATAGTACGTCGGATGTCAGGAAAGGGTTAATGACCTTGCCGTTTTTTGCAATTCTGACCAGTGTCCCTTTATGAGGTAATAACTCAGGAACGCTTCAACGGATCCTAGCGATTCTGAGATTGTTTTTTCGTGACATATTGGGCTTCATGTTAGTGGTAAATTTAGGTCGATAATTTCTGAGTTTATTTGTGGAAAAAAACGGAAATTTGGCAAAAATTTTGAAAATTTCGCAATTTTCACATTTTTAATTTTTATTCTGTTAAACCAGAGAGTTATGTGACACAAAATAGTTAATAAATAACGTTTCCCACATGTCTACTTTACATCAGCACAATTTTGGAAACAATTTTTTTTTTTGCTAGGAAGTTATAAGGGTTAAAATTTGACCAGTGATTTCTCATTTTTACAACAAAATTTACAAAACCATTTTTTTTAGGGACCACCTCACATTTGAAGTCATTTTGAGGGTTCTATATGGCTGAAAATACCCAAAAGTGACACCATTCTAAAAACTGCACCCCTCAAGGTGCTCAAAACCACATTCAAGAAGTTTATTAACCCTTCAGGTGTTTCACAGCAGCAGAAGCAACATGGAAGTAAAAAATGAACATTTAACTTTTTAGTCACAAAAATGATCTTTTAGCAACAATTTTTTTATTTTCCCAAGGGTAAAAGGAGAAACTGGACCATGGACGTTGTTGTCCAATTTGTTCTGAGTACGCTGATACCTCATATGTGGGGGTAAACCACTGTTTGGGCGCACGGCAGGGCTCGGAAGGGAAGGAGCGCCATTTGACTTTTTCAATGAAAAATTGGCTCCAATCTTTAGCGGACACCATGTCGCGTTTGGAGAGCCCCCGTGTGCCTAAACATTGGAGCTCCCCCACAAGTGACCCCATTTTGGAAACTAGACCCCCCAAGGAACTTATCTAGAAGCATAGTGAGCACTTTAAACCCCCAGGTGCTTCACAAATTGATCCGTAAAAATGAAAAAGTACTTTTTTTCCACAAAAATTATTTTAGCCTCAATTTTTTCATTTTCACATGGGCAACAGGATAAAATGGATCCTAAATTTTGTTGGGCAATTTCTCCTGAGTACACCAATACCTCACGTGGGGGTAAACCACTGTTTGGGCACATGGTAAGGCTTGGAAGGGAAGGAGCGCCATTTGACTTTTTGAATGAAAAATTATCTCCATCGTTAGCGGACACCATGTCGCGTTTGGAAAGCCCCTGTGTGCCTAAACATTGGAGCTCCCCTACAAGTGACCCCATTTTGGAAACTAGACCCCCCAAGGAACTTATCTAGATGCATAGTGAGCACTTATAACCCCCAGGTGCTTCACATAAGTTTATAACGAAGAGCCGTGAAAATAAAAAAATAATTTTTCTTTCCTCAAAAATGATTTTTAGCCCAGAATTTTTTATTTTCCCAAGGGTAATAGGAGAAATTGGACCCCAAATGTTGTTGTCCAGTTTGTCCTGAGTACGATGATACACCATATGTGGGGGTAAACCACTGTTTGGGCGCACGGCAGGGCTCGGAAGGGAAGGCACGCCATTTGGCTTTTTGAATGGAAAATTAGCTCCAATCATTAGCGGACACCATGTCGCGTTTGGAGAGCCCCTGTGTGCCTAAACATTGGAGCTCCCGCACAAGTGACCCCATTTTGGAAACTAGACCTCCCAAAGAACTAATATAGATGTGTGGTCAGCACTTTGAACCCCCAAGTGCTTCACAGAAGTTTATAACGCAGAGCCATGAAAATAAAAAATAATTTTTCTTTTTCTCAAAAATGATTTTTTAGCCCACAATTTTTTATTTTCCCAAGGGTAACAGGAGAAATTGGACCCCAAAAGTTGTTGTCCAGTTTCTCCTGAGTACGCTGATACCCCATATGTGGGGGTAAACCACTGTTTTGGCACACGTCGGGGTTCGGAAGGGAAGTAGTGACGTTTTGAAATGCAGACTTTGATGGAATGCTCTGCGGGCATCAGGTTGCGTTTACAGAGCCCCTGATGTGCCTAAACAGTAGGAACTCCCCACAAATGACTCCATTTTGGAAACTATACCCCCAAGGGAACTTATCTAGATGTGTGGTGAGCACTTTGAACCCCCAAGTGCTTCACAGAAGTTTACAACGCAGAGCCGTGAAAATAAAAAATCATTTTTCTTTCCTCAAAAAAGATGTTTTAGCAAGCAATTTTTTATTTTCACAAGGGTAACAGGAGAATTTGGACCCCAATATTTCTTGCCCAGTTTGTTGTGAGTACGCTGATACTCCATATGTGGGGGTAAACCACTGTTTGGGCACACGTCAGGGCTCGGAAGGGAAGTAGTGACATTTGAAATGCAGACTTTGATGGAATGGTCTGCGGGCGTCACATTGCATTTGCAGAGCCCCTGATGTGCCTAAACAGTAGAAACACCCCACAAGTGACCCAATTTTGGAAACTAGACCCCCAAAGGAACTTATCTAGATGTGTGGTGAGCACTTTCAACCCCCAAGTGCTTCACAGAAGTTAATAACGCAGAGCCGTGAAAATAAAAAATAATTGTTCTTTCCTCAAAAATTATGTTTTAGCAAGTAATTTTTTATTTTTGCAAGGGTAACAGGAGAAATTGGACCCCAACAGTTGTTGCCCAGTTTGTCCTGAGTACGCTGGTACCCCAAATGTGGGGGTAAACCACTGTTTGGGCACACGTCGGGGCTTGGAAGGGCGGGAGCACCATTTGACTTTTTGAACGCAAGATTGGCTGGAATCAATGGTGGCGCCATGTTGCGTTTGGAGACCCCTGATGTGCCTAAACAGTGGAAACCCCTCAATTCTAACTTCAACACTAACCCCAACACACCCCTAATCCTAACCCAACTGTAGCCATAACCCTAATCACAACCCTAACCCCAACACACCCCTAACCACAACCCTAACCGCAACACACCCGTAACCCTAATTCCAACCCTAACCCTAATCCTAACCCTAATCCCAACCGTAACCCTAATCCCAACCCTAACCACAACTGTAACCCCAACACACCCCTAACCCTATCCGTAACCCTAACCACAAGCCTAATCTTAACCCTATTTCAAACCCTAGCCCTAATTCCAACCCTAACTCTAATTCCAACCCTAACCCTAAGGCTATGTGCCCACGTTGCGGATTCGTGTGAGATTTTTCCGCACGATTTTTGAAAAATCTGCAGGTAAAAGGCACTGCGTTTTACCTGCGGATTTACAGCAGATTTCCAGTGTTTTTTTGTGCGGATTTCACCTGCGGATTCCTATTGAGGAACAGGTGTAAAACGCTGCGGAATCCGCACAAAGAATTGACATGCTGCGGAAAATACAACGCAGCGTTTCTGCACGGAATTTTCCGCACCATGGGCACAGCGGATTTGGTTTTCCATAGGTGTACATGGTACTGTAAACCTGATGGAAAACTGCTTCGAATTCGCCGCGGCCGATCCGCTGCGGATCCGCTGCCGATCCGCTGCGGATCCGCAGCCGATCCTCTGCGGATCCGCGGCCGATCCGCTGCGGATCCGCTGCCGATCCGCAGCCAAATCTGCACTGTGTGCACATGCCATAACCCTACCCCTACCCCTAACCCTACCCGTAACCCTAACCCTACCCCTAGTTCTAACCCTAGTTCTAACCCTAACCCTAGTGGAAAAAGAAAAAAAAAATATTTTCTTTATTTTATTATTGTCCCTACCTATGGGGGTGATAAAGGGGGGGTTTTTATTTATTATTTTTTTATTTTGATCGCTGCGATAGAACCTACCACAGCGATCAAAATGTACTTGTAATGAATCTGCCGGCTGGCAGATTCGGCGGTCGCACTGCGCATGCGCCCGCCATTTTCCAAGATGGCGGCGCCCATGGAGAAGACGGCCGGACACCGGGAGGGACATCGAAGCTAGGTAAGTATGGGGGGGTGGGATCGGAACACGGGGGGGGGATCGGAGGACCGGGGGAGTGGACAAGAGGACCGGGGGAGCGGACAGGAGGGAGGAGGGGAGCGGACAGGAGATTGGGGCAGAAAGGACGACTGGGGGGGCGATCGGTGGGGTGGGGGGGGCAGATCGGGGTCTCCAGCCATGGCAGATGCTATTGCAGCATCGGCCATGGCTGGATTGTAATATTTCACCATTTTCATAGGTGAAATATTACAAATTGCTCTGATTGGCTGTTTCACTTTCAACAGCCAATCAGAGCGATCGTAGCCATGGGGGGGGGGGGTGAAGCCACCCCCCCTGGGCTGAAGTACCACTCCCCCTGTCTCTGCAGATCGGGTGAAAATGGAGTTAACCCTTTCACCCGATCTGCAGGGATGCGATCTTTCCATGATGCCACATAGGCGTCATGGGTCGGATTGGCACGGGTTTTCATGACGCCTACGTGGCGTCAAAGGTCGGGAAGGGGTTAAGGGAACCCCAGGGTCTAGTGTCAGAGGAGCCGCCACGTCCATGGGCAACAACACAGACTTATGCCAATTAATAGATAATCCGGAATGAGCCCAATATTTTTTAATGCTGTTCATAACAGCCCCCAAAGACTCCTGCGCCTCTTCCAAGAACAGTAACATGTCGTCCACGTACAGGGCAATATTTTCTTCATAGTTTCTGTATCTAAATCCCTTTATGTCCCTATTCCTCCGTATCGCCGTCGCCAAGGGCTCAACAGCAATTGCAAACAAGAGAGGAGACAAGAGGCACCCCTGCCGCATTCCCCTATAAAAAGGGAAATCCCCCAACAAGAGCCCATTTACCCGTATCCTGGCTCTTGGAGAGGCATATAACAATTGCACCCAACTTATAATTCTCCCACCAAAACCCAGAGCCTTCATAACCGCCCACAAATACAGCCATTCCACACTATCAAAAGCCTTAGCGGCATCTAAAGACACCACAACCTCTGACCCATATTGTCCGACTTTACCTGCATTTGAGAAACAATCATCTAAGATTACATGCTGTAGAACTATTGGGACTAAAACCAGACTGGTCCCAGTGTATTAGTGTCGTTATCACCTTGTTAAGATGATTAGCCAACATTTTGGGCAAGATTTTGATATCTATGGTTAATAATGAGATTGGGCGATAAGAAGCCGGATCCGTTGGATCCTTACTCTGTTTTGTCAACACTACAGTTATTGCCTCATGCATGTACCGTGGCAACTCCCCCTCCACAAGACCAGCCGCATACACCTCCAACAAAGCGGGAAGCAATATCTCTTTATATTTTATATACACCTCCCCTGGGATACCATCCACCCATGGGGCTTTATCATTAGGCATAGAGGCCACTGCGGTGTAAAGCTCCTCCAAATTAAATGGCTCTTCAAGAAGTCCCCGATCAACCGTAGAAAGTCTTGGGAAATGTTTGTCAGCCCATGCACTTAGTGTATGGGCATTACAAGTGTAGGAGACACAAACCTTTACATTTGGCCTAGGTTTAATGAGTCCTTCAGCAATGTCTCCTCATTTTCCACCACTAGATCACCAGGGTTCACGTGTTCCGTGCTGCAATGTCTCCTGCAATGTCTCTTGTTTAACTGCCACTAGATCACCAGGGTGAACAGGGTCTGTACTGTTATAGGCCAGTGAAGTTTGGCCAAGGTGCCTGCGATCGCACTAGTCTATTTATAAAAAAGGTACCCCCATTGGGGAATTGTTTGGCAGATCACGCACTGCATTACAAGTCTGAGACACACAACACTACATTGGGCCTAATTCTTAACTGTTTCCTGCAATGTCTCTTGTTTAACTGCCACTAGATCACCAGGGTGAACGTGCTTTGCAGTTATAGGCCAGTGAAGTTTGGGCAAGGGGGACTGTGATGGCACTAGTATATTTTTTAAAAAGGTACCCCACGTTGGTGAAACCACATCCTTGTTGGCAAACACTTCATAACATTTGTGTACCTTAAAGAGCTCACCTGAAAAGCTCCTTTTTGTGTTGCCTGGTTGCTCACATTGGACACAATACACTTCATATAAATTTGATAAAGCAATGCGGTTAGTTTGGCTCAGTAGTTCATTAAAAATATTTTTGTCCACTATATTAGTTTCTCTCCTTGAGAGTCTTAACTTTGGCTGCCTCAAATGTACAAATGGCGAATATACAAATGGCGATTTGTAAACAAGATTGAAATACTGTACACCAAATGCATTCCGACAATCACATAGCTGCATTTCTTGTAAAACATTTACAGATGTGACAGACAATGCTCATAGTGACACAATCTTGATAAATGTTTGTTTATTCACTTCACAAACAGTTCTAAGCCTCTATATGTTTGCTGTTTGTCATTATAAAACATTAAGGTTTACTGAAACTATGCCTGTGGTGGTTTGATCTAAATCCTTGTGGCTTTTATTTTCTAGGGGTTTATGGCCCGTCGTCTGTTTACTCCATGATATCTGTTTCATCCAACCTTGAAAAGTGGCCACTTGAAGGTCTAGGTGAAACTAGAGTGACCACATAGTGTAAATCACTATATACAGTGCCTACAAGTAGTATTCAACCCCCTGCAGATTTAGCAGGTTTAATAAGATGCAAATAAGTTAGAGCCTTCAAACTTCAATCAAGAGCAGGATTTATTAACAGATGCATAAATCTTACAAACCAAAAAGTTTTGTTGCTCAGTTAAATTTTTATAAATTTTAAACATAAAAGTGTGGGTCAGTTATTATTCAACCCCTAGGTTTAATATTTTGTGGAATAACCTTTGTTTGCAATTACAGCTAATAATCGTCTTTTATAAGACCTGATCAGGCCGGCACAGGTCTCTGGAGTTATCTTGGCCCACTCCTCCATGCAGATCTTCTCCAAGTTATCTAGGTTATTTGGGTGTCTCATGTGGACTTTAATCTTGAGCTCCTTCCACAAGTTTTCAATTGGGTTAAGGTCAGGAGACTGACTAGGCCACTGCAACTCCTTGATTTTTTGCCTCTTGAACCAGGCTTTGGTTTTCTTGGCTGTGTGCTTTGGGTCGTTGTCTTGTTGGAAGATGAAATGACGACCCATCTTAAGATCCTTGATGGAGGAGCGGAGGTTCTTGGCCAAAATCTCCAGGTAGGCCGTGCTATCCATCTTCCCATGGATGCGGACCAGATGGCCAGGCCCCTTGGCTGAGAAACAGCCCCACAGCATGATGCTGCCACCACCATGCTTGACTGTAGGGATGGTATTCTTGGGGTCGTATGCAGTGCCATCCAGTCTCCAAACGTCATGTGTGTGGTTGGCACCAAAGATATCGATCTTGGTCTCATCAAACCAGAGAACCTTGAACCAGTCAGTCTCAGAGTCCTCCAAGTGATCATGAGCAAACTGTAGATGAGCCTTGACATGACGCTTTGAAAGTAAAGGTACCTTACGGGCTCGTCTGGAACGGAGACCATTGCGGTGGAGTACGTTACTTATGGTATTGACTGAAACCAATGTCCCCACTGCCATGAGATCTTCCCGGAGCTCCTTCCTTGTTGTCCTTGGGTTAGCCTTGACTCTTCGGACAAGCCTGGCCTCGGCACGGGAGGAAACTTTCAAAGGCTGTCCAGGCCGTGGAAGGCTAACAGTAGTTCCATAAGCCTTCCACTTCCAGATGATGCTCCCAACAGTGGAGACAGGTAGGCCCAACTCCTTGGAAAGGGTTTTGTACCCCTTGCCAGCCTTGTGACCCTCCACGATCTTGTCTCTGATGGCCTTGGAATGCTCCTTTGTCTTTCCCATGTTGACCATGTATGAGTGCTGTTCACAAGTTTGGGGAGGGTCTTAAATAGTCAGAAAAGGCTGGAAAAAGAGATAATTAATCCAAACATGTGAAGCTCATTGTTCTTTGTGCCTGAACTACTTCTTAATACTTTAGGGGAACCAAACAGAATTCTGGTGGGTTGAGGGGTTGAATAATAAATGACCCTCTGAAAAGACTTTTCACAATTTAAAAAAAAAATAAACAAAGAAATAACATTCTTTTTTGCTGCAGTGCATTTCACACTTCCAGGCTGATCTACAGTCCAAATGTCACAATGCCAAGTTAATTCTAAATGTATAAACCTGCTAAATCTGCAGGGGGTTGAATACTACTTGTAGGCACTGTAAGACCAGAGAAACATGACTAAGACAGTTGCCAAAACTGGGGTACCTGTACATGTACAGTGTGCTGATACCTGCATAATTGGGGACGCCCATACAGTGTAGGTAATCTCCCAGGGGTTCTCTGTCTTGGGGTTGCTTCTCTGATATTCCAGACAGATGATGTTTAAAAGCCTCTTGGTGATGATCTAAGTATACTGTATGTAGGTAATCTTCATATATACATAATCACTATATTTATTTAATCCTTATATGTACTTATTAACCTGTATGTTAACACATACAAAAGTGTACACACTCACTGTTCAATCATACTAATCCTTGAATTTTGTAGTTTGCAATAAAATTGCGTTGTATTGCTGCCATGTGTCGCACCATGTTGGTGGTGGTCAGGCTGGTAGTTTTGCTACCCCTGCTGATGCGGGCATGGCAGGTACTGGAAATGGTCTGTTTGGGGTTATCGGCAGAGTCTTTAAAAAACACCAGACTCGGGAAGATCTAACAGTTGGAATGGCAACTTCCGTCATGTTGGTGTTTTGGGGAAAGGATGCATGCCTTCTGTCTGCGGCCATCACACTGCTTCTTCCTGCCTGTTGGGGTGCTATGCATCCCTCCCCATGTGTGCTGCTGTCCTGGCTCTGCATGTCCTCCTGCCAGGTTGGGTCAGTTACTATGTCATCCACTACGTCGTCTTCCACATCCACACCCTGCTCCTCCTCCTAACTTTCAGGCAATTGTGTCTCATCATCGTCCACCTCTTCTGACACTTTCCCACCATCACCTTCGTGTGACTGTGGCTGCTCAAATCTTTGGACATCGCTACATGCGATCTCATCTTGCCCGACTTCAAGTTGACCAGCCGAGAGTCCAGAATCTTTAAAGGGAAAAGTGAACAGCTCTTCAGAGTGTCCAAGTGTGGGATCAGTTGTCTAAGGGCACTTGACATGGTTGGAGGAAGGGCGGATCAGGGTGAGTAATATGTGGTCCAGACACACGGCTACTCAGACTTGACCAAGTGGAAGATGTGGTGGTGGTGGTGGCAAAGTGACTGGAAGCATTATCCGCTATCCAACCAACAACTGTTTCACACTGCTCTGGCTTCAATAGTGGTGTGCTGCGGTCCCCTAGAAACTGGGACAGGAAGGTCGAGCAAGAAGATGTGGGTCTTTGTTGTGGCCCACTTTCAGCTTGGCCACGGCCTCGTCCTCTGCATGCACATCACATCCACTTCCCCGTCCCTTGCCCTATTTAAATGGACTACTGAAATATTTTTAAAGTTCAATACAAATGGATTAATTTTGAGAAAACGAATATGTGATCAGTGTGCCGAAAAAACACTTTTAATTCAATGGAATGTTGGTAATTTTTTTACTTAGTTTTTAACAAATGTTATTAATAACTAGGGTAAGACACACCAAAATCAGTTCAAAGGAGCACTCAAATGCAGCAATTTTTTACCCACAGATAGAGGAGGCGCCTGACAGAGAAAAAAGGCCACATATTGAACATTGTGGTTTCTATTTTTTGAAAAGAAAATTACTGTCACGAAGTACGCTAACACAATGCCAAAAAAGTGTAATGTATGCCTGAAAAGCAAGTATTTGTAGACCACAGATAGACCCGGCGTCAGATGGAGATAACAGACTGTTTCAATATGTGGCCTGGGGTTTTTTTTTTTCAAATTTACCACAAAATACTGAATAGACCAAAGATAGCAGACAGAAAAAAAGTGGAATGTAGGGGGCGTGTCCAACCACCGCAAGAGCAGAATGCATGGTGGAAGAGCGCCGTAAAACGAGCGAAGTTTAAAGACTTTCCCAGGCACCCACATCTTACCCAGTGCTCCTACTGCACCAAGGGGGACCTAGGATGGAGGAGATCGCTGGCGGGGGATCCCAGGATCGGAGGAATAGAAGCCGATAGCCCGGCGCGCGGCCACACCAGATGCTGTGGCCTCCACGAATCACAGGCAGGAGACCATGGGAGACACATGCGAGCCGACTGTGAGTATCACAGGCGGCCCAGCAGGAGGGCGGACGAGTCACGGCATCTGCGATACCGTTAAGGAGGCTCCAGCCGAGAATCCCTGCTCGTACCGCACAGAACGTGGAGCAGAGGTTAGGGGGATCCTGCCCGCTCCCGAATGCTGACCGCACGGCCCAGACCACGATGCAGGCACCCTGTAGTGAACTCGCTAAGCCCTGCGCGGTTGATCTTACACTTGAAGCCTGACGCAATCCTGAGCCTGGTGGAGGGGAACCTTGGGAGGATCTGGAGGGAGTGCGGCTGGAACCCGGGATTGCTCCCGCCCTTACACCATAGTCTGGAGACTTTTTCATGCCAAAAATACTCACCGCCATCATGGGAGACTGACTGCTGAAGGGGCAACTCAGCTTTGTGCCCTTAGTGTGGATATGGGGCTGTATGTGCTGGGCTATTGTGGCACGAATCTTATACCGCACAAATTACTGTCAATTTTATTCTCTGGATTTCCCAGTGTCTACTAAACTGTGTGATTTTATATAAAGACACTGGAATAAGCATTAAGGGGATTCTGGTGACATCTTGTGGCGAATCCTTAAATAACACCAGATTTACACCAGATTTATATTATTCCCACAATAATATCTTTTTGTGGACCGTCTTGCAGGACTCTGTGCGTGCCCCCAATACTGAGACATACAGGAACTTGATCCGAGATGGGCTTCCTGATGAGTGGCTAGACTCCATGGAGTGATTGCTCCACTCCCCCATATCCCATCAAAATTATAGATACACAATATTAACTGCAGACATCTATGGGTAAAACCAGATGGATCCCTGAACAGAAGGCAAACTTAACTGGGGAGACCACTTCAGAGGATATGAAACGCTATCTAAACCCAACTCCTCAGTCTAGACACACAAGGTCCACAATGACGCCTTCTACTAATCGAGAACATTCTCATCTAAGGCCGGCCTCACACTCAGCGTATGTAAATACGGTCCGTTTTTTACGGTCGTAATACGCAGAAAAGTCCCCAAAATAGTGGGCCGTATGTCATCCATAGGCAGGGTGTGTCAGCATATTTTGCGCATGGCATCCTCCGTATGTAATCCGTATGGCATCCGTACTGCGATATTTTCTCGCAGGCTTGTAAAACCGACATCTAATTGATTTATGCGCTCAAATGTCTCAAATGTTCGTTAAAACATATATACAGTATATATATATATATATATATATATATATATATATATATATATATATATATATATAAATTGTCTAAGGGTTTTTCCGTCTGTCTGTCTGTCTTTCTGTCTGTCTGTCCTGGAAATCCCGCGTCTCTGATTGGTCCAGGCCGCCAGGCCTCAACCAATCAGCGACGGGCACAGCATGGCGACGATGATGTCATATTGGAAATCCCGCGTCTGATTGGTCGAGGCCTCCAGGCCTCGACCAATCAGCGACGGGAACAGTATCGACGTAGATGTCATAATGGGTGCCATGGCGACGATGATGTCATAAAGGTTGCCTCGACCAATCAGCGATGGGCACAGTCTGCCGCGAATTCTGGAATCATCATTGTCCATATACTACGGGGACATGCATACTCTAGAATACCCGATGCATTAGAATCGGGCCACAATCTAGTATATATATAATTGTCTAAGGGTTTTTCTGTCTGTCTGTCTGTCCTGGAAATCCCGTGTCTCTGATTGGTCGAGGCTGCCAGGCCTCGACCAATCAGCGACGGGCACAGCATGGCGACGATGATGTCATAAAGGTTGCCTCGACCAATCAGCGACGGGCACAGTATCGACGTAGATGTCATAATGGTTGCCATGGCGACGATGATGTCATAAAGGTTGCCTCGACCAATCAGCGACGGGCACAGTCTGCCGCGAATTTGCCTCGACCAATCAGCGACAGGCACAGTATCGACGTAGATGTCATAATGGTTGCCATGGCGACGATGATGTCATAAAGGTTGCCTCGACCAATCAGCGACGGGCACAGTCTGCCGCAAATTCTGGAATCATCATTGTCCATATACTACGGGGACATGCATATTCTAGAATACCCGATGCATTAGAATCGGGCCACAATCTAGTATATATATGTCATTGAGACACATATATATATTCTGTATTTATATTTAATTCAGCGCGATATATGTGAAAAGCCGGTAATTCAATTGCCGGCTTCTCATTTCTCCTTCCCAAACCCGACAGGATATGAGACATGGTTTACATACAGTAAACCATCTCATATCCCCTTTTTTTTGCATATTCCACACTACTAATGTTAAAGCTGGGTGATCTGTACTTACATTAAGTCGCGTTGAGGCGCCCTCTGCTGGATGAACTCATATGAACTCGAGCGTGGGAACTTTTCCAAGGCTCCAGTTCATGAGGACATCCAGCAGAGGGCGCCTCACCGCGACTCAATGTAAGTACAGATCACCCAGCTTTCCTTTCAGTACCCGGGGTTTACAGGCACGAGCGAGTGCTTTAGCACAGCTCCTGCCTGTAAAATGATTTAACCCCTTCAGATGGATTTACTTCGTGGGACGTGACAGATCATCAGAAGGTATGTATATTGTTGGTTTATTATTTTTCAGAGCGAGGGTCTTCAGGTGGATTGAGAGAGCAATAAAATATTAAAACAACCTGTGTGTTTATTTCATTAAAATACTTTTTAATAGTGTGTGTGTTTTTTTAACCCTTTCATACAATTGGATTAATAATGGATAGGTGACATAATTGACGCCTCTCCATTATTAATCTGGCTTAATGTCACCTTACAATAGCAAGGTGACATTAACCCTTCATTACCCCATATCCCACCGCTACACGGGAGTGGGAAGAGAGTGGCCAAGTGCCAGAATAGGCACATCTTCCAGATGTGCCTTTTCTGGGGTGGCTGGGGGCAGATGTTTGTAGCTGGGGGGGGGGGCCCCAATAACCATGGACCCTCTCCTGGCTATTAATATCTGCCCTCAGTCACTGGCTTTACCACTCTGGCGGAGAAAATTGCGCGGGAGCCCACGCCAATTTTTTCCACCATTTAACCCTTTATTTTAGCAGCTACAGCACCCAAATTTTGCACATACACACTACTAACATTAGTAGTGTGGAATATGCCAAAAAAAAAAGGGATATGAGATGGTTTACTGTATGTAAACCATGTCTCATATCCTGTCGGGTTTGTGAAGGAGAAATGAAAAGCCGGCAATTGAATTACCGGCTTTTCACTAACACCGCTGAGTATTTCTCGCAAGTCACACTGCTGGTCCGTGTGGAATCCGTATTTTTCTCGCCCCCATAGACTTTCATTGGCGATTTTTTTGCGCAATACGGTGACAAACGCAGCATGCTGCGATTTTCTACGGCCGTACAAGACTGTATATTACGGATGCGTAATATACGGCAGATAGGAGCTGGGACATAGAGATTCATTGGGCCGTGTGTAATGCGAATTTTACGGACGTAGTTTATGCGCTCATACGTCCGTAAAACTCGCTAGTGTGAGGCCGGCCTAAGGAGTCAACGGGTACACGTGGTTGGCTTGCTGATGACTATGAGGAGGACAACACGGATATGGAGGAAATGAATATTGTAGAATTAATCAAGTACAGGTCCTTCTCAAAAAATTAGCATATAGTGTTAAATTTCATTATTTACCATAATGTAATGATTACAATTAAACTTTCATATATTATAGATTCATTATCCACCAACTGAAATTTGTCAGGTCTTTTATTGTTTTAATACTGATGATTTTGGCATACAACTCCTGATAACCCAAAAAACCTGTCTCAATAAATTAGCATATCAAGAAAAGGTTCTCTAAATGACCTATTACCCTAATCTTCTGAATCAACTAATTAACTCTAAACACATGCAAAAGATACCTGAGGCTTTTAAAAACTCCCTGCCTGGTTCATTACTCAAAACCCCCATCATGGGTAAGACTAGCGACCTGACAGATGTCAAGAAGGCCATCATTGACACCCTCAAGCAAGAGGGTAAGACCCAGAAAGAAATTTCTCAACAAATAGGCTGTTCCCAGAGTGCTGTATCAAGGCACCTCAATGGTAAGTCTGTTGGACGGAAACAATGTGGCAGAAAACGCTGTACAACGAGAAGAGGTGACCGGACCCTGAGGAAGATTGTGGAGAAGGACCGATTCCAGACCTTGGGGAACCTGAGGAAGCAGTGGACTGAGTCTGGTGTGGAAACATCCAGAGCCACCGTGCACAGGCGTGTGCAGGAAATGGGCTACAGAGAAGCAGCACTGGACTGTTGCTAAGTGGTCCCAAGTACTTTTTTCTGATGAAAGCAAATTTTGCATGTCATTCGGAAATCAAGGTGCCAGAGTCTGGAGGAAGACTGGGGAGAAGGAAATGCCAAAATGCCTGAAGTCCAGTGTCAAGTACCCACAGTCAGTGATGGTGTGGGGTGCCATGTCAGCTGCTGGTGTTGGTCCACTGTTTTTCATCAAGGGCAGGGTCAATGCAGCTAGCTATCAGGAGATTTTGGAGCACTTCATGCTTCCATCGGCTGAAATGCTTTATGGAGATGAAAATTTCATTTTTCAGCACGACCTGGCACCTGCTCACAGTGCCAAAACCACTGGTAAATGGTTTACTGACCATGGTATTACTGTGCTCAATTGGCCTGCCAACTCTCCTGACCTGAACCCCATAGAGAATCTGTGGGATATTGTGAAGAGAAAGTTGAGAGACGCAAGACCCAACACTCTGGATGAGCTTAAGGCCGCTATTGAAGCATCCTGGGCCTCCATAACATCTCAGCAGTGTCACAGGCTGATTGCCTCCATGCCACGCCACATTGAAGCAGTCATTTCTGCCAAAGGATTCCCGACCAAGTATTGAGTGCATAACTGAACATTATTATTTGATGGTTTTTTTGTTTGGTATTAAAAAACACTTTTATTTGATTGGTCGGGTGAAATATGCTAATTTATTGAGACAGGTTTTTTGGGTTATCAGGAGTTGTATGCCAAAATCATCAGTATTAAAACAATAAAAGACCTGACAAATTTCAGTTGGTGGATAATGAATCTATAATATATGAAAGTTTAATTGTAATCATTACATTATGGTAAATAATGAAATTTAACACTATATGCTAATTTTTTGAGAAGGACCTGTATATAAAAGCTCTCCCCACAAAAAAAGATCTTGAAGGATTTGCTTGTAGACTTGAAAATTCATATAAGCAAGAAATCCACAACTTACAGATGGAATTTACCACACGAATTGAAGACGTGGAAAAAACTCAGGAAGATATTTCTCGAGAACTACAGGCACACAGAGACATTTTAATAGACCCTACCCTTAAGCTGGAGGAGATCTCATCCGGCATGGAAGACCTTGAAAACCGCAATAGGCGAAATAATATTCGCATACGAGGTCTACCAGAATCTATTGGTCTTTCTGATCTAGATCATACAGTGCAGAAAATCTTTCTGGATCTGCTAGATGACAAGGAGGGTAATTCTATTGAGTTCAACAGGATCCAAAGCTCTTTGGGCCCCAAATCCACTTCCGATACTCGTCCTCGTGATGTCATATGCAGAATTCATTACTATAGAATTAAGGAAGCCATAATGATGGCCTCAAGGAAAAAAGAGCCTGTCCGATTTGAGGGCCGTCAAATATTAATTCTTTCAGATCTGTCCAGACGTACACTGCTACTGCATAGAGCTCTGAAACCACTATTAGCTGAACTCAAAAAGAAAAACATCCCATACGGATGGGGGTTCCCCTTCCAATTAACAGCTTTCAAGGGAGGCAAAACAGCTTCTTTCAGACGGATGGGCGAACTGTCCAATTTTCTAGGTACTTTCGAACTCCCTCTGATGGATCTCCCTGAGTGGCCCTTGAGTCTGATGCTCCCAGAAGCCCCACCAAAATGGCTTAAAGTTCAGCACACCAAAAAACGTGACAACAAGCGAGCTTCATCTGATCCGAAATGAGGGCTCCTTCCTTTTGTTTATATTCCCTGTTGTGTGAACCTTGATCACAGATAGATCTGGCTTCACATAGAGGTTTCATACAGCCTGTTTTTTTCTTCTTTTTATGTTTTATATAACATAGATGTTCTGCAATCATTACATAGTTTAACTTTGTTTGCACTTCCTTTTCATGTTTATAGTTTCTCAAATGCGGATAGTATAGGTCATAGGGGGTTATAGTTTTGCAGTAGATCATCTCCCTAACCCCCCCCCCCTTCGCCTCCCCCTTTTTCTTTTTTTACTTCCCTAAGGGAGATGTACCAACCTAGATAAGATTACTATGACCCATTCGATTAGGTTATAAACCCTTTTTACGCATAGACGATTATACCGCCATTTCGTATTACATGAATAACAGTCTTGGCCTTGTACTGTAGTATCTGCACAAATAGTTAATCACCTGGTATTTCTCTGTTATATTTTCAATTAGTAGTATTGACAAATTTCTATATACAATTACTCATGATTATCTGGGATGGGGGAGGGGGGTTTATAGCTCACTCTAGGCTTCCTTTCTCCTGATGGGGTTCCCGGGTAGTACGCTACCAAAATCTACTTCAACGATGCAAAAATTATTGAGCAACGGCTCCATTGTAACTATTGCTATGTTCTTTTCCTTCATCGCTTCTCTTCCTCTCTACTCTACGCTCCTCTTCTCTTTCCTTTTCCTCCTTGTCTTATCTCTCCTCACACTTCCATACTTTTTAATTCTATGGGTCCCTTCTTCGGGTGGATTTTTGAAAGTTTGTTGTACCCTGACATATCTAGATCATGGATAAAATAAAGTTTTGCCCCTTCAATGTCAAGGGGCTAAATGTTCCTGAAAAGCGAAGACAGTTTCTATTCACAAGCCATAAACAGCAAATCTTGGTTTTAATGCTTCAAGAGACCCATTTCAAAACTGGAGTTATCCCACCATGTCTTTCAAAATATTATCCCAAATGGTATCATAGTTCCAATCCATATGCTAAGTCCAAGGGGGTATCGATAGCTTTTCACAAAAATGTCATGCCTGAGGTGTTGGGTTCCTTAAATAGACCCAGATGGTAGATATGTTTTCCTAAAAATTTCCTGCGTTGCACGTCAGTTATCATAGCTAATGTATATTTTACGAATCAAGGACAGCAGAACTTTGGGGCAGAGTGTAAGAGACGCCTCGGGGAGTTCGCTGGCTCTTCTCCTGTTATATTGGGAGGTGACTTCAACATCCCCGTGAATCCTGCAGTGGACGTCTCCTCCGGTAAGACTTCATACTCTTCCATTAGTCGAATAAGGAAACAGATGTTTGTTATGAGATTGGTGGACATATGGAGAGTTCTTCACCCTGACCCTAGGGATTATAGTTTTTTTTCACAAGTACATAACACATATAGTAGAATAGACTATTTCTTTATCTCACATAACTTACTAGATCTACCAGTGGAAGCCGAGGTGGGCTCGATTCTATGGTCAGACCATGCCCCAATATCTTTTTCAATTCTGTTACATCCAAGTACAAAATCGGGCTTCTCATGGCGTTTAAATGAGAATTTACTCCAAGACATTTTATGTAAATCTGACGTTGTAAAAACGATCTCTAACTTTATAATAGATCACAATAGGGACTCCACATCTCCTCCTATGAAATGGGAAGCCTTAAAAAGCGTAATAAGGGGTGTACTTATTTCGCATGGTGCACGCTTAAAAAGAGAGAGAATTGCAGAAATAATTAAATTATCAGATCAAATCCATAAATTAGAAACACAACATAATAATAATATATAATAATAATAATAATAATTTTATTTATATAGCGCCAACATATTCCGCAGCGCTTTACAACTTATAGAGGGGACTTATACAGACAATAGACATTACAGCATAACAGAAATCACAGTTCAAAACAGATACCAGTAGGAATGAGGGCCCTGCTCGCAAGCTTACAATCTATGAGGAAAAGGGGAGACACGAGAGGTGGATGGTAACAATTGCTTTAGTTATTTGGACCAGCCATAGTGTAAGGCTCGGGTGTTCATGTAAAGCTGCATGAACCAGTTAACTGCCTAAGTATGTAACAGTACAGACACAGAGGCTATTAACTGCATAAAGTGTATGAGAACATGATGGAGGAACGTGATTATGTTGTTGTTTTTTTATTAATAGGCCACACAGGGATAATTAGGTTAATGCGTTGAGGCGGTAGGCCAATCTGAACAAATGAGTTTTTAGGGCACGCTTAAAACTGTGGGGATTGGGGATTAATTGTATTAACCTAGGTAGTGCATTCCAAAGAATCGGCGCCGCACGTGTAAAGTCTTGGAGACGGGAGTGGGAGGTTCTGATTATTGAGGATGCTAACCTGAGGTCATTAGCAGAGCGGAGGGCACGGGTAGGTTGGTAGACTGAGACCAGACATAAGCGAGATCTTAATGCGGTTACATTCGCACACCTATCTACTGCAAGGCAAAAGTTGCTTGCCATACTGGACCAAAAATCTCAATGCCTTAGAGAAAGGCTCCGGAACCGCTTTTACCAATATGGAAATAAAAGCGGTAAACTTCTGGCCAGAAACATTAACCCACATAGTTCAAACACGTTTATACCCTTCATTAAGGATAAGGGAGGAAAGAGGGCACATAACACCAGGGACATCCTTTTGGAGGTGATCCTCAAATAACATTATGGAACACGAGGGAGGGAAGGGAGGGGGGCATTGCCTACCCTTTATGACTAGAAACATGATCTTATTTATCTGGCAGAGCGGCAGGTGCCTACAAACCTCAACATCCCTGGGACCACTTACCCCAATATACAATAACCCTAATTTTCCTGCAGGGCTTCACAGGGAGAAGTACCTGAACAAATGTAGAGCCTCAAGGTCCATAATATATGATTACTTAAGTGAGACTGGTATCAAACCTCTACATGAAATATATCAAGGGGAGGAGCCTCCTACGGGTACTTGGTTCTTCTATGAACAATTTAAAAATTTCATAAACATGACATCTAAACAAAACAATATTGTAAGAGCATTGACCCCTTTCGAGAAACTTTGTATTGCTGGGGAACCTCCGGTTCAAACGGTCTCTTTACTATATAATCTTTTCCAAAGGGGTCAAACCCCAACGCACAATTTTCCAATATTTTTTTCGAAATGGGAGAACGATTTGGGGATATCTCTATCTCAAGAGGAGAGGGACAAGATCCTATTATTTACTTTTAGGACCTTGTTGTCCTCTGTGTCGCAGCAGAGGAGCTATAAGATCTTGTCGAGGTGGTATAGATGCCCTTCCTTGATACATACTATGTTCCCGGTGATTCCAGATACTTGCTGGAGATGCGCAGAGGAAAAGGGAACATATGTCCACATCTGGTGGGATTGCCCGCCCATAAAGAAATTGTGGATGTCAATCTTTGATCTCTACAATAAACTATCTATTTGTAAGGTCCGGCCCACAGCAGAACTAGCCCTCTTGTCCTTATGTGACTTGTCGATATCTGGGTTTAAAAAGAATCTCCTCAGACATTTCCTCACAGCTACTAGGAACTTGATTCCCCGGTATTGGAAACAAGAAAAATTCCCCTCATGTTCTGAATTTGTTGTGGAACTCAACGATATTTATAGAATGGAGCAATTTATAAATCAGACTACTGGGGATCCTACAAAATTCTACAATACCTGGGCTCCATGAATTGCATTCAGAGAAACTCCAGAAGTAGACATATGGCTATCTAGACCCTGATCTATATTTGGAATAGCTCCAGATGTCTTTACATTCTGAACACTGTTTATCTTATTTCACCTGCTTCCATGATCTGAAACCAATTTTAACAGTTTATCATCTTCTCCGTCGATGGTCGGGGATGGGGTCCACCCGAGGGAGGGAATCCAGCTCCACCGTACCCAATTACCCATAATATACCTTCGTGTCCTTATCTCTATTCTTTTCTTTTTCTCTTCTTTCCTCTTTTCATTATCTTCCCTTCCTTCAAAATCTTCTCATCTTACATGTGATATCTACTATCAATACATGTAATTTAGCATTTGGAGTTACGAATAGTTTTTCCGATGATTGCTTACTACAATAACAACTAACATTATTAAATTGGAAAATAGATAATATTGGCATTGGCCAATAAAACCTTGAAATTGTTGGGACATTAACTTTATGACAGAAATGTGGACTGTATTCTATTAGTTAGACTGATTATGTTTCTACTTTATTTCATTTCTGTATTGTTTATTTGCTTCAATAAACATGATTTAAACAAAAAAGTGGAATGTATGCCTCAAAAGCAAGTATTTGTAGACCACAGATAGACCAGGCGTCTGACAGAGATATCAGACTGTTTCAATATGTGGCCTGGAGTGGTTCAAATTTTTTTTTTTTTACCACAAAATACTGTATAGACCAAGGGTAGCACACAGACAAAAAAGTGGAATGTATGCCTGAAAAACAAGTATTTGTAGACCACAGATAGACCAGACGTCGGACGGAGATAACAGACTGTTTCAATATGTGGCCTGGAGTTTTAAAAAACATTTTTACACCAAAATACTGTATAGACTAAGGGTGGCAGACAGACAAAAAAGTAGAATGTATGCCTGAAAAGCAAGTATTTGTAGACCACAGATAAACTGGGCGTCTGACGGAGATAACAGACTGATCAAAATGTGGCCTTGATTTTTTTGGGGGCCCACCAAAATTGTGTCAATAAGTAGACTGACACTAAAACAAAAATTGGAGTACTAAAATAGTAAAATATTTAGCGCAATGATATGCGATGCGTTTGGCGTACAAATCACAGTGATAAATATAAGAAATGTAGCTAAATATTTTTGGACCAGATAAAGATTTTTTGGGTTAGCAAAATTGTGTCCAAAAATGATGTAAGACACTCCAAAAAATACTATAGTGCAAAAAAAAAAGGCCATAATTTTCTGCGTACTCTCTGATGCCTGGGACAAAAAAAAACCATTTTAAATTGTTAGATTTTCACGCTTTTGTATTAAAATGACCTGGCTGTAGTCTGCAGTGTGACCAAGCAAATAAATGTAGAAAAAATGTATTGTTTTGAAATAAAATTAGCAGGTATAAGGTGCAAAAATAAAATCCTACCCACGAATACCTGTAGCTAGGTATATATAAAATACGCAGCAGCAGACAGTAATAGAACC